>NC_134535.1:3606412-4279745 GCF_050624435.1 Tenrec ecaudatus
GACATATGGGCTAATATTGGACTTAATCTGAACTGACTGAAATGTTTTCTTAATGTACAATTGCTCTTTAGCATAAAGTTCGCTTTAACACATACATGAGTCTCCCTGGCTTTGTTTCTCCAGTCTACCCGGACTGACACAGTTGGTTTCCATGGTGATGGGATGGTTTGGGAAGTAATAGCAGGTACGGTGGGGCGGCTTGAAGAACATAATCCGAGTCTTTGGCTGGATTGTAGAAATTGTGGGAGTTATCTATGTTTCATTGTGTCTATTTTCACCATAATTTTTTTTTACAAAAGAAAAACAAAATGTCAGCCTTTCTCGTGATTACCCAGGGCAGTTCATTTGCGTGCCAGCGTCCACCTTTGCCCAGGCCACGCGCATAGACCCTCCAGCAGCCCTTCCAGTGATGGAATCTGTCTTGAGGACACATACAGAGTGCATCTTTTTAAAAATCGTTATTAATCATTTTATTGGGGGCTCTTACAAAGCTTATAAACAACCATCGTTCAATTGTAGTAAGTACACTTGCAGATATGTTGCCAGAATTTCCAAAACATTTCTTTCTACTTAAGCCCTTGGTATCAGCTACTCTTTTCTCCCCTAGCCTCCCCTACCTTCCCACCCTCCTGAATCCTTGGTCAGTTATATATTATTATTGTTATTTCATATCTTACACCATCCATTGTCTCCCTTCACCCACATTTCTGTTATTAATCCCCCTTGAGAATGAGGGGGGGCTATATGTCCAACCTTGTGATCAGTTCCCCCCACCCCCACCCTTCCCCTACTTTCATGATATTGCTACTCCCACTACTGTGCCTGGGGGGGTTATCTGTCCTGAATTCCATGGGTCAAGAGCTCTTATATGTACCGATGTGTGTACTCTGGTATAACTGGATTTGTAAGGTAGAACCAGGTCATGGTAGTGGTGAGAGAGGAAACAATCTAGAGGAATGTTGTGTGCTTCATCAATGCTATACTGCACCCTGGTTGAATCGTCCCTTCCTTGTGACCCTTCTATGGGGGGATGTCCAACTGTCTACAGACGGGCTTTGGGTCTCCATGCCAACTCCCTCGCTTGCATCAATATAACTGTTTGGTTTGGATCTTTTGGAACCTGATATCTGATCCTGTTGACCATCCTTGTACACCAGGACTCCCAGCCCTCCCCTCGGGGCCGAGAATTGCACGTCTCTACACGACACTGGGCTTTGCCCCATCTCCCAGTGTGGAGCAGCATCCACCCCCCGTCCCAGAAACTGTGTGACTTGTTTCAGCCAAAAGAATGTGAGCAGAAACGTGAAGGGCCACATGTGTTTCCATCCACCCCGCTGTTCTTTCCAACCTTTGACCAGGCTGCCAAAGTCTGATTGGGGGCTGCTGCTTCTGCCTGGCTCCCAGAGTGCAGAAACCATGTTTAGCCCACCCATGGCCATCTACAGCCCCCACACAACTTGAAGTCAGCCTTATTTTGTGGTGGTAGTCGCAGTGGTCTCATGTTGAGAGTTGGGGGTTCTGTGTTCCCACCGTATGACCTGGCCAAACTTATTCATGCCAATTCCAGCATCCCTCCTGTCCTTCTGCATTCTGTAACTGCACATCCACCCACCCACCCACTCCTATCAGACCGACAGGACACACCTGTCTTTCTGTAAATGTGTGAGACTTCTCCTCCCACCAAGAGGTTCTTCAGGTCCTGCATAAACACGTGCGAAGAGATGGACGGTGGAAGGAGCAGAGAACTTTCCATGCTGGGCATTCCCCAGGACACTGAGAAGCAGACAGCGCTGTGTGGATGAGAAACGGATGAGATCTAGGGCATGTGCTCACAGGAGAACCCATTAAGGTTGCCTACTCTGTCACCTGCTCCGAGATCAACTCATGATGGATAAAGCCAGCTGAATGGAGTATTCCTGGTTTCATGCCACGGACCACCAGAACCAACCTCTACAGAGCCTACGAAGAACCACTCTCGCATACCGTGCTGACCCTTCCGCTATCTCTTCAGCCAAGTCCCCATGTGTAGGGGCTAGATGGGTACCATGAGCCGGTGCGCCTGGTGAGGTCACGTGCAGCAGGAAGAGACAATGAGCTACAGGTCCCTCCAGCGTGGCTAGATCTTTCCAACACGCAAAGGAATGGCAGTGGGGAAGGAACGAAGAAATGAAAAGTTGTCCATAATAGAATATTCATTTAATGAACTGTAAAGCTTTATACATATGCAAGACTACATTCCATATTCGAGAGAGATCGTGTCATGTTCAAAGACAGATGCTGAATGGATTGGAGTGGATGTTTCTGAAGCTTAGAGGCAGAGTAGAAGCAGCGCTCGCAGAGAAAGGCACAGCAATAAGACAAAACAAACAAGTGTGCTGATGATATATTTACTCCGATGCATTATACATGCCTGCATCTATAAGACAATCCTTCTGACAACAAGAGAGCTCCATAACCCGGTGCACTGAGGGGCCCTGCTGCACACCCTGCTGGGAGGGAAACAAGTTACAACACAGCCCGGGGAAACAAGCCCCGAGGGAGAGAGGGAACCCTTGGTGATAGCCTTCACGCTCATGATATTGCTGCCTCCTGAACAGCTGGGCCTGGTGGGTGAAGGGCTGCCCAGGCCCGGGATGCAGGGGACAAGACCAGCTCACATCAAGCAGCGTGTCTAGTAAGAGAGCCCACATGAACCTGGGGATGCGTACCTTCAGTGCTGAGATGGATGTGTATGTCGTGAGAGTGAAGAAAATGACAAGCCTACTGGTGCCCATGTGCAGCCTTAGTTGATACATTGCACATTCAGGACTGAAGACCAGGTGAGCGATGGGATGTCCCCTAGGACTTCATGCATGAAGAAAGCCAAACAACCTTAAAAAGACAGAGACCAAAAAAATAGCAAAACGGATGTCAGGAGAGTGTCTGAGCCATGGCCTCACATGCAGAGCTCCTGCTGCAAATGGAGCCGATGAAAAAGTAAGAGAGCTCTGTAGAAGATTTCAAAGAAGAACAGGCAAAGCAACCTCTGCCCACACCTGCAATCGGAAAACCCAAGGGGAAGGATGCGCTTGGAATGCCCCAAAGGGAAAGAACTGCAGACAAAACTCCAGCACTGAGTTGTACCCGTAGAGGGTTCCAGGGGGGAAATATTGAACAAAGCAAGATGCATCAAAGTAAATACACAGATGCACTGTACCTACAAGAGCTGTTCCAATACTCACCCATTTCTGGAGAGAGCATATTATTAAGAGTCGACGATGTTGAAGGAAGAATTCTGAGCCATGTGGAAAGCAGTGGTGTGAAGCAAAGCTCCTCCGGGAACTGACAGAATATCAACTGAGGTGTTGGTTGAGGTGGAGCAACAACCAGATGCTGCCTGGAAGTGCTCACATCTCCATGCCAAGAAATTTGGAAGACAACTCCCTGGCCAATTGGAAGACAACTCCCTGGAAAAGATCCCTATTTGTGCCCATTCCAAATAAAGAGGATTCAACAGAAGGCAGGAAATCATCTTCCAATATCATAAGCATCACATGCAAGTAAAATTTTGCTGCACACAGTTATAAAAACATTGGCAGCAGTACAGATCCAAAGAAAGTGTGGAAGGAGGGGTGTCACCGTTTATAAACCTTTCCTGAAAGCAAAGATTTCTAGAAGAAAACTGCTGTACCTGTGTTTTATTGCCTTGCAAAGGCATTTGATTGTGTGCATCATAACACATTATAGATAACATTACACAGAATCGGAATTCCAGAACACTCACTTGTGCTGATGTGGAATGTGTACGCAGACCAAAAGGCAATCGTTCAAACAGAACAAGTGGGCTCTTCCTGGCTTAAAATCAAGAAAGGTATGTGTCGGCACTGCCTCCTTTCACCGCGCTTGTTCAGTCTGTACCCGGAGCGATCATCTAAGAAAACACGCTCAAAGGTGAAGAATTCAGCATCGGGGTTGGTGGAAAATGCCTTAAGAATCCCCGATAAGCAATGAGAGAACCTCACTTGTTGGGGGAGTGGGGAGCACTAAGAGCTCTTACTGATGAAGATCAAAGACTACACATTTCAGTGAGGATTACACCTCAACGCAAAGAAAACAAAAATCTGCATAACTGGTCCAGTAAGCAAAGCCACGCCACGCAGAGGAAAGATGGCACGCCAAGGAGTTTATTGTGCTTGGGTTCTCAATCAACGCCCAGGGAAGTCGCAATCAAGAAACCCAATGACATCTTGCATCATGCAAATCTGCTGCAAATGACCTCATCAGAATATTAAAAAGCCATGATGTCACTGGAAAGACTACGGTGCACCTGACCCAAGCTCAGGATTTTCAGTCGCCTCATACACACGTGAAGACTGGGCGGTGAATAAGGCAGACCCAGCAATAACTGATGCTTTGGGATGGTGGTGTGGGTGAGGAACATGGACTAGCCGACAGACTGCCAGAAGACCCAACAGGTCTGTCTTGGAGGAAGTGCACCCGGCATGCTCATTAGAAGCAGGATGGCGAGACTTCACCTCATGTACATTGGATGGGTCATCAGGAAGAACCCGGACCTGCAGAAGAAGCTCAAGCTTGGTTGTCTAGAGGGTCAGAGACACAGAGAAAGACGCCGGCAGATGGACGGACTCCGCGACGACCACCAGGAGCTCCAATACAGCAGTTGCTGTGAGAATGCTAGCGGGCTGAATGTGGCCTCCTTTGGTGCTTCAGAGAGGCAGGGCTGCTGTGAGTAAGAAGCAGCAGATCCACCAAAGTCTGACAATACAGCATATGCCTGTGTGTGTCTCACCACGTCTGCGGGTAGCTGCGTGTCTGGGTGTGTTTGTGTGCTTGCTGTGTCTGAGTGTCTGGTTGTGTGTGTGTGTGTGTGTGTGTGTGTGTGTGAATGGGTGTGTCTAGGTGGGTCACAGACCCTGAATATACATCCCAATATTGTCCTAGACTCCAGAAAAAAAGATAATTAAAAAACACGCAAAGGCTTAGATTGGGGGGGGGGGGCGTGGCGCCAGAAGATGGAGCATTTTAAATGCTGTTGTTACTGTTAGGTGCCATCGAGTCGGCTCTGACCCATAACGACCCCACACACAACAGAACAAAACACCGCCTGCCCCTGCACCTGCCTCACAACTGGTCCCCTACCTGAGCCCAGGGCTGCAGCCACTGTGTCCAAGAACGGAATAAAAGTAAATAAATTCTCCCCGAGCATTTTCAGACCACAAGCCAGTTCCCATGGGGTGTGGGGGCTACCCAGACCAACTATGTTTTTTCAAAACATCTTTTAAAAATCCAAAAGGGGGTTTATTTTAAAACTCTCTTATGTAGAGCTGGCAGCACCCCAAGGCCCCTAACAGAAGGGAATGGGAATTCTCTCCAACAGAAGACAGATTCCCCCCAACTCTCAAGTCATGCCCACACACCGAATGGTGAGAGGGGAAATGAACCCACACCCCATAATAAACATGCCGGCAGCCCTGCACCTCAGCGCCCTCTGCGGGGCAGTTTCCCTGGGCTGGGATCCGGAGGGTGTGCGTGAAGGGTGCTTTCAGGAAGACGCGCATTGACACACTCATAAAGAGCAAGCGAACCTGAGAAATAGCCACGGCACCTTGAAAAACTGCTCAGTGGTAAAGCCCCAGAAATGAAAACAGCAATAATGGAATGGAAACCTTACTGGGTGATGGGCTGTCGGCAGGGAACACGAGAGCTGCCCAGCGTCATTAACATAAATGATGTCGTGGGGTGCACACCCCACACGCACGCGCGCTCCCACACAGGAATGTTGAATTGGCAAATGTTGTGCGAGATGTATTTTTACAGCACTGAAAAGATTAAATGAAAGGCTCGGTGGAGAGGTGATAGCCGATTATGCACAGCTGATGAACCAATTATTCAACTGGAAGCGGGATGCAGTGCAAACACAAACAGATGTGACAGATGTGATGGGGGGCGGGGAGGAGAGGGAACCCTGTGACACTTCACCAGAGCTCTAAAAGGAGGTGATCTAGTCCGTGGGACCGGAGCCACATTTCTTTGACCTGGGAGGCAAATTCTCTGGGAGAGAAGGTCGCCTATCCTCAGTTCAGGACAGACAGCAAAGAATCTCAGGAAGAGCTCCTCTTGGTGAAACGCAGGCTCCATTCCGATGGTGAGACCGCGGAGGAGGCAGAGCGGATATCAGATGACAAGAAGCAAGAAGGAAAACAATTATCATCCACAAAGGAGCAACCAGCCGGCCCCTCCGTAGCCGTAGCCGTGGTGGGTGTCAGGGGAGAAGAAAAAGAAGGGGGGTGGGGGGCAGGTGGGAAATAACAATAGCTTCAGTGGTTGAGATAAGTAGAATTGTACCCATCTAAACTATCATTAAAGGATAAAGGCAGAATAAAGATTGTTTTTGATAGAAAAAGAACTGTTAGGAGCTAATTTGCCATCAGTTGACCTGACTGCAGAAAACTCTAAAAGACCCACATCACACAAATGTAAAACAATGCCCAAGAGAGTCTCTGAGACGAATAAAAAGAAATGGAATGTTGAACCATGGGACTAGGGATATGCAAACAAATCTAAACAAGATTAAACTGGACAAAACCGAAGGAAAATCAACAGCAAGAACCACAAAGCAGTAACAGAACCCAGTTTGTGGGGTGTCATGAAACCGTGTGGAACAGACTTCCAGCAGAAGCATGAAGCAGGACCTATTTCTCACCTCGTGTACAGAAATAAACGCAGGTGGAGCAAAGACCTGGATGAAAAACCCAAAGCCATCAACAAGAAAACGGGCCCCAGAGCAGGGCATACCCTGACGACTAGACAGAACACAGGAAGCCCACGCAATGGAGGACCAAAGAGATGAAGGAGGCCTAGTAAAAATAAGACACATCTGTCCATCAAGACTTCATCCAAAGAGTAAAATGAGGGCCCACAGATTGGGGAGAAATATTTAACAATGACATAACGGGCAAAGGACTAATGACAAAAATCTACAGAATACCGCAAGCCCACAAGACAATAAAACGAAGAACCCTCTGACTGGGTGGGCAAAGGACCTGAAGAGACCATTTGCCTGAGGGCTGACCAGCACATGAAGACATGCTCCTGCTCACTAGCCATCGGGGACTGTAAACCAACACGACCATGAGATATCATCTAGCACCCACAGCCACAACCGGAGCCCAAACGGAAGGAAAACAAACAGAGAACAGCAAACGCTGGAGAGGGTGTGGAGAGACTGAAACACGTTTACACGGATGGTGGCTTGTAAGTGCCCCCAGCCACTGTGGAAGGAGACGTAGCATTTCCTAAAACAGCTGGCAATAGAAACACCATGTGACCGTGCAATACCATTGCTGGGCACGGGTCTGAAGCAGATGAGAGATATCGCGAGCAGGCCTATGCGCGCCCATCTTCGTTGCAGCACAGTTCACAACAGTAAGACGTTGGAAACAGCCCTGTTTCCCATCAGCAAAAGAATGGATTTTTTTAAAAAAAACCTCTCTGGATAAATGCACGATGGAATATTACGCACCCATGAAGAAGAGTGATGCGACCAGGAAGCGCCTCCCGGCGTGGAGGCGTCTGAAAACCATCATGCTAGAGAAGTTAGTCCACCACAAAGGACAAATGCTGTGAGGTCTGTGCGGTGGCAATGAGCACCAGCATGAGAGCAGGCTCGGCTTGCGGGGCATCCACTCTGCAGGCCACCTCACCAGGCAGCGCAGTGGAGGGCCGGAATGGTGGCCGTGAGCCCTGCACTGTCCTCTCCATGGGTGTGTCTTGAAGGCCACTTGGGCAGAGTGGCTCTAACTTCCCCTGGGATCGGAGTTTTGAGAGGGCGAGGGGACGGTGACCATGCGTGACGAAGACATTCCTACCAGAGAGACAGGGGAGGCTGATGAGACAGTGACATCAGGAGGGGGACAAGGGGGCACACACGTCTCAGAGGTGAAAAGCGCATGTATTTGAGTAGGAAAAGGGGGAGAACCAACATCCTAGTGGGGGGGAGGGATTGGGAAGAAAGGACAAACAATGATTTTTAAGGACCCCAAGGGGGTGGGAGGCCTGGTACAATCCTCCTAATAAGGCACATTGGTCCGGGTTTCTGTACAGCTCCAGGGGACCCGGGCCGTGGGCCACAGGATGCTGGGGTGTTGAACCCTGGATCTTCAAGGTGCACCACACACTCCAAAGGCCAGATGTGAGGTGAACTAGGCTCCAGCGGAAACACACCTGTAAGCGGAAGACGTAGGACCGAAAGTACGTGGCTTTGAAGAAGCAGAGGACAGCGATCCAAGGAGTGCCGAGCTGCCGGCAGGTGGGCTGGCAATGACTCCCTGCTCCAAGGCTCTGCTCGCTGTAATCAGACATGTATCATTCTGGCGGATCTGTGTCTGACACCGTCAGCGACTATCACTGTAAGTTCAGCCTGACCGCCAACTCCCATTGTTTGTGCAGATAGTGTCCACTCACATGAGGCTTCATTCAGTACGGATGGATCGTCCACATATTGCAATATGCAGTCAGCCTGCACTTGTTCTTTCTCCCTCTCTCAGCAGTGTTTTAAAAGTAGTGCCGGCGCTAATCAATGACGCTATTAACTGAAGGTCCTTATGCTCCAGGGAGATGATCAATAAGATTTTATACCATAAATTAACAGGGATGTCTCTGAGGCCAGCCAGAGGCAGATTAAAAAAAAACAGACTCGGGAATAGATTGAGGGCTTGCACTTAAGTCTAGCTCCAATCTAAGAACAGTTCGTTCTAAAGGCATGGCCCTGTGCAATACGCACCCTTATGAAGGCAACACACCCGGAAGCCATGGCGCTAGAGCTAAGTGTGATGAAGAAACTTGATGAGGCCCCGCTGTCTGCAAAAATAGCACCTGGGGTCTTCAAGGCTTGTTTTCAAACAAGCAGCCATCTAACTGAGACCTCTACTAAGCCCACATGGAAGAATCACACCAACATCCATGACCCAAGGATTGTAAGTGATATAATCCAAATCCAAAGGAGGGAATTGAGTCAGAGCTCAAACCGTAATACTCCAGTGTGCAGCAGGCTGTGGATGACCATGGACGCCCACAGGACATTTACAGGAGGGACCTGGTGAGAAGAGTACTGGACAGACGGCTGTAGACGATTAACATGGTTCACTTGACGTCAACAGTTACAATTTAGTCACTTGATCTCCTCTCTGATACACTTTGTGTTTGATCTGCTTTTTAATATTTATATTTGATATTTAATTATAAATAATATAATTTTATTTATATTAAATAATATTTCCTTGTGTGTTTCATATTGGGGCTTATCTCTGTTGTATTTTGTCATTGTTGATAGCCTTCTTGACTCTCTGTTGTGTGTGTTTTCTATTTTTTTGGTATATAACCCCCAGAACAGGCTAATCTATAGAGACACCAAGAAGAAGGCTCCTGGGCAGCATGGCGGGCCAGGTGGGGGTGGAGTAAGGGAGGCTGACAGCAAGGAGTTCACGAGGAAAGAGAATACATTGCGATGTGTTGCAGTAGCAACGGGACAACGCTGCTTGACATTTCTGAACTATGGAACGGTATGAGGTCTGCATTAGCTCCTGATAAACGGTTTTAAAGAAAAGGAGCAGACTTTCAGCAAGATGGGCAACCGGGCAGACCCTCTAGAACACCGGCACGAGAGACTGGGTGAAACAGACAGGAATGAGCGTCTTGGAACCCGGAGCCTCGGAGGAAAGGACGGCTCGCCAGAAACCATGCAGGCAAAAAGACCTTGACCGATGGGACACTCGGAAATTTAACAACGGCCAGCCAAGAATTCTAAAAGCAGAAAAATCCTCCCTCAACTATAACACCCAAATGAGGACATTCCCAGAAAACCAGAAATTAAAAGACTTTGTGAAGACTAGACAAGTCCTACAGGAGATACTCAAGAGACATCTTTTGGCAGAGAACCAATAATCGCAAGTGAAGGGTGGTGGGGGGAGGAAGAGAGAGGGAAAGAGAGAGAGAGAGAGAGGATAAAGCAAGAGGAATATTACTGTGTAAAGTAAAAGAAGCATTTCAGCAGATCTTATATGGATGGGGTACAAGCCAGTAGATCTTTGTGGAGGGTGATGTTTAGTCCGAGGGTGGACCGGGGACCTTCTCGAGGAGCTGTTAAGGCCACTTCTTGGAGACAACCAAACACATCCATGGGCCTGATATCATTCTGAGTGCTCCTGCTCTACCTCCCAGTTCTTTGTATAGTGCTGAGAGGGGAGGAGGAGGCGGGTCTTAAAAACAAGAAAGTGGCTCTTCAGCATATAACAAGAGGTCTCTATCTCCTCAGACCAGGCCAGGAAGCAAGAGAGGGAGAAACAGGAGAAAACTGTGTCATGAATCACTGCCTTCTCTGCCAGGAGACCAGAAGGACTGAATGGTGTCTGGCTAAGTTATTGATCTTTGTTACCAACGGTTCTACAGAAGAATCCTGATCAAAAGGCAGGGGTGAATGTGGGACATACTTTCACACACGGAAGCTGGGTAAACCTCCAAAACAATTGCCCTGAGATTGTCTTCAGACTTTAAATGTTACACCAAACTACTCATGAAAGTCTTCTTTGAACCAAAACTCGATACATCTTAATCAGTAAAATATGCCCGTCTTGGACAGCAGGCTGCTTCACATACTAATGGATGTGCGTTCAATGGGACAACATCGGGTGCCGGCAAGGTTAGATGAGATGGGTTAAGTCAACGGTGAAACAATTTGGAGACGGGCAAGCGCGCTTGGATAACCTGAAGATAGCCCTCCATGCTGCTGAGTTGCGCATGGAGCAATTGTGATCGTGTACGATTGAACAATCCTTATCATAACCAAAAATATCATTTCGCACCCTCAAAACATTCCAATGTCTCCCTCCTCCTTCATGTGTCTCAATAACCTTTTTAATATAATTCAAAAGCACATTTTACGCCATTGCTGTTGGGTTGGTCAGGGAGTCGGTCCCCACTCAAACCGGCCCCATGGGCCACAGAGTGAAACACCGCCCGGCCCCATGCCGTCCTCCCCAGTGTTGTGGTTTGAGCCCCTGGCTGCAGCCACTGCGTCCATCCATCTCGGCAAGGACCTTCCTCTTTTCTGCTGCCCTGTGCTGGACCAAGGAGGTGGCCCTTCTCCAGGGACTGGTGCCTCCTGACACCGTGTCCAAAGCACATGCGATGAAATCTTGCAGTACTTGCTTCTAAGGAACGTCCCGGCTGCATTTCTTCCCAGACAGCTTTGTTCTTGCGGCAGTCGACGGTACTTCAACAGAACCATAGTGCAAATGCATCAGTTCTTCCTCAGCACGTGTCTGCGCACGCATACATCACCACGCTGCTTAGCCGGAGAGACGGGTCCCTGGCAAAGGAGAGCGTACCTGGTAAAGTGGAAGGGCCGCAGCCAAAGAGTAAGGGCCTCAGTGAGATGGACGGACGCAGCGACTGCAGCAACGGGCTCAAACGCAAAAACAACTCGGAGGATGGCAAGACCGGGCGGTGCTTTCTTCAGTTGTAGGGTCGCTGTGTGTGGGAACAGGGCCCGCGGTCCCTCACAACAGTATAATTAGAGACTTCACGTTCTCACAGTTTGTCTTCATTACTGTCTTCACCTCTATCCGGAATTAAGCTTGACAGGGGCTGTGATTTTTGTCACTTTTGTTCACTGCTACCTCTCTAACGCCTATTCAAAAGCCCGGAACGTAATAGGTACTCAATAACTAATTCTGAATACGTCAATCCGTCCCTGAACAAGAAGAAAGATAAAAGCTTGTATTTAAGTGGGCGACAGCCTGGACCCAGCACTTTATAGAGGAGAAAATGGAAGTGGTCCATGAACATGACAAGATGCTCCAACATCATCAGTGATTATGCAGGGGTAAATCGAAATCTCACGAAATACCTTTTTATAGCAACTCTGTGTTAAAGAAGTCCTGGCTGGACCCAGGAGTAAGTGTCAGGCTATCAGGTCAGAAGTTCAAACCAACCGGCCGCCCCTCGGGAGGAAGAGGCTCTCTCTGATTCAGCAGCAGTGGGCAGTCTTGGGCATCCTGTGGAGCGGAGCTCGTCTTCCCCACAGGCTTTCAATGCGTTGAGGGAACTGCAGGGGGTGGTGATTTATTGTGAAGTTGTGCGACAACAGAGAAGTCAGACAAGGTCATCTGCTGGCATGGCGACTGATAGCCAAGGTGTGCCTCAGCCAAGCCATGGTCTTTCCAATTGCCTCGTGCTCGTGTGACAAAGCGGATAAGGAAAAGGGAATGATTGGGGCATTGGCACTACGATGTTGGCGGCGGACACTGACGATCCGGTGGACTTCCAGAAGAACAAACAAGTTTGTCTTGGAGAAAATCTACCCGCAGGATCCTCTTGAGAAGAGAGGATCGCGTGGCGTCATCTTGCTCACTTTGGACATATCCTTAACAAAGTAGAAAGGACATCATATTTGGTAAAACAGAACCACACCGAACCAAACTCACTTCCGTTGAGTCGATTCTGACTCATCGCCACCTTCCAGAACAGGTAGAGCTGCCCCTGTGGGTGTCTGAGACTGTAACTCTCTACAAGAGTAGAAAGGCCTATCTTTCTCCCTACTAAAGCAGAGGATCTGCAGAACTGAGGGAAACACAGCGGCTTCAACAATATGCTCCAACGTCCCAAAGGTTGGGAGGATGGCACAGAACCCAGCAACGTTTCATCCTGTTGTCAATAAGGTCTCCGTGCATCAAAGTCAAGTCAGCTTGATGATAACCAGTCAGAGCACCAAGGCGGTTATGGAAGAATCGTGACCATTCAGGTCCACCGGGAGGACTATCGACTGACCCTGCCAGTTTGCGGAACAACTTGGCACTATCTAGTAAAGTTGGCAGATAGGGGCGCTGCTGCTATTGTGAGGGGCCATTGAGTCCATTCTGACCCAAGCTATCCCATGCACGACAGAGCTTAACAAGTCCGGCCCTGTGTCACCCTCTCGATTGTTCTTATGCTCGGGCCATGGGAGCAGCCTCTCTGTCAGTCCATCTCACAGGGGGCCTCCCTGTCTCCCACTGCCCCTCCACTTCCCCAAGAACGATGTCTTTCTCCAGCAACTGGCCTCTCCCAACAATATGTCTGAGTGTGCGAAGAAGTCTTCCCATCCTTGCTGCTGAGGAGCACTCTAGCTGTCCTTCTTCCAAGACAGATCTAGTTGTGCATTGAGCCATGGCCCGTGGTACTTACAATCTTCTGCACCAGCACAATTCAAAGGCACTGATTCTTCTTCAGTCTCGCTGAATTCCTTCCTGTTCCCAAGGCTCACGCCTTCCATACTGCCCTACTCTGTGTTGCCGGTGCTTTGTCACAGAGGGTGCATGACCCGGGACTGGGAATTCCAGTTGGGCTAAGTCCGTGGCAGACACTGGCAGGGGAGCAGGGACAAGAAGAGGGTCCCGGGCATTTCCTACCCCGCACACTCCCGGCCCCCATGCCATGCTTTCGGATTCTCCTGGAGGCTGCGGGCTCTACAGTCCAACCTGCTTCCAATGGAAAAGTGCCAATTCCTTAAGGATGCACACAGTGTCCCATACAGTTCAAAAATACAGAAACAAAACTCGATTCACATAGTATTGTTCACATATGATCGTCATGCATATGTATAAAATAATGGTATTGACCCAACCAGGGAAGTTCTACATCTGATACCAAATCCCTGAGAGGGAGACATGTGAAGGAAGCTTCAAACCTCACCACTCGTCTATTCCTTCAGCCACATACAGCATCGAGTAGATCATTTTATTTTTATCCTTTATGGCTGCCCAGGGGTCCTGGTGGTGCAGTGGGTTAAGCCCTGGCCTACTGACTGCAAGGTCAGTGGTTCAAGCCTACCAACTGTCCCATGGGAGAAAGGCCAGACTGTTCCTATGAAGATTCACATTCTTGGAAATCCTACAGAGTGGCGATTGGACAGAGTTGACTCAATGGCAGTGGGATTTTTATACCTGCCTCCACACATATTTTTGCAGAGTTATTGTTAATAAAAACTACTATGATAAAGATACTCAATGTTTTCCACAACTGAAATTCTATTATTTCTTTTTTTCTCTTTTCTTACGTTGTGTGTGTGTGAATTAGTAGGGATTTAATTCTCAGATAATCAATGTTGTATTCATTAGTCTCAATTACTGATCAAACCTCCCAGTAGCTTGCCCTCCCCACTTGCATTTCTCTTCTTCCTCTTTTGTTGTGGTTGTTGTTGTTGTTGTTAGGTGCCATCGAGTTGGCTCCGACCCACGGTGACCGCACAGCACACACCAGCAGAACAAAACTGCCCAGTCCTGCACCATCCTCACCACTGTTTCTGTGCCTGAGGACATTGATGCCGCCACAGGGTGGGCCCATCTCATTGAGGGCCTTCCTCTTGGAGAAAACTGTCTTCCCCGTCCCCCCAGCTACGACCCGTCTACCCTCCAGTCTACTCCTTCATCCCCTCCTCGCTCATCCCTCCCCAGAACCATCCAAGTCAGGTGCTTTTCGTATAACCTTCCTTCTCTTGCTTTTTCGTTTATAACAGTGGTCTCTTATCATATATTTGTCCTTTTGTGATGGACTCACTTCAGCCAGCATAATATCCTCCAAGTTCTTCCGTGCTACGAGACACTTCCCAGCCTCATCACTGTGTGTATGCACTGGGGGTTATTTTTCCATCTGTCCACGGATGGGCGTTTTAGGCGGATTCCCCCCGCTTGCTGTTGTGAGCAGTCCTGTGGGGAATGCGGCTATGCGTGGATCTGTTCCTGCTTTGCTAGTTCTTCAGGATGCACGCCCAGCAAAGGACTGCTGGATCACATGGTGTGAGAGCTCCATCTCACTGCCCCCTTCCAGCATGTGTTACTTTCTATGCATATTTATCATTTTATTTCACTATCAGTGTGCGGTGATAGCTCCTCATCGTTTTAATTTGTATCTCTCAGATGGCTGGCCATCGCAAGCATGTCTTCATATGCTCCTTGGCCGACTGGATGTGTTCTTCGGTGAGCTGTCTGTCCACGTCCTCTGACTACCTTTTAATTGGATTGTCCATCTTTTTCTTGTTGTGATATTCCAGGTTTCCGTAGCTTGTGAAGATTAGTCCCTTGTCTGATATGTCCTTGCCAAAAACAAATTTCCAGTCTGTTTCCTAGTTTTTTGCCAGGACCAGTGAGATGCTGTCAACAGTGCAAGGGCTGGGCCGTGGCAGAGTCCAGCCAATGTCTGCATTTCAGCAAGACTGTCCTGCTGCACCGATGAGCCAGAAGCAGATTTTGCTGGCTTTAGATGTCATTTAAAACAGGTGAGCTGTGACCTCACAGTGGAAAGGAGTCTCTTAAGAATTCTGAGTAAGTCAGTGTGTTTCAAGGGGAGATGAGGCATGTGAACCAATGATAGATAGATAGATAGATAGATAGATAGATAGATAGATAGATAGATAGATAGATAGATAGATAGATAGATATTATGGATAGATGATAGATAGATAGGTAAGATAGATTAGAGAAAGGATTCTCATTGTACCTATAGCTACTGCATCTATTCTGCCTCATACCCACAGTGTAGGACAGAGGAGAGCAGTCCGGCAGGGCTGGCTGCCAAGGCTGGAGTCTTTCGAGAAGGAGCCGCCTTCATCTTTCTCCTGCAGAGCAACGGTGGCCTCGGACCACCTTTCACTTGGCAGCATAGGCCTTGACCACTGCGCCCTCAACACCCCTGACAACGGGAGAGTCCTCCTGAGAAAAGGTGGAAGCCAGACTTCCTCAGGGGATGCAAATATGGGCCTGCATGTCCATCTCTCAGCTTGATGACTTGGAGAACCCCCTGAGGTCCCCTGCATCCCTCCCAGCCCCACCTCACACGCTGCCTCATCTAAGGACATTCTCTCTGCTCTCAGAGAATGCAGGACATTCCTCCGTTGTAACCTTGTCCAGAAGGGACTTACGCCATTCTCTGTTTTCCTGACTTCCGCACTAGACTTCCCCAAACATGGAGTGCATGCATCTGTTCCTGGGACGCTCTTACGTCCACCAGGTGGGAGCCTGTATTCATGTCCCCGGGCTGCCAAAACAAAGCACCTCCCACTGAGTGGCTTCACAGGACAGACTGCTCTAGAGACTACAATTTCCAATTCAGAGAGCCGACTGGGCTGTGCTTCCGCTGAAGTGTCTAAGAGCAAATACCCCACTGCCTCCCACCTTCTGATACCCCAGCTCTTCCCTGGCTCATGGATGCTCCAGCGTGGGGCTGTCCTTCCTTGGTATGTGAGCCTTTGCGTCTTTCTTCCTGTTTACAGAGACACCGCTCAGACAGGAGTAGGAGCTACCCTACTCCAGGGGGACATTAGGTTAACTGATTGCTCTCAAAGACCCTATTCCAAACAGGGTCACGTTCGTAGGGAGGACTTCGACACTTCTTTCTGGGAGACACAACTCAACCCATAACAGGATTGAAAACTCTGATGATGATGAGGATGATGAAGATTTACAGAGCAATGCCCATTTCCATTCAGCAAATAATACACATTTTATTTCATGTCATTATCCCACTTCCTCCCCGTGTTATCTGTTCCCATTCATCCCTCTCCCCAAACTTTTCCTGCCGTCTGAATTCCGTCCTTGGGTAAAAGCTCCCTCTTTATCTCAAATGCTTGGTGATTTTAAGGTGCATGTACCTCCCTGGTAGTATCATTCCCCAAATTGACCCGTCTGTGATTTGACTGAAAAGTGGGCCTTGGGGATGCATTCACTTCCAGACCCAAAGGGTGACCAAGGATGTCTTGACACAGAAGCAAGTGGCCGGGCGAGGTCATCGGGAACAAATGCGTCCAGTGGGTCCAGTAAGGACAACCCCTCGTGAAGTCCCACAGCTCCCGAGGTCCACTGCTTCTCCAGGCTCATTGTGTGGGGCTCTGTGCTCCTGCCTAATGCTGTCGCTCCTCCTGACACGGATTCAGCACCACTTGGGAACGTCGCAGGAGCTCAGGTGATGTGAAAAGACAATCTAATCAGCTGTCCCCCTCCCCGCCCCCCAGCTCTGCTTGTCCCGTGGACTGATCACCCGCGCTGTTCTTGGCTGCATTTTCCAGCATCTTCAAAGGGTTCCGACTTTGTTCCGCTGTCCCTGCGTCCTAGAGGAACATGGCACTCATTGCCAACTCCTTCTGTCAGCTGTCTCTGCTCCTGCTTAACCAGGCTGCCCCTCTCCCCGCTTGCCCAGCATCCGGACCCAAAGCCGCCACGGGAGCCTGTTGCTGCTGGATTTTGAAAAGCTGGTCTCGTCGACGGCTGCGCGTGTATCGAGGACTCCGTGTTGGCGCAACATGGTGCTGCTGGTGATGGCATCACCGGCAACATCTGGAAACCACTCCCTGCGTTTTCGGTGCCGGGATTTCCCAGATGCAGGCGCTATCAGACACCCAGGGCAGAGCGAGCACAGCAGCAGCTCACAGTGGCTCTGCTCGGTGCAGAAGCCACCAGGCGTGCATAGTAATTCCCCTTCCCATGAAGCCTTCCGTCTCCCGGTGGCAAGGAGTGTGGTAAAGGGCCTTGTTTTACTACCCCACGTAAGGTGACCTTGGGCCTTGAGGGCAGAGAAATCTCCTTTGGAGAAATTGAAGTACTTCCATGGGAGACTTCCGGGCCACACCTGGATTTGTGCTGGCCATGGGGGGCTGGTGAGACCAACGATGATTTACCTAGGTGGCCGATGTCAATGAGCCCCAGGAGACATGATTTCATCTCCTGTGTACCATGAAGGCCAAAGGCCCTGAACACGGGAGTTTAGAGAGCTTCCTGGAGGGTGAGGGCTTCGTGCTTGCTAGAGTCGCGTGGCCCTGGGAACTTGGGAGCTCTGTGCTGGGAACACCCCCAGGCCTGGCCCCTGGTCTCTTCTGTGTGGTCTCTGTGTCTATGTTACATTGGTCGTCATGATGTGCTGCTGTTAGGTGATACAGAGCTTTTTAAAACTCATCCCCAGCGACTGCATGTGGCAGAGTCAGAGTCTATATTTAGGGTGTCCTTGGCTGTCGTACTCACGGAAGCAGGCTGCCAAGCCTTTCACGCGCAGAACGACGTGGAGGTGTTTGAGTTGCTGACAGGGATCAGAGAAGCGCCTCACCACTTATACACCAGGGCTCTACGGGGCGTGCTCTTCACGAACTCTGCTCCGTCCCCGCAAGTGCTCAAACCCAAAGGAGTCATTCCATTTGAGCTAGCAGCTCCAAAACTGAGGTGGTCTTTGGGCCACCTGATCTTGCAGCTGGCATCTCAAAAGGGTGGCAGAAAACCAGCCCCAAACGTGTAACCAGCAGGTCAGAAGATTGGAGACTCAAAACTGGCATCTGCCTATTTGGCACTCTGAAGGACCGTGTACTTTGAAGTTGTGGAATCTGACCTAGCTCCTGGTAAGGAAGGTCAGAGACAGAGTTCCATGGGGACAGAGGACGGTGAGGATGGAGACATGGGAATATCAATCTCTATTTCTGGAAGGTTGTATTCCTGGTCTTTATCCTGCATAGTCTTTCCCAGAAGAAACATTACAAACTGTTCTGTGGCAGTTACATCAGCTCCTGTCAACTTGCAAAAGGGTGGAGTCTAGCCTGTCAATCAGGACACAGTCAATGAGGCCTCTGTGTGGACATGGCCTTCTCCTGAGGATTCTGGGAACTCCTGTCTTCCTCCCTCCAGGTGGGACACACACACTCTCTGCTTCAGCTCCCTACTAGACATTCCTGTTGACAAGCCACATGGAGATACACTGATAGAGTAAGAACCCTGGAGCTGGAGGAGCCACATGGAGACCCACGCTAGTGCTGAGATGCTTCCACCGCCACTGGATCCACAAGACTTTCCACCCACTGGTCTGTGATCGTCCTGCATTGGGCATCATTGCATGTGTTGTGTGAGTCTGAAGAGGAACTTATAGACTGGTATAGGACATATGGGCTAATATCGGACTTATGGGCTTGATCTGGACTGGGCTGGGATGTTTTCTTTATATGTAATTACTCTTTGATATAAAGTTCTCTATTGCACACATATGCATGTCTATGAGTTTATTTCTCTAGTCAACGCAGACTAACACACTTCCCAAACAAGCATCTCCTCCGTAGCACCCAGAAAGACCAATTCCCACTAAACTCACCATAGAGTCAATGCTACTCACAGAGACCCCTATAGTTTCTAAAACTATAACTGATGACAGGAGTAGAAAGCCTGGCCTTTCTCCCTCAGAGCTGCTGGTGGTTTCAAACTGCCGACCACGCAGATAATGGCCCACCAGGTAACCACTACAACACCAGGGCTTCTGGCCCCCAGAACGATATCACCTGCCATATTTGTAAGGCAAAGTTATTTACCCTCTGCAATTTTAAAAATCATTTTATTGGGGGTTCATACAGCCCTATCACAGTCCATCCATCCTCCATTGTGTCGAGTACATGTGTACAATTGTAGCCATCATCATTTTCGTTTTTCCCTTTAATCGTGTTATTGGGGCTCATATGACTCTTATCACAGTCTAGCCATACATCCATCGTGTCAAGCACATTTGTACATTTGTTGCCATCATCATTCTCATTTCTTTCTACTTGAGCCCTTGGTATCAGCTTCTCATTTTCCCCTTCCATCCCCCACTCTCCCTCCCTCATGAACCCTTGATAATTTATAAATTATTATTTTTTCATGTCATATAATGTCTGATGTCTCCCTTCACTCGCTTTTCTGTTGTCCTTCCCCCAAGAAGGGGTTATATGTAGATCATTGTGACCTGTTCCCCCTTTCTCTCCCACCTTCCCCTTTCTCTCCTGTTATCTCCATTCTCATTATTGGTCCTGAGGGGTTTATCTGTCCTGGATTCCCTGTGTTTCCAGCTCTGAAATGTACCAGTGTGCATCCTCTGGTCTAGCCGGATTGGTAAGGTAGAATGGGGATCATGATAGTGGGGGAAGGAAGCATTAGAGAACTAGAGGAAAGTCGTATGTTTCATCGGTGCTGCACTGCACTCTGACTGGCTCATCTCCTCCCTGAGACCCTTCCATAAGGGGATGTCCAGTTGCCTACAGATGGGCTTTGGGCCTCCACTCCGCACTCCCCCTCATTCACAATGATATGATTTGTTTTCTCTGATGCCTGATACCTGATCCCATTGATACCTCATGATCACACAGGTTGGTGTGCTTCTTCCATGTGAGCTTCGTTGCTTCTCAGCTAGATGGCTGCTTGTTTATCTTGAAGCCTTTAAGACCCTAGACACTATATCTTTTGATAGTTGAGCACCATCAGCTTTCTTCACACATTTGCTTATGCACCTGCTTTGTCTTCAGTGATTGTGTTGGGAAGGTGAGCATCATGGAATGCCAGTTTAATAGAACAGCATGTTCTTGCACTGAGGGGGTATTTGAGTAAAGGCCCAATGTTCATCTGCTATCTTAATGATAGACCTATAAATATATGCACATAGAGCTATTTCCCCCTTATCGTATATAAATATATTTAGATATGTACATGGCTTTATTTAGACCGCTATAAATTCCCTTTGCCTCCTAGCTCTTTCCTCTATTTCCTTTTACTTTCCTCTTGTTCCACAATCATGTTCAGCCTTCATTTGGGTTTCAGCAATTCCTCTCAGTCACATTGCCCTTGATCAAGCCCTACCAGGCCTCCTACACATACCTTGCCATCGATTTTAGATCACTTGCTGTTCACTTGTTCTTCCCTTGTCCCTGGGTTTGTTAACATCCACTTCCTTTTCCCCACCTCCCCCTCTCCCATGTCACCCACCTCCACCCACCCCGGAACTATTGGTCTCCTTGTTTTCTCCTCCAGATTGTTTATCCTGCCTATCTTATCTAAATAGACCTACAGAGATAAAAATATGCACATAAAACAGAGCAAAACAAATCAACAAAAGAAAACAAACAACAAGAAAAGCAAAAACCAATGACAAAAAAAAAAACAGTTCAAGGACTGTTTATTGACATTTAGGAGTATTTTCTGGTCAAATCTGATGGGGTGGCATGCCCTGGCCCCAAAGTCTATTTTTGGTACTCCCTCAGGACTTTCTTGCTCTGTTCTTGCTGTTCTTTTGCACACTCTTAGTGTTTGCCTCAGTGTTGTGGGGTCAGAACAGGTGCAATTCCCACCCTGTGTCTCTAGTTTTGTCCCCCGTAGTTCTATGGGTCAGTGAGAAACGCCGTGTCTCATGGTGGGGGGCCGGCCCTATGGTTCTCTCTGTGTTTTGGCTTCTCTGAGTGGAAATATTGTCCTCGGGGCTTGGTGGGCCAGAATATGTTCCATCTCTCTTCCTCCCCCTTCATTTGCTCCTGTGTGTTCTGATCCAACATGTTCCTCTCCGGAGCTGTAACTTCATTGCTGTGCTCTGAAGTGAATTCTTCTGAAAGGAGATGGGTGGGGAAGCACTGTCTACATAGTTGGAATTGGAGCATTCCTGGGATGAGGTCCAGGTAGTATGGCAGGGTCCAGTCCAAACACAGGGATACATATAGTAGCCAACTAAAAAGGAGAGGTGGCAAACATGGGTAGCAGGGAAACAAGGCACAAACCCACCCAAGGGGAGGGCATTGTTTATATCTCCACAGGGAAGGAGGGACCAGACTTCAACCTGGTGCTCCAAGATGTGACTCCAACATACTGGCTTGAAGCAGGGAACCCTCTGCAATTTTTAACCTTGAACACAAACAATCTTCCCTAAGACCTTCCTCAGTGGTCCTTGTTGAACATGCTAGAGCAGCGATCCCACACAACAGCATTTCTGCAGTGAGGCCTGCCTCTGATCTCTACCTGCACCGTCTGGCACAGAAGCTATGAGCCACCTGCAAGTGTCGATCACTTCAAATGTGGCTGGTGCAGCAGATAAAACAGATTTTTAATTTCATTTCATTGTAATTCATTTCATGTGCACCTAATCACATGTGACATTAGTGGCTCCTAGTCACACTGGCTAGTTCAGCCCTAGGTTGAACCTTGACAAAATGCATAAACGAAGATCATTGAGCAAACGGTGCTCTCCCCCCTCCAGAGATATAGAAATGTGAATGAGTCCTAAGAAAAAAGAATGAAGTCAGGCTCAAAATAAAAAGCATCCAGCTGAGCAGAAAGCCAAAGGAAATGCTAATCAGAGTATTTGCATGTGGTTGAGCTGAAAGAACAGGTCATCAGGAAAGACCAGTCTCTGGGAAAGGTGGATCAGAGAGCCTGTGAGATCAAGGGAACTTCTCACTGAGGCACATTGGCTCAAGAGCCGCAATGGTAGCCTCACTCAGACCAACAATCCCGGGGATGACATAGGGCCTGTCAGTAATTCCTACAGTTGCCCGTGGGATTGTCATGAGTCAGAGCCAACTCAACCACAAGTGGACGTAACCAAGGACCACAGAGGTGTGAAATGACAGAGAACGCATGGGTTGAGGTTTCATGTGAGCACAGGGACCAAGGGCCCAGGAGGCAGCCAGCTGTGAGGGGTCACAGGTGTCCCCCTGTCCCGCGCAGAGCTGCATTCTGGGTCTGCTGCGATCATGTCCTTTGTGTGAGGCCGGGTTGACTGGAGAAGCAAATCCAGTGACACGCATTTACGTGTAAGAGAGAGCTTGATATCAAGGAGTAGTAGTAATATGCCAAGCAAACATCCCGGCCCAGTCCAGATCAAGTCCATAAGTCCGATCCTAGTCCATAAGTCCCTCTTCAGATTCACCCAGTCACGTGCAATGGTGCAGAATGCAGGAAGATCACAGGCCGGTGGGCACAGAGTCATGTGGATCCAGTGGCGGGGGAAGCATCATAGGGATCGCACAGGTCTCGGAGTGGCTCGCCAACAGGAAGGTGAAGGCAGGGTGGGGGTGGGGGGGGAGGTCTCCAGAGAGCCATCGATCTTGGTAGCAGCTCCAAAGGAAGTTGTCAAGCTGCGACCTGATAGGCAGGCTAAACTCCAAAAACCCTAAATGTCCCACCTTCCAACTCTCCATCTCTCTCTCTCTCTCTCTCTCTCTCTCTCTCTCTCTCTCTCTCTCTCTCTCTCTCTCTCTCTCTCTCTCAGTGTATCAACTTTCATGTAAAATGATACAAACAGACCTTAATGTTATCATTATTTAACTGGACTTTTCAATGCTGTGATTTCTTTCGTACCTTTAATGAACATGCCCTTCCTGTTCAATGATGCTCTCTTATCATTTAATGGGTATAATCTCTGATGAGTTGTTGTAGGGGGTGGTTGGTGTGATGTGGGAATCTCCATCGACACTATTTCAGAGTCCGCCCGTGGAGGACATGTTTCTACAGTTTCCAGACTAAGATGCAGTAGGTGAAAAGACCTAGGGATCTCCTTCCAAATTTTCACCAGTGAAATCCCTGTGGGTCACGGGAGAATGTGGCCCAATATCGCACTGGACGATGAAGCTCCTAGGTTGGAAAACACTCAGAATTCAATGGATTCAAGCATGCCAGTGCTCGTGAAGATGGTGCAGGCCTGGGCAGCATTCCCTCCAATGTGCGGGGTATCGAGGTGTCGCCAGGAGTCGACGCTGACTAGACACTAACTAACTAACAACAGCGTCTTTCTTTGGTCATTCCTCTCATGCCTGTGTTAAGGCATTCTGCTGTTTCTAGTTCCTCAAGAGTGAACTCCCAGGCTATCGTCCATGGTGGGTCTCTTCGTGTTTGACTATACTCCCAACCTACCCCCCCCCTACTTCAAACGGTCTCTTTTCTTTTTTAAAACTAGGTGCCTTGCATGGCAAGCTCAAGAGCTGACCGTGACACCCACACCAAATTAAGCCCACTTTCATTCAGCTGGTTCCAACCCACAGGGAACCTATGGCAGGATTCTACTGCCGTGAATCTTTCTGGGGGGTCGGCAGCCTCGACTTTCTCCTGTGGAGCAGCTAGTGGATTTTAACCACCGACTTTGTGGTTAGCTACACAAGAACATCGCATTCGCCTCGTGGCCACGCACCTAATTCCAGTCTATCTTAAACATCATCACCTTTTCTATTTGTTATGCTTATTATATTATTTTATGCTTACTATTATTCTACTTAGCATTCTTATTATAAGTTCCATCGTTCCTGCACATCAACTCTTTTTAGTGGGAATGAAGTTTCACTTGGAGATATTTTAGGAAAGGCATTCATCTATCTTTCCAAAAGCATCTATTTCTGATAAATATGTATTAAGCACAAAGCATTTAGAGTCTGTTGGACCTCCTTTGTGTCCTTACGTGTGCCTTTTAAAATGGATTGTGCATTCTTAGAGGGCTTTTTAGTCATTAATTACAATTAACTCCATCAATTGTTATGCCCCATGCATTCTTGATCCACTCTCTGAAACCTAATCAATCTGCATAATGGATGTCACATCCCCCATCCCTCGCTTTGCCCTGGTGGTAAACAGGTCAGTAAGTCCCTAGAGCCCTAGGCAGTCACCAGGAATTGTTGCTGAACTTGAATTTTTGCCTTAGAATTTGCCCTTAATGATGGCAAGCTCTCATTAAAAATCATTTATACCGCCCAGACAGGGTGCTTGGACAGAAGCAAAGAACAGTTCCTCTCAAATCGACTCAGTTCATAGCAACGCATGTGCATCAAGGTAGAGCGGTGCTCCACCGGCTCTTCAATGTCTGCTTGGGGGGAGATGAAGCATCGACCTTTCTTCTAAAGGACTTCACTCACTGACTGCCATCAAGTCGATTTTGACTTGGAGCATGCCTGTAGAACAGGACTGAACTACCACTGTGGGGTTTTGAGGCTGTCGATCTTTATGGGAGCAAACAGCCTCAACTTTCTCTGGTAGAGCAGCTGGTGGGCTCAAACTGCCAACCTTACAGTCAGCAAGGTATGTCTACTGCCTAACCAGACAGTGTCACCGGCACTCCTTTATTGGAAGCACATAGCAAGATCATCATACTAACAGATATACAATACTCACTTAGATGTCTCCAGCTTTCTCATAAAAGTAAAAAAATAACTCGGAGCCCCAGTGGGTCCTGCAGCGTGCTGGTGGTTTTGAACTGCAGGCTTTGTGGTTACAGTGCCATATATACACCCACTATGCCACCAGCGCTCCTCTAAAGCAACTCTAGGCGGGCTCAAACCTCCAACCTTTGGGCTACTGGCTAAGCATGTTACCCATTGGCACCACCCAGGGACGCGGCTCTTGAAGATATAAACCCCAACCCAAGTGCACTGATGTCCAGTGGGACCCACCTCATCGAGTCCCTGTAGGTTAGCATCGGGCAGCTCCCTCGGGTTCTCAGGGCTCTAAGTCTTTATGGGAGCAGAGCTTCGTCTTTCTCCTGCAGAGCAGCTGGCAGGTTAGAACCACCAATCTGTAGTTAGCAGTGCAGCTCCTAATCCGATACGGCACCAAAGATGCCATAATTGACATCGGCAAGTGCAGGGTGACCGGGAGCCACAGGCGCTCCAGGGAGCTAGATAATGATGCATGCCCTCTCAAACCCCCTCATTAGCAGCTTAATGTTGCCAAATGAGTGATTAAGAAAACGGATCCCCCTGTGTTTTTGACAAGTCGACGCAGATGCGACGCACGGCCCCCACTTGACAACAGCGGAAAACGAGTTGTGCTGGTGGGCTGTCCTGCCTGGCCATCAGCAGTGCCTCCCTCCGGGAACCCTTCTTTCAACGGTGACGCCATCAGACTTTGAAGCCAACAGGCCCAGGGTGAAGCCCGGCATCAGCCATGGTCAAAAGCCGGACGATGAAAAAGACAACCGGGGAAGAATGGATGCATCCGAACTGTGACATTGGCACTGAGTACTGAAGAGACTGCCGTGGCGGCTGGAGGAAAGATGGATCTTAAGAGAAATAGAGCCAGGATGTTCACTGGAAGAGAGGACCGCGAGAGGCCATCTGAAAAGAAGTCACAAGGCCAGGACGACGTGTTTGGGGGTTACTGAAAGTGAGGGACACCCTCCCTGAGATGGATGGACCCCCTAGCTGCAGCAATGGACTCCAGCAGGCCTGTGATCCTGACGGTGCGGAACTGGGCAAAACAGGCATGGGAAAATGGAGTTCAAAGGTCGTGGAAATTTCCATAAACTTCCTGCAGCCCAGTTGTGCATGAGTCAGAAGCAACAGTCATCGATTAAAAGTGACACAGCTCCAGCCGTCCCTCACCCTCTCTGAGCTGCAGGTCCTTGCCTATAACTGGGCACAGCACAGCCTCCTGAAAAGGCCACTGGGTGGACTTGGATAGACTCGGGCCTGCAAGGAGCTTAGTCATGTGGGAATAAGGGCTAGGTTTCTTTCATTTCCCGAGACCGCCATCCCCCGGAGGATCATAAATAGATCCCAGCGTCGTGCCGGGTGGGAGTTTTGTCCCGACTCGGACTTCCTCATGATTGTTCCACAGGCGGAAAACAGGCAGCCGTGCTGTCAGCTCGAGACATGAGTCACGGAGACCAAGGTGTGAAACATTCTTCCCTCTGCCCAGGAGTCTTCTACATTTCCGGCATTCCCCTCTGGTTCTTCCTCGCTGGCGTATTTTTGAGCTACCTGCGAGTTTTCTTTCCGATGCCCTACTTTGGTCTCTAGGCTCTATTCCTTCCTCTCTTGAAAAAATGTGAGCATGCCTATTTTAAAATCTCCTCCTGATTGCTCCATTATCTGCCGTTCTGGGACGTGGATCCTCTCGGGAGCTGAGGATTCTGTGTCGTGTTTACCCTCAGCGCATCTTCCTCGTGAATTGTTTTCACTTGGAGGCCAGCGCCTCCTGGGTGGTGGAGCCGCCGCTGGGACCGCGCTGGCATTTGCAAACCTGACAGCCGGGTGGTTCTGATCTACCATCCACATGCTTCCGCTGCAACTTCGCCCCGGAACTCTGGCGACAGGGTGGGTGAAGTGTTAGGCTATTCACCGAATGGTCGATGGCCTGAACCCATCAGCCCGCTCCTCGGGAGAAAGATGAGGCAGTCAGCATTACAGACTCAGAAGCTAGATCAGGCAGGGCTAATCTCTCCTGTGAGGCTGTTATTTGTTGGAAATAGCTCAGTGACTCAGTGGATTTGTTGGTTTTATTTATTTGGTTTTTTGTTTTCTTCTCCCCTCAGGGTTTCTAATGGGAAGACTTGGATTACTTACATCATGAAGTTAGAATTCCAATCCAAGACTCTACCCCATGGAGTTTTCCGCAGCCATGGAAACTCATTTCCCGTTATCCTCATGCCTGGGTCTGGGGCCTCACTCTGGCCCTGTGTCTGCCTCAGACGCTGTCCTTGCTGTTTATGCCCTGGTCTAGCTTTGAGCTTGTTCTTGTGTCTGGGGCTTCCCTGCCGTATTGTCATGTTCTGCAATGAGTTTCTTTATTTTATCCATTATTTCAACTTGCAAAGGAGTAGAGTCTAACCTGTCGATCACGTCATAGCCAATGAGGGTGGGTATAGCCTTCTCCTGAGGATTCTGGGAACTCCTGTCTTCCTCCCTGGAGGTAGGACACACACACACACACACACACACACACACACTGTGCTTCCTCTTCCTGCTGACAAGACACATGGAGCTACGCTGATGGAACCAAAGCCCTGGAGCTGGAGGAGCCACATGGACACTCACATCAGTGCTAAGATGCTGAAATGCTTCCACTGCCACTGGATCCACAAGACTTTCCACCCACTGGCCTTGGTCTTCCTGCATTCGGCATCATTGCATGTGTTACGTGAGTCTGAAGAGGAACTTAGAGACTGGTATCAGACATATGGGTTGATATCAGACTTATGGACTTGAGGTAGACTGGTATGGGATGTTTTCTTAATTTACAATTATTCTTTCATATAAAGCTCTTTCTTATACACATATGAATGTCTCTGGATTTGTTTGTCTAGTTAACCGGACTAACACAACATCTGAAGCTCCGGCTGGTGCTTGGGTAGGATGACTCTTTTCCCTGGAAGAGCACCCAGCCCATTTGTGGGACAGAAGAATGGGGAAATCGGGGCGTTGGCAGGCACCCAGAACCCCACACCCCAACAATAGATAAATTATGGCAATCGGAGTGGTCATCGGAGATTCCAGCAAAATGGGGAAAGGCCAGTAATGATAGAGGGAAGGGAAACTCAGAGTGGTCATGTCCACAACTCTGCTTGTGGAACAAGCTGTATCAGGAAATGAGGACACCCCAAGACAGGACAGTGACGATTAGAGACACTCTGTCACTGAATGGTCGGAGCCCTCCACAGCCAGCGAGCACGACTCAGATGTGGCTGTTTTCTGGAACTCTCTGGAATCTTCCCGGAGGGAGATCTAGAACCCCTCCCATTGGGCACATGAGCCATTTCCTGTTCTTCCGTGACTCAGGATGTTCTCCCAGTGGATTTCATTCCATATACTTCCTTCTCCCGAAAGATCTAAGCAGATACATGATTAGTTTTAAAAGTGAAAAAAGGGCATCATGATTTGGGATCACTGAGAAATGCCTGACCCTTTGTCTGTGTTGCTGTAATGTCCCAGTCACCCTCCAACATCGTAGCCGGAGTCTTGGGCAACTGGTGAGTCTACTCTGCTCTCAAATCAGGTTCTGGAAAGATAGGTGACCCCAGGCCCAGAGCTGGCTGAGTGCAATGGGCACCCAGGTGCCAAAGCAAGGGAGAAGGTGAATACAACTGCCCCCATTCTTCATAATAACAGTAGCAATAAAGACCAAGGCTCTGAGTTCATTCTGACCTATAGCAGCCTTATAGAGCAGATGTCAACTGCCCTGTGGGGTTTCTGAGACTGTAACCCTTTGGGGAATAGACAGCCACTTCTTTCTCCAGTGAAACAGCGGGGGGGGGGAGGGATGGGGTCAACCCACCAACCCTTCAGTGAGTGGCCCAATGCCTAATCCGCAGTGCCACCAGGGATCCTTTTAAAACACCACCAGGGTAACCTATTTTACTCGGTTGTGAGGGTGAGAAGCCCATCACAAAACAGTTGCTATTTCAATCATGTTGACTTGGATGCAATTGAGGGACGCTGTGCCCATCACAGTGTGTAACCCTCAGCCCCCGCCTGTTTCCAAGAGTCCTGAGCACCCCTCACGGAAGCGTGCACAGTATCCCTTAAGCACTGCCTCCTCAGCTCCCCCTCCCGCCGGCCCTGGAAGCCACTCCGAGCCTCTCTGTGGAAGTTCTGCCTATGCTGGGGTCCCATGTGCATAAGACCGCACATGTCCCAGAACCTGGAGTCAGGCGGGCTGTCCCAAACCCTGCTCTGGATTGGCTGTGGGTTTGGGAAGGGACCCTGAGAACGAAGGCCTGGAGGTGCTGTGGCTTCAGACTTGGGCTGCTCAAAGCCACCCTCTGCTCCTGGGAGCAAGACACGGCTGGCCGAGCTGCTAACCCAAACCAGCCCGAGCAGTGCCACTCTGTCCCATGCATCGTCATGAGTGGGAAGCAAACAGGTTTTATTTATTTATGAATTATTTGTATCTCTTTTTTTAAATCATTTGATTCGGGGCTCTTACAGCTCTGATAGCGCCCCATACATCAACTGTATGAAGCATATTTGTACATGAGTCACCGTCATCATTTCCAAAAGATTTTCTACTTGAGCCCTTGGTATCAGCTCCTCTTTGTTCTCTTCCCTTCCCCACCCTCCCACCCTCCTGAATCCTTGATCAGTTACATATTGCTATTATTATGTCGTATCTTACACTGTCCGTTGTTTTAAACCGTGAGAAGATGGATTTCTGTTTGCCACGGTATCTCTGTGGCAGCAGCACCAGAGACCTAAGACCACCGGGATAGGGGATGACAAGGGTGGGGGTGGGGGACACACAGTGGCCATCAGCTGCAGGCATGCTTTTCCTCCCCGTGGGAAGTTCCCAGCGGCCAGCATCGCTCACAGCCCAGGCTGGGTGGGGCCGGGTACCATTCCAGGATGAGGAGGCAGGATGAATCACAAGCTGAATTTCAGGTGGAAGGCAGGAAGCTGGCAACATTTCAGGGACTGAGGGAGGCTCAGTCCTCCGGAGCTGTGTCATGAACACAGGCCTCTGCAGAAGCCCTGGAACCGTGTCCACTTTACAAGGGAGGGTCCAGTGTCACCACCACTGAGGGAACAAGCGGGACCAGCCTTGGCTGTGGCTGCTGTCCTGATGTCAGGCCAGGTGGGTGGTCCAGGTAACCCTACCCCAGTGAGCCCCTGAGCCTTCCTGTCTGGGCACAGCTACAGGCCCAGAAGAAGGGCAGCCGAGCACGCTACAGGAGGAGGGACAGGGACCGGGGAGGTAAGCAATTGTGTGGGGCAGATGGCTCTTGACAAAAGGTGGTTGAAGGAAAACCACAGGAGTGCTTTGTGCCAGGGAAGCCACCTGGAATCAGAAGGGTGCCAGGCACTTCTCCAATATCAGGCACAGCATCCTCACCATCTCCCAAAGGTGCCTGCTGTGTCCGTCACCCTTGGCAGGGGAAGCAGGCCAAGAAAATATAGCCCACTGTGTAGGGCAGTGGGAGCCAGCGCGGCCCTGGAGTGGAGCTACCATTGTCAGCAACATGGCATGGACCAAAGAAGGACTTGAATGGATCTGCTTAGTGCAGTCCAGTGTGTGGTTCTGGCTGAGGGGGGCAGGTAACACAGACTGGGACTGAGGTAGGACGGCAGAGGGTGGGAGTGCTGAGTTTGTCCTTTCGAGACTAAAATGACCCTCCAAGCCTGGGGAAAGGCTCAGAGGGGCCAGGATGCTCCCCTAAATTCACACCGCAGCCAGGGCATGTTGCTACCATGGGGATTATGTTTGTATTATGGTACTAGATTATGTTTGTACTATGGGACTAGATTATGTTTGTACTATGGGACTAGGTTATGTTTGTACTATGGTACTAGATTATGTTTGTACTATGGGGCTGGGTTATGTTTGTACTATGGGATTAGATTATACTTGTACTATGGTACTAAATTATGTTTGTACTATGGAATTAGATTATGTTTGTACTATGGGAATAGGTTATGTTTGTACTATGGGACTAGGTTATGTTTGTACTATGGGATTAGATTATGTTTGTACTATGGGATTAGGTTATGTTTGTACTATGGGACTAGGTTCTGTTTGTACTTTGGGACTAGGTTCTGTTTGAACTATGAGACTAGGTTCTGTTTGTACTTCGGGACTAGGTTCTGTTTGTACTTTGGGACTAGGTTCTGTTTGTACTATGGGACCAGGTTGACCCTCCAAGCTCAGGACAAGGCTCAGAGGGGCCAGGCTGCTCCCTGCGCTCACATAGGTGAAAACAAAATACTCTAAAGGTGCAGAACCTCAGGCTCAGGGGCTGGGGAGAGGCCCAAGGGTTGGGGAGGCCCGGGGGGGGGGGCCAATAGACTGGATGGCCAGGCTGAAATACTGGGAAGGTGGCTGCCCTTGTCACTGGGATGCAGTTGATGTTCAGAATCCAAGCCGTCACCAGGGCCTGCCCTCACCCCTCCCCAACCCCCTCCAGACTAGACCCTGGGTCTTCATCTATGAGCTGCAATCACACTCCCTCCACTTGCCAGAGCATGTTGCCATTGGCACCCAAAGATGGCCCCTGAGACTGCTAATCCTGCAGACTCCAGAACTGGGCTGGGTGCCCTGCCCAGCAAGGAGGGCCACGGCACCCAGGGCTGGCCATCACCCTGCTGGAAGTCGCCCGTGGCCTTCAGCTAGAGTGAAATCCAGGGATTCAGGGGGAGGTATTGGAAATACCTAAATCCCTCTTTGGAAGCTACACCCCAATATCTGAAAAATCACGAGGAGGCAGCCACCTGGAGGGCTTCCACTCCTTGGCTTCTCGTCAAACTACCACCAAAGCTAGAAGGACGAGGGTCTGGCCTGTCGCTGAGATGTCTGCTCCCTGGCACTCTGTCCTTTTTCTCTCCCCTGCCCTCATCATCACTGAGTGACTTCTATAGATGACTTCCCTTTTGATTCTGGCCCCTCCTCCCCAGACTGTGGCCCACCTCATGTTGCCACCACCCCATCAGTTGTGCCCATCTCAGCACCTTCCCCTGTTCCCCACAGCCCTGAGTCCATGCTGACACAGACCAAAACCAAGCTCACCACCATCAAGTCCATGCTTACCTCTTGATATCAAGCTCTTCCTTATACATGGATGAGAGTCACTGGTTTGTTTCTCTAGACAACCCGGCCTCCCACTCCGAGCATGACGTCCCTCTCTGGGAACTGATCCCTCTGTATCCCCTGCCCAAAGGACGTGAGACAAAGTAGTTCGTTGTCCCTTATGAAGGGCATTCTTCCTGGCTGCACTTCTTCCGAATTGGATCTGTTGCTTCTTCTGGTATTCCAGGGCCTTTAACGTGTTCTTCACTGTCACCCTCATCCAAATGCATCAGTTCTACTGTGTCCTCCCTTAACCACTGTCCAAGCCTGCCTTCAAGGCAACTGAAAACACCATGGCTTGAGTCATACACACCTCCGTCCTTAAAGTAACATCCTTGCTCTTCAATACTTGAAAGAGGTCTTGTGCAAGATTCTCCCTGCTGTCATTTGATTTCTTCACAGCTGCTTCCTTGAGGGTTGATTGGGGATCCCCGCAAAGTGAAGCCCTTGACCACTCAGTCTTTCCTCCACTGACCATGATGTTGGTTATTGGTCCACTTTTGTTGCCTTCCATCTGTCGAGGCGTAATCCACACCCAAGGTTACGGTGTTTGGTATTCGTCAGCAAGTGCCTCCAGTCCTCTGGGCTTCCAACAAGAAAGGTTGGGTCACCATTGTTGATGAGTCTGTCTCTATTCTTCATGCCTCCTTTTTCTCTCCATGCAGTCCAGCAGCTGGATAAAGTGCTCAGCATGAAGATTGGCCAAGCGTGATGAAATGTTGTAAAAGATCGTGGCTTCTAGGAAGGATTGCTCTCCTCATCTCACCAGTGACCGTCTCAGCTAGAGACTCTAATGACCTCATCATCAGTGTGGCAGAATACAGCTCAGCTGGCCATGTTGGAGCATGGGGCCCTGGGCCTCCCCTGCACCAGCTGAGGTAGAGATCTGGAACAGCAGATCCAGGTCCCCAGTGTGCTGGAAAGTCAGCAAAGCCATCAGCTACTGGGAACTCTGGCTGAGGCTGGTGCCTGGGTGTCAGCGTAGCACTGGGCATAAGGTGTTCTGGTCTTTGTCGTGGACACCTATGAGCCTGATTCTCCAAACTTAGGGTTAGCAACAAGGGCCTTGATTGTTTGCCCCACCCAGGGATCCTCGTCATAGAAGTAGTGATTCTCCAAATTCTCTTGGCATGTGGTTATGTGTTGGGCTGCCAACCACAAGGTGGACAGTTTGACATCACCAGCTGCTCCATGGGAGAAAGAGGACTCTCCCTCTGCCCATAGAGATTTACAGTCTCAGAAACGCACAGGGACAGTTCTGCCTGTCCTATAGGATCATTATGAGTCACAATCCACTCAGTGGCAGTGGGTTTTGAGTTTCACATTCATATATATCCATATACACACAGAGAGAGCGAGAGCGAGAGAGAGCTTTGTGTATGTGAGGTAAGCTATCAATATTGACCTCATTAAAGTTTTTGATGGGGGAGCGATTTATGTATATGTATATTTATTCATGCATTTGAAAATAACAACAGTGAACTCTTGACATGGCAACATAAAGTGTATATTTCTATGAAAAGTATTACCCAAAAAGGGAAGAAAGCAGCATTGAGCTACCTGTTGGCGTGCTTTTCGAAGGCAGACTGGGGAGAGCTAGCTGGGTCCTCATCTCTGTCCGCTCTCCATCGGGGCAGAATGTGACTGTCGGGGGAAGGGGTGGGCACAGCTGACATGTGGCCTCAAACAGAGAGACCGATGGAGACAGGGCGGCAGGGGCGGGGCAGTCCTTCAATGCCCTTTCTGCAGAATTGTGGCTCTTTTTTGATGCGGCTCCAAAACTCAGAACGCTACTGCTTCTCAAAGGTCGTTTGCAACACAGACTCTGAAATGGCATCCATTAACACCTCACAGAAGGTAACAGGGAAACCCATTGGTCGCTCTTGAACTTTTATTGGATCTTTTTACTAGGCAGGGTTTTATACCACCATGAATTTGCCATTTGCACATTAGATCTTCCCAGTGTTGACACACAACCAGTCAATATCAAATATCGCATTAATTAAAGTCACCGCCGTCCGGTTAGGAACGTCTTAATGTGCAGGACGCTGACAAGCTCATGGGGATAGAGGTGAGTGTGACTCCTCTCGGGTTTTCACTCGCAGCATCACTGGCAATGAGCGCTGCCAGCTCTTTTCCTCGAAGTACCAGGATCCCCTCATCCTTGTTGAGAAAATGCCTGCCCAATCCCCGCATTGATTCATTGAGACTGCTCTGTCTTTCTTCCAAGTTAATGTATAATTAAAAATAAGGGAATAGATACAGTTAAATATATAATTTTATCTATCATTTGTATGTAAGTATATATACAGTTTTATTTATCTATGTGTATGTATTTATATAGATCTAGAGCCAGAGCAGGGCTATCACTCCAAGAAAAGCACAGCGAAGTTAGACTGCAACACAGACACGACAGCACTTTAGTAGGAAGCAAAGGTGCTCCCGTGGGCCATGCACTGGAAGGACATTAAAGAGGTGTGCATGGGAGGACGGGAATTTAATCAAATTAACCCATTGCTTCCACAAGGATGCTCCCCAGTGAAAGTGGTGGTTTTCTTTCGCTGCAAGTGTGTGGAGCTGAAAATACGATGCCTGCTGGGTGAAATAGAAGGGCCCACGTGAACACTCCGGTGATACAGTTCCACACACCGACGCCCTTGGGTGCCAGTACAGACATGGCACAGTGGAAAAGGCAACGGAAACAAAATATGTGTACCATTACTATCAACCGTCCCCCATCTGGGCTTTTGTGCTGAAACAGGGAAGGGCATGCGAGTGCCTGGGGCAGTCACTGGGGCGCGGGCAATCATGACTGCTCCCCTCCTAGAAACGCACACGTCTTAGAAAACACGGGCAGCGAGTGTGTGTTGCCTAGCAGCCAGGCTCTTGCTTGGCTGAGTCAGAATTAACGGTGCCCAGCTCAAAGTGATGGCCCGCCAAGGCACATGGGCCTGTGTAGCTCTCCATGGTGCTGACAACACTTTCTCCACATAGGGATATGCCTCTAGTCTCCCATTCGAAAGCTTCAGTCTGTAATTGTCCACATTCCGGTGATCATTACAGATGCCCACATCTTGCAAAATCCGGTTCATTCTAGTTCTGCTTCATCAGCCATGCCTGAATCACATCAAACCGATTTGGAGCCGTGCGAGTCCACCCGAGAAAGACCTGCTGTGTTACAATCACCAAAACTTCACAAGCTCTGCCTCCTATGGTTGATTCGGACTTACACAACCCCTTAGGGTCTCCAGGGGTTCTCCCAGGCTTACGAGGCTGCAGCCTTGGTGAGAGGAGACGGCTACAGCTTTCTCCTATGGAGCAGCCCCTGGGTTATAGCCGTCTACATTCCACAATGCTTCACCCAGTGTGTCACCAGGGGTCCTTTGAGACCCCACCGCCATTGAAAAAACCCACGGAGCACAGGTCTTCTTGGACACACATGGCGTCACCAGGTGCGGGAGTCGGTGGCTCATGTTTCATTTGGATTTTGTTTTAAGTCACAGCTAATGAGTGGAGGGCGGGGGTCTGCGCTCAGCACTCCGACTCAAGAGACTTTCAGAAACAGCCCTGGGCTTCCTCGTCACCCACGAGACCATGGGGTTTCACTGTGCAACCTACAGGGGCTGGCTGAGGCTAGGCCACATGGGTCCTGCGGCCAGCCCTGGAAGAAACCCACCAGAATCAGCCTTAGGTCCAGCCTCCCATTCCATCCCCATCCCTCTCCAAGAAGTCCCTGCTCTCTGCAGGAAAAGTAGACCTCCTAGATGGGAACACCAGACCATCCAGTTCTCCTCCACTGGTGGCCCTGGCCGGACCTGCCCTCAACCCCTGGTGTGCTGGTGACCATGAGTCACTGCTGCTCCCCCATCTGGAGCAGCAGACAGTCCCTGCTGCACAGTGAGGGCACAATTAGCAGGCTGGCATTTACAGTCCAAATAAACTCCTCTTTAATGAGAATACTTTTCCTTTCATTATTTTATGGGCAGCTGGTTAGAGACGCTTAGAAAAATATCATTTTAAATAGCAGTAAGTCGCCCTTCTGGAGGGGGTGGGGAGTTGGGGCTGTGAACACCCCAGGCAACCTTCATGGGGAAAGCTGGGTGGTGCCAGGCAACGTGCAGATTTGTGCCAGCCTCCTTGCGTGGGTTTGGGGAGAGTCGAGGGACATCAGGGTGTACACAGATGCAGGGTGGGAGGAAGGAGTCATCTGGGACAGCAGCTCCAGTGGCCCCTAGAGTGCAGCTGGAGGAGGCCAGAGGGGATGGAACTGCACAAACCCCTGCCGATGCAGCAGCCTCCCAGCTCAGAGCAGGAGTGGGCAGCAGGCAGACTCAGGCAGAGAGCAGCCTCCGAGCAGGGCTTTAGGACCACAGGGTGAGCAGGGTGCTTCTGAATGCACCCTGATGACAGGGGTGGCGCAGCCCCAACTGTGGCAGGAGGGTTCCTCATGCTGCCCCTCCTCTGTGGTACCCATAATCCCCAACCCTACAAGAGCCTCCAATGAGCTAGAATCCATGAGGGGTCCACGTATCATCATGGAAACAGGCTCAGCATGTCTGAAGGTGAAACGTCTGAGGCCCCCCCCCCATTGTAGGGGAAAGAAGATCTTGAAGCTGTTTTTGCAGAAGACCTCAAAGAAGCCACCCAGTGCTCAAGGGCAAGCCGGGCAGAGAGTCAGCAGATGAGCACATTCCATGGAGTCTTTGTTGGCGTGGACTTTACTAGCCAGGGACTGGGCTGTGGGGTGGTTAGAAGGCAGTTGCTGGAGTCAGACCCCCACCCCGCTCCCAGAGGCAGCACTAAGGACATGAGCAGGGGACTGGGAAGGGGGAGTAAAGCCCTAATCAGATCGTGTTGGGTCTCTGAAGTAGTTGGGGATGAAGTCAACTAGACACCCTCGCTAGGGGTGGTGAGAAACCTGCCAATTAAATCATAAGCCTTTTGTATAAGAGCAAGACAGAGATGATCTCTCTTCTCTCTCTGTCTGCCTCTATGCCTTCTTGCCTGCTTAAACTCTGCCTTGCCTCCAGGGGTGGCCCCATTCTTGTACCTTTTTCACCATGGCTGGGATAGCTGAGCCTGTTGTGGAAGCCATGGTGAGAAAGGTACAAGAATGGGCAACATTTCATGCTGTCGTCCATCAGCTTGTCCTGAGTCAGGACCAACTGGAGGGTCCTAAAATCCCGGACAGCACAAAGGGGAATGGCAACACTATGGAGTCCCTCAGACCTTGAAATAATGGATCACTTCAGATCAGAAGGGCAGCCTTTACCCAAGGACCATTCGGAAGGGTCGAGGAAGAAAGAGGTGTGGATGTGGGAAGCCGGAGTAGGATAAATGATGCTCCCCACACTCTGTGGGATTTGCGACCGATGACATGTAACAACACACGTATACACGGCTTAAGAGAACACTGACCTGCTCTATAAACCTTCACCCAAGTCACTCAAGATGTCAAAAGATAACAGCCATAGGAGAAAGTATTGTGATGGTGCATTTCGATAGTAAATAAACACGGACATGACCGGGCTCTGGAACCATATGATTGCAGAGCTGAAGTGTGGAAACACAGGCACCTCCCCGCCCCACCCCATCCCAACCCCGTCAGGAGCTCAGAGAAAGTCAACGTCGCGTAAACAGCGGATGCTGCACCTCTGCAGGCTGTCAATGGAGCATTTCCCCCACAGGGAGCTCATCCTCACTGCCTAAAACCGGAACATGCATTTATGAAATATAATGACGCCATGCTTCTAATGGCGTGTGTGATTTATTTTCTTATTCTTAGAGAAATCAGGAAGTAATATCTCTTGTGGTTAAAATAATGATCCCAAGTCCAGCAAGTCCTTTAATTTTACATCCGTTTCCTTCTGCTGAACTCGGCACATCAGATTTATGAACTTGTGTCTCAAAATGACTAAACCGTTCCATTCTTATGAAAGTATTGCCATCTATGACTCTACTTGGGTGCCTATCCATCTCAAAGGGGTTTCTTGTTGTTGTTGTTGTTAGTTGCCATAGAGGTGGCTTTCATGTACTGTGACCACACAGACTTTGCCAGGTTCTGCCCTGTTCTCAGACACATGCGTGGCTGTTGGCATGTGAGTCCTGTGGACCACAGCAGCTACCATCTGTTGGCCTGCGTAAAGAATGTTCTGGAAAGATGGTCTCCTGCACATGAGGACCTTTCCCAAAGATGGCCATACAGTGCCTCCCATCCCAAATGGCTGCGCCCTTCCCTCTTTGTGATCACACATCAACCTGACCGGGCCGGGATTCTCAGTGGTTTGGCAATTAATCCCTAGTTATCCCCCATGACCTGACTTGACCTGAAATAATGTCATCACAGCCAATCAACTGTAAGAAGATTAGAGTGAGGTGCAACACCTGTACTCAAGCTACCGCCCCAAGGCAGTCAGTAGAAGGACATTTCCTTGGGAGTGTGCTTCCTGTCTAAGTGAGCACTGCTGTGGGAGAGCTTGCTTGCTTTCACTCGGTCTAGATCTTGCATCTGGTCCATCCGCCTTCGGTTCTTCAGACTTGAGCCAATGGCTTGCCGTATCGCTGCTTGTCCTGGAAGTCACGAGGGACCTGCCATTTGACCTGCTTCCCCTGGGTTTATCCATTACCCTTGCAGCCAGCACCCTGTGGTCTTCCTACCAATCGTCAGCTCCCACAGAGACAAGAGTCGGGAGAAGTCCCCGGCACATCAGACCCATGGCCTTGGACTTGCCTGCTTCTACAACCACATGAGCCAGGCTCTTGATTTAAATTTCTATCTACATATGTATCCATAAGCATCACTGGGTTTGCCTATCTTGAGAAACCAGTCTAAAATGCCCTCCAGAATGCGGTGTCTGATTCCACTCCTGCTTTCAATGTGGGTTGTCTTTCATGATTCACTTGCTGAGAAAACCCAGAGCACACAGAGAAGCCAGGGCAGACATACTCTGGTTAATAGTCTTGGGTGAGTCCATCCTTTGAGTCACCCAACCAAAACACAGAAAAGTGAGCCATGGTGCCATCAAATGATCCCCAATACCCCCACCCGCAGCCACTCATAATCATTAAATCTTTCTAACCGGGACTTGTGTTGGAAGAAGTTTGGCCAGAATGCTCCTTAGAGACCAGGATGGCTAGACTTCCTCTCACAGACTTGGGACATGTTTTCAGAAGCGACCAGTCCCTGGAGAAGGACATCATGTTTGGTAAAGTGGAGGGACAGCAACCAAAGAGAAAAGTCCTCCAAGAGACACAGTGACACCACGGCTGCACAAAATGGGCTCGTGTCTCAGAGCAAGGGTGAGGCTGGTGCGGGACCGGACCGCGTTCCCTTCTGTTGGACACAGGGTTGTTGCTGTGGGTGGCACTAACTCTCGGGCACATGACAACAACAACTGGGCCTTCATGCAGGAGAGACTTTGACCTGTGCCTGGCCCAAATGCTTGACCTGCCGAACGCATGACCATAACCCAATGGTTGTTGTCTGAAGCCTCGGAGTTAGGAGCTATCAGTGATGTAAGAGCAGCAAACAGCAGAGCGGCCTCCAGATGCGTGCGTATGCCCAGGGGCAGGAAGGCCCTTCGCGCGTGGCTGTTTTCTTCACTCATTTCCTAAATCCTTTTCTTTGACAGTGAAGAGCTATCATTTTCATGAAAACAAGAGAACCATCGCTTCTTAAAAACAATCTTTCGGCTACACTGTGCTGTCCACTAGACAGCTGATTTCCCCCCAAAAGTGGGTCTATGCACATCTGTGCTCTCTCCCCACACGCCATGTCCTCAGTTCATTTGATGCCAGGCTCAGCGCCGGTTCTCTGGAGGCAGGCTGCGGGGGCCGCAGAGCTTTCAGTGGACACAGTGGCCTCAGCCGAGGACCAGTGACCCAGCTTGGCAGTCCATGCAGCCGGGTCCTCCAGCTGAGTGTCGATGCCCCAAACCACTTTGTACTGAGCTCAACTGGACAAGTGCTCCGTGCCTCTGCCAGTTTGGGGGCATGCTTAATTCTCTGAAAAATTGGCTTGGCTGGCCGACTGGTGCGTGTCGATGCCCTTCCAACAGAAAGCTGTCCTGGCTTCTGTTCTCCGGGGACGCTCCGCCACTCAGTGCTGTGATGTCGCCCTAATTAAAAACCTCTCTGCTCCAAATAGCTCCCTTTACTTAAGGCTGCTTCTTTCCCCACTCTTTTTTTTTATGTTCTTGTTTTTATTCTTTTTAATACAAGACCCATAGGCCTGCACTCTCCCCTATTAACGGGACCAACCCAAACATGAAACAGGAGGGAGAAGGGGGGCTGGCATACAGCTGCGTGCATCTGCAGGGATGAAAGGGCTTCCTCAGATGGAGTCATTAATGGACCGGGGACGTCAGAGACGGCATCTCTTTGATGCTCCCTATCCATCGGGAAATTTGGTCAACGGACTCAATCAAAATCAAGGGACCAAATGTCCAAGGACTGGAGTTGACGTTTCGAGGCGATTTTCCGCAGATGGGTAGATCATCCGGAAAAGAAGGGGCCGAGGTTGAAGTCTAGTAGGGGCAGGTTGCACGCAGGCGGAGGATGGGATGGGGGCCACCTCCCCGCGGTCCCACCTCCTCTGGCTACGTGACCTGCGGAAGGTTACCTAATACCGTGCCCCAGACTGGGAACTTAGGGCTGTGTTGCTAGCCCAAAGCAGCATCTTAGTTCGGCCTGGAGCCCAGGCTGGCTCACAATAAGCATACCAACCACAACTGGCCAGGAGTGAGCGGGGAAATGCACTCTTCGTTGCTGCCTACAGTAGAAGTGGCCTGTGTTAGGTTGGCTTCTCTGGAGAAGCAAAACCAGGGACACTTACATGAGTATGTTTATAGAAAGAGGTTTCTATCAGGAGGGTTCAAGTCTAGGTCAGATGTAAGCTGTAGGCTTCTCTGATGTGTGTCGCTGAAGAAGCTGATGAACAGGAAGCTGGATGATGAAGCAGGAGGACCACAGGCTGGTGGATGCAGAAGTAAACAAATCCAAGGTCCGCTGGATAAATCTGAGTCCAGGGGTCCGCTGACGGCTCCTGGCATTCGCAGACAACACAACAGGATATCAATGAGCCAGTTGCAGGATCGAGATGCAACAGAAGGTGAAGGGGCAAGAGAAAAACACCTCCGCTCTTTTCAGGGTCTCTCTCGTATACAGAAGGTCACACCTCCAAGGAAGTGTCATCAGGCTGTGACCTGACTGATAGGCAGGGGTCCACCCTTGCCAGGCATGTCTAGTTGACATAAATTCTAACCATCACAAGGCCCAACTAGTCATTGCACCAGCTCATGGGAGCCAATTGTACATAACTCTTTGCAAGGCAGCATCTAATTGCGTGAAGCTGGTAACTTGACATAGCCCCAGGGTGGGGGGTGGGGGTGGATTATGCACACCATAGAAAAGGCAAACACTGTCAGTCAAGGTCTTTCCTTCCTGTCCCGTTTATGCTCAACCACATCACTGGACTTGAGGAGAGAGGTCACTGGGAGCCATTTGGAGATCACCGAAGGTCTAGGTGGGAAAGGAGATCTGTGCATTAGATCCCGTGACCTTTCAGAGGGATGCTCTCATCCACTGGCCTTTCAGTCATCCTAACATAGGGAAGGTCGTACCGAGAGCTTGGGCAGTAGAGTGACCCGAGGGTTGGGAATTGAGCATGAACTAGAGTCAGCTGGATCAAGTCCCCTCATTTTAGGCACGGGAAATCTGAGTGGGCTCGAGCTCAATCCCTCAACTTCAGGACGGGCTTCATCCACCACATCAAGGTGGTCCTATCTCCTGCTATTGTGAACCAGAGGCCACGGAGAGGCCCCAAAGACGCCTGAGCAGTGACATGACCTGGTTACAGTGATGCGCTAGCAAGGACAAGATAACAGGATGTACCCACCTCGCCGAGGTCCCCACGCAAGGATGTACCCACCTCGCCGAGGTCCCCACGCACAAATGGTTTGTGCTCACTCAATGGCTCACCTAAGAGTTAGCCATCTGCACGCCCCCACCATGGTCACTCACTGTGAAGAAAGGCCTGGCGAGCCCTTTTTGTAACGATGCAGCCAAGACAACCTGGTGGAAGGAAGACTTCCACCTGACACGTGGGTCGCCGTGAGTCAGAATCAACTGGGTAAACGGTAAGTTGGCTTGCTTTTGTTTCTTTCTCTTTTCACTTAGTTGAGTTTCTAGTCCTAAGGTTTTTCCACAAAAACAAAAATAACTCAACCAGACAAATAAACACTGAAACCCCAAATGAGCCCGTGTTGTCAAGCCTCACGGGAACACAGTCTTCAGCAAAAGAAAATAACCCCACATTGATTTCCCCCCTTAGTTGCACGAACGGCAGGGCCTGGTTCTTCCCTTTCATTCTTTATGTATTTCTTTTTTAACTCGGGAACAAGTTGAAACAGCCCTCCAAATTAAAGAAATAACTTTAGAAACTCGAGTTTTATGTTTTCTTATTTTAGAAATATTCATTGCCTCACTACGTCTCTCCGATGTTCTTATATAAAAGCATTTTTCTCTTCCACTTGCCAATTTTTAATGATTTTTCCTTCCTTCTGCTTACAATGAGGCAATCATTTCAAATTAATTAAATTTTCATCAGAATGTATTATTGTAATGTCCCAGGTACTGATGAGTGATTTCATCTCCCAGAGAACAAGCCTGCAAGAAAAGCTCCATCAACGCTGTACACCGGCAATAGGAGCCCCAAACCTCTTCCCAGCACCCAGAACAGGGAATTTTGCACCCGGCAGGTTTCAGATAAGTGCCTGAGAGGGGGATAGATGGCAATAGTGGTTATTAGTCCCACTCATAGGGAGAGTGCTTTCACGGAGCTGTCCCAAGTGGAGAGCTACCCTGCCTGGTATTTGATTTTATTCCCTCATCCTCCGATGGGCCCCTGGTAGGCTTAGGCTTTCCCATTTGGAAACCAGGTGCAGAGATGGGAAACATTCACCCAGGATCGCAGGGGATGAGGCTGAGTTGAGACGTGGGACCTGGGTCATTGCAACACGTGGGGGACCTGGGCTTCGGAAACAAGAGCGTTCATCCAGGAGGCCTCCTTGATTGCGCTCGCCCTCGAGCCCTGCAAACAAGGAGCACACGTGGCTGCTAGCCACCAGGTTGGAGGTTTGAGTCCTCTCAGAGCACCTCAGGAAGAAGAGCGTGTCTATCTACCTCCCAAAGCTCGACCGTGGAGAGAGAGGCCTAAGACACACCGTCTGCTCGGCACCCTGGGGGTCTCCAGGAGTCAACGAGACGGATGGACTCAGCGGCTGCAGCAATGGGCTCGGGCGTAAGCAGCATCGTGAGGACGGCGCAGGACCAGGCAGCGGGTCGTATGTGGTGCACGGGGTCCCTCTGGGTCTGAACCGACTCTATGGCCCCTGATCCCAATAGCAGCCAAAGAAGTTTGGGAAGCTCTCATCTACACCCAGTGATCTTAAGACACTTAGACTTGTAACACGCATGACAATTTAAGATCTGCGAACATAAGAAACAGAAGTGCATGTCGAATTAATGAACCGCTGTGTGTGTGTGTGTGTGGGGGGGGGGGGGGGTGGGTGTGTGTGGGTGTGTGCCTACAGAGCTCTACAAACCATATTGTCTCTCTGTGTGGCATTCTAGATGAATTCCCTGAGAATTTCTCCATTCACTACCACTCCCTGGGCTGCCGGAAATGTGTTCCTTTGATCATGTCTTTGTTGCAATAACTGTATTTTAATATTCAAGTTTTCTGAAAATGAGGAAGTCTTCCCCACCACCCAACCCCCCCAAGATGGGCTGGCACATAATAATTTTCAGGAATTGTTTAGGGGCGGAGGCAGAACTATGCCTGTGGGCTCAGAAACCACCCCGACAGACAGACAGATGGGCAGTGCGGAATCACACCCAAGCAACGGGACCCAAAACCCAGAGGAGCTTGACCGTCTACACCACCCACAGACGCCCTTATGTGCATTTAGGTAGCGCTTTGCCACCTGAAAGCCCTTCTGCACCTACCAACCCCATGTTCACCTTGACAAGGTGTGGCTGGGGCAGATGAGCCCTGCGCTTCGAACAGCAGCCTGTGTGCTCCGAGGGGTCTAGTCCCTCTAGGGTCGTGCTGGCCATCACTGTGTGCTCAGATCTCAGACAGGACTTGGAAACACACCCTCATCTGTCCTCGGCTCCCTCGTTTCAGGCATGGCCGTGATGCCTCCGCTGACGTGAAGTGTTTGATGACAGTCGCCTGGGAGAAGCTGGCATACAGCATCCGAGGTGACCCCTGGGGCATCACCAGCCCACTGGAGGCCCTCCTTGCAGGGTGTACAGCAAGGCACGAGCCCACAGAAGCATGTCACAGGGACCAGGCTGCCCACTTGGGCCCGAGTTCTCAAAGGGAATGTATGGCCCGCCCGCCCGCCTGCCCACCTGCGGTCACCAGGTGCTGAGGACCCTCCAGTGGGTCTGGAGTTGCATCACGGCCTCTCCTGCCTGGGCTAAAGGTGGGGGCAGCTTCTCAGGGGCAGAGCTCCTGCAGAACTAACACAGGTAGCAATATTTTCTCTAACGACTTAGCAATGACGATGCAGGCTGAGTTGCCGATCAATCTGAGGCGACTTGACTCGCACCACGTCAAGGAGTCTGAGCACTGTGGCTTTCACCCCAGTCAACGGGCTGCTGATTCTGAGGACCTGTGGGGGCCTGGGAGCCGGAGGAGGAGTGCCTTGGGAGCTGGCATTGAAGGACTGTGTCCAGTCATCTTGGCCCAGCAGCTCCGGGTGCCCCAGGAGAGGGCTGGCTGGAGCCTGGATCCTGGACTCCTTCCAGAGCATAGGACTAGTATTTTGAGGTAAAATGACTCTCTCACTGCGATCGAGTTGATGTCATCTCACAGGGACCCCATAGGGCAGGGTAGGACTGCCCCCTTGGTCTCAAAGATGCACTGCTTACAGAAAGAGAAACCTGTCTTACCCCTGTGAAGCAGCTGTTGGTTTTGAACTCGTGACTTTGTGATCACAGCACAACAAGGAACCACTACACCACCTAGATGGTGGCAAGCGAAGAAGGAAGGGCTCTGTCCAGTGACCAGTGGCTCGTGTGGATGAAGCTGACGGCTGGGCCCTCTCTCTGCTCAGGCCATACACCCTCAGACCTCAGGGCCCGGCCCGGTGACAGCAACCTTCCCAGAGGCTCAGAGGACACCGTGTAGGTTCCAGGGTGGCCCGTGCAGCCTCGCCCGGGGAGGGACAGTTCTCTCTCTTTCTCTGGGCAGAGATCTCACTGGTGAATGGCTCTGATTTCTGTGGACAGGCGTGCAGAGAAAGGAGGCGATATCTGTGGAGCCCCAATCGCGTGGCAGGCACACACTGGCTCCTTGTTTATGGCATTAATTTAGGCCCTTTGTAAGAAGCGGTGACAAATGCAGGTTGGTATAAACAAGCAGTAGAAGCTGGCGGTGTGGATTCATGAGAGTCTGGTGGGACTCAGGGTGGGGATAGAGATGGGGCTTTGGGAAGGGGCTCAGAGCAAAGCCTAGAAAAGCCTGAAGCCTGTGTGTGAGCTTGGCCCAGCTTTCCCTGCCGGTATCAGTCTCCCTCCTTCTGTCTGAGCCCAGTTGTTCCTGAGACCAATGGTTCAGGTCTGGCCCTACCCTTCCAGAAGCACAGGCTGGCTCTTTGGCCAACTTCACACCCCTGGGGGGAGAGCCCTGGTGACACAGTGGTTACGTGTTGGACTGCGATCCACCTGTCAGCTGTTTGAAGCACCAACAGTATCCCTGGGAGACAGCCTGGACTTTCTGCTCCTGTAAACAGTTACAGCCCTGGAAGCCAGCACTGACTCAATGGCAGCAAGTTACAGAGGGGGCGGGGGAGGCAAAGGAGCCCTGGGGGCTTAGTGGTTATGTGTTGGGCTGCTCTCTGCAAGGTTAGCAGTTCAAAACCACCCAGTTACTTCTCAGGAGAAAGACAGGGCTTTCTATTCCTACGAAGAGTTATGCTCTGGAAAAGCCCACAAGGACAGTTCTACCCTGTCCCCTAGGGTCCCTGTGAGGAAGAGTCCTGCCAACCAATATAAGGAGTCTCCTAACGGGAGACTCCTGTGTGGAGCTGGGACCCTCACAGGGTTGCTGTCTCTTACAAGAGAAACCAACTCCCCCCGCCACACGCACACACACACACACACACACACACAGAAAGGAGCAACAAAGACTGGCACCCTCCCCTAAGATTGTGAGTCCCAACTCATATACACTCTGGAATTCAAGCATGAGTCACGGATTTTAAAGTAAAAATGGTTTCAATCTGTAGTATGTTTAGGTGACAGATAGGACAACTGCAGATTCTCTCTGGTAGATGGCCCCAATCTCGACCAAGAGAAACTGTAAGTCACTTTCATGGGTAGCACTCACTCTGATTTAAGATCTATCAACATGAGAGAGAAAGAAACTCACAAAGAATGGGAGGACCAGGGGGTGTGTGTGTGGGCGTGTGTGTGCACATAGTCACACACATCTTACATCTCCCTATAAGTCGTTTTCTCCCCGCGGGGTAGTCTAAAAGAACCCTGACGGTGTGGTGGATTATACAATGGGCTGCCAACCTCACGATCAGCAGTTCAAAACCACCAGCCACGCTGAGGAAGAAAGATGAGGCTTCCTTCGCCCAGTCTCAGAAACCCATAGAGGCAGTCCGACCCTGTCCTGTAGGGTCACTGTGAGTCCAAATTGACATGATGGCAGCAGACTAGGTTGTGTTTGCGTGTGTGTGTCTGTGTGTGTGCACATGCATGGTATTCTGACTGAGTTCCTCAATACTTTCTGCATTTGCTAGACCTCTCTGATCTCCGTTCTGCTGGAAATCTATGCCTTTTATCTCATATTTATCTCCGAAGTCAAGTCTAGTGATCGGCCTAAAAACCCAGCTACCACTCTTGGTCTAGATCGGAGGTCCCCAGCCTTATTTGACCCAACAGCCACTTTACAGAAAGGAGGCGAACCACACAAATAATTCATTCTTTCATGTGGTCGTTATATAGTTTCATGTCAACTTGAAGATATATAAAAGTGTAGGGGTGGGGTCTAGCCTGTCAATCAGGTCACAGCCTGATGGGGGCTCCTGGTGGGCGTGGCCTTCTCATAAGTAGGGTCCTGGGATCCTCCCCCCTCTCTCTCTGACTTCACCTTCCTGCTGGCAGACCCTGGTTGCTGTGAGCCCTGTGATGCGGACACCGCCATCGGATCCACAGGACTCTGCGCCCACCAGCCTGTGCTCTTCCTGCATCCTGCATCATTGCACGTGGCTGCGTGAGTCTGAGGAGGGATTTGTGGACTAGTATCAGACTTATGGACTTGATCTGGACTGGGCTGGGGTGTTTACTTGGTATGTAATTACCTCTTCATAGGAAGCTCTCTCTTACACATAGGTGAGTGTCACTGGATTTGTTTCTCTAGTTAACCCAGTCTAACACATTCCACTGCCCCCTTCTTTTTATTTAATGGCCCCCAGTTGTGCCCAAAGCTACGACTACCACCCCGTGGATCATTCTAACACCACCACCAGCCTCAGGGAGGGGTATCGTCCACTTTTTGAGGAAAAAATGAACTGGACGGACAAAGTAATCCAAAGAACATTTTCAATTGCCCTATCAGTGACCTAACAGTATGCAGATGAAAACCCTTTTCTATTCAAATCTCTGATTCAGACCTGAATTTAAACTGTAAACTAGAGTACGTGTAGAGTGTGAGACCCAACATCTTAGGGAGAGGATGGTACCTTTCTTTGTCACCCTCTTTTTATGTGGTGAGTTGATTTCCCACTTAGTTTTGCGAAAGTCTGCAGCCCGTTGGGGTCCCAGAGTTGCACAGGGGCCTCCTGTCAGACTCCTTACATCTCCCCATTAGTGAATGGCATCTTACCTCGGTTAAGGTGTGTTTCGCTGCACACCCTAGCCACAAGTTAGCAGGTGAGAGATTTGGAGACTAGCTCAGAATTCCTATGAGGTTTCCATACAAAACCAAATGAAATGAAAAGATGGTGGCCCTTTTCATGAACCTTCTGAAGCCCCTTCAGACACATCTCTATGAGGCCTTGCTGGAGAATGTGAACGAGACAGCGAATAGCTGATTTCTCCCCCACCCCAGTGTTTAAGAGAAACAAGCTCTATTGGCTCCAAAGTGCAGCCTCAGGATGGAGCCGGGTGAACAAAGGAAAGCAGACACGGAGATAAGTGGCAGTGGAGTGTCCCCTCATCATGATAAGCAGGATTATTAAAAGCTATCAGAGAGAAAAGACATGCTCCCACACAGGATCACAGCCAGACTGGTAGCAGATTCATCAGCAGCCAGGAGATCTCCACACTCCAACAAGATGGAGCAGCATCTTCCAAAGGATGCGGGGGAAATCCATCTATGTTTTCTACCAAGACAAACAAGACTCCAGGAAGAAAATCAAACAGAAAATGAAAGTGCACGTACATGCTGAAAGAACTTGCCACCGCAGACTCCTGGTCTGAGAACGATGATCCACGCGTGGACAGAGATGCAGGATGAGCAGGCATGGGAAGGAGAGGGGCACGGTGCACCCATGAATCTAGATATGTTGACAGAGGTTATTTGTAGATGTGCATTTTGCCTTTGTTGCAAACATATCCATAAAAATCAAGATAAAATGAAACCAAAAAAATTAGTAAGGCCCGGGGGTGGGGGTTGGATAGGGGGAATGATTCTTTCAAGAAGAAAAATGTGCCCAAAGGGAACACCCAGGGCCTGTGAAAAATAAGAACACGCTTGCAAATTGATGGCAGACTGAATGACAAACTAAATTAAATATTGACCTATGGAATGATGGCTGCCAGTTTTGTGTTTTTAAAGAAAATGAAGTGGCGAGTAACAGTAAGTGGGTGGCAGGGTGGTCCGCGGGTGGCTAGAGGGCAGAATAAGTTAGGAACACCCACGGTTCATTCCCAATAGCACAGTTCCTGGGTTTAATCTCCTTGTTTGTAGGCCCTAAACATCTCTCCTAACGACAAGCTCAGTGGTTTGAAACCACCGGCCACTCCTCGTGAGGAATCAGAGATTCACTGTTCCCATATGGAGGTCAGTCTCAGGAGCCCACATGGGCAACCCTGCCCTGTCCTGTCAGGTCACTGGGAGTCGGAATGGATGCAATGGCCGTGAGTTGAGTGTGTGGAGAGACATGTCTATCGATGCCCCACAAACTCCATTCATTTTCAACAATGCAATAGACTGGCATTCTCGAGTTATATTCAAAGCAGAATTGGCCAAATACCAGCATCACAGGTCATTGTTTTTGAAAAATCCACCAGGCAAGGCATAGGGCTGTGCATCTCAGATGCCACTATCCCCAAGAAGGGCATCGCCCCACCACGGCCCAGGGAGTGCAGGGCTGCGCGTGGCCTAGATTCTGGCATCACAGAACCCTGCGGGCACCGCAGTGCAACAAACCAACAGGTGGGTGAGGTGCCGACCTTGGTGCTAGCTGTCATTAAGCTGACTCCAACTCATAGCAACTCTAGGTTCAACCGAAGGAAACACTGCACGGTCCTGTGTCGCCCTCACATTTGTCATGCTGGACCCCATTGTTGCGGCCACCCCCCTCTTCTCGGTGGTCCCATATCCCACTGACCTCTGCCTTGCCAAGCGTAGTGCCCTTCGTCCAGGGACGGTCTCTCCTGATAGCATACTGGGGAGGAACATCGAGAGCCCCAAGGGCCCTAAGCGGACAGGCAGCTCTGTCTTGGAACAAGTACCATCCGAACGGTCCTTAGTAACAAGCATGGTGAGGCTCCACTTAGTGACCTTGGGACGTGTGGTCAGGAGGGGCCGGTCCCTGGAGAGGGACATCATGCTTGGTAAGGTATAGGGGCCGAGAAAGAGAGGAAGGCCCTTGATGAGATGGATGGACAGACACGGTGGCTGCAACCTCAGGTCCAAAGAGTAACTGTGAAGATGGCGCCAGAGGGGGCGGGTTTCGGTCCCATGTACACAGAGGGGCGTCAACGTGAGGGCGCTAAGAACCAACGCCTTCCTCCACCCAGGTTCTTCGCCTCTCCCCTCCCACCACCAGGACACACGGCACCTACCCTCCCACCACCAGGACACACGGCACCTCTCCCCTCCCACCACCAGGACACACGGCACCTCTCCCCTCCCACCACCAGGATACACGGCACCTACCCTCCCACCACCAGGACACACGGCACCTCTCCCCTCCCACCACCAGGACACACGGCACCTACCCTCCCACCACCAGGACACACGGCACCTACCCTCCCACAACCAGGACACACGGCACCTACCCTCCCACCACCAGGACACAGGGTACCTCTCCCCTCCCACTACCAGGACACACGGCACCTACCCTCCCACCACCAGGACACACGGCACCTACCCTCCCACCACCAGGACACACGGCACCTACCCTTCCACCACCAGGACACACGGCACCTCTCCCCTCCCACCACCAGGACACACGGCACCTACCCTCCCACCACCAGGACACACGGCACCTACCCTCCCACCACCAGGACATAGGGTACTTCTCCCCTCCCACCACCAGGACACACGGTACCTACCCCTCCCACCACCAGAACACACGGCACCTACCCTCCCACCACCAGGACACACGGCACCTCTCCCCTCCCACCACCAGGACACACGGCACCTACCCTCCCACCACCAGGACACACGGCACCTCTCCCCTCCCACCACCAGGACACAGGGTACCTCTCCCCTCCCACTACCAGGACACACGGCACCTACCCTCCCACCACCAGGACACACAGCACCTACCCTCCCACCACCAGGACACACGGCACCTACCCTTCCACCACCAGGACACATGGCACCTCTCCCCTCCCACCACCAGGACACACGGCACCTACCCTCCCACCACCAGGACACATGGCACCTACCCTTCCACCACCAGGACACACGGCACCTCTCCCCTCCCACCACCAGGACACACGGCACCTCTCCCCTCCCACCACCAGGACACATGGCACCTCTCCCCTCCCACCACCAGGACACATGGCACCTCTCCCCTCCCACCACCAGGACACATGGCACCTCTCCCCTCCCACCACCAGGACACACGGCACCTCTCCCCTCCCACCACCAGGACACATGGCACCTCTCCCCTCCCACCACCAGGACACATGGCACCTCTCCCCTCCCACCACCAGGACACACGGCACCTCTCCCCTCCCACCACCAGGACACACGGCACCTACCCTCCCACCACCAGGACACACGGCACCTACCCTCCCACAACCAGGACACACGGCACCTACCCTCCCACCACCAGGACACAGGGTACCTCTCCCCTCCCACTACCAGGACACACGGCACCTACCCTCCCACCACCAGGACACACGGCACCTACCCTCCCACCACCAGGACACAAGGCACCTACCCTTCCACCACCAGGACACACGGCACCTCTCCCCTCCCACCACCAGGACACACGGCACCTACCCTCCCACCACCAGGACACACGGCACCTCTCCCCTCCCACCACCAGGACACAGGGTACCTCTCCCCTCCCACTATCAGGACACACGGCACCTACCCTCCCACCACCAGGACACACAGCACCTACCCTCCCACCACCAGGACACACGGCACCTACCCTTCCACCACCAGGACACATGGCACCTCTCCCCTCCCACCACCAGGACACACGGCACCTACCCTCCCACCACCAGGACACATGGCACCTACCCTTCCACCACCAGGACACACGGCACCTCTCCCCTCCCACCACCAGGACACACGGCACCTACCCTCCCACCACCAGGACACACGGCACCTACCCTCCCACAACCAGGACACACGGCACCTACCCTCCCACCACCAGGACACAGGGTACCTCTCCCCTCCCACTACCAGGACACACGGCACCTACCCTCCCACCACCAGGACACACGGCACCTACCCTCCCACCACCAGGACACAAGGCACCTACCCTTCCACCACCAGGACACACGGCACCTCTCCCCTCCCACCACCAGGACACACGGCACCTACCCTCCCACCACCAGGACACACGGCACCTCTCCCCTCCCACCACCAGGACACAGGGTACCTCTCCCCTCCCACTATCAGGACACACGGCACCTACCCTCCCACCACCAGGACACACAGCACCTACCCTCCCACCACCAGGACACACGGCACCTACCCTTCCACCACCAGGACACATGGCACCTCTCCCCTCCCACCACCAGGACACACGGCACCTACCCTCCCACCACCAGGACACATGGCACCTACCCTTCCACCACCAGGACACACGGCACCTCTCCCCTCCCACCACCAGGACACACGGCACCTACCCTCCCACCACCAGGACATAGGGTACTTCTCCCCTCCCACCACCAGGACACATGGTACCTACCCCTCCCACCACCAGAACACACGGCACCTACCCTCCCACCACCAGGACACACGGCACCTCTCCCCTCCCACCACCAGGACACACGGCACCTACCCTCCCACCACCAGGACACACGACACCTACCCTCCCACCACCAGGACACAGGGTACCTCTCCCCTCCCACTACCAGGACACACGGCACCTACCCTCCCACCACCAGGACACACAGCACCTACCCTCCCACCACCAGGACACATGGCACCTCTCCCCTCCCACCACCAGGACACACGGCACCTACCCTCCCACCACCAGGACACATGGCACCTACCCTTCCACCACCAGGACACACGGCACCTCTCCCCTCCCACCACCAGGACACACGGCACCTACCCTCCCACCACCAGGACACACGGCACCTCTCCCCTCCCACCACCAGGACACACGGCACCTACCCTCCCACCACCAGGACACACGGCACCTACCCTCCCACCACCAGGACATACGGTACCTACCCTCCCACCACCAGGACACACGGTACCTACCCTTCCACCACCAGGACACAGGACCTAGCCCTCCCTCCACACCCGCTTTCTACTTGGCTTTGAACTTTGAGTTTCCACCGCCCTTGGAGAGCAAGAGTTCATTGCAGAAATTTGCCTTCCGTTTTATTATAAATTGTCGTCAGAACTTTTATAACAAATGTATTTATTTATGTGTGTCATTGGCCCTGCCATATGGCAGACACAATGTTTACAAAGCGCCGTCAGTAGCTGTGCCTCTGCCTACAGAGCAATGGTTGTTAACAACTACAGTAAGTGCAGGTGAGTGGAAGTGATATTTAAACATTTTATATGCTCGTGTGATAGGTTCTTAGTTTTATATAGGCATTTTTTTCTGTTTGAGATACATTCTAGGAAATTGGTTGAGAGCTTTGGATTCGGCTGTAATGCACCATAAATTTTTTTCCCCTTTTCAAATAATGGGAAATAAACTCCTGGTTAGTACATTTACATGAACCATCTGAGTTTTCATGAGCTCATGGATGACTGACATGAAGAAAAAGGTGTCTAGGTTGAAGGATGTGGAATGGACTAGAAAAATATGTGCACTTAGAGATGGAAAGGCTTCAAAAAGTTCGTGGGGAAATGGGATTGAAATGCACTGCGATTTTTTTTTACCACAAACCTTTTGAACCCCCCTTTGTGTTTATGCTTAAAATCTAAAGGAGCCCACAGAGATCATATTAGTATAACACACAGTGCCTAAACCAATAGGGGCAAAGAAATGCTTGGCAGCACCACTGAGCCAATTGAAGGCAAGCAGGTAATCAAGAGAAAGGCCTGGAAAAGCCAAAATAAACACACACACAAGACACGACGGTAGTGATGCATCCGACTTTGACTTCCATTCTTTGGACATACTGCCAAGAGAGGCCAGTCCCTGGAGAAGGACATGGTGTTTGGTAAAAGAGGAAGACCCTCAGTGGGATGGATTGGCACAGTGGCTGATTCAGTGGGGTTGGCATAGGAACCTTTGTGAGGATGAGGCAGGACCACGTGGTGCTTTGTCCTGTTGTGCACAGGGTCGCTATGGGTCAGAGCTGGCTCTTGGGCACCTGACAACAAACAACATGCATAAAAGCAGGTCACCAGTCACAAGAAATTCAAGTGGATCAAACTCATGGAATAAAATTAGCCCCAAATAATCACATTGGATTTTACAAAAGCTAGCCAATTTGCGGTGTAGTAGGTTATGCATTGGGGCTGCTAACCACAAGGCCAGTAGTTTGAACCCACCAGTCTCTCCAAGGGACTATGGATGAGGCTGTCTGTTCTCATAAAGATTTACAGCTTCAGAAAACTGGGGAGGGGGCTCTAGTCCGCTCTATAGGGTCTCTTTGAGTCAGAATTGACTTGATGGCAATGAGTTTGGTTTGGGTTTTTGAGATCATTTGTATTAACAAGAAGCAAAGCATATCTGAAAACAAATCACACTGAAAAGTGAAAAGCAAACTGAGGGACATATGTATGCAAGAAAATACTGCTGCAAAGACGGGAATGGCCAGACCCTTGGAGAACATAATTTAAGGCAAAATATCATTGTTGTGGTTGTTGTTGTCATGGAGTTAGTTTCAACTCATAGCAGCCCAACATACAGCAGAAAAACGCTGCCCCGTCTTGTGCCATCCTTACCACTGGCGTGTTTGAAATCACTGCCGCAGCACTGTGTCCATCCATCTCCTCGATGGCCTTCCTCTCTCTCCCTGCCTTTCCACTTTGCCAAGCACAGGAAACCAAAGCAGCCATAATCGTGGACTTGCAGGAGAACTTCCCAAATCCACAATTACCATGAGAAATTATTTTTAATCTATAAGAGATTAGTAGATCAAACTAAATGATTAAATAGTGTTATAGAATTGAAATTTGTATTGAAACTCGGAGAAACTAGAATAGCCAAACTGGTTGGAAGAGGAGAGAAAAATAAACACCAGAGTTGAACCACTCACACTGGTTTCGAGACATATTATACAGCTAGAGTCACCAAAGTGGCGTGGAATTTGCAAAACGGTAGTCACGGATCAATGGAACAGAATATAGCCCAGAATCAGATCCACACAAAGATGATAAATTGGTTTTTGACAAAAGTCCAAAGCAGTTCAATAGAGAACGGGCCGTCTTTCAACAGCTTGACGTGCACAGATGGGAGAATGGGCCAGGACTCTCGGTGGTTTGGTCGGTAAGACTCAGTACTCCCCCTTGATGTGACCTAGATAGTGCAGTAAGATTAGGGTAGCACACAATACCCTTACTCAGGTCATGGGCCAAATGTAACTTTTTAAAAGGAAATCTCCAAGAAAAGTCAACCCTGTGGGATAACTTGCTTTTCGCTAGGTCAGGATCCTGCACCTGCCTCATCAGCCTCCCGTTCTTTGGACTTGAGCCAGCAGACTCTCATACTGCCTGCCAACCCTGAGAGTCATCAGCAGCCTCCCATCAGCACCGATGACTTTGGATTTATTCGCCCCTGCAAGCCACCAGTATGTGGTCTCCCTGCAGATATGGGTGCATCACCCCAATAGCTACACAAGTCAGAAGAAGCACCCAGCCCCGTGGACCACGGGCTCACTGCTTGAAACCTGCCTGGACTTGACCGTGACCGCTTTTACAGTGTTGTGAGCCATTTACGTGATATAAACTTCTCTCTGTATATGCGCGTGCGTCATTGATTTTGCTTCTCCAGAGAACCTAACCTAAGACAGACTCTTACATAACAACAGAAATACAAAGTAAGATACCAGCAATTCATACGTAGTACTATGTAATACATCATTACTGGCAAGGGTTTTCACAGACATTCTAAATCAGCTGAACGTAAGGAAATGTATCATTGTGATGCACAAAAGTAACAGAATGGAAGAGAATTCATAGCATCACCTAAATCAATACAAAAATGGCATTTGATAAAATTCAATGCCCAATTCAGGATAAAAATGCTTAGCAAAGAATAGAAGAAACAGCTTTTACCTTGGTCAAACTGTCTATCAGAAGCCATTTCATTAAAGTCGGCCTCTAGACAAAGACGCTGCTCCTCATTGTTCCTGTTCTTGCTTTTGTAGAGGTCCTGGACTGGTGCGGGGCTGGGGCTGGGGGGGGGGGGGGGTGGGGAACGGTGATGGGGAGGAAAGGATCTGAAATATATAAATGAGGAAGGAAGAGGCTAAGATCGTCGTAAATTTCAGAACCATGCAGTTTTCCTTTAATATGACAGATTTATGAAGGTGTAATCCACATGCCATAGAATTCACATTCGCAAGGTGTGCACATTAATGATTTTCAGCGTACTCGTGGCGAGCTCTGGGGCGCATGGTTAACAGCTCAGCTACTAAGCAAAAAGCAGGTGGTTCAAGTCAGCCACCTGCTGCGTGGAAGGAAGAAGAGAACTTCCGCTCTCATCAAGAGCACCGCCTCGGGAGCCCCACGGAAGCAACTCTGCTCTGTCCTTTCGGATCTCCCGAGTCGGGATGATTCGGTGGCACACGGCAACAGCAAATGCATCCACCACAGTCCGTCCAACGCATTTCCCTCATGACGAAAAGAAGCTCCGAACTCATTCTCTGCCCCTCCCTGCCGCACCCTCTACTCTGAGCCCTGCGTGCGAGGTAAACACCAATCTACGCTCCAGCTCAATAGATGTGCCTGCTGTGGGAAGTTCATTGAAATGGAAGCACGCCATACGCGGCCTCCGGTGAATTGTTAGTTTCACCCAATATCGCATTTTCAACGTTCATGCAATCAGAAGCGTATGTCAGAACTGTATGCTCTCGTGTGTATGTGCCAAATAATATTCCACTTTACATACACACATCAAACAGGACACGTTCCAGGGGGTACACCTGCTGCACGAGACATCTTTAAAGTGTTGAAAGGCAAGGGTGCTATTTTGAGGCCTACCAAGCCACGGCATTTCTGATCATTTGATTTACAGGTGAAAGTAGGCCATTGGAAACAATGAAACCTGAAGAGAATTCGATGCATTTGAATGACGATGCTGGCGAAGAAGACTGAAAGTACCATGGGCTGCCCCAAGGCCAAACAGATCTGTCTAGCAAGAAGTAAGTCTAGTGTGCTCCTTGGAGGCAAGGATGGGGAGACTTCATCTCGCATACTTTGGACATATTGTCAGGAGAGACCAGACCCCGGAGAAGGATATGCTGTGTGGGAAAGCAGAGGGGCAGTGAGGGAGAGGAAGACCTCGATGTGATGAATTCACACCGTGGCTGCAACCATGGGCTCAAGTCTGGGAACAATCGTGAGGCTGGAGCAGGACTGTGCAGTGGTCAGTGGCTTATTCTGGTCACTATGGGTTGGAGTTGACTCAGTGGGTCTGCAGGAGCCCTGGTGGCATCATGGGTAATGTGATGGGCTGCTAACTGCAATGTCAGTAGGTCGAAACCACCAGGCACTTGGAGAGAGAAAGATGGGGTTCTGTGCACCTGTAGGAAGTTACAATCTTCTAAATCCACAGTAGCATTTCTATTCTGCCCCATGGGGTTACCATAGCTACACTCAACTCTATGACAGTGAGTTTGGGAGTTTGGCCATTCAGAAGGGGTGACTCCTAGTTACTTTGATTTCTTTGATAGCTAACAATGCTGACCATCATCTCATGTGCATATTGATGATTTATGTATCTTCGCTGGGGAAATATTTCTTCATTGGCCATATTTTAACTAGGTCATTTAACTTTTGATTTTTGATCTACAAGAGGCCTTCCTATATTCTAAATGCACATCTCTTACGAGATTATATAGTTGCAAATATTGCCTTTCATTATGTGAGTTATCTTTCATTTTCATACTGTGGTGCTTGCTCTACACAGCACAGAAAATTTCATGAATTTTAATAAAGTCTAATTCATCTTTTGTTTTTTGTGTTTTTGATGTAAGAAGCCATTGCCTAAACCAGCATCATGAAGATTCATGTATGTTTTCTTCTAAAAATCTGATCATTCGAGCCTTTGCCTTTGGGGCTTTGATCCATTTGACATGGATGTGGGATGAGATTCCTTTTCCTATGGATATCCATTCGTGCCAGCATCATTTGTTGAAAAGACTTCAATGAATTCGTCTTTGCACCTTTGTCAAAAATCACTTGACCATAGAGGGACGGCTTCATTTCCACATGCTCCAAGTTCTGCCGTTGACTGACATGCCTCCATGTATGCCAGTACTCACCAGCAGTGAGTGTGAAGTAAGAATGTTGTGCTCTGTTCTCCAAAATGGAGAAAACAGATAATGTGTTGTTCACAAACTTAGGAAGAAGCATTCTATCTTTCAATACTACGCACGGTGTTTGTTTTCTTGGTTTCTTTGTTTTGTTTTGTTTTGTTTTGTTTTGATGGTTTTGTTTAATAAGGATTTCTATGATTTCGTAGCAGTTTTTTTGCACAGGCATATAATCTGTGCATTTCCTATTAAATTTATTCCTAGGTATTTTGCATTATAATGACCATTGACAAAGGGGTTCTCCATGTTTATATTTTTCTTAGTATTTTTGTTCTTATGTACAAAAACTGTTAATCTGTGCATATTTCTTTTCTTTAACAAACCACATCGTTTTATAGGCTTTGCATATGAGTCTTCATTTTTCCAGTAGTTTCTTCCACAAAAATATTTTTCCTTTTAATAAATATTTGTACCTTTCATTTAATTATCTTGTCTTTTATTTTAATCATTTTATTAGGGGCTCATACAACTCTTATCACAATCCATACATACATCAATTGTGTAAAGCACATTTGTACATTCATTGCCCTCATCATTCTCAAGACATTTTCTCTCCACTTAAGCCCCTGGCACCAGGTCTTCATTTTTCCCCTCGCTTCCCCCTCCCTCATGAACCCCTAATAATTTGTAAATTATTATTTTGTCATATCTTTCCCTGTCTGACATCTCCCTTCACTCAATTTTCTATTGTATGTCCCCCAAGGAGGGGGTCACATGTAGATCCTTGTAATCAATACCCCCTATCCAACCCACCCTCCCTCAACCCTCACAGTATCGCCACTCACACAACTGGACCTGAGGGATCTTCCACCCTGGATTTCCAGTGTTTCCAGTTTCTATCTGTACCAGTGTACATCCTCTGGTCTAGCCAGACTTGCAAGGTAGAATTGGGATCTTAATAGTGGGGGGCTGGGGGGAAGAAAGCATTTACAAACTAGAGGAAAGTTGTATTTTTCATCGTTGCTTCATCACACCCTGACTGGCTCATCTCCTCCCCGAGACCCTTCTGTAAGGGGATGTCCAGTGGCCTACAAATGGGCTTTGGGTCTCCACTCCCCCCTCATTCACTGTGGTAAGATTTTTTGTTCTGATGATGCCTGATACCTGATCCCTTTGGAACCTCGTCCATGTGGGCTCTGTTGCTTCTGAACTAAATAGCCGCTTGTTTACCTTCAAGCTTTTAAGACCCCAGATGTTATATCTTTTGATAGCCAGGCGCCATCAACTTTCTTCACCATATTTGCTTATTCACCCACTTTGTCTTCAGTGGTTGTGTCGGGAAGGTGAGCATCATAGAATGCCAATTTAATAGAAGAAAGTAGTCTTGCATTGAGGGAGTACTTGAGTGGAGGTCCAATGTCCATCTGCTACCTTAATACTAAACCTATAAATATATGCACATAGATCTATTTCCCCATCCTCATATATAAATTTATTTGCATATGTACATGTCTTTATCTAGACCTCTATAAATGCCCTCTGCCTCCCAACTCTTTCCTCTGTTTCCTTTGACTTCCCTCCTGTCCCACTATCTTGCTCAGTCCCTACCAGGGTTTGGTTACATTGCCCTTGATCATGCCCTATCAGGCCTCCCACACTCTCCTCACCACCGATTTGGATCACTTGTTGTTCCCTTGTCCCTGGGTTTGTTAACACCACTACCTTTCTCCTCTCCAACTCTCCCATGTCCCCCGGAACTGTCAGTCCAGTTGTTTTCTCCTTCAGATTGTTCATCCAGCCTATCTTATTTAGACAGATCTGCGGAGATAATAACATGCACAAAAACAAGACAGAGCAAAACCAAGCAACAATATGCAACAAAACAACAAGAACAACAAACCAATGACCAAAAAAACACAACAAGAAAGAAAAGCTTGTAGTTTATTCAAGGATTGTTTGTTGGTCTTTAGGAGTGTTTTCCAATCCAGTCTGTTGGGGCACCACGCCCTGATCCCAAAGTCCACCTTCAGCATTCCCTGTGGACCTCACCGCTCCATTCCCTTGCTGTTCAGTTGCACTCCCTTAGTGTTTTGCCTCAGTGTGGCGGGATCAGATCGGGTGCAATTCCCACACTGTGTCTCCAACGCTGTCCCCTGTAGGGCTATGGGTCAGTGAGGGACGTCGTGTCTCACAGTGAGGCTGGCCATGTGGTCCTCTCTGTGGACTGGCTGCTCTAATCGGGAACATTGTTCTCACGACCTGGTGGGTCAGGATGTGCTCCATTCTCTCCTCTTCCCCCTTCATCTGCACCTGTGTGTTCCGATTAGATATGTCCCTCTCCCAGAGCTGCAGATTCAGTGCTGTCCTATGAAATAAATTCTTCTGGGGGGAGGGCAGGTGCCCACTTAGTAGTTGGGATTGGGCCGGCCCCCCAGACCTCTCCACTGGTTCCCTTCTCCACACCGGCATGTTGCATTCACATCTTGGAGCACTGGATTGAAGTCTGGTCCCTCTTTCCCTGTGGAGATATAGACAATACGTTCCCCTTGGGTGGGTTAGCACCTCTGCCCTTGCTACCCATTTCTTTCTTATTATTATTTTACCCCTTCCCCTACCTCCTTTTAGTTGTCTACTATGTATATCCCTGTATTTGGTCTGGTCCCTGCCATATTACCTGGCCCTCACCCCAGGAGTGTTTGTGTACAGTCGCTTTTTACCTATGCCCCTTTTGCATTTTATTTTTAAAAGCTTACCTTAGTGGACTCATGTTGTACTTGTCCTTTTGTGCCTGACTTACTTTGCTTAGCATGATTTCCTCCAGTTCTTCCCATGCAGCAATGTGCTTCATACATTCATCACTACTTTTTAGCGATGCATAGTACTCCATTGTAGGTATATACCACAGCTTTGCAATCCAATCGTCAGTTGGTGGAAATTTAGGTTGTTTCCAACTCCTTGCAATTATGAACTCTGCTGCAATGAGCATTAGAGCATAGATGTGTGGCCTTGTTTGTTTCTTGCCTCTTCTGGGTATATGCCCAGTAGGGGGATTTCTGGGTCATATAGTAACTCGATTTCCATCTGTTTTAGATATCGCCAGATCAATTTCCATAGTGGCTGTACATACTTACAGGTCCACCAGCAGAGGATGTTGTAAAATGCTTTTTCTGCATCTATTGATATTATCAAGTGGTTCTTATAGTTTTTCAAGTCAATGTGATGAATAATACTAATGGTCTTTCGTATGTTGAACCATCCCTGCATCCCTGGTATGAATCCCACTTGGTCATGGTGAATTATTTGTTTTATATACTTTTGTATTCTGTTGGCTAGTATTTTGTTAAGGATTTTTGCATCAATGTTCATTAGGGATATTGGTCTGTAGTTCTTGATTCTTGTGGGATCCTGGCCCAGTTTTACGATCAGAGTTATACTAGCTTCAGAGAAGGAGTTCAGGAGTTTGACGTCTTTTTTCTATGTTCTAGAAGAGTTTGTGTGGGATTGGTGTTAGTTCTTCCCTAAATCCTTGGTAGAATTCTCCAGTGAAGCCTTCTGGTCCAGGGGATTTTTTTGTTGTTGCTAATCCCTTGATAATCTTGTCTATTTCTTCTATTGATATGAGTCTGTTGGGATACTTGACGTCCATCGAGAGTAGTGTAGGGGGGGATTGGTTTTCCAAGAATTTGTCCATGTCTTCCAAATTTTTGAATTCATTGGAGTACAATCCTTCATAGTACTGTGTATTTATCCTTTTGATTTCATTAGTGTCTGTTGTGATGTCCCCTCTTTCATCCCTTATTCTTGCTATTGAAATTTGTTCCCTCCTTTCTTTGGTTAGGTTTGCCAGTTGTCTGTTGATTCTGTTTATCCTTTCAAAGAACCAACTTTTAGCAGCATTAATTTTTTCCATAACTTTTTTATTTTCCCTCTCCTGAATCTCAGCCCTGATTTTTTAATTTCTTTTCTTTTGCTATTAGTAGGATTGTCCTGCTGACTCCGCTCTAGTTGTTGTAAATTTTGTGGCAGCATATCAGTCATAAGTCTCTTTTCCTTTCTCAAGTGTTCATGTATTGCTATGAACCTTCCTCTGATAACTGCCTTTGCTGTGTCCCATAAATTTTGCTATGTTGTGTGCTCATTCTCATTGGACTCTAGAAATTTCTTAATTTCACCTCTGATCTGTGCCAGTGCACACTCCTTTTGCAGTAGAGAGTTATTCATCCTCCAATTGTTTTCTCTTGGTTTCTTCATCTTCCTTTTATTGATTTCTAGCCTTATCGTACAGTGGTGAGAGAGAGGTCTGTATGATAGCAATGTGCTTAAATTTATGTAGATACACCTTATACCCCAGCATGTGGTCTATCTTCGAATATGTGCCATATGAGCTTGAGAAGAATTTTTTTGTATTTAGATGAAAAGCTCTGTAAATATCTATCAGGTCAAATTGTCTAATTGTGGTGTTTAGATCTCTAGCCTCCTTGTTCAGTTTCATTTCCTGTGATCTTTATTTCTCAGAGAGTGGTGTATTTGAGTCACCCACTATAATTGTTGAGGCAGTGATTTATTTTTTCATCTTTTGGAGTGTTTGGTTGATGTATTCAGTGGGTCTCTCATTCAGGGAATATATGTTTACAATGCTTAGTGGTTCTTTGTCTACCATTCCCTTGAGCATTATATAGTGGCCCTCCTTACCTTTCTTGTGGTTTGCATTTTGAGGTCAATTTATCCGATATTAGGATTGCAACCCCTGCCTTTTTAAATTGCTGTTTGCTTGGTATGACTTTTCCAGCCTTTGATTCTCTGCCTATTTTTGTCTGTAGCCTTGAGAAGTGTCTCCTATAGGCAGCAGATTGATGGGTTCTGTTTTCTAAGCCAGTCTGCTGGCCTCAGTCTACTAATGCCTGAGTTAAGTCCATTGATATTCAGGGTTATTATCTCCATCTGCAGACTCAGTGATGTCATCTTATACCTTTTGTGTTGGGTGTTTTCCTACTCTCCTTCCTCATTTGTGTGTGTGCATCATTCTTGACTTCTTTCCCTCCTTAAGCCATTGCTATTTTGGTGTCTATTTTCTCTTTGGTGCCCTCTGGGGTTGTTCTATGTGTCCGTCTCTTATTTATGTTTGGTGGGTGTTATTCTTCTACCCATATTGGGTCGGCAAGGATCTTTTGAAGGGCTGGGTTTCTTCTAATGTATTCTTTGAGTTTTTCCTTTTCTGGGAAGACTCTTGCTTCTTATTCTATCTTGATCAATAATTTCACTAGGTAGAGTATTCTTGGGTTTGCGTTGTTTTCCCTCAATTTTTGTAATATGTTACTCCACTCTCCTCTTCTTAATAGTTTATGTTGATAGGTCTGAGCATATTCTTATTTGGGAACATTTATATGGGATTTCTTGTTTTTCCCTAGCTGCTCTCATGATTTTCTCCTTTTCCTCAAAGTTGGATTGCTTAACTATTATGTTCCTTGGTGAATTCTTCTTGGGATTCAGTCTAGCTAGTGTTCTTTCAGGCTCCTCAATGGTTGCCTAGTTTTCATTCATTAAGCTGGGGAAGTTATCCTCCAAGAATTCTCTCACTATTGTTCCAGATAAGTTCTTTGTTGTGCCTTCCCTTGGTAAGCCCATGTTCCGCTTCATAGCAGCAGACATAGCTCTTAGGTTTTCTTCAGCTTCTCTGATGATCTTATTAGAGTTTTTCACCTTTGTTATAAAGTCTGTTTGGCTGTCCTCCAAGTCACTGATTCAGTTCTCTGCTTCCTCCAGTTGCTTCTCAAGTTCCATGTTTATGCTACTGGTTTTTGTTATCTCCTCCCTAAGCTCCTGTATTTCTCTTTGATTTATGGCTTTTACCTCTTCTATCATTTCATCCTTTTTCTGTATTGTTTCCCTCATATCCTGTATGACTCCAAGCAGCATTTTGAAAATTTCTTTCTGTGGCAGCTCAATGTCTGCTTCTTCTGTGCATGTCGTTATATTCAGGATATGTTCTGTGATTGCCTTTTGTTTCTCCTGTTTTTTTCATTGAGGTCGTTGGGGCTGATGGCTGTTTGCGTTGTGTTGTTTTAGAGAAGCCAAGTGTCATTCTCCAGGGAGTCGGAAAGCAATGGCTCTCTGGGAAACTTGTAGGATTGCTTCTTCAAACTGCCTACAGCTAATTTCACTATGGAATTCACCTGCCACTTTATACTCCTGTGGTTTCCCTTTTAGGGGAGTCCCCAGGAAGGCTGGTGGATTGCCTGCTTTGGTGTTGCAGAGTTTGGGCAGAGGTTACTGCAGCAGCTTGGAATGTTGACGAGTGTTGGCTGAGCTGCCTTAGGGCCCCAGACACACAGGCAGGAATTCCCCAGTAAGAAGTTGGGCAGAGTATCCCCTTGTGGAGGTCAGCATGGCTTTACCAGCCTAGGGCAAGATACACAGGGTGGAGCTCACATAGCTGGGTGTGGCACAGACATAAATGCCCTAGGCTAATGGGCGTGGTCTGGAAGTCAGTAGTGGTGTGTGAGAGAACAGGAAAGAGACAAAGCAGAGAAAAAAACTAAAAAGTGAGTCCACTGAGAATTGTGCTGGAATATAGTAAAGAGAGGGAAACAAAAGCAACAATGTAGTAGAGTCCTGATTCTGCCCATGGAGCTGCAAGGGCTTAGTCCCTGCCCCGTGGTGGCTGCAGCAAGCTGTGGCTGTGTTGAGAAAACACCCCTGCAGCCCTGCAAGACTGTGGGCAGATAGATAGAAGAGATTGAAATAAAAGTAACCATGTAGCTGAACCCCGATCCCTACCCCTGGAGCTTCAAGGGTCCAGTCCCTTCCCCCAGGCAGGCAGCGGCAAATTTGGCTGTGTTGACACCAAGGCCTCCTACGGGCTCCAACTGGTCCCCGTTCCAGCAGAGACCCTGGTGGGGCCAAGGTCAAGCCCCAGCCTGCCTCCACTGAGGTAAGCCAAACGCCCCCAGCCCCTCAAAACCCTGTGGATCTCTGCCTATTTATCATTATGATGCTCCTCCTGTGTTCCAGCAGCATTGAATTTCCCTCCAAGCAACTCTCCTGGGCTGAATTCTGCGGAGTCCCTCTGGTATGTGTCATTCCATCTCCATCTTCCTGGAAGTCCCTGTTTGCTTGGTTTTTGTAGACAGTCTTTGTCAGGCTAAAGAATTCCCTCCTTATCTCACATTGGTGAATGGCCACCCATCTTGTAAAGGACCTTCCTCTCTTTCACTGCCACTCTACCACACATGATATCCTTCTCCAGGTACTGGTCTCTGCTGATAACATGTCCAAAGTATGTGAGAAGTCTCACCATCCTGGCCTCTAAGGAGCATTCTGGCTGTACTTCTTCCAAGACAGATCTGTTTGTTCTCTGGCAGCCATGGTACTTTCAATATTCTTCACTAGTATCAATCACAATTCAAATGCACTGATTCTTCTTCGATCTTCCTTAATCAATGTGCAACATTCATATGCATATGAAATGAAAGAGAGTAGAGAAGACAAATACCAAAAAGATGTTCGGTGTTAGAAGGTTAAAAGATAGTAAGATAGCAATACTCGCCAAAGTAAAGTAAGATTCAAAGCAATTGGTATCAAAATTTCAACTGCCTTCTTTTACAGAAAGAGAAATTGCAATTCTCAACATTTTATCGAATGGAAAGAGGCCCCAGGGAGCTAAAGCAGTGGTGAAAGAGAACAAAGTAAGAGGGCTCACATTTTCTGATTTTTAAATAGTATTGTGCAGTTACAGCGGAAGCCCTTCTGGTGTTATGGACTATGCCTGGCGCTGCCAACTACAAAGTCAGCAACACAAAACCACTCGCCCCTTCATGGGATAAAGATGAGGCTTTCTGCTCTTGTGAAGATCACAGACTCATGCGGGGTAGTGAATTATTTAATGTGTCTTCCAGTCAAAGTGTGTACTTTCACCAAGTAACCTTTCCCTGCATGGGTACGGTAAGAAGATGGGGGAAGATGCTGACAGGAAACACCTGTGAATAATTGTGGATGAGATTCCCTGGAGTGCCATTCTTAAGTGTATAAAATGAGCCCCCTTAGAGGCAAGAGGGAGGAATCTCATGACCAGCAAGAGTCAGAAGTGGAGCACATCCGCTGGACCTGAGATCCCTGTGCAGTGAACCCCTGGATCCAGATGACAGCTGTGCCCTCAGAGGAGCAGCAGCAGAACCAGGAGCCAAAGCATGGAACGGAGTGAGAGACTTCCCAACCCATGGAGAAAGGAAATTAGTGTGCTTTTGTGAAAGAGGCTGGCTTGTGGAAGGGATCCCTCTGGGCACTTATTTGGGCAACTTGGACTTGCTGACCCTTGGAAGGAGAGCTGAGTTCCAGGAGGCTGAGGCTTACTGGAGTGGGGTGCCTCTGGGTACTTACTTCAGGGAAAGGGGTTTGCTAACCCACAGAGCTTGAGCTGAATGCCTTTGGACTGAAGCTTACAGTAGAGGGGTCTGCCCCTTAGGGCATTCATTAGTAGTCTGCCAGTTCTGTGTAGACATTATAATGTATATTAGAAACTAGAGGTCAGTTAGAGAACATGAATGAAGCCCAGCACTAGGAAACCCTAAGCGGCAGTGCTACTCAGTCCTGCAGGGTCACTATGAGTTGAAATTGGATGGATAGCAGTGAGTACAGCCACAGTAATACCAACGACTTGTATGATAATAGACACATAGACAAATGGAATGGAATCAAGGGTCCAGAAATAAGTCCATACATCTAGAAGTCAACTGACTACTGACAAGGGAAATAACTCCATTGATGGAAAATAAGATTCTCTTCGATCAGTGGCGCTGGGGATATTGGATTCCACCTGCAGGGAAAAAAATGGAGCTTCATCCATGGCTCCCACCCTACAGAGCAATGATCTTCAAAGGACAAAGGACCTAAACATGTCAACTAAAACCATAACGTTCTTAGGTTGCAGAGGCAACCCTGCAGCCCCAGCCTTCAACAATGGATTATCTTAAATAAAGCACAAAGAGTTAAAAATAACAACAAAAATGGGACTTCATAAAAATTTAAAACTTTTATTCATCAAAAGACTTCACAGAAAGAATGAAAAGGTGAGGGTACCCACAGGGAAAATCTCTTCAGGACCCACATCTTTGTCAAAAAAAAATGTATAAATCAAATAGCAAAAACATGTATAAAGTCTCCAGATTTTAACAACAGCAAGACAAATAACCCAATCATGACACGGGCAAAGAGCGTAACTGGGCAAAGGATTTCAACAGTCCTCACTAAAATGGATATTCTTCTGGTCAGCAAACACAAGCAGCGATGCTCTGCACATCGGTCTTCAGAGACCTGCCAAGTGAGAGACCGTTCCATTCTCACTGGGATGGCTGAGATTAGCAAAATCAATAAACACAGAACAAAAATTGTTGGTGATGATATGGAGAAATTGGAATCATTCCCCCTTGGTGGCGGAAACACAAAATGGAATCGCCTCTTTAGAAAATAGTGTGGTGGTTTCTCAAATAAAATGGGGGTGGGGGAGGGGGAACGATTGCAAAGCCCAGAAATTCCACTTCTAAGTACACAGACAAAGAAACTTGAGAGGCGAGACTCCAACAGAGGCCAGCCCGCCAGCCCTCATAGCAGCACTATTCACAGGAGACAAAAGATGAGAACAACCTAGTCATCCATTGACAGATGAATGGATAAACAAAACATGGTACACACAGCCAATGGAATGAGAAATGACGTGTGCTACGGTGTGGATGGAGCTGTAAGACTTAATGCTGAGCTATTCGAGGGACACAGCAAAAGACAAGAAGAGACAAATGCACAGAGAACAAAGTTTGCAAGTGGGTGGTTACCAGGGGAAGGACTGGATGGGTGGATGGGGGAGCTGATGGAGATGGAAATACTGATTTAATTAAAAGTAGGGTTGCATGGCCAATTCTTGTAATTGCTGCCCCTATGTGGTACATCTGTAAGAAGTACAAAATTGTGTGATTAAAAAAAATGTGTGATAGATCTAATGACATGGACAAACAAAATTGGAGGAGCTGTCCAGGCAGCTTCTGTATAACCACACATCTCATGGGAGTTGGTCCCTTGATTTGAAGGTTGGGGGCATGGCTTCATGGACCATCCCAGTTCATGGGCCTGACGCCATGTTTAGTGTTTCTCTTCTACTCCCTATTTTGATGGATCGTTCCTGCGGTCTTAAAGCTTGCAAGCGGCCATCCAAGGCCCGACCACTGCCCTTCACTCACCTGGAACAATAGAGGATGAAGGAGAACCTGGAGCAGAAAGGACAGGGAAACGGGAGGCAAGGCCAATTGACTCCATGACAATTGCCTCCTTTGCATGGAAACCAGAAAAACTGGATGGTGCTGCCACTCCTGGACATTCTGAGCAAGATTCTATAGAAAATGCTGATCAAAGGTGGGGGCGGGAGGAGGCAGAACAGAATTTTAAAAGCTCATGGACTCCAGACTTTCTGAAACTATTGCCCTGAAATAAACTTTTAAGCATCAACCACAAGTATCCTCTGAAGTCTTCATAAAACCAGAACTTGGCTGACCTGGTTTATTCTGCTTTTTTAATGTCTGCATTGAGCGTTATGCACTCTAAAGGACCGTCTATATCAAATCAAGCTGACAACAGTACCTTGAAACATGAGATAAGAATCTTAGGATCCGTGAGCTTATGTTTCCGATGGAAGGACAACTCGGGAAGTGAGGCTGTGCACAGCTGCATCAGCCCAGGAAAGGAGAAGGGGGAAGGGGGGTGTCCAAATGGAAACGCACGTGTAGAACATGTGCATGGCAATGGAAATGTAGAAACTACTGAATTGATGTGGGTTTTTCTGTGTCTCTTCTCAACGAGACAGCCAAATTATATTAAAAGTAAAAGAAGAGGCAGAAGATGGAGGAACAGAAGGCATGTGTAACATTTTAAACTGATTTCACATTAAAGGTGAAGTATTATAATGCGTGTGGAAGCAGCAGTCAAGAGATCAAACGATGCACTGCATTGGGTGAATCTGCTGCAAAAGAACTCTTTCAAGTGTTGAAAAGCAAGGAGGTTACTCTGAGGACTGAGATGCACCTGACCCAAGCCCTGGTATTTTCACACACCTCATCTGCATGTGAAATTTGGACATCGAATAAGGAAGATCAAAGAGGAACCAGTGCATCTGAATCGCAGTGCCAGTGAAGATATTGAAAAGTCCCTGGACTGCCAGAAGAACACACAGACCATGTCTTGGGAAAAGGATAGCCAGAGTGCTGTCCTTAGAAGCAGGGATGGTGAGACTTTATCTCCCATACTTTGGCTATGTTGCTGGGAAAGACCGGTCCCTGGAGAAGGACATCACACTTGGTGAAGTAGAGGGCAGTCACTAAGAGAAGATCCTTGACAAGATGGGTGGACACCATGGCTGTAAGAATGGCTCATACATGACAGCTGTGAGCACGGCACAGGACCTGATAGGGTTGGTTCTGTTTCCCCTGGAGTTGCTGTGAGTATGAAATACCTGAAAGGCAGTCGAAGACGAGAAGCCTGCCTGGGATCAGTTTACCGGAAGCTGAAACTTCTGAAACCTGTAACTGGTTGTTGTTGTCGTCGTCGTCAGGTGCCCTTGGGTCAGCCCTAACTCTTGGTTAATTTGTGTATAGCAAATCAAAACGAACGCTGCCTGATCTTGTGAAAACCTCACAGTGTTGGAGCCCAAGCTTGGAGCCCCTGGGTCAGTCCAGTAACTGGTGGAAACAAACTCCTAAATGGTCGTTGTGATGAATTTCCAGAGGCTGAAATTGAACAAGCTTGAGATTTTCATATTCCTGAGGGAGGAACACATGAAGAAACATGAAGTGTGCAATGCTAAAGGAAAGAAGCCAGTCTAAACCATTGCACGATCCCAGTGATACAGCCTCTTGGAAAAGGCAAAATTATAGACAGTGAAAGGATTAGGGGTTACCAAGGCCTCTAAAGGACATGGGGGTAGGTGTGGTGGGGTGGGGGTGGGACTGGGTGAATAGATAAAATATAGCAGTTTTTAGGCTGGTTCAATGAGTCAGGAAGGTTGGAAGATTGATGGAGTTGACTGATGGAGTTGACCAAGAACGTTGACTATGCATGTCATCCGGAAGGTCTGGTCACTGAAGGAAACACCATGCTTGGTAAGGCAGTTGCTGTTATTGTTAGGTGCCATTGAGTTGCCTCGAACCCATAGCCACTCTCTGCACAACAGAATAAAACACTGCACAGTCCTGTGCCGTCCCAACAATCCCTACAATCGTACCTGCTCATTGATGCAGCCACTGTGTCCATCTATCTCGTTGAGGGCCTTCCTCTTTTTCACCACCCTCCACTTTACCAAGCATGGTGTCCTTCTCCAGGGACTGGCCTCTCCTGACAATGTGTCCAAATTATGTAAGACCAAGTCTTGCCATCCTTGCCTCTAAGGAGCGCTCTGGCCTCACTTCTTCCGATACAGATGAGTGTGTCCTTTTAGCAGTCCACGGCACTTTCCATATTCTCCTCCAGCCCCACAATTCAAATGAATCCATTCTTCTATCTTCCACATTCACCGTCCAGTTTTCACATTCTTATGAGGCAATGCATCATACCATGGCCTGGGTCAAAGCGTTGTTCTTCAATATTGTAAAGCGGTCTCATGCAGCAGATTGGCCTAATGCAGTATGTCTTTTGATATCTCGGCTGCTGCTTCAATGAGCAATGACTGTGGATCCACACAAGACAAAATCCTTGACTTCAACTTTTCTCCCTCTATCGCGATGTCACCTATTGGTCCAGTTGTGAGGATTTTGTTCTTCCTTATACTCCACACCAAGGCTGCAATCCTTCATCTTCATCATCCAGTGCTCAAGTCCTCCTCACTTTCAGCAGGCAAGGTGGTGTCACCTGCACACCAGAGGATGTTCACAAGCCTTCCTCTCGTCCTGAAGCGACACTCTTCTTCATCTAATGCAGCTTCTCTGTTGATTTGCTCAGCATACAGATTGAAAAGGCACAGTGAGAGGATACAACCCTGACACACCCCTTCCCTGATTTTACACCATGCAGGATGCCCTGGTTCTGCTGGTACAACTGCCTCTGGATCCGTGGACAAGTTACCCATGAGCACAATGAAGTGTTCTGGAATTCCCATTCTTCTCAGTGTTATCCAAGGAAAGTTGGGCTTCATAAACAGAGCCATTAAAAAGATCTATCCATGGTAAAGTTGAGGAGCAGAAAAAAGAAGGCCCCCAAAGGGATGGCAGACACAGTGGCTGCAACAATGGGCTCAAGCACAGGAACAGTCATGAGGATGGTGCAGGACCAGGCAGTGTTTCCTTCAAGTGGCACATCAAGTTGCTATTAGTATAAACTGACTCCAGACACAGCAACAATCATTCTGCATAAAACTGTAACAGTTGATACAAAACAACATGCAGATATCAACAACCCCACCCCTACACATCCATGATTTATACAATACAGTGAGCGGTAATGCAAACAATGGCCTTTACTTGATCAGGATGTATAAATTGTAGCAAAGACATTACGTGAATGCCAGATAGTAATAAAGGAGGAAATGTGTCTATTCCCAGGGGGTGGTGCATGAGAACTCTGTACTATATGCTCAATTTTTTCTATAAACATAAACATTTCATAAAAAGAAACCTACTGATTTTTACAAGAATATATATAATGTGTGTGTATATATATATAATGTGTGTATATAGATAATGTATATATATAATGTGTGTCTACACACACACACACACACACACACATTAGGGTGGGTCCCAAAGTACTGCCACAGATTTCCAGTCCATGCACGCATGGGTTTATCCGAACCAAACTCACTGCATGGAGAGGAGGCCAACTCACAGCGACCCTGCACGACATGGTAGAACTGCCCCTGTGGGTGTCCTAGGCTGTAACTCTTCAGGGGAAGAGTGAGCCTGCCTTTCTCCCTCAGACCCACTGGTGGTTTTGAATCCCTCACCTTGCTGTTAGCAGCCCAATGTGTAAGCACTAGACAACCTGGTCTCCTGCTCCAAACTAAGCGTGTTGAAATAGATCTGAGATCAATGGGTGACTACAGTCCAGTTCTCTCACGGGTTTTGGCCTCATTAGGGGGCCTTCAAATGGGGTCCAGTCCAACCAGGGGCCCTGCTGGACCCATTCAACACAAAGCAGAGAAGTCGGCTCAGAAGGTTCTGTCGATTTGGGGGAGGAGTGGAAGGCGGGAATCCAAAGAGAATGAAGTAAATGGCAATGGAGGCGGACACACCTGGCCTCCTCTGGCTTCCCTCGTGACACGAGCCAGGGCTCAGACACACTCCATCCTCCTTCACCTGTACTGATGACAACTGTTTCTGGCAGGCCACTTCACATTTGTGCTGGGTTCGATAATTCATGGCAGCGGCCACACAGCACTGATGGACAATGCTCACGGTTAAGGGCAGGGGAGGTGGGTACTAGGGAAGTCATGACCAGTAAAGAGGGAGTTTAAAAGCATGGGTAGCCTCAACCCGCAGCCAAGTGTCCCTCTGATTCTCAGTCTGTCTGCATGTGGTCCCTCGGCCTTTGCCACCATGGGCCAGGAAGCCAGTCTGCCTGTCACTCTGTCCAGTTTCCATAGTACATTAGATGGGGTTCTCTAGAGAAAAAAACCAGGACACTTATGATTATATATATACACATAGCTATATACATACATATACACGTATACTTATGGATAGATAAATATAGCATATTAGTCCACACAGCAGTACAGATGGCTCTGTTCAACTCATTTCTGTGGAACAGTTAAAATACTGGAAGTCCTTCAGATCACAAAGGCTGCTGGATCCAAGGTCAAGGAAGAAGACAACTGAGTCTTCCCTAGGGCAACACAGGCAGTCTGACCACAGGCAGCAAACAGCAGGGCAGGTCACCAACAGGTAGTATCTCAGGAGCTTAGTGAAGAAGGGATGGGATATCAAACTCAAGCAATGCAAGATGACAGGATCTGACAGCCTCAAGCTCAGGCAATATACACACCAGCAGTGTGTCAACCTTCCTAATGCCACGACCCTTTAAAATAGTTCCTAATGTCGTTGTGACCCCCAACCATAAAATTATTTTCATTGCTAATTCATAACTAATTTTGCTACTGTTATGAATTGTCATGTAAATATCTGAAATGCAGGATGTATTTTCATTGTTACACATTGAACATAATTAAAGCAAAGTGATTAATCACAAAACAATAGGTAATTATATATTGTGGAATATTTATTTCTAATTACAAATAAATGAAATTTTGTCTTGAAGCATGGTGTAGCGTGGGTAACAGTCTTCATACCGGGTACTCATATATGGGTGCATCTGCATGTGGGTGGACCCTCCTGGAGACGGATAGAGGAGTGGGGTCTCAGTTCCTAAGACCATATGTGTTTTCCAATTGTCTTAGGCGACCCCTGTGAAAGGGTCGTTTGACCCCCACAAGTTGGGAATCACTGCTCTAACAACACGATCCATGGGTTGACTGTCCCACAGGTAGTGTAGGTTAAAAGTTGAGGCAGAGAACTAGCTAGAGCAGCAGCACACACAGGTCCAATCACCAGAGAGCAAGAGAGAGGGGCAGGGCTTGCCAAGCCATTTATCTCTTTGCCCTCCAAATTGTGACCTTATAAACCCCACATGTTCCTATTGGCCAGGTTGGCACAATAAACCTATCTATCACACATAGTCTAGGGCCAGATAAGGAGAAGGTGGCCCATGGTCTTGTGCTGCTCCTCTGAGTCTTCGTCCCATGGTCCCTGTGTAAGTCTGGGTAGACTAGAGAAACAAATCCATGGACACACGTATGTATAAGAAAGAGTTTTATATACAAGATGAATTGAACATTGAGAAAGCATCCCAACCCAGTGCAGTCCAAGCCCATATGTCTGATACCAGTCTATATAGTCCTCTTCAGACTCACGAAACGCATGCAATGAAGCCAGATGCCGGATGATCACAAGCCAGTGGGTAGAAAGCCCTTGGGTCCAGTGGTGTTGTAAGTATCTCAGCACTGGCAAGGGTCTTTCTGTGGCTTCTCCAGCTTCCGAGGTCTGGTTGCGTTCATGTGGCTTGTCTGGCTCAGGGCACTAGGGTAGTTCCATGTGTCTTGTCAGCTGCAATGTCTCCCACGGAGTCAAAGAGTCTCCCCTGTCTCCAAGGAGGAAATACAGGAGTTCCCAGAATTCTCAGGAGAAGGCCATGCCCACAAAGAGGCCTCATTGGCTATGATCTGATTGACAGGCTAGACTCCACCCCTACATTCTTAAACCTCCAATTGAAAAATGATTCTATAACTCCCACCGTCCCTGATGCACCGGCTCTTGGAGGCCCCACCACTTCAGACAGATCTTGAATGTGCTCTTCCAAGGTGTCTGGTTGCTCTCTTCACTCCCGTTGCTTCAAAGACTGGTTCATCCTTATAGACAGGAGGGTGGAAATGAAAACTGATCAACCCCTCTATTACCGTTACACACACAGTTTGTATATCCCCACCCAATCATTTCTTGGGAGTTACAAAGACTTGGATAGAAGAGTCATCTTAAGAAATTTCACTCCACTGCTGCGGCAATCTTCATGAATTCCCTGGAAGGGCACAGGAGGACCATGGGAGCTTGTCAGTGTTATAGTTAGGTGTCTTTGGCTGGGTTCTCCAGAGAAGCAAAGTAAGTGATGCTGTAGAGATCTGAACTTAGCATTTGAATTGCAGTGCTGGAGAAGAGGATGGAAAGGACCATGGACGCTGAAAGGAAAACCCATCTGTATTGGAAGAAGTAAGGCCAGAGTGGTCTTTAGAGGCAAGGGTGGCAAGACTTGGTCTTACACACTTCGGACATATGGTCAGGAGAGACCGGTACCTGGGGAAAGGCCTCATGTTTGGTCAAATGAAAAGGCGGCAAAAAGGAGGAAGTCCCTCAATGAGCTGGGTGGACACGATGGCTGCATCAATGGACTCAGGCACAGGAACAATTTTGAGGATGGTGCAAGGCCGTGTAGTGTTTCCTTCTGTTGTGCTTAGGGGTCACTACGGGTCAGAGTTGACTCAATGGCCCCTCACAATATCATCAGTTTCGTGGACATTGATTATGGATCCAAGTAAAATTAAATCCTTGACTTCCATCCTTTCTCAGTTGATCACGATGTTGTCCACTAGTCCAGATGTAAGGAATTTTTCCCTCTCTATGTTGAGTTGTCATCCACACTGAAGTCTGGAGTCTTTGACCTTCATTGGGAAGAGTCCCTCTGGGTCATCAGCATGTCAAAGGCTGTTGATGAGTCTTCCTGTGATCCTGATGGCATGTTCTTCTTCACATCATCCAGCTTCGCAGAGTATTTGTCCAGCATGCAGGGTAATTAAACAAGTGTGGTGTTAAGATCCTATGTGAAGGCTTATTTGAAAGAACTTTTTAAAAAATGGATAACATGGTTGGTGAAAAAAGGGGGTCGGGAAAGTTTCCCTAAAGTTTATGTTGTGCTTGGTTAGGTTTTTTTCCCCTTACAACCATGAGTACCTGCTCATTCTTCATTTCTTCAGGTTAGCAAGGGTTATCTCATGAAAATCTCATTGGGAAATCCGACCTCATACACCCTATACTCCTGATGTCTGCCCTGCAGCCTTTTTATTTCCAAAACTCAAAGAATATTAAAAAAGAAAATTATCTGAGTCCCTCCAGGTCATCGAAGCTGCTGTCTTGATGTGGCACATATCAGAGCTCAGAATTCTTCCGGGGAAGGGCGAACCAAAACAATCAAACTCGTTGTCATTGAGTTGGCTCTGGTTCATCTCAACATTCAGAAGATGTCAGATAGCGCCATCTTTCTCCTGCGGAGCTGATAGTAGGTTTGAACCACCGTCCTTGTGGCCAACAGTGCAATGCTTACACAGCCATGCCACCAGGGAAAGGTCAGATAGATAGAAAGACTGACTGGCTTGGGAAGTGCACAGACATAGACAGAGAACATGCCAGCAAACAATGGCTTCGTGCTTGATATTTGTTCATTTCATAACCAAAAGTTCAAATGCAAACACACCACCATTGAGTAAAGTTGGCCATTAATTTGTAGCAATACTTTATGACCAACCCTCAAATGCAGAAGTGTGAAGACCTGATTAAATTTGGAGCTCCAGTCTGTGACCAAGAGACAAAGTCAGGCTGTCATTTCTCCCAAGTCCATATTGGCCTTCAACACCACACCGTTCCAATCAAAATCCCAACAGGGTTCTTGGTGGGATCTGATAAGCTCATTCTGAAATTCATTTACAAGAGCAAAGGCCCAGAACAAAGAACATATTTGAGTGGAAAACAAGGTAGAAGGCTTTATTCACAAGGGCAAGAGCAGTTAGAGACGGTGGGCGGGGGGGGGGGGCAGTTTCATCATCTGGTGTCAACTTGTGACTAGTAAGAGTGAAGGGATGGAGTTTAGCCTGTCAATCAAGTCCCAGCTTGATGACCACATTAGGAGGCACTAAGGAGATAAATAGCTCGCTGTACAGCAGACCCACACAGATGCTCTCTGTTTCATCTTCCTGCTGACAAGACACATGGAGGTAGGTTGATGGCAGCCAGAGCCCTGGAGCTGGAGGGGCCACATGGAGACCCATGCCAGCATGGAGATGCTTCCCCCGCCACTGGATCCACAAGACTTTCCAACCACTGGCCTGTGATCTTCGTGCATTCAGCATCATTGCACGGCTGCATGAATCTGAAGAAGAATTTATAGACTGGTATTGGACATAGGGCTAATATAGGACTTATGGACTTGATCTGGATTAGACTGAGCTGTTTTCTTAATATACAATTACTCTTTGATATAAAAATCTTTCTTATACACATATGACCATCTTTGTTGATTTGTTTATCTAGTATACCCAGACTAATACATATGGGGTTAGCAGAAATTTTTAAAAAAAGAAACAATCTCATGACCATAGATGCTGACGCGCAGAGACCCTATGGGACCCTGTGTGGGCTTCCCAGGCTCCAACTGTTTGTGGGAGTGGAAAGCCCGGTGGAAGTGTGTTCAGAGCACAAAAGCTGGCCCACACACCAAGTCAACTCAAAAACACACTGCCATCCAGTCTATTCAGTCTCATAGAGACCCCACGAGCGAAGAAGAAAGCCTCGTCTTCCTCCCTTGGAGCTGGTGGTAGGTTCGAACTGAAGATGTTGTGGTTAACAGCTCAGTGAATAGCTCGCTAAACCACCAGAGCACCTTTTAGATACTAACAGAGCCCTGCTCTTCATGGAGGGAGGCTAAAAGCCAGAACAAGGGGCCCCTAGTCTGTGCCCGTGCCCAGGAGCAACAAGAGATGGCGGTGAAGCCCTTGAGCATGGGTCATGGTGCTCCTGCTCCTCCTGTATGGTGCTCCTGCCCAGCGGAAATAAATATCACCCTTCTCCAGAGGCAGTAACCAGGCCCAAAGCTGAAAATTATTCTTTTCAATTTTTCATATGCAATGCCCAACACTCAATCGATACCAGCCAAGCACACAGCAAGGCAAAACCAATAGCAGCAGGGGGGAAATGAATTATTCTCTAAATGTTGCTGCAATATTATCCACATATAAAATAAAATAGAATTTGAACCCTGAAGTGGTCCTGCATAGGCCTGAGCTGGAAGTCCAGCTAAAATATTTTATGAGTCTAACAAGTTATTTTCACAAGGATCATTTGTCCCCAGCCAAGCCCCCTGGAACATCTGGTTGGACTACGTGGGCTGCGCGGGACTTCTCGGATCTCCTACTTCCACACTGGGGACACCTGGTGGCAGCAGGATGGTGGCCTCCTCCATTCCTCTGGATCGGGTCAGGTCTAGCATGCTGTCAGAAAGCCCTGGGTTTGGGTCGCCCTCGAGAGGGCTCCCGTTCATAGTGACTGCACCACAACGGGATGCAACGTTGCCAGTCCTGCGCCTTCCTCACAATCGCTGCTGCATTTGCGTCGATCCATTCATTGAGGGGCTCCTTCTTTTCACCGAGCTTCTACTTTACCTGGAATGATGTACACGTCCAATTATGTTGCCTTGACTCTCCAGCACAATTACGTTATAAGATTTAGGAAAGTCTCCTTTATGAAGCTCTACACGTGAATCTAATATCTTGTTCTGGGCACAATGTTTATTTTTGTTTTTCTTATACCATCAACTCTATTGGGGTACATTCTCAACAGGCTATATAATAATGACTAGAAATCATTGGTGGAAAGATTCATTTCGATAACTCGATGTGGGCATGGGCAATGAGTCATCTATAAGACACCACCCACCATCATCCCTACCTCACACCATACATGCAAATCCTTTTCTGCTGAATAAAAGTTCTGTGTAAAAATTAAACTGGAAGCTCTCTTTTAAAAACACACCAGGATATCTGTTTGAACCTTCAACCAGAAATGAATGCCTATGCCAAAGATACAACACCAAAACCAACTCAAATCATAAAGGAAAGAGTTTTTTTCAGGAAAAGGTAGTGAAAAGGTTAAGTCGCTGCTTGTGGGGAAGCTATTTCAGCTAGCATAATTGTATCAGCATCTGGAATATTTTTCTTTTGTTTCTAAAAATCAACTGTTAACATGAATCGATCCTCACCACAAGCACAGTATTGCTCTGGGAAATGAACATTGAAAACCCAATGACACGGCATCAGGCTCTCAGAAGCTTGAGTGTGACCCTAGCCAGGTTGTTGGGGTGTGGTGGGAGTGGGTTTGTGTCATTAATCCATTCCAACTCATGGTGGTGCCGTGTGTAGCACAATAGACTAGGATCGGTCTCCATGTGGGATTTGCAGCTGCTCGTTCAACCTATGTCACTAGGAACCTCTGAGTGGCCTAGGACCTCCGGCCTGTTAGTGAACAGCGAAGCATTAGCAATTGCCACCGCACAACAATTGTCACTTCCCAGATACTCACCAAGCATGATGTACAGAAACATGTGCACCAGAGCGCCCTCCTCCTCCAGCGGGTCCTGCAGACAAAATGTAGAAGCACATCCTGATGCACAGCGCTGAGGACGGTCATATGCAAACCGCACAGAGAGTTATGGAACCCTCTCTTACAGCTGATGTGCATACATACCCACGTCAACACAAGCATGTGCACTGTTTCCTCTCATTTGCATCAATGTCTAAATCATGCGAAACTAAACTATCTGAGTTAAGGATCCCTCATGGTGCAGTAGTCAAGTGCTCAGCTGCTAAGCAAATGGCCAGAGGTTCAATCCCTCCAGCTGATTCTCAAAATAAAGATGTGGCAGTCAGCAGCCACAGCAGAGCCGTTGTTCTTTAATGCAGTCCAACCCACGCTGAGACTACTTCACCCAACCCGATGTCTCTCTCCAGAGATTGGTCCTTAATAACCCACCCCAATACATGAGACCAAGTCTCACCCTCCTCGATTCTAAGGAACATAGCCCGACTGTAGTTCTTCCAAGGCAGGTTTAATTGTTCTTCTGACCATCTATGGCGCTTTAAACATCCTTCACCAATACTGTGATTCAAATCCTTCCATTCTTGCCAGGTTCCCCTTGCTTCTTGTCCAAATTTTTGTTTTATGGAAAGGTGGTGATTGAAAAGTCCGTGACTTGGGTAAGTCTTCACGGTGTTATCTTTGTTCCTGGACACTATGAAGACGTCTGTGAAGTTTTTCTCCATGAAAACATCTGCTTGATGCCTCAACTTCCATTTCCAGGCACGTTGACAGTGGATCCAAGTAAATCATAATCTTGGACTACTTCGCCGTCTTCTCATACAGATATCCTGAAGTTGCTTATTGGTCCAGTTGTGAGGACTTTGGGTTTCTCTACATGGAGTTGAAAGGCTGGAGGCTGTGTTTGTTTGTTTGCTCTTCATCAGCAAAAGCTTCCTCCAGTCCTTATGATGTGTTGTTCTTCATCATCTTCAGTTTCTCAGATTAGCTGCTCAGTATCCTGAGTGAATACGTACCGGGAGAGAATCCAGGCGTGATGCACACGTCTCTTGATTTTAACCAAGCAGCATCCCGTTGTTCAAGGAGTCCTGGCGCTGTAGTGGGTGACACACTGGGGCTGTTGACTGCAAAGTCAGCAATTCTAAACCACTAGGTGCACCTCGAAAGAAAAATGAGGCTTTCTACTCCCGTAAGGAGTTACAGTCTCGGGAACCCACAAGGGCAGTTCTATCCTGTCCTATAGAGTCACAGTGGGTTGATGGCAATGAGTTTTGATCCCCTTGTCAAGGTCAAAGAACTGCTTCCTGTTGGGCATGAGCACAGTGAGATATTCTGGAATTCCCATTCTTACATGTGTTCATGATTTGTTATGAGTCACTCCATCAAATGGCTTTGGAAAGTCAAGAAATGCAAGTGAACATCTTCCTGCTCTGTTTTCAGCCCAAGTCCACTTGCCATCAGCAATGACTTCCCAGGTAGCACGTCCTTTTCTGAAGGCCAATCGAACACCGAGCATCTCCCTGCTGATGTCCTGAAGGCCAATCGAACACCGAACATCTCCCTGCTGATGTCCTGCTACAATTTTTTACATTCTCTTCAGCACAATTTTTCAGACACGGCCCTCTTCCATATATGGCCAGGTCTTCCAAATCCCTTGGCACAGACTGGTGAGAACTTCCAAGTTGCATCCGTTTGTGGAAACATCCAAATTGGGATCCTGTCCATTCCTGACGCTCTTTTCAACAACGCCCCAGTGCTTCATTTGAAGCACTTCTGAACCTACACAACCTCCAAGTCTTTCCACATTTCACCATAATGTTTTATTTTGCCTCCTTGAGCAGCCCTTGCAAATCTTCTGTTCAGCTCTGTTACTTCATTATTCCTTCCCTCCCCTGTATCACTTTTCTCTCTTCCATTCACTTTGGTTCTCTGTGTTCAAGAGCCCTGGTGGCATACTGGTTATGCGTTGGCTACTAATCTGAAGGTGGACAGTTCAAAACCACCGGCTGCTCCTCTGGGGAAAGAGGGGGCTTTCTACTCCCATAAAGCGTGACAGCCTCCATCGCCCATAGTTCTCCCCTGTCCTATAGGGTCACTGTGAGTCGGAATCAACTCGATGGAAATGAGTTTGAGTATTCTGACATTCAAGAGGAAGTTTCAGAGTCTCTTCTGACGTGAACTTTGGTCTTTTCTTCGGTTCCTGTCTTTTGAATGACCTTTTGCTTTCTTCATGTGTGATGCCCTTGAAGCCATCTGGCAGCTACTCATGAGTTTCCACCGAGTCAAACCCACTTTCAAGCTGGTGTGTACATTCTAGTGGGATACACTCAGGTCAGACTCTGCCTCTCATGCATGTCTGCATTCTCTTCAGCTTCGGCTTCAGCTTGCATCTGACGCACTCATGGTCTGGTCCTCAGTCAGGCCCTGGCCTTGTTCCAATGATGATTCTGAGCATCTCCCTCCATTGTCTCTCCCCGGAGAGGTAATCCATGTGGTTCTTGTGAATCCCATCCTGCAAGATCTGTGTATAGGATGGCCACTTATGTTGGTGAAAAATGGTATTTTAGAAGAATAAGTTCTTGGTCGCAGAAAGTCTTTCATGTGGTCTTCAGCATTGTTTCAGTCACGAAGGCCATATGTTCCAACTACCGACCCTTCATCTTTCTTTCCAATGTCCACATTCCATCACTGGCAACGTCAATGAAGAGGCCAGTCTTGGAAATGGCCGAGGACCATTCTACCCCATCCTACAGGGTCCCTGAGTCTTAATCCACTTGACAGCAATGGGTTTGGCTTTCCTTAGGGAATGGGAGTCCGTGAGTGTTACATACGGTTAGTGCATGTAACTAACCCAGTGAAGGGGCATCTCAGATGAAAAACCTGGCGATCCACTTCCAAGAGACCACTCATGGAAAACGCCGTGGGGCACAGTGCCAATGAGCCACGCAGGGTCCCCCTGAGTCAGAATGGGCTTGATGCAGCGTGTTTGGTGGTCAGTTTAGGGTCTGGTTGCCTGTGTTTGTGCCATGCCTCTGCCTCTTCTGGGCAGCAAGGAGCCCAGGAAGATGCTTAACTGCGTGTCCCTCCATGGTCTCATCGGTGAATTGAAGCCCGTGGTGGCTTCTGCGCCATCGGTGGTTGTGACAGTGAATGAGTTCGTTCATGCTTCCCACGGGAAGAGCTCCCAGCACCTGTGAGCTGCGCCTGATCCTCATCATGGAGTAAGAGGCACACAAGCCCTCCCATCCAGCCCGCTGCTCCCTCCCCCTTGAACGTTTCCCCCGAAAATGCACAGAAGGGGGGCTGAGAAGGCGCCCGGCAGCAAAACTCTCACAACAGCGTCAGCACCCACAGAATTCACAGTTAAGACCCAGCCCTTGTGAAGAATCCACAGGAAGACACCTGGAAAGAAATCCCAGAGGATGAGCAGGAGAGCCCGTGCAAGGAAACGTGGAGCCCCAGACGCCGGCCCGGGGAGTATTTGCCTGCAGGTAAGAAGCCGGTGGAAGCTCTGTGAACGGCACTCACCAGCACTGGTTAGCAGTGACTTCTGTCAACGGGCGGGCAGCAGAGGGGCAGCAGGAGCAACCAGGGGCATTTTCAGTAGACAGGGATTCCTATTCTTTCATGAACGGGCAATGAAGCCAGCGCTTCAGGATGTTACATTCCTAAAGACTTGGTTGATCAATATCAGGGGGTGTCCAAACTCTGCATGGGGGTGGGGGAGGGAACTCTCCCACAAACTTGCTGAATGAAGGCCTCTTGTACACGAAAGGCCCTGTACACCAACTCATCCTTAAAACAGTGGGCGGTTCCTGGGAGCATCGTTCATCAGTTATGAGCCCAAAGGTTGGAGGTTCGAATCCACCCAGAGGCTCTTGGAAGAGAGGCTTGGAACACAGCTCTACTCTGATGCGCCCGGGGCTGCCAGGAGTCAGAATGAAGGCCATGGCAATGGGATGGAGGTGGTGGTGGTTGTTAACCGTGTGTGCAACAGCACACAACACTGCCCGGTCCTGTGCGCTCACAGATGTTCCTGCGTCTGAGCCCATGGTTACAGCCACTGGCCCCCCATCTCCTTGGGGGCCTTCCTCTTGTTGGCTGCCCACTGCTTTACCAAGCTGGATGTGCTTTCCAGTAGCCATGGAAGTCTGCCTGGTGGGCACCTGCTGAAGCCACTGGCCCCCAAGCACGCCCTCACCTGGCTGCACCCCAACACCAACCAGCTCACTCTGCCACTGAGGGTCCCAGACACACTGCCTCCTGGTGACGATGCGCACCATCCCTCCTTGTTCTGCAGAAAGGGCCTGGCAGGAGAGGGTCCCTGCCCGGGTGGGAGGGGACTGTGGGGTCAGGCAGCTCCCAGGCCAAGAGCCCTGCTGGGGTGGTGAGCTGACACGCTCTGCGCTGCTGTGTCTCTCAACGGCAGAGGCACACGGCAGCGGAATGCCAAACACCTGGTGGGAAGAGGGTTCAGAGGGGGGGGGAGGTCTTCATGCAGACAAGATTTACCAGTCTGCCACTCACCAAATGTACTTACAATAAAACTTGACATCGCCAGAGTGTCTGGGACAAATATTTATTCGTTGTGTGCTCCGACTTATGGGCCCATCCATCTCTGGCTGGGGCAGCGCGTGTGGACCAATGCCCAGCCTGGAGTGTGGCTGCCCCAGTTGGACAGGACTGTGACCTCCAGGTCCCCAGGGTTGCAGGTCAGAGCAGCGAGGAGTGACGGTGTCCAGGCAGCCCTGGTGTTCATGGGTGGCAGCCCACCACCCAATGGGGGTGACGGGAGTCCATGGAAGGATACATGGGGATCAGCACCTGGCTCTCTGCTCATGGATAAGGACTGGCCCCCTCCAAGCTTCAGGGTCCTCTGTAAATGGGAGTCACCCCTCACTGTGGCCTCCCCCACATGTGCCAAGGGCACAGTTTAGAGGAGAAAATCAATGGAAGGGAGAAGCTTGAGAAGGCTCTGTCTGTCCATTGAGTCGGGTCAAGGAGAACGTGGTGGGTGGTTGAGGAAACCCTAAGGTCCAAGGCTATGCGGCCAGAATATCCCCAGAAGCGAGGATGGTGAGACTGTCCCCCTCACCATGGACCCATGGTTGGGAAGGAGAAGGTGAGCGAGCAAAGGCACGGACGCTCCCCTCGGAGATGGATCGGCACCACACTGCCACGCCGGGTTCCAGCACACCAGCCACCACAAATGTGACGGCACACTGGACAGCGCTTTGTTCTGTGGAACGTCAGGGCATCCTGAGCCCCGCAACTCACTCGAAACCATCTAACAGCAACAGTATTCACAGCCCCCCCCCCCAATCCCTGTGCCAACCCACTGCCAAGTCTGTGCCCGGAGACCCAGTGGCCCAGAAGAGGCAGCCCATACTGACGGCACAGACAGAAGGAAGGAGATGAAGGGAGACCTAGGGAGCCAACTGTCCTTGGGCACCTGCCACAGCTCAGTACCCGAGCTTGAGGCCACTTGCCACAATCTGTAGCTTTAAAATGACGGGTCTTCCCTATGAAACACAATACTGGACATTTCAACCATCTCGTCCAACTCTCTCCGCGATCCTTTCACAAATTAGATGCCACCGCCTTGGCCAAATGGTCCTTCTCGCCTGTTCTCTTCCAGGGAATTTCAACTTAATCCCATTGTGATGGCCGTGCCTTTCGTTCTCACTGCAGTTCTATAACCAAACTGAAAACTATAAAACGCAATAACGCACTGCCATTGAGGCACAGAGACCCGACAGGCCAGGGCCAAAGGGCGCCCTGGGAGTTTCAGAGAACGCAACTCTTGAAGGGAGTCAGAAGCCCAACCTTTCTCCCGACAGTTCTATAAAGTAGAGTATTAATGACCCCGTTTTGAGGATGGGGACATGGAGACCCAGAGAATGCAAGGTCATTCAGACCGGAAGGTGTGGCGCAGACATTCAAAACTAAGTCCATCGGCCACTCGCTCCGTGCAAGGCCGTTCTCCACCGCACCACGGGCCCTGCCCCTCGGCTGTCATGCGGGCCCTGGGGACACTCATAACCAGCAACTGCTTTGAAGGAGGAAGACGAGGCTCTCTACTCCAGCAAAGAGACGCCGTCTTGCAAACCCGCAGGGGCAGTTCTGCCCTGTCCTATAGGGTCACTCGGAATCAGAACAGATGTGATGGCGGTGAACTTGATTAGGTTTTTGAGGGACCCACCCAAGCCCCCAAACCTCTGTTGTTGAGCTGATCACAGAAACCCTAGAGGAGAGAGAACTGGCCCAGAGGATTTCCCAAGCTGTCAGTCTTCAGTGAGGCAGATTGCCACATCTTTCTCCCACCGAGCGGCCGATGGGTTTGAACCATCCACCTTTTGGGTCTCAGTCGAGCACCTAATCACCGTGCCACCATGGCTCCACTAAGACCCAGCAGAGTGTCTAGAACTGTCCGGAGCACCTCAGAGCTGCAAGGAGCCAGCAGGGAATCCAGAGAGCATTCCCCCTCTCCCACGACTGTGGTTCTCTGTTGCCCGGACGCATCTCACCTTAGACCAGAGTACCATCTTCTGCCTGAAGTCCTCGGGCAGGTGGCAGCCAGACAGCAGGACAGGACTTCTACGTGGCTGTCTTGAGACCGAATCCTTCTTCTCTGGGAAAGATCAGCTTGGGCTCTGAAGGTCTTCAACCGATTAGATCAGGCCCATTCAGGGTGATCTTCTTAAGGTCCATCGGTCATAGATGCTCATCTCATGCACAAAGTGCTTCCGAGTCTTCTAGACCAGTGTCTGAGTGTGCCCCTGGATGCCGCAGCCCAGCCGAGAGGACACACAAGAGTCACTCACAGCCGCGCTCTCAGAACAGTGAAAACAAACGTGAAGCAGCTCTGGAGGGCAGTGCTGAGCAAAGAGGCCTATCTGAGGTGTTGCCTCCTTCCAGGACACCTGGCCAACAAAAGTACCCAGGAACAGAGGGAGATGGGCCCCTGGACCTGCCCACTGGCCACCAGGGCCCAGACTCAGCCCCTCAGGCATGGGGCACCTATCTCCGGGCCAGGAGCACAAGGGAAAAGGGGACACGTCAATGGACCTTGGAGTCCCTCTGCGACTTCACTGCAGCCTCCAGCCGCCTCCCCATGTCCATCAGCTCTGTGCGGGCACAGGCTTCCGGTGGCCCTGGGCTCAGCACACTGGCCACACCAGGAGTGGCTTCCAGACACAGCAAGCGCTTCATCACCATGGCCATGGCTGAACGCCCTGGGAGCCCACCAAGAAGGGCTGTGCCCGCGGGGTTCAGGGGGACATGCTACCTGGTGGCAAGCACAGGTCACTGGGCTTGGGGGACATGCTACCTGGTGGCAGGCACAGGTAGGTCACTGGGAGTCCAGGGGACATGCTACCTGACAGAAAGACAGCTCTAGAAGTCTCAGGGACATTCTACCTGGAGGCAGGGAAACGTGCACCTGGCTCAGGGAACACACTACTACCTGGTGACAGGGAGAGCCCACTGCAAACCCAGGGGCATGACTTCATAGCAGGGACAGCTCTCTGGGAGTCTGGGGACATTCTGCTCCGTGGCAGGGACAACTCCTTCGCTCCTGAGAAAGCGTCCCCGCAGAGCCCAGGCTCAACTATTCCTGGTTCCAACCCAGCAGACTCACAAGAGACCTGGTTGTCCTCCTTCCAGACCTGAGGCTGAGCACCCCACGATCACACACACACACACAAATACACACGCACACACGCTCACACCGAAGGCTCACTGTCCAGAGCCCAAGTGGTCCCCTCAAGCAGAGGCCTCCACTTCCTAACACCCATGCTCTAGCCCCACCCACCACCTCCCTTCTCAAGCACTCCCCTGCCAGGGGTCAGTGGTGGCCCTCACATACCTATGTCCTTGTCTTCATGCCCAGAACCTGTGGGCGTGGCCTTCTCAGGAACAAGGCTCTCTGCAGATGGGATTATGAAAGCAAGCTTGAGACGAGATCTCTGTGAGTTTAAAAAAAGTTCTAAGCCAAATCCCCTGCCATCAAGTCGATTCCCGCTCATTACAACCCAACGGGAGAGCATGCACCTGCTGCTCTGAGTTTCCAAGGGGGAAATCTTGAAGGGAGCAGACAGCCTCGTCTTTCTCCACGGAACAACTGGTGGTTTCCAGTGGCTGACCTTGGGGTGAACAGCCGCCTGTGCCACCAGGACCCCTGGGTTTCCAGGTGAACCCTAGGTCCAAGAAAAGCCCCTTGTAGGAAGTGGGGGCAGAGAAGACGTCACACCCTGGGCACCCATGGTGTGGTAGTTGCATCATCTGGTGTCAAGTAGAGAGGATTAAGAGGGAAGGGGTGGAGTCTAGCCTGTCAATCAGGTCATAGCTTGATGACCTCATTTGGAGATACTAAGGAGATAAATAGCTCAATGGAGATGGGACACATGCCCACTCTCAGAGAGGCATTCTTGTTGACAAGTCACCTAGATGCAAGCTGATGGCAGTCAGAGCCTCCGAGCTGAAGGAGCCACGTGGAGACCCCTGCCAGCACTGAGATGCTTCCACTGCCAATGGATCCACAAGACTTCCCACCCACTGGCCTGTGATCTTCCTGCATTCGGTGTCATTGCATGAGTTTTGTGAGTCTGAAGGGGACTTTATAGATTGGTAATGGACATATGGGCTAATATAGGATTGATGGACTTGATCTGGACTGGGCTGGGATGTTTTCTCAATACTCAATTGCTCTTTTATATAAACCTCTTTCTTATACACATATGCATGTTCATGAATTTGTTTCTCTAGCCTACCAAGACTAAGGCATCCACCAACACCCAGGAGTCCCACAGCTCCACAAGGAGGCCCCACTGCAGGGGTGGCACGAGCCTTGGAATTTCAGGTTCCATCCACCCACAAGACTCCCTGGGGAAACCTGTAGACCTTTGTGGCCTCCAGAATGTCCCATGAAGAAGGGAGGTCACTGGGTGGCTCTGGAAGCCTCGGTCACCAAGACCCTGGCCTGCAAACTCATCTCAGACACAGTCACCCCCAACACAATGGATGAGGAGGGCATGACAGGTAACACCACATGGGGGGCCCTTGTAACAGATGGCCTCCATTGCCCACCCCTAGGATTGGCCCATCCCTTCTCCTGTGTGTCTTGCCTCTCCAGCCCCAGTGGGGAGGCCTTTCCCAGCAGACCCCCAGAGCTGGGATGTCAGCAAACCCTCCATCCGCACACTCAGACTTCCTGGATCTGACATCGCAGCCCCTGCGGAGTCAGAGGGGAGGGGCAGACGGATGGTCCTGTCACTGTAAGCATTTTAGAGAACACACTTAAATAAAACAAATACGTCTAACGGAAAGAAAACCTCAAAAACATCTTTAATAGATGAGTCCTAACGTGTCTCCTGGCAACGCAGAGTGTGCATCTCTTAGCAAAGCCTCGGCCATAATTCAGGCATATTTTCCTACCCTGCTCGGCAAAGGTTCTCTGCGGAGCCCCCTGGAATAACTGGCCCATTCCACTTGCTCGGACATGGTCTTTAAAGCTGAGTGATTCCCGGAGATCTTGGGAGATTGGTGCTCTTCATCTCGCCAATTATGAAATAGTGTGGGCATCGTTTGTGAGGGGAAGGAGAGATTTATTGCCCAGGATAATGGCGAGATGCTGCTGCTGCTGCCCCTAAGACCCACCGCTCCAGGAGTTCATCATTTTGCAAACATCGTTGGGGGAGAAATTAACTACTCCGTGGGGTGGAGGCCGCGGGGAGAGAGAGGCTGCTTGGGCATCTCTGACAGGGAGGTAGCAACCAAACAGAGAAAGAGGCCCCATGAGGCTGGCCGGAGCATGGAACAGACAGAACGACCGAGGGCCAGTGCAGAACCAGGTGGTGTGCCCGACGCTCGTACCTGGGGTCGAGTTCTGGGGTCTCAGAACTGACACCGTCTTCTAAGGACGACCGTGGGAGCCACCACCCAAGGGAGCGAGAACAGAGTGCCTGGTCAACAGTGAGACCTCAGACCCCCTGGGGCTCCCGCACCCTCACTCTGTCAGCCATGGGCCACGAACACCTGTGAGCACCCTACTTGGCTGTAGACGTTCCAGATGGTGAGCTAGGAGTAGAGGGAGGGCCCACGGGAGACCCATGGAGCAGATGTCACTGCCCAAGCACCCGGCTCAGGTCACCTGGCTCAGGTTAGATGGAGTGAGACGGGAAGCTGCAGGTGACACAGGGCCCAGGCTGACGGTGGAGGTAGGCGTGTCCTGGGGTGGGGTGGGAGGTGGAAGCAGCCACAAGTCCAGGCTGACTAGGGGGTACTAAGAGCAACGCCGGACATCTATAAAAGGCCCCCAAAGAGCACTGACAATGTGCTCTTCTGCAGTGACCAGGGATGGAGCCTGTGGCCTGGCCTCTCTTTCTCAAGGGTGGTGGTCAGAGCCCAGGAAGAGCCCTGTTCCTACAGGAAGCGCCTTGCAGTCAGGATAATGGGCAAGGCCACACTGAGGGCCCCAAGCCTCAGAACAGAAGCCAGGGGGCACCAGGAGAGGGAGGCCCAGAGGCCGCGAGTCTGGCACAGCAAGACACAGCAGGCCGGGGGGCAGGGCTGGGACAGGGCAGGAGGCCTGCTGTCTGCCTCCTCGGTGCCCGGTACACACATTCAGGTTCTGCAAGAAAGGCTTCCTCTCCTTGTCCTCTGAGAGTCCAGCCGTACCTCCAGCCCCCCGGCTGCAGAAAGGGTGAAGGGACATGGATTCGCAGACACCTCTTCACACAGGCGTGGGCACAGAGCAGCATGTCCCTCGCTTAGCCCTCCTCCTGACTTCCCCCTGGACCACGCCAGGGGGCTTCCTTTTAGAACTCAAACAAGTGACCCTTCCAGGGGCCCCTCTCAGGTCACTGGGAGAATGAGGGGTTCTGTCAGCCCATCAAAGCTGACCACGGTGGAGTTAGGGAATACCTCTGCGCACCCCTTCAGTACACTCAGGTTGTTCCAGCACCCTCTTGGTCTCTGCTCCTCAGAGTTGGAAGGGGGAGGAGAAGGAGAAATCCAGACCCTCCCACATCCTGGGGGATCCCACCCCTCTGTCCTCTCCCACCCACCCTCACCATCTTCCCTGAGGCCACGCTAACGCCCCACCTTGTCCGCGCACCCGAAGAGAGTGGAACCTGACCCAGGTCCACCCTCCTGGTGGGACTGCGCTCCGTAACATTCTCAAGGGCTGCGTTTTCAGAAGGGGTCGCCAGGCCTTTCTTCCACAGCCTTTCTGGGGAAGTAGGAAGTGCCCTGCTTTCAGCTAACAGCAGTCCCGCTGGCTGGCTGCTCGCACCACCCAGGGAAATCCCAGACACTATTAAAAACACCTGCTCCAGCTCCTCTCCTCCCGGGCCCTCCTCCAAACAGCCTGGCTCTGTGTTCCCAAAACCCTCACACATTACTGAGTGCTCTCACGGCAGGTTGGAGGGACCCTGTCCCCAAGATGTCCACAGGGCCACACACAGACCAAGAGGCCAGGGGCCTCTGTGGGGATCTTCTGAATCTGTCTCCACGTACACGGAGCCATGTAGATGCTGCCCCAGCTCCCGGGAAGGCTCTGAGGCAGGACGCCTGGGCCCCATCATCTGCCTGCCTGGCCCATCCATCCCACACCCTGCCTGTCTCAGGACATGAAGCTGGCCGGCCACCCCTGATTAGGACCCTTCTTGGTCCTCCCTGGGGTGCCAGCTGGAACTCCTTTCATGCCTCTAAAGCAGGTTGTCCACCACACTCCTTGCCCTGCCCATGCCCACGATACATAGAGCCAGGGGCTGCAGAGGTTCCTTGACATTCAGGGAAGCACCTGTGCACCTGGACTTGGTGCCTCCTTTTTTTGGGGGGGAGGGTTCTATGGGTCCCTCCTTGTAGAAGTTCCTCCCCCGCAGAGTCCAGCCAACAACTTCTTACTCCGTCCTCACCATCAACTGTGTCTTCTAGGAAATCCCTCGCAGCGTCAGCGCATTCTCTCACAATCCACTGGGCGGGAGCATGGCTCGCAGGAGCGGTTCTTCCTTGTCTGTGTCAGCTTCCTACCTCCTCCAGCCTGTTTTCTGTCTTCTTCCTGCTTTGTGTATGTCTCAGTGCCAATTCTGGTCTTTTTACAATTCAGAAGTGATTAGGTTTAGGTCCCACCCTACACTGGTATGCCTTCAACAGAATGATTTGCTACACTGAATTCACTAGTGTTACATTACTATAAATAGATGCATGGTTATGGAAGGCCATTATATGACATGACATTATTTCATATTACATTATGGAAGGTCATTAGATTATCTTGCATTACATGATCAGATCCTTATAGTATATGATAGTATATCAGATCATTATATCAGGGAAGGTCATTACATGCATTATCCAAAGCCATGACATTACACCCTATCATATTAGATTACAGAAGGCCATTACATCATATCACATGCTGGAAGTGCATTACATTTATCATGTTACTATGTTAGAGAAGACCATTCCATGACTTCATGGAAGGTCATTACATTGAGTGATGCAGTGGTGTGCTGCATTGCGTTCTGGGTGGAGGTCAACATCTACTCTACTTAAAGTCAGCTGACTCACCCCCAGGCAAAGACTCCACGTCAGCAACTGAACCAGCATTGGGGTCCTCTCTGGGAGCCATCACCTCAGGCAGCCGACACGTAAAACTGACCATCACAGGACTCAGGCAGGGGAGGTCTGAGGGCGAGTAGGAACTGAAGAAGCAGAGAGACCAGGGTGGTGGGCAGGAAGCACGTGACCCCATCCTGAGTGGAGGATCACCGAGTGAGAGGCCAGGGACAGGGACGGCATCAGCAAGCCCACCATTCCCGTTGCCTCCAGGACAGTGAGTGATAGCTGGAGAGGGAGGAGGCGGGCACAGACCACAGGCAGCATTTCAGAGCAAGCGAAGGAGGAGGGGCCCTCTCCGAGGAAGGTGGGGAAGGAAGTATGTGCAGGAGAGCCTTCCAGTGGCAGCCAGGAGGGAGGCGGCAGCAGGCAGGGAGCCGCCAAACAAAGGGCAGGTAGCAGAAGAGTCACACGCACGACCCATTTAGAAAGGTGCAAGAGAACAAGCCCCCTCCACCCCAGCTATGCAACCACTCATATGGGGGTCTGGCAGGAAGCTTTCTACAAGTCGCTGGTGCTAGTGTTGTTGTCAGGTGCTACAAAATTGGTTCCAACTCACAGCAACGCTGGATGACAGAAACACAGCCCTACCTGCCCCGCCCTCACAATGGAAACTGTCAGGAAACAAAAACGTCAAGACATGACGTTCTACTTTCTTGGCATCTGTTCCTGAAGGTGGGGATCCCATCTCTCTGACCCCTCCCTCTAAGAACCCTGCACTCCTCCGTGGTGCATATCAGATCAAAATGGCCCTTTGACCATCCTCAGGAGACCCAGCCCTGATCTTTTAAAATGTCCTTGATGTGGGGAACAAAATCAGTCTGAAGGGACAAGAGCAGGGCCATGGGGCAGCCGGGGTAAGGTTTGCCCGTGAGCCCTTGCTTCCTTCAGGGAATGAACAGGCGTGTTGTCCTAATGGAAAATAATTCCCGGGTGCAACTTTCCTGGCCTTGTTGTCCACTCGTACATGTTTCCATTTTCTTGAGACGTCTTTGCCAGAAGCCCCCATAGTCAGCCGGTGTCCTTGAGAAAATTTAACAAATTGACTTCTTTGAAGTCCCCGAAGCAGCTGCTGTTACCTGCTAAGTGGACTGCGCTCCTCTGAATTTAACTCGCCCATCAGATCCCCTTGGAAGCTACTGTGTTGATTGGGCATTTTTTTAAGCAACCTAACAAGACACATGGAGCCACTAACTGTGAGGCCAGCAGTTCAAACCACCAGTCACTCTGCCGGAGAAAGACACAGCTCTCCGTAAAGCGCTACAGTCTCAGAAACCCACAGTCGCTGTGAGTCAGTGTTGACTCCATGGCAGTGAGTTTTAATGAGACAAAGACAGGTGCATTCCCGGGGGAACTTGTCTGCAGCCATCCCCTGAGGGCAGGGATTTTTTAGCATGTTTTACTTAAAATAGACCCATGCATGATGGAGCGGAACCTTAATAGTAGTAGTGCATTTGACTTACCCAGTATCATATGAAGGAGCCCTGGTGATACGGTGGCTGTGCACTGGGCTGAAATTCACATGGTCAGCAGTTCAAAACCACAGCAGCTCTGCAGGGGGAGAAAGGCTGGGCTCTCTACTCCCGGAAGCCGTTACAGTCTTGGAAACCCACGGAGGTCACTATGAAACAGCCTTGACTGCCCTACAGGGAGAGTATCTGCATAGCCCGTGGAAGAAAGAGTTGCAGACCCACAAGGGAATAGGTCGCTATGGGCTGGAATTGACTCCCTAAGGATCCCTGGCGACATAGTGGATTACTTGATGGGCTGCCAGCCAGAAGTTCAGCAGTTCGAAGCCACCAACTGCTCTACAGGAAAAAAATGAGTCTTTCTACTCCCCTAAAGAGTTACAGCCTTGAAAACCCACGGAATCAGTTCTACTCTGTGCAACAGGGTCCTTGAGTGTTGGGGTCGACCTGATGGCAGTGAGTTTGAGCCCCACTAAATTGTCACTCAACTGATAACTTCCCTACAAGGTCACTGTGGGTCAGATTCGCCTCGATGGTAGTGAAGGTTGCATATAGCTGAAGACCCTGTGCTTTAGGTGTGGATTAAGAGCCATGTGAAGGATTCAGAGGATTCTTGCCATCAGCATCAAGGTTGTGGTCCAGCCACTGGCCATCCCCCTAAGAGAACTCAGAATGTGGGAGAGCACGTGGCCCCAACAGGGGCCAGCAGCAGCAGTGCATGGGCAGGATGGCCGTGGAGAAAATTACCCAAACAAGGTCAAGGTGCATGAACATGCCTGGAGCCACATCTGGCTCAAGTGTCACCGGTTCTTCCAGGAGAAGGGACTGAGACATGCCTTCAGTGTCCTTGGGATTGGCATGCATGAGTGTGTGTGTGTGTGTGTGTTTTGTTGTGGTTGCCATCAGCCAGCTCTGACTTACAGCCACCCCCAGCCACAACACAGAATAATACCTCGTCTGGCCAGGAGCCATCTTCTTGATCTGTGTTATGCAAGAACACTGCCTTTAATTCACCGCGTGGGGCTGAGCCGACATTGCAAATCGCTTTGTGGCTGTCTGTATGCAGTCCGGGCTAAGTGAGTCCCATTCGCTATTACAAGTACTTATCTGCTCTGAGGAGCAGCCATTAGAAATCTGTTTTGCCGGGCGGGGTGTGTCAAGGTCTCAGGTTTGGGTTCTGGATTTAAACCAGGTCAGTCTCAGCTTGGGTACACGGTGCCTTCTGCTGGGTTTGCGATGATTGCCTTATTGAGAATTACATTTTCAATATCCAGCTCCTCTAATAATCAAATAAAGGCAAATTGAAACAGCAATTAGAGAAGCTTTTAAACGGCAAGGGAACGGCAGCGGTGTCCCCGCCTCTCCTTTCAGACCTCACCAGCAGCAGACATGAAAATAAAAAACGGAAAAACACGGTCGCTCTGAATCTTGGTGGAGGAGGGAGGAGGTCAGGGATGCAGAGGTGTGGCAGGACACCAAGAACAATCGCCTGTGATAACCCATGCCTGGAAAGCGGGGGACACAGGAAAAGGCAAGACACAGTGCCAGTGGGGGACCAGAAAACTGGGGACACAGACCATCTAACGGAAGTACCAGAAGTGAGAGTGAAGGTGGGCTGACCCAAGAATAACACTAGGCAGCCACACTCAGAGACTTGGACAGAGGTCAGTGGAACAATGCTGCAGCTCCAGGTCATGGCCCCAGTTCAACTCCAGCACATAAGGACCCTCTTATTTGAGCCCATCGGTGCAGCCACTGTGTCAATTCATCTCGTCAAGAGCCTTCTTCTTTGTCACTGCCCCTCCACCTGATCGAGCACGATGTCCTTTTCCAGGGACCGGACTCTCCTGACAATATGTCCAAAGTCATGGTGCATTCTGGCCGTAATTCCTGCAAGACAGAGGGGGTGTTGGCTCCTTTTGGAGGTCCATGGTCCTCCGATGTTCTTCCCCAGCACCAGAGTTCAAATGCATCCATGCTCCTTCAGTCTTCCCTCTTCAATGCTCAACTTCCCATGCCTCTGAGGCAATGACAAATGCCATGGCTGTGTCGGTCAAGAGATGAAGAGATGCATCGCACTGGGCCCGTCTGCTGCACGAGACCTCTGTAATGTGTTGAAAAGCAAGGGCGGGACTTTGAGGACTAGGTGCGCTCAGTCCAATCACGATGCTGCGCAGTGTTACGAGCCAAGGGACTCAGCCCTACAATGTCCTCCAGGAACGAAGCTGTAGCCCAAGAGTTTCGCAATCAGCCCATCGCTCTGAAATATAAAGGCAAAATACACACACATTTTGGGATAAATAGGGTTAGAGGGTAAAAAAGAGAGAGCCTAACCTGAAACTGAGCCTTCCTGAATAAAGCATGCCAATTCTAGCCAATCAAGGGGACTATGGAGCCTTTGAGGAAAAGAGCCAGGACTGACATGTTGATACATTTCACTGTGAGACCTACAATCACCAAATGAGTCATTTTGGGCTACTGGGAAAAGACTCACATGTTGTATACAAGGACAGTCAGAAATATTTTCACTATCCAGGATTAGGGGGGAACAGAAGAGCATTGGAAAGGAGGTACAAGTACCCCGACTTTCTGATACATCAGTTTGGAAAATATTGACGTTTCCATGCACGTCACTGCGTGTGGATCGGCAATCCACAGCATGGACTCAAGGATCAGGAACCGAAGGGGTTATCATGGCGATCGCAGTGGGTGAATCTGCCGCCGGGTACCTGTCTGAAGGCCTGAAGAGAAGAGGCGTCACATTGATTGTTCAGCTGCCCCAAGCCAGACCGGGTCTTCCCGGCCACCTCCTGAGCAGGAGAAAGCTGGACAGTGACCCAGAAAGACTGAAGAAGAATTGAGCTTCCAACGGGTGCCGTAGATGACGAAGATGGACTATTCTATTGACCGAATGAATGTAACCGTCTCCGAAGAAGCATCATCAGATTGCTCCCTGGACGCAAGATGGCAAGACTTAGGCTCACTGATGTGGGGAGCACAGGCCTGGGCCGTGTTTCCTTCTGCTGATCACAGCACCCCTAGGAGGTGGACGCTGACTCAAGCGGCACCGAACCACGACAACAACCGTGGACGTGACCTGAGGAGACACTGATCACTAGAGAGCCAGAGGGGTGGGAAATTGGAAGTAAACCTTCAAAGACTTGGATTGGGCGAAGCCACAGCAGTGAACACAGACACACGAATGGCGGTGAGGTTGGCACAGGCACTGGGCGGCGACATGTCCCATGGTTGGTGAGCTTTGCCTTGCTTGGAGACAACGTGAGAGCAACCAACAGCCACACGTTGGGTGAGATCACGTGAGAGAGCCCTCGGCTTTAGAAAGGCTGATGAATAAAATGTACAGGAGGATAAGTAGGAGTTCCTCGTATGGAACTGAGAGAGGACTGAGCAGAACGTGCAAAACGATTCAGACACCAAAACAAGCTCAAGCGCTCTCCTACAGCCAACTCAGCTCACTGCCACCGAGGCAATGCCGGCTGGCAACCCTGTAAGACGGGTGGGTAGACAGCCTCTCTGAGTTTCTGGGACTCTAACTGTTGACGGGAGTAGAAAGGCCCATCTTTCTCCTGAGAAGGGGCTGGCGGTTGTGAAATGTGGCCCTTGCAGGTGGCCGCCTGTGGTCTTTAGTTTGTCGATTGGAGGATTAAGAACCGGGAATGGAGTCTATTCTGTCAATCAGATCATAGCCAATGAGGCCTCTGTGTGGGCATGGCTTCTCCTGGGAATTCTGGGAAATCCTGTATTTCTTCTTGAGGCAGGAAACACATTCCCTTCTGTTGACTCCCTGGGAGACATTGCAGCTGACAAGACACATGGAACTACCTAGTACCCGGTGCTGGAGAAGCCACATGGACCTGCCCTGATACAGCCCTGGAAGCTGGAGAAGCCAGGTGGAGACCCTTGCTAGTGCAGAGATGCTTACAACGCCACTGGATCCTGCATTCAACACCATTGTGTGTGTTTAATGAGTGAAGGCGACTTTATGGATTGTTATCCGACATCTGGGCTAATATCGGACTTATGGGCTTGGACTGGACTGGGTTGGGATGCTTTCTTAATGTACAATGACTCTTTCTATAAACTCTGTCTTTTGTTTTGTTTTGAATCATGTTATTGGGGCTCATATGACTCTTATCACAGTCCATCCATCCATCCATCGTGTCAGCACATTTGTACATTTGTTGCCCTCATCGTTCTTATTTTCTTTCCACTTGGGCCCTTGGCATCAGCTTCTCATTTTCCCGCTCCATCCCCCACTCTCCCTCCCCCATGAACCCTTGATAATTTATAAATTATTATTTTGTCAGATCTTACACTGTCTGACGTCTCCCTTCACCCCCTTTTCTGTTGTGCATCCCCCAGGGAGGAGGTTATATGTAGATTCCTATAAGCAGTTCCCCATTTCCACCCCACCCTCCTGGTATCACCACTCTCACCACTGGTCCTGAAGGGAGCATCCATTCTGGATTCCCTGTGTTTCCAGTTCCTATCTATACCAGTGTACATCCTCTGGTTTGGCCAGATTTGTAAGGTAGAATTGGGATCATGATAGTGGAGTGGGGGGTGGCAGAGGAAGTATTTAGGAACTAGAAGAAAGTTGTATGTTTCATTGTTGCTACACTGCACCCTGACTGGCTCATCTCCTCCCCAAGACCCTTCTGTAAGGCGATGTCCAGTTGCCTAGAGATGGGCTTTGGGTCTCCACTCTGCACTCACCCTCATTCACAATGATATGATTTTTTTGTTCTTTGATACCTGATCCCTTCGACACCTCATGATCACACAGGCTGGTGTGCTTCTTCCATGTGGGCTTTGTTTCTTCTAAGCTTGGTGACTGCTTGTTTACCTTCAAGTTTTTAAGATGCTGTATCTTTTGATAGCCAGGCACCATCAGCTTTCTTTACCACGTTTGCTTATGCACCTATTTGTCTTCAACGATCATATCGGGGAGGCAAGCACACAATGATATAAATTTTTTTTGTTCTTTGATGCCTGATAACAGATCCTTTCAGCACTTCATGACCACACAGGCTGGTGTGCTTCTTCCATGTGGGCTTTGTTGATTCTGAGCTAGATGGCCACTTGTTTAGCTTCAAGTCTTTAAGACCCTAGATGCTATATCTTTTGATAGCCAGGCTCCATCAGCTTTCTTCACCACATTTGCTTATGCACCCACTTTGTCTTGAGCAATTGTGTCAGGAAGGTGAGCATCATAGAATGTCAGTTTAATAGAACAAAATATTCTTGCACTGAGGGAGTACTTGAGTGGAGGCCCAATGTCCATCTGCCACCTTAATACTAAGCCTATAAATATATGCACATACATCTATTTCCCCATCCTCATATATAAATATATTTACATATGTGCATGCCTTTATTTAAACCTCTATAAATGCCCTTTGCCTCCTAGCTCTTTCCTCTATTTCCTTTTACTTTCCTCTTATCCCACTGTCATGCTCAGCCTTCATTTGGGTTTCAGTAATTCCTCTCAGTTACATTACCCTTGATCATGCCCTACCAGGCTTCCTCCTCACCACCAGTTTGGCTCACTTATTGTTTCCTTGTCCCTAGGTTTGCTAACACCACCTCCTTTCCCTCCACCCCTCCTCTCCCATGTCCCCCGCAGAACTGTCGGTCCCGTTGTTTTCTCCTCCAGGTTGTTCATCCAGCCTATCTTCTTTAGACAGAGGTGAAAACTCTGTTTTATACACATATGAGTCTCGCTGGATTTGTTTCTCTAGTCTACCCGGACTAACACACAGCCGACCCATAACCCCTGCACAATCAGGGATCCTGATCTGGTATTAAGAATGAGTAAATATTGTACAGCCACTGTGGGCATCAGCATGGTGCTTCCTTAAACAAATGCAATCCAAGTACCCTATAATCCAGCTATCTCTCTATCCTAAAGAAGTCAAGGATGCACCACGAATGGACATGTATACACCTGCGTTTATTGCAGCAATTTCCATAATGGCAAAAACATAAAAACAGCCCAAAAACCCAATTATAGAGGAATAGATAGATGGCACATTCATAGTATGGAATATTATGCATCAATAAAAAATAATGACAACTCTCTTCAACACCACAAGGCATGGGCAAAGCTAGAGAGCATTATGCTGAGAAAACTTAGCCAGTCTTACAAGACAAATATTTAATAACATCATGATGGTAAGGAGAAGCACAGAACAAGAAACACAGTTTGGACGCCAAAAGATAAGACTTTGATGACTATGAGGAGGCCAGAGATGGGGGTGGGAACAGGGAGAGGGGAGGGTTAGGATATTGAAGAGGGAGGGAGGAAAGGAGGGAGGGAGGGAGGGAGTTGGAAAGAAATGGAACCACCTATATGGAGGGCTTAACATATATCCTTATTGATTTCATTTCTTGAGATGGGCTGGGTTAATATATATATATATATGGGATGTTTCTTTAAAATCCCCCCCCCCACCACCACACACACACACATTAAAATCCTCCAGACTCCTTGTCCCTGAAACCTGAAGAGCGGTCTGAGGGGCTTTAAATAAAAGGGGGGGGGAGTAAAACTGAAATGGATTTGAAGTCTTTAGAGACAAACAAGTTCGTTGTACATAAATAAAAAGAAGAGGCAGACCACAGAGAGAAAGGTCACAAAGACAGACTGGCGACGGGCTGTCCTAAGGCACAGTCAGGTTAGGAAGCATAATCGCCAGACCACGAACCTCGAACACAGACGACTCCACTGGGGGGTTGTACGCCATCAGGCAGGAAAGCCCCGGTGGGCCTGCAGAGGACAGATGGGTCAGAGACAAAGCAAACCGAGGAGGTTAAAGATAAAGCCTATGCAGACTGTGCATTGTTTAAAGGCAAGAACAATCATCAATATCTATCAGACCTGGCTTATTTCCCAATCAACGGTACTATATAAAACAGCGGGGGGTGGGGGGGTTTCATAATAAGAAAAGGTGCAATCCCAAAGAGGGACCAGCAATTACAGAGATTATGGAAATGGATGCTTCATAAGGTAGCATCAGCATTCAGAGATAACAAGCTCACAAGATGCAAGAGGAAGCAGATACACATAGATCCCAGGAGGAAATCTTAATTCGTCTCTCTCAGTGCACGGCAGATCAAAGAGAAAATTCATCTCTCGCGATCCACGGCCGGTCAAGAACGAAGAAGCTTATGAAGATCCTCCATCGGGCCAATATCATGCTGTGCGTTGCAATCAATGCCGTTCGGGGTGCCCCCAACCCCCTTCAGTAGCCAGTGCACCCAACTCTAGCTTCTGGGGCTAACAGTCTTCCCTGTAAACCTTCTCCAGAGACTTGACTCTGGGGACCACCTGATCCAGACACACCTGGGAGATTATACAAATAGCCAGTGTCTAGCTTGAGGGGACATTTGCTTCAAGGAGGACTGGTCAGATTTCATATTTACCCACCAGAGCTGCGTGTGGTCAAACCAGGGCTGGACTTTACCAGAGACCAGAGCCTGGTTGGGCCTTTGCCTGTCCCCCTTACAGCAGTCTCCTCAAGAGCCTCTGTGAATCCAAGACAGACGTGAGCTCCTTGCCTCAGGCTCTGCTTCAAGGGCGGAAGGCTTGTCACTTGGTGGCCCTTGTGCTCAGTGTCCCTGCCTCAGAGAGCCCGCATTCCTTACAAACACCAACTACTGCTTAGCCCTCGAGCAAGCTTGAGTAAACCCTCAAAGACTCGCCGGAGAGCAGATGGTGCGTTGACCACAGTGTGACGAAGCCAAGTGGAGAAATCATTCCAGAAGCTTGGGAATGGTATGGCCGAGGGACAGGGAAAAGAGGAAGAAACCCCAGGAGACTGGTGGAGCCGGCTGCAGCCAGAGGCTCCCACATGACAACTGTGCGGACTCGGCAGCATTGGGAAGTGTTTCCTCCTGCCGTGCCTGGGGTCGCCGTGAGTCCGGACTGACTAGACAGCGCCTCACGACGGCAACAAACCTGAAAAACCTTTGACTTGTACCTCGTGCTCCTCCAAGCGATCCCACATGTGGGGGCTTTGCAGGACAGAAATTCATCTGCTCATCATTCAGGAGAGAAGTCCAACTCTGAGGTGTGCCAGTAGGGGTGGGCAGGGGTATCTATGTTCATTTCAGGGACTAGTCACCAGCCACCTTTGGGACCCCTGGACTTCCGGGTGCCCCTGCATTGTGTGTCTTTCTTCCAATGGTATTTCCCCACTCTGCGTCCCTGGGTCAGTTCTGGTCTTTCTAAAACTTGGACATGACTAGGTCGAGGATACACCCTGCACTGGTCCATCATTAACATAGCAGAAGAAAGTGCTGATTTCCAAACACGACCATATTCAAAGGCACAGGGGCCAAGAACTCAAATCTTTGGGGAGGGAAAGGGACAGGGGACCCCAGGTCATCCGTGTGTTAGGTGGGATACTCTATAACAGCAAAACCAGTGACCCTGTGTTTGTAGATGCATAGGGATGAGCTACATCAAGAAATGGTTTACACAGTTGTAGCCGTAGATACGGCTATTCCAGAGCGTAGGTCGTTTATAACCTGGAAGCTTCTCCTGTCTCCTGTAGCTGCTGGGGCTGATGAACAGGAAGCTGGAAGCTGAAGCTGGAAGAGCACATGGGGAAGCAGAGCTGAACGAATCGGAGAATCTGAGGTCAGCAGTCGGCCGATGGCTCCTGTGACCAGCAGGCGATGTCGCAAAAGGTCAACAAAACAGTTGAAGGATTCAAGTCCAGCAGGAAGCAAAGGGACAAGGAAGAGTTTGGTTCGGCTCGGGATCAGTTTTATACACAGGGCCACACCTCCAAGGAGGTGTCATCAGTCTGGGACCTGATTGACACGTTGGACTCCACCCCTACCTTCTCTCAAGTACCGTACTTCAAGTTGCCATAAAGTCTAACAGTCTCCCATGAAGATGTTACAAACGAGATGCAATCATAAACTTCTCAATGATCGATGAGGAAACCAAAGTCAAAATGAAAAACATTTCGAGAATAGCAGAGGGAGGTGGCTACTGCCAGGTCGGCAGTTTGAGCTCACCGGCTTCTCTGCAGGAGAGAGACAAGATGAGGCATGAGGTAGTCGGCTTCCGGAAAGACTTCCAGCCTTGGGGACCCAGTGGGGCTCTCTGACTCTGTCCTACAGACTCACCGTGAGGTAGGGCACCCAACAACGGCAATTCAAGAACACCGCACACAGGGCTCCTGCAGCGGTGCCAGGGAGACAGCTGTGACCTGAACGATCTCACTGGTTTGGAACCAAACAGAACGCAAAGAAAGATTTTCATATTCAGTGCAAGAGAGTCGAGGATTTTTTTAAACTAAGGAACGTGAATGGGAGGAAATAGGGAAGATAAATAAAGTGTGGCTAACTTAGCAAAGGGGAACCAGAGCTAGCAACAAAAGCATCCGTTGTAAAGCCACTGAGATTTACAAAGAGAGGACCATGCTTGGTGGCCAGGGGAATGGATGGAGCGAACGCTGCCGGTAACTCCGCCACCGTCAGAAGCAATCCTCCGGCGAGAGCTGGCACTGGCAGGGTTCAAGGACACAGAGGCGATCAGGCATGGGGTGCTTCTGAGCACTCTCTCCCCGGGTGGTCCGCACAGCAGCGGGCAGCTGTGAGGAACAGGACAGTCAGGACACTTCCCAGATTCACACCTCTCGCAAGAGGCTGGGACTGACGAGGCCAGCCCTCGGAGAAGGACATCATGGGGGGTCAGGTCGGCAGAGCAGCCAGAGAGGAAAGCGACCGCGACCATGGGCTCAACGGTGCAGGAGTCGTCAGGGTTTGGGTGTGTTGTGCGCGGGGTCAGCAGAGGCCAGGAGCCACTCGATGGCACCTCACAACAACAGGGAGAGGCCAAGCAGGACACCGGGAAGTCTGGTCCAAGGGGCCAAGCCAGGGAGGCAAGGAAAAGGAGGGAGAGCAGCTGGCGCAGTCGAGCTGCCGAGTAGCCGCAGGAAGAGGTCAACCTGGTGTGCTGGCCTCTTCCCCGCCCGCCCCCGTCGACAGGTGATGCTGTGTGAGAACCCAGTGCTGTGGCCAGTGTGTCAACCATCTTGTTGCGGGCGTCCCTCGTTCTTGGAGACCCTCTACTGTACAACAAGCATGACGTCCTTCTCCAGGGACTGGTCCCTCCTGACCACATGTCGAAAGTGCATCCGGAGTCCGGCCATTCTTCTCAGGAGCATCCTGTCTGTTCTGCTTCTGAGACACGTCTGCTCATGCTTCCGGCAGCTCGTGGTCTGCTCGGGCTTCTTCTCCATGCCCGAAGTTCAAAGGCATCAATCCTCCCTTGGCCTTCCCTAGTCACAGCTCGGCGTTCATGTGTTTAGATGTTCGAAAAGGCCTCCGCTCAGATGAGGTGTTCCTTGGTCGTTGAAATGACATTGTTGCTCCTTCACACTTTGTCATCGTGGTTAGGTACCATCAAATGGGCCTGGCCCATGGCGACCCCATGCACAATGGAACGGAACCCTGCCCAGGCACGCACCAGCCTTGCATCCGTTGCTCTGTGCTCGGTTGTACCCCCTTGTTTCAGCCCCAGTGTGAGTCCAGCTACTGGAGGGTCTTCTTCTTGTGCATGGACTCTCCTGTTGACCAAGAATGATGTCCTTCCCTAGGGACCGTGCTGAGTCAAGATAGCCATTCATAGCACCAAGAACGGAAGGAAGCCTGTTCCTCAGTCCGTCGTCTTTCTGTGTGTGGTCTCAGCCCTACAAAAAGGTCCCCCAGGAGGGAGAAAAAAATGAGGCCAGAGGAGCACACGGCTCTCACCTGCCTTGGCCCACAAACAGCATAGGGCATTCCTGCTCCCAGTGTGTGGTTGGTTCCTGCCCAGACCCAACCTCATCACTGCAAGGGAAACGGAGGCATGAGGGGAGCCCAGAAATGAGGGTGAGCACCGATTGCCTTACCAGGCCAAGCGAAGCACAAAGCCCAGAAAGGACCAAAGAATATCCACTCAAGGACAATTCAAAAGAACAATGTTTATTGTCTGTGAAAAAAGACAAAAAGAATGCGTGTAACCTGGATGGAAAGAAGAGCTGTAAACCCAAGAGTCTGCTATTTCTGTCTTAGAGAGACCTTTCTTTCTCTCTTTCTCTTCTTAAAAAGGGAATTCTTCATAAGTATCCAGAAGTCCAAAACCAGAAAAATAAAACTCAGAGCCCACTTTACAGAAAAGGAACTACCAGCGACCCATACGCTTCTAGCAAATGCTCAGCCTGCACAGGCACAGTTCTGACACCAACACTCCCGTGAGCTATCACTGCTCACCTGTGACCCTCGGGGAGATTAAATGTGGACAGCACTGTGGAGTTAGGGGCTGGGGCCTTTGACAGTCACGCGGTGCCAGAGGGGACAGGCGTCAGCCAGGTCCTGGCAGAGAAGGTGGTGAACACGCCAAGGGCATCCAGCAGAGAGATTTAATGCAGCATGTTGGTGATTTTCAACCCCCTTGGGAAAATACTCACCCTGGAAGCTCCTGTAGGAGTTAGGAGGAATGCAGAAACAACCCCTGGTCCAGGTCTCCTTCTGTAACGCTGCGCCCTCACCAGGGTCACCTCCCCTCGTGCCCCTGTGCTCCACAGGGTTCCTTCCGCTGACTGGTCTGGGGGAAGTCAATGACCAGGTGCTTTTTCCCAAGGTGCCTCTGGTGGATGTCCACCCCCAACTGAGTATCACACCCTGATTGCACCTCCTGGACGCCAGCGCGGCTTCCACCTTCCCGTCCACAGTGCAAGCACCACAGGGGGGAAGAAGACTTCACAGGGAGAGCGAGGCTGGATGGAGCTAGGGTCCAGCACCTCTGACCTCAGTGGTGTGGGTGTCTGGGGAGCCAGAGGAGTGGGGGGGGGGGGACAATGGAGCAGGGGCAGCCTGCTTGCCTCTGAGGCCAATCACCACAAGGGGTCAGGCTGTGTGAGCTACAAAGAGCTTCACTTCTGCCTTCCACGGCTCCCACAGGAAGGGGATTCTGGGATGTGTAGTTCCCCTAGCCAAGTGGACATGTTACACAGCCACCACCCTTTTAGAGAAGAATAAGGAGGTGGCGCTGGATAGCCAAATAAAAATACCGGGAAATGGCCCTTCATCCTGGCATGAGCCCCACGAAAGCAGCACAGGGATGCGTCGTCAGTGTGACAGTGTGAATGGCAGGGAACGTGTGAGCTATCGCTTAGGTACACACCCCAGAAACCAGCAGAGGGTCCCCTCCAGCAATGAGAATTTCCTTAAGTCATATTCTAAACATGGTGAGCGGGGAGTCACAGCGGCCTGTCCACAATGAGCCCTTGGACTGACACAGACTCAGGCTCGCAAGTTGCTGCCGACTCACCACCACCCTCTAGCACCGAGCGCAATGGCCCCTGTGGGCTTCCGGCCCTGCAACACTTGACGGGGAGCCTCGGGTGGTTTGATCGGTGAGCAGGTGGAGCTGCTGATGGACGGGTGGGCACTCGGGGCCGACCAAGCTCTGGTGACCCACTTCTGCTGCCATCATGATGGTAGCCCTATCAGCCTGGTTCTGCTCTGAGGCGTCATGGGTCAGAGACAGCCCCACGGCGGCTGGAAAAGACCCCCAGTGTCCCAGGATGTGGGGTCTTACACCAACTGCTCATCTGAATTAAGAAGTCCCCACCACCACTGCCACCGCCATCCAGCCAGTTCCACCTCATAGCAACCATGTATGGGGCAGAGTTCCACTGCGCTCTGGGTTTCCAAGACTGTCAGTTTTTATAGGAGCAGGCAGCCTCCTCTGTCTCCTGTGGAGTGGCTGATGGATTTGAACCACTGACCTTGTAGTTACCAGCCCAATGCTTAGTGCATAGTGTCAGGGGGTTCCTTAAGACCAAACCAAGGAAACCAAATTCCCTGCCGTCAAGCTGATTCTGACTCATAGAGATGCCATAGCACAGAGTAGACATGCCCCTCTGGGTTTCTGAGACTTTAAAAAACAATTGCAGGAGAGCCTCATTCTGCTTCTCCAGAGCGACTGGTGGATTTGAATTACTGACCTTGTGGCTAGTAGTTCAATGTGTAACTCACTATGCCTAGCAAATGAAGAAAGCTCATGACATGCATGTATATCTAGATGTGTATATATGCCTACCATGCTCATCTTTGATTGTGTCTATAGAATAGGATCTACCATGGACGGCTAAAAGAACAGATGGATCTGTCTTGGAAGGAGTATAGCCAGAGAGCTCCTCAGAAGCAAGAACGACTGTACAAATGTGTTTGCCATAATGGATGGATGGATGAGTCCCCCCAGTAAAATGATTTTTAAAAGCAGCAAGAATGACAAGACTTCATCTCACATACTTGGGACATGTTATCAGGAGAGACCAGTCTCTGGAGAAGAACGTCATGCTCAGTACAGTGGAGGGGCAGCAAAAGAGGGAAATATCACTGATGGGGGGACTGGCACCGTGGCTGCACCTCAGACATAAGGACAATGGGGATGATGATGAAGGAGCAGGCCCTGTTCATTCTGCTCTACCTACGCAGGGTCGCTGAGTCAGAACTGACTAGACATTACCTAATGTCAACATGTAATAGGGGGGGCTACGTGAAGCCAAAGGCCAGCATGCAATTCCTCCTTGCAATCCCCCTGCCTCTGAGCATGTAGGGGAAGCTGGCCCTGACATCTTCATCCTCAAATGTCCAGTCTTCCAGGGAAAGAGCTGCTTAGGACAGCCAGTTAATCACCTCCTCTCTTTGCAAAATACTTTGACACACAGTATCCAGGCTGCTTCCAGAAGCCCATGGGGATGGGTGGTCTGATCCCTCCATGAGAGCCGAGGAAACTGAGGCTCAGGCAGCTAAGAGTCTGATGATGGAAGTCCCCACCTCGGACGTGACAGAGCCCGCACTGAGTCCAGGGCCTGGCTCTTTCCTCTACACCATGATCCGATTTCCCCGGCCCTCCTGGATACCTGAGCGGGGGGAAGTAGATGTCTGCCGACTGCACTTCTCAGATTAATCTAATTTTTCATCCTGTTCGAGGTAGGGGCTTGGCAGGCATTTCTATTCCCTCACCAAGCCCATTCGCATTACATGGAAGCGATTTCCAAATTGATTTCCGAGCCTTATTCCCGGGTGGTGGGCCCCAGCAGGTTGGAGCTGCTTCCAGCTTTGCTTCTAAGCGATGCTGATTTATTTCGGAGTGGGACTGAAGGCAGGAGAGACTGCTGGTGGAGCCCGTGGAAAGACACCGGAGAAGGAGGATTAGCCTCTAGCACTTTAAAGAGATCTGTGTGACTCCCACTCCCTCACGGAAAGGATGCCCGAGGGATTTCAGGAGCAAGGCACCGGAACGCTGCCACCCCCGCACCTGTACCCACCACCTCCCTGTTCACGTTCCGTCCGCCCACCTGGAAGGTCAGGCTGCTGACCGGCCAAGGTCAGTGGACGCACACTGGCTGCAAAACGAGGTGCAGTTGCTCCCCTCTGTGTGGTCGCGTCCCTTTGCATCTGACTTGGCAACTTCGCCCACTGAGGTGCCTGCAAGAGTGGAGTCAGCTCTGACTCAGCGACCCCGCAGCCAGCGAGATTATTGCTCCACAGGACACCACACTGCAGCTACTGTGTGATCCACCTTCCTCTTCTCGGCTGGCACCTCCACTTGGTGGAGCATGATGTCCTTCTCCAGGGGCTGGTCTCTCCCGACAATGTGTCCAAAGTAAGGAGGACCCAGTCCCACCCTCCTGGCCCAGAAGGCACACTCTGGCGGTCCTTCCTTCAGGACGGATTTGCTCATCCCCCTGGCAACCCATCATGTAAATCCGGATTCCTCACCAGTGCCATCCACCGAAGGTGTCCATGATTCTGGGGTGGACCTGACTCACGGTCTAGCTTTCCCAAGCACAGGGGGTCATTGGAAAGACCACGGTTGGGGCCAGGCACGCAGAAATCCTCAAAGTGCCACATCTGCTCGTTAAAATGTTAAGGAGATACTTGGTAGCCGATATGCCCCATGCATCATTTGTCAGGGGAAGTCAGCCCCTAACACATCATTACAGGTCCAGTAGGTGCAATTGTACAGCAATAATAAGTAAAGATCATAGTAAAGTTATAGAGAGCATGAGAGATAGAAGTGAAGTATTGAAATAAATGGTGTCAGACACAATTCATAGTAGCATGCTCACCTCAGCCCCACTGATGGTCCACATGGAGGGAGAGAAAGAGATTTAATGCTAGCCTGGGCCTTTTATATTCTCTGGAGACATGCAAGCCCCCTAATTACAGGTGAGGACCCACGTCACTGGAAGGGGCTGTCTTATAGGTAATACAGTAATGAGAGGGGGTGGTCTAGGGACATACACGCAATAGGAAGGGTAGGGATTGGGGATATACATGTGACAGGATGGGAGGATCCTAGGTTTAGGATGGCGGCTTAACGTTGACCTATTCCCTAGATCTCCATAGGAACCATTATCAGTAGGGTGTAAACCCCACCTACTGGAACCAAATAGATGACCGCAGGCATCCAGTGTCTTTCACAGCAGGGAGTGGGGCCTGCCATATAGTCTGGCAACTGATCACACTCTGGGAGGATGTCTGAGCATCTGGCCTCCCCCCACAATCATTGACTTTATTTTTTTTAATCATAAATTAATCATAAATTAATTAGATAAGGCTCACATTTCAGAACATCACTTTTGTATTCCGCTATTTAAACAGTTGTATTAAACAGTTTGAAGGCAAACTCCCTCGTAGCAGAACCCCCCGCCCCTCCTCTGGTCTCTCTTTCCCCCGTGATGATGACCATCTGCTTCCCCTCCCTGCCACCTTCCCTCTGCCTCCTGCTTCACCATTGGTGCGAAAGGTGTTGGCTGGGTTTTCCCCTTTAATAACGTGGTCTCCTACCATGTTTGCCTTTTGTGACTGACCAATGTCACTCAGCATAACGTCCTCCAGGTTGGTCCATGCTTGAAGCACTTTGTGGTTCCCTGCTGTTTTCCAGTCACGCAAGGGAGCATTGCTTAATGCTCCCTCCACGGGCGTTGATGCTGGCACCGTCTAAAAGGGAATCCCTGGCAACTCCTTGGAGTTGCTCCCTGTCTCCCCTCAAAAAGGAGAGCTCAGCTCACCGAGAGCAGCAGAGGAGGAAGGGGTGGGAAGAGAAGGGAGGGATGCAATGTGTAAGCAGTTGTCTTCACGAACAACGGTGCCTTTCACCATGAGACCACAACAGCCGCAGGGTTGGTGCCGGGCCACCCTGACTGGATGACATTCAGACCAAAGCAGAGGAATCCTGATCAAAAGGGTGGGAATGCAGAACGGAATGTCAAATCCCCACAGAATCCAGACCTTCTGGAGTCCTTAAGGTTAGGCTGAAATGTTCCCCTGGGATCCTCTGCAAACGTCCCCTGACGTGTTGGGAATGCTCCTGATGACTACTGAGGTGATCTTGACGCCCAGCAGCCCTCCAGGACAGAGAGGAACTGCCCCGGGTTCCACAGCTGTCATCTGTACAGAGGCGCCCTGGTGGCATAGTGGTTACACGTGGAGCTGCCATCGGGAAAGCCAGCAGTTCGAAACTACCAGCCACTCTGCGGGAGGAAGACTAGGCTATCTAGTCCCGTAAACAGCGACACCCTCAGAAACTCCAAGGGGCAGGTTGACCCTGTACTAGGGGGTTGCTATGAGCCAGCATCAACTCGAGGGCCGTGAGTCTGGCTTTCTGGTTGAATCTTCAGAGAAGCAGACTGCTGCCACATCTTTCTGCCACAAAGCAGCTTACCAGTTCAAGTCGCCAAGCTTTCGGACAACAGCTAAGCACTTGACCACCGCACGTCGGCTCCCTTTGCAGCCATTAAACAAAACCTCGCTCACCGCCGCCCAGTGGATGCCGACTCATAGCAACCCTACAGGACACGGTAGAACTGCCCTCTTTGAGTTTCTGAGATGGTAACTGTTTACGGGAGTAGAAAGCTCCATCTTTCTCCCTCAGAGCACCCGGTGGCTTCAAACCACTGACCTTGCAGATCACAGCCTAATGCATAGCAATGACTCTTAGTATGTGTTCATTTGACATGGCAGTCTTAGGTCACGCAGAGACCCAGTCTTCTCGTGAACCCAGGCTCAGCTGGTCCCAAGAGCTGACAGGTCACCTCTCCCTTCCTTCCTCCCTGTCTGCCTGCCTCTCCCTCTAAGCGATGGGTGCATCGCTTCAGAGCAATCTTCCATGGACAGTTTCCCAGCATGCATCGCTTCAGAGCGATCTTCCATGGGCAGCTTCCCAGCATGCATCACTTCAGAGCGATCTTCCATGGACAGTTTCCTAGCATGCATACTCAACCACACCTCAGGTCACGGCTTCAAGTTCGTCCCCAGCTGGAGGGCAAGAAGATGAGGCTTTCTGCTCCCATAAAGATTCACAGCCTCAACAACCCACCCCAGGTGGCTATGGGTTGCGATCAAAGAGCTCAGAGAAAACAGCCATGAGGCTGGTGCAGGACCAGGTGGCGTCTGGTGCTGTTGGGCCTGGGGTCGCCATGGGTCACCACAGGCCGGAACTGCCTGGAGGGCACCTTCCAACATCAGCAATGTGAGCAGACTCTGCTCAGGGGCAATGGGTTTGGGTCTCCACGAGTTGGAACGGGCTCTGTGGCTTACGTGACATCTACGCTGGTCCTCATCACTGGTGTTGGGTTCACACGCACCCTCACTTGATGGGGCCTCATCAACCTAACACAGAAGCCCTACTCCAAACATGGGGATTGCACCCACAAGTGTGAAGCAAACAAAAAAGCAAGCCCATGCCAGCGTCAATCCCGTCTCAGATGCACAGGGCAGAGCTTCCCTGGAGGGTGTCCTCAGCTGGGTCCTCTGTAAGGGGACAGATTACCAGGTCTTTCTTACGCAGAGCAATGTGGCGGGCTCTCTCTGCTGACCTTTCCGTTAGCATCTGAGTGCTTGACCAGTGCACCATCATGCCTCTCTTCCTCAAGTCTGGGGATTACTCAGGAGCCCTGGTGATGTCGTAGGTGACAGGCTTGGCTGCCCACAAGGTCAGCGGTTCAAACCCACCGGGCACGTGAAGCTTTCTGCTACCATAGAGCCCGAGATGGGAATCCCACAGGGGGAGTTCTAGTCCGTCCTGCAGGTCACTGTGAGGCAGCATCGGCTTGGTGGCGGTGAGTGAGGGAGGGAGGAGCAGTCTGGCATAGACATAGGGGAAACCACTCCACCCATGACACTGCCCAGTCGAACACATCCTTCTACCCGGGCTTGCTGTGTTGAGTCTTGGCTTCTTTCTCCATCCGTCCTTCCTCTTCCAGGGACACCCCCTCCCCCCGAGAGCCCTGAGACCAGCCTTCCTGCCTCAGCCCTATGTCCTACGATCTATTCCCAGGGCAGTCTCCAGGAAGTCTGAAAAGAGCCGGCTCCCTTGTTCTTCCACATGGAAGTCCCCAATGGCTCCATGTGGACTTGCAGATATAATCCACATTGACCTGCCTGACAGGGAGGCCCCTCACTAGCCACCTCCCAAGCAGCCTGCCTGTCTCCCCTCCCACCACCCACCACCCTCCAAGCCAAGGTGTGCTCCAGGTGCACTCCAGGTGTGCTCAGCGGCCCCTTATCCCCGGGCCATCCTCCCACTCATTCTTCTTGTCGTCAGGTATGTCGAGTCATTCCTGATGCGCGGCAACCCTGAGCACAGCAGAAGGAAACGCCCCCTGGCCCTGCGCCCACCGCCCTGGCCATGCTGCCTCTGTCGGAGCCCGTTGTGACAGCCACTATACCGATCCATCTCCCAGAGGACCTTCCTCTTCCTCATGGCCCCTCTACTTTATGCAGTGTGATGTCCTTCTCCGGGGACTAGTCTCTCCTGACCACATGTCCACAGTGTGCAAGATGAAGCCTCACCAGCCTCGCCTCTAAGGAGCACTCTGGCTGTGCTTCGTCCGAGACAGGTCAGTTTGTCCTTGTAGCAGGCCGTGGTCCATTCCACAGTCTTCTCCAACACCAGGATTCAAATGTTTTGGTTTTCTTTCATTCTCTTGTTCAGTGTCCAACTTCCACAAGCATTGGAGGCAATTGAAAATACCAAGGCTTGGGTCAGCTGCACCTTCGTCCTCGAAGGAACAGCCTTGCTTTAGAACCCTCTAAAGAGGTCTTGTATAGCAGGTTCGCCCCGTGCAAAGTGCCATTTGATCTCTTGACTGCTGCGTCCTTGAGCCTTAATTGTGGATCCAAGCAAGACAAAATCTTTGACCACATAGACCTTCCCTCTGTTCATTGTGGTGTTGCCTATTGGTCAGATGTGAGGATTTGGGCTGTCTTCCTACCCATTTCCTCTCCCCCAGCCTCCACCACCCAACCCAGTGTGGTCCAGATCCACAGAGGTCCCTTGTCCCCATGCAGAAGTCGTCCACAGCCATGGCTTCATGTGTGCCACCCTTCCTGGTCATCACATGTGTATGTTGGGGTCATATCACATCACAGTCTGCTCTGAAGCCTGTCGATTTCCCCAACCTCTCCTCTGCCTTCTGCTGCTTTAAGCTGAAGTAAGCACTCAAGGCTGTGAGTCTTCCCATGTTAGTGGCTAGATCTGAAGCTCCTGGGGGAGAAGGAGGGTTTCTACTCAATCTTCCTGCATCCTGCTCTTGGGCTGGCCTGCTGCGAGGATGCCAGGAATCGGCCTGGGCCTGGACTGTACCAGTGCAGCGGACGGTCCGACAGCTGGTGGACAGTGACTCCCTTTATGCTTTATGTGTGCTGAGAGGCCACGGCCCCTTTTCTTGGCCATCACACTCTTCTTTTGGAATCTTACCTTGCAAAAGTTTTCACTGTCAGGCTTAATGTGGGATTTGTTGAAGAAATGTGATGGGATCTTCTTGCCAGGATTTCTCTTTTAAACAGATCAATAAATCGTTTCTGATGGCTTTAACATAGATTAACTGGCTAAATAAGTAAAGTCGAGGTTTATTTAGCTCCTTGAAAGGGGGAGATTTTCAAGCTCAAGTGACACAGGGTCTGGGTGGGGATCTTCTCACATGCCAGCTGGAGGCCCAGGGGCAGCCAGAGAGTAGTCTCTTCGGCTGTCACCAGCCTTGTGTCCCCAAGAGCCCCACACTCCCCATGCTGGAGGGGAACCGGAGGCAAGCCAGGGAAGCCAGTCAGCTCATCCATGCTGGGGCCTACTCCAGGGATCTGAAGAGTTCCAGTCTCAGAAACCCACCACAGTAGGTGGGAAACCCACCAGAGCAGTTCTTCCCTGTCCTGTGGGGTCCCTGCGAGCCAGAGTCAACTCATCAACTCGATGCCAGTGAGGCGAGGACGACTGTCCACCTCTCCCCACTAATCTGTCGACCACCAGGTGGCTAAGCAAAGAGCGGCCACTAGGTGAAAATGGGGGGTGAGCACACCAGTACACGTGTGCCAAAGCACATCATTATGTAACTGCCAAACCACTGAGACTCACGGCCCAGCCAAGTTGATGCGTGGTCTGCACTCTCACAGCTGGTGCTGCTCTGGGTTCCACTCCCGGCATTTGTTACCGCCAGTCATGCGTGGACAACATGCACACTGAGCGGAGAGCTGCTCCTTCACTGCTGTCGGAAGCGCGAGCTGCTGGAAAAGGAGACCATCAGTCAGTGAGGGGTCAGGTGGATCTCTGCCCCTCGGTCTACAATGTAAGGAGGAGGAAGGCAAAAGGGAGGGCAGGAGCGGGACGAAAGAAGAAGATAAAGGGAAATTCCGCAGAGCAAGAAGATGAGGCAGGGGGCAGAGCAAGAATCCCCAAGCATGCCTTCTGTCTGCAGCTTTTGCTGGGAGCAAATTTCAGTGGCCAATTAAAAAGATAAAAACCACGCATCCAAAGCCCGGGAGACGTGGATGGTACTGTTCTCCACAGCAGGCTCTGGACCTCGATTCAGTAGGTTCTGCTGGTTCTTCGTTGCCAGTGTTGACTTGGGAAGCACCAGGGAGGGCTGACTTTATGGATCACCCAGGCTTTCACAAGCTAACAGTACACAGGATGAAAGCAGGACACAATGTCTTCTTGGGAGCTCTCTTCCTGGACCCTCCACCCCATGAGAAACCCGAAGCAGAGCCTGCAGAAATCCGTCTGCAGAGCATCCTGTCCGATTAGGCCTCTGGCACACCCCCTCTAGCCACAGGGCAGGGCTTGACAAAGCTTGACCATCAGACACAGATGATTGTGAACTTGACTGTGGTGGACCAAACCATGCTGTAATATGATACTCGGTCAGTTGACTTTCCTCTAGGCTCAAATATGTGTCACTTGTGCCATGACGGAAGCGTCCTCTCTTTTTAAATATGCATGATGGTCTTTTCTTTCTTGCTCTTTATTTTTATGTTTACATCATCATCATTATTGTCATTTTATTCTGGCTGTGTTTGGTTCCGTTGGTTTGTTTTTTCTTGTTCCCACTGGGTGTCACAGTTCATGAAGCGCAGAAGTGGGTGCACAGAGACGATTGCGCATCAAGTGATTTCTCAGGGACCTAGGGGTGGGTGGGGGCGGACAGAGTAAGGGGATTTGGGGAGCAAACTGTGTGGGGGAGGAGAGAGGGAGCATTCGCACTTTATCATGATGATGTAGATCTCTTTTAAAAAGCTAGTGAACTGTGGAAGTATATGTTACATGAATAGTATAGCAAGACAACTGCTAGAAGGAGGAGGAGGAGGAAGAGGAGGAGGAGGGGGAGGAGGAGCAGGAGGAGGAGGAGGAGGAGGGCGAGGAGGAGGAGGAGGGGGAGGAGGAAACTAAGCTTGACCAGTGGTTAGTACTAGGGTGACGGAGGCAGAGTTTGTGTGTAAGGGGCATTGAGTTCTTGTTCATGGAGGTGGAATAATTTGGAAAAGGAGATCAATAACGGTTGTACAACACAAATAGTATAATCAATGGCACTGAATTGCACATGTAGGAGTTGCCGAATTGGAGAATGGCTTGTGGTGTATATTTTTGCCACAATTTTTAAAACTACATGAAGGAAAGAGAGCCTGCTGAGAAGAACACGCCACCAATCCAACCTCCCTGCCAGCAGCCCCAGACACGGGAAGGGCCTTCTCCTGGAACCACGAGCAGCACAGCCGGAGATGCGGCGCGAGCGAGGGGAGTCACGAGAGCGAAGAACCAGGAGCCAAGATTCCTTCCGCTGAGTTGGGGGAGCCCTGCGCTTTCTCATTAATCCGCTCAGACACCAAGTGTCTAAGTCGCCTAGGGCCATCCTACAACAACACCACAAAGGGGTAGTGTTGTGAAACAGAAAGTCGGTTTCTCGAAGTTCAGTGGTGTCGAAGTCTGAACCACCTCTAAAAGGAAGTCCTTCTGTGTGTATTTCAGCTTCCAGTGCTCACTGCCATCAGCGGGTTCAAAACCACCCTGAGCCGCTAGCACAGGGGGGAACTACCCCCGTAGGGTTGAAGCCGGGACTCTGCCACTGCTCCCTCCTACTGGTAGGCCATCAACCTCCTGGGTAGCAGCCAGGAGCTCGGACCTCTGCACCAACTACTACCAGCCACCAGCAACATTGGCATCCTTGGACCTTTAGATTCATCTGCTTTGGTCCTCATCAGAGAGTATCTGGCTTCTCAACTGTGTGTGTGTGTGTGTGTGTGTGTGTGTGTGTGTGTGTGTGTGTGTGTGTGTGTCCCTGTGCCTCTGCTGCTCTTTTCACAACTTTAGGGTTCACTGTACACTAGTATGACTTCCACTATGATTACACGATGGGACATGATTACCTTACATTAATTATGAAAATCATTACATTATATTATATTACGTCACATCGCACCCCCATCCCATCATATCCAGCACATTACATCATGGAAGGCCATTACGTTACTTTCCTGAATGACATTACATTCCGCCCCACCCCATCCCATCACATCCCACCATGTCACATCACATCATATCGCATTACATTATGGAAGCTCATGACATGACATTACCAAATGTCATTGCACACTGCACACATGACATGACACACACAGGAATATAGGGGTTATGATTCCAACACATTTTGGGAGACACTACTCAATCCATAACAAATGGGAAGAGAAATTAAATTTTACGAAGTCTAGTGGAGGGTCTTCAGTCCAAAGTGCCCAAATCACAGGGCCTGCGTTGCCCCTCGGAGCCTGAGCTGGGCGGTGCCAGGCCCACTTCCAGGAGAAACGCCACCGCGCTGGCCCTCGCTGTGCGTGCCGACTCACCCAGCCCCATCCAAGCTGCAGAGAGGCTGGCTGAATAGGCATTTCCAGAAATTATAGACGTGGATATTTATGTGATCATCCAGCAGAGCTCCTGGGAAGTGTTCTCCAGCCAGGAACCAGCAGCCGACACTTAGCAAAATTGACTAAATCCAGCTCTGCCATCCATCAGCACCGCGGCCGTTTGGCGTGGCCATCTGCACCTTTGCATCGCGCCGCCCACAGCGCATCCCGTGCCCCTCTGGCTTCCTGGGGGCTGTCAGAACTGCACACCTCATCCTACGAGCTTCGGGTGGACTTTATTTATTCTAGTGAAGATTGCCCTGCCGGTCTCCTCCCCTCCCGATCTTCAATTGCAAGGAAGCCGGAGGCCCAGGCTCTCTTCGGCTCCATATCAGAAAGGAGCCCTGCTTTTCTACGGTGACCCTCAACCTTCGGCCATCTCAGCCCTCAGCTGCGCCTGCCATCCCACGTTATCCAACTCTCCCAGGCGGTACATCCTGAGCCCTTCCTGGACTCTCCTTCCCGGCCTTGCCACCTTGCCCCTCGCCTGAGCTTCGCCTCAGCGGCTGCTTCTTCTTTGGCCCAGGTCCCCTGTGAGCTGCCAATAAGCCTTTCATTTAGTCATGCACCGGGCAGTGATGAAACGCTGTGATGAGCCACGCACTGCTCTGTCAGTCCCCTGTGTGAGTCAGCCACCAAGCCGATGGATTCGCGAAGAACAGGGACGTGGTTGTACAACGAGCCTGTGGCAAAAATAAAGCGGGATAAAGACCCCGAGTCATTGGGCGTGGTGGCCAGTCTCTCAAAAGCCCCCACCCCCCAATGTTTCTCACCTTCCGGAATACACGCATCCCTGAATAGCCATGAGGGTGTCACCAAGGGGACATTGTGGAAATGCAGAGTGGCTTCTGGTCCCAGGCGATAAATGGCATCCGTTTCCATATCAAGGGAACCCACGGGGAGCTGCTACCAACAACCACCTCCAACTGCCGGCCACGGGTGTGCGCCACCCGGGAAGTGGATCCTTCGTCTCCAGCCATCACAAACGTGGATCTTTCCGCCACGGCCACGATGCGTGCCCTCATGGAAGGGTCTCTTCCTCTGAGTGCTCTCCCAGGAACACCACCAGTGGATGGATTCGCTTCGAGGGCGCCGTTATAGACTGCTGGCGGACTGCTCCACAGACAAGTGTGGCAGCCAAAGAAACGAACCTGGCCTCTGGACTCTCACCGGTAGCCCCTCCTGGAGGCCAGTCCCAGCGAATCCGTCCACATGGTGACAGGAAGGAAGTGCAGGCACCCCAGCAACCAGACACATAGAAGGGACATTCCAAAAAGTGTCCGTGAAACAGAAGAATTATCCCACACGAAACACAGAGAAGCAGGGCGTTATTAAGATCAGATTAGCAGTAAATGAGGGAATAAATCTATATAGACATTAACTGTGAAAACAACAATCGCTGTGTCTGATGGATCCTAAAATATATAAGTATAAATAGAGATAGAAAATTAAAATCCTAGCCGCACGAGGATGCATATCAGAAGGGGATAAGTGGAATTCAAGTAGGCTAGACTCCTTGTATTTCCCCAAGAGGTGGGTAACAATATTGGTTAATGTTGGCATTGGAGAAATAAAAGATATACATTATCATTCCCAAGGTAACTAATAAAATGCAAGAGTGTATATTTATCAACTCAAAGAAGAAAAATTAGAATTAAAAAAATCCAAAAGGGAGAGAAAAGCAATCAACTAGGATACAGTATCTCAAAATAAAATGGAAGATTAATCTAAATACATCTGAAATCCCATTAATGTAAATAGACTTAATGTGTCAATTAAAAGCCTGCTGGCATAGTGGTTATGTGTTGGGCGGATGGCCTCAGGGTCAGCAGTTTGAAACGACTAGCCATTCCAGGGGAGAAAGACAAGGTTTTCTATTCCATTAAAGTGTTATACTCTCAGAAATCCGCAGGGGCAGTTCTGCCTTGTGCCCTGGGTCACTGTGAGTTAGGATCAAGTCACTGGCCATGAGTGAGTGAGTGATTGTGTGGTAAGCATTGAGAGGTCCTGTGGCACTGTGTTCAATGCCTAGGGCCACGACCTCGAGGTTAGTGACTCAAGTCCATTGGCTGCTCCCAGGAAAAAAAGTGAGGCTGTCTGCTCCCATAAATATTCAGTCTCAAAAACTCTGTACAGGATCCCTGGGCATCAGAATTTAGGGAGAGCTTTGATCCTATGAGACAGGACTCTTAAAAACATATATACTCTTTAGGAGTCACGGCTAAAAATAAGGGGAAAGATGAAAGGATTAAGTGGAAGAATGGGAAAAGATACATTTGTAAACACCAGTCAAAAAGAAAGTCTCTATATCAGCATCAACTTATAAGAATACAAATATAAACTAAATAATTACTAGAGGTAAATAAAACAACCAACCAAACACACTACCACGGAGTAGATTCCGACTGAAAATGACTCCATATCAAGTTTCCAAGGCTATAAATCGTTACAGGACCAGGTAGCCTCCTCTTCCTCCCTCTGAGCGGCTGGTGGGTTTGAACCACAGACCTTTCTGTCAGCAGCCCAGCACTCACCCAGGAGTCCCACCTCAGGGACAAACAGTAACTGGTAAAAGCTTTAATTCGCCAGAAATATATGCCACTCCCTAAATTTACATGCACCTCCAAACAGATAAAGCACAAACCGGCAACTGTACTCCAACAACGACAAATCCTCCCATGGTTACCCTTGCTGCTTCAGAGGGGAGAGGAGGACCCCAAAGGCTAAAAAGGATAATATCGCTTTTTAAAGAGGCAGACAATAACAGGGGTTACAAAGCCCAAACTTCCCTCTTTAAGAGAGTGGGGGTGGGGTGGCAGGGGATTGATAGATAGCTCAAGAGAAAGGGAATGAAGAGAGACCATTAGAATTTTTTATATAAAGATTATAACACTATGATTCTGGAGATGATAGAATCTGCTTTTTAATAATAGGAATTTTCAAAACTTAGATGAATATGAGTCATTCCTAGGAACACACAGCTTTCCAAAACTGCCTGAAGAGAAGATAGAAAATTGAAATCGTGTGGTCAATGATAAAGAAATTAAGTAAGCAGTACAGACACTTCCAACAAGAAAGCTCCAGGCACAGATATCTTCTGTGGAGAGCTCTGCTACACACTAACGAGGAATTGCAAACTTAACACAAATTCTTCCAGAGAAAGATAAGGAAACTGGCAGCATTTCCCAGCTCCTGGCGTCAGACTAACCTCGCAATCAGAATCTGACCATCCAGAAGGACAGAAAGCAAGCCTCCATGGTGCACAGAGACGCCAACCTCCGCAATGAAGACGTAGCACGCTGCTTAGGAATGACGCAAAAGTAGCAAAGATATCGTGGTTTAACCTACTTACCCCAAACACAAGATCATGTTCACATCAGAAAAGCACCCCACCTTAGTTTCCATCTTAGCCGGTACAGGAGAAAAATCGTCTCGGCATCTTGATAAATGCAAAAACTCACTCTGTTCTAAAGTAAAATATCATCTGTGATTTTTTTCCCTAAAAAAAATAGAGCAAGTCACTTTGAAATAGAAGGGAATATTCTTAATCTGATAAAGCCTATCTACAAAGACCTACACAAATGACCAGGCTTTACAGTAACCTAGTCAAATCAGTGGAACCCCGTTACACAGTCGTTACACGTTGGGCTGCTGACTGCCAAGTCAGCAGTTCAGAGCCATCAGTTCCTCTGAGGGCGAAAGACGGGGCTTTCTCTTCCTGTAAAGGGCCTCAGAAAGTCGAAGGGGAAGTTCTACCCTGCTCCACTGGGTCTCCATGAGTCAGCACCAATATGGCAGTGAGTTTGGTTTGCTTTGTTTTTATTGTTGTTGTTGTTTTGTTTTGTCTGGGGGTATTTAAGTCTTTGTTTACAAGCAAGAGCAGAACAAAGATGCCTATTTTCAGGACTTTGTGTACAACACAACTACATGACACATACAGCACAACTACATGACACACAGCTACATGACATACCACACAGCTGCATGACACATACCACACAGCTACATGACACATACCACATAGCTACGTGACACATAAAACACAGGGACATGACACATACAACACAACTACATGAAACATACCACACAGCTACATGACACATAAAACACAGTCACATGACACATACAACACAACTACATGACACATACCACACAGCTACGTGACACATACCACACAGCTTTGTGACACATACCACACAACTATATGATACATTAAGTCAAGGAAAAGAAATAATATGTGTGAGAAATGGCAAGAAAAATAAAACAAAACATAATTTGCCAGTACTATAATACATTGGTAATACAAAGGAATTTATACATGTATAATTAGAATTAATATCAAAGTTTTCTAATGTGGCAGGATATATAAATCACTTTTTAAAATCAATTTTACTTCTATATACTAGGAGGGGAAGCAGAAAAGAGGTGTTTTGCTTTACAGAAAACATCTATATGCATATTAGCTCCTGGTAGTGGTGGGAAAGTTAATGGCTTTACCAGCTTATCGATAACAATGATAAACTCTGAACAAGATGTAAAAAGCAACTGTGGGGCAACAAAAAAGAGAACGGCTCACAAGATGGATCGACACAGTGGCTGCAAAAACTGGCCTCAAACGTACAGAACAATTGTAGGGATGGCACACGCGTTATCCCATTCTGTTGCACATGGAACGGCTATGAGTTAGAACAACAACAGAGGAAAATAAAATGGAATTTTAATTTCACTGCGTCAGATGAAAAGACACAACACACCGAAACATTTGGGGCGGAACAAAAGCAGTACCCAGAAATGCATGTCTAACAAATGGTACTCAGAGACGCATTTCAGAGATACTCAGAGATACATTTCTAACAAATATATTTGGTAGAAATAAATTAATAACATTTTTTAAGACCCTAAATCCACACCTTAACCCAACATCTGCAACAATTAGAAAGAGAGCAGGGAAATGTGCCCAAGGGTACCGACAAAGAAACAATTACCACTGGAGCATGTACAAATGAAACAGCGGAACAATTGAAAGAATCAACAAGACGAGAAATTGGTTCTTTGAAGGGATTAATAAAATCAGCACACCGCTGACAAATCTGACAGGGGTGGGGCAAGACAAATAACATGAATGAGAAATGGAATGGATGGCATCACTACAGACGCATCAAAAGAAAAAGGATGATAGCAGAATAAGACAAAGAATGGTGCTCGAGTAAGTGTGAAAACCTAGAAGAAATGGGCCCTTTTCTAAAACCATGTTACCTACCTAAACTAACATGGAGTGCTAAGTCAGAGAAGAGATCTGCTCCATAACAAGAGAAGAAATGGATCCCGCCAATGAAAGATTCCCACCAAGACATAGTCTGAGCACAGCAACCTCTCTGGTGAATTCCACCAAACGTTCAGAGATGAGCCGATAACAGGTCTACTCAAAATATTCCTGAACAAAGAAAAGGATGGAAAAATCAAAATTTTATTTGATGAAGCAAGAATTTCCCTAACACCAGGCAGAAACGCCACTAGTAAAGAATAACACAGAGCAATATCCCGCATGAACATTGTTGGTATTGTTGCTAAGTGTGCTATCGTTAAGAGATCTTGAGTCAGTTCCAAACCTTAGCGACCCAATGCACCCCTGAACAAAACATTGCCCAGTCCTGGACCGTCCTCACAATGACGCTTATGTTGAAGCCATGGTCACAGTCACTGTGTCAATCCATTCCCGTAAGGATCTGCCCCTTTTCACTAGCCCTCTACCTTACCAAGCATGATGTCCTTCTCCAGAGAGGGGTCTCTTCTGACAATATGTCCAAGGTAGCTAAGACAAAGGCTCACCGTCCTAGCTTCTAAGGAGCATTCTGGCTTGACTTCTTCTGAGACAGATTGGTTTGTTCTTTCAGCACTCCACAGTACATCCAATATTCTTCTCCAGCACCGTCATTCAAAGGCTTCAATTCTGATGTCTTTCTTACTTATTTTTAACTTTCACAAGGATGGGAGTCGACTGAAAACACCATGACTTGGGTCAGGCCCATCTGTGTCCTCAAAGCGACATCCTTGAACTTCAGCATTTTAAAGCAGTCTTGTGAAACAGGCCTGCCCAACGCAGTGCGTCATTTGGGCCCTTGACTGCTCTTCCCACTAACATTGTTGGTCAGAGCAAACAACGAGGAAAGCAATATGAAAACATTGACAACTTCAAACTTTTCTCCATTTGTCCTGACGTTGCCCGTTGGCCCAATGGTGGGGCTTTGGGTTTTCTTTCCGATGAATCACAACCATACTGCAGGCTGCGGTCTTTGATTTTCAGCAGCAAGCAGTAAAAGTCATCCTCGCTTTCAGCAAGCAAGGTTGTGCCATCTACATATCACAGATTGTTAAGTCTTCCTCCAATCTTGATGCCGAATTCTTCTTTATATAGTGCTGTCTAGCTGATTATTTGCTCGGCATACAACTTGAATAAATACGGTGAAAGGATATAACTCTAAGCATACTTCTCCTGATTTTAAACCAAGCCGTGTTCCCTTGTCCAACTGCAATGACTGCTTCTCGATCCATATGCAAGTTCCCCTGAGTTCAGTGACGTGTTCGGAATTCCCACTCATCTCAACCTTCTCCACAGTTAGTTTAACCCACACGGTCAAACTCCTTTGTGTGGTCAATAAAGCACAAGCTAATGTCCTTCAGGTCTTCTCACTTTCAGCCGAGACCCTTCTGGTGTCAGCTATAGTATCCTTGGTTCCACATCCTCTTCTGAATCTGACTTGAATTTCTGGCGGCTCTCGGTCATTGTCCTGCTGTAACTGTTGTTGGATGATCTTCGGCAAAATTGTACTTGCATGTGATATCAATGATTCTGTTCCATAATTTCTACATTCTGTTGCAACGGGCACAAATGTGGATGTCTTCGAGTCAGTTAGCGAGGTTACTGTCCTCCAAATTTCGTGGCAGAGATGAGTGAGTGCTTCCAGTGCTTCATCAGCGTTTTGAAAGATTTCAATTGGTTTTCAGTAAAATTTCGGAACCTTCTTTTTTTTTTCACAAATGCCTTCAGGAGTAGATAATACGTCCACCCAGGCTCATTTCAGTTCTATTCCCAATAGCCAAAAGATAGAAGAAATCTAAATGCTCAGCTGGATAAGAATGGGGAAACAAACTGTGTTGGTCCAGGTAGACTAGAGAAATAAATCCAGGAAGACTCATATGTCTATAAGAAAGAGCTTTATATACAAGAGCAATTAAGTAAACATCCCAGTCCAGATCAAGTCCATAAGTCTGATATTAGCCCATATGTCAGATAGCAATCTATAAAGTCTTCTTCAGACTCACAAAACACATGCAATGATGCCGAATGCAGGAAAATCACAGGCCAGTGGGTGGGAAGTCTTGTGGATCCAGTGGCAATGTAAGCATCTCAGTACTGGCGTGGGTCTCCACGTGGCTGCTCCAGTTCAGGACACTAGGGAGGTCCATATGTCTTGTCAGCTGCAATGTCTGCCAGGGAGTCAGTAGAAAGAGAGTGTCTATTCCTCCTGAGAGGAAGTACAGGAGTTCCCAGAATCCTCAGGGAAAGGCTATGCCCACACAGAGACCTCATTGGCTATGACCTGATTAACAGGCTAGACTCCACCCCTTCACTCTTCATCCTCTCATAATTGACAGCAGATTCTACAACTACCACAAAACTCTAGTACACACACAAAGAAATACACATAACAAAATAATAATGACTAATCTGTGAGGTGCCTCACAATATGGACAAACCTGGAAGGCTTCGGACAAGCACAAAAGGACAAATTCTGTCTGAGACAACCATTATTAAAATCGAGAAGAGATTTCACACAAAAAGAAACATTCTTGGGTGGCTACTAAAGGTCGAAGTGAATGGGAGAGTGGGGTAGTCTTGGGCTAGAAGTGTTCATGTGGGTGAAGGGAAAGGCAATACGCAGTAACAGGTAATTTAGGGGGGTGGGGGGTGGTAGGAATGGTGGAAGCCAGGGAAAGATACGGGGATGTTTGCCAGAGTTTAAGGCAACAGAAGCAAACACTGTTACACACATGATCCTGCAACGCTGGGGATCTACAATTAGATGCTTGGATAAACACATAGGTTGAGCATGTAGGAGAGAGAGGGGCCATATACCCACAGGCATCTATAGACTTGACACAGGGCATGTGTATATGTGTACTTACTTTTGATACACATGTATCCATGAGTTTGGTGGAGCATACAAAGTTATGAAAATGTCTTAGACATAACAAAATGCCTTTCAGGGATGAGTCATCAAGCCTGGGGAAGCAGGACCATAGTCTCAGGGAACGCCAAGGTCAATAAATAGAACATAAGTCACACCCTACTTTGGGAGTAGCCCCCAGGAGCAGCCATCTAAGGTGCAGCCATTGGTCTCTCCAAGTCCAGAGGCAAGAAGGGTGACAATAATCTAAAGACACGTGGACATAATTACTTCAATGGACCACACAAGCATCACTTTCCAAAACTCTGAGACCAGAAGAACTAGATGGTGCCCAGCTACCACCACCAACTGCTCTGAAAAGAGCCACATTCGATGGTCCTGGATAGAGTGGGGATAAAATATAGGGCAAAACCCCAAATTATAAAAGAAATCAGGATACTGGTCAGATAGAGACTGGTGGGAATTCCAAGACGATGACTCAATCCCCCTTTCAGTATGGAACTAGGCTCATCTCTGAGTTACAATAGCCAGTCTTTTAAGATCAATGGGACGGCATTTGTAGTAAACTACAAAATTCAGAAGAGCTAGAAAGGGGGAAGGATGGAACCAGGAAACATAGGGAGGGAGTGGGATAGAAACATGGAGGGGATTGCAATGGATGCGCTGAATCAGAATGTGTATGAATTGTTGGCAATAAAACTAGGATCTGCTCTATAAACCTTTCCAAACTCACATTACAAAGCGAGGGTCAGTGAGGTTGTCAAAGGTGGGAAAACGGGTGAGCCCTGAGAGAAGGTAGCCTCTTGCAGTCAATCCCTGCTCACAGTTTGTACTGTTTATTTGAAGGTGTACTGTTGAAATGTTTTCTGAACTTGACCCCAAACATCAGCCCACCGTTACAAGACTCTCAGCAAACCCCCATCAGGATTGTATGGAGTTAGTCTTGACCCATAGCAAGCCTACACACAACAGAACGAGTGAGCAGTGGCTGCCCGGTCCTGCACCACCCTCACGGTGGTTGTGGACAGCCTACAGCCAAAGAAAGGGAGATAATAAAATAGAAACCTCTCCAAGCAACTAGCATGACCCATCTGGACGTGAAAGAGTCACTGGTCTGAATTTACCTTCTCACCCAAACAACAAGGAAAGCTGTACAGAATACATAAAGGGATACTTTTGTTGTCTCTGGAAGTAGGGCAACGAATAAGACAAATCTTAAAGTTGCTCTTAACTTGGGGCAGAGCTTCGCCGTTGTGTTAGACCAGGTTGACTCGAGAAACAATTCCAGGGTCACTCATGTATGTGTAAGAGAGAGCTTTATATCAGAGAGCAATTGTATATTGAGAAAACATCCCAGCCCAGTCCAGAACAAGTCCATAAGTCTGATATTAGTCCATCCGTCCGATACTAGTCTACAAATTCCTCATGGAGCACATGCGATGGTGCTGAATGCAGGAAGATCACAGGCCAGCGGGTGAAAAGTCTTGTGGATCCAGTGGCAATGGAAGCATCCCAGAGCTGCCGAGGGTCTCCACGTGGCTCTTCAACAGGAAGGTGAAGCAGAGAGAGAGTGTGGCCCTCCTCCAGGAAGAAAGAGAGCAAGTTCCCAGAATCCTCGTGAGAGGATCACACTTCACCAGGAGGCATCATCAGGCTGTGACCTGATTGACAGGCTCAACTCCACCCCTGCACTCTGTTTATCAAGTTGACACAAATGATGTAGCTACCACAGCCAGCTTGACCAACTGTCTGGATGAGCTAAAGAGACAGAGACGGGCTTCTAGAGAGATGGAGACAACTTGATTTTATGAGACGCCTGGTCAGAGAACAAAGAACCAGGTAGAGAAAGAGCTTCTCGCCCCCCGCAGCCCCCCCCCACCTGCCCACCAAGACTTCAGGAGGCTTTCATATTGATCTTGGGTGACATTGAGTCACGAGGGCCCCAGGTACAGCCGGTCCTGCACCCCTCCTCACAGTGGTTACAGCCATTGTGTTGGGCCTCTGGGTAAACAGCACAAGACCAGAACAACAACAACAACAGGATGTCTGCTGAGAAGCTAAAAGGTGACGTTGCCCAGGGTTATGCACAGTTGGAGGATCTTTTAATTCCATCCGCGCCTGAGTTGAAAGACTTGGTTGATTGTCGGAGCAATCAATGCCAACCGTAAAAGGGTTTTGCTTCAGGAGCAAGACTAAATTGTCCCCAGGGCGCCTGCTCCTCTCACCCGTACTAACGAAGCTCAAAAACAAGCTCTAACAAGACCAGGCGGATCCACAAGTAGCTCAGCGGCCTGTCGAAACAAACCTCCGAGTATGGTGGAAAGGAAGACCCCAAAGACAGCACAGTCAACAGAGGAAATGCAAACCGCCTGCCCTCCCATCAACTGTGGCAGCCTGTCAACAGGGAAAAACAGTTCACAGGAAAACATCAGGCTGCACCAGGCAACCCTTAGAAAAAGCTCTTTCTGGGCTGTCAAGCCATCTCACAACAACCCCATAGGACAAGGCAGACGGGCTCCTTCGGGTTTCTGATGCTGAGCTATTTATTGATGGGAGCAGACAGCCTCCTCTTTCGCTCACAGGAGGGCTGGTGGGTTTGAACCGCTGGCCTTTCAAATGACAGCCTATCATTTACCCACAGCACCATCGGGGCTCTTAAGGGATCACTCGTGCAAAACAAACCTGCTAGCGTCAATTCGGAGTGACGGTACGGGACAGAGTAGAACCACCTCATGGTGTGTCAGGGCTGCAGTCTCTACGGAAGCCGACCGGTGCGTCTGCGTCTTTCTCCCACAGAGGAGCCAGCGGGGAACAGCAGTCTAGCACTTCAACCACAGCAGATCGGAGTTCCTTAAAAACATAGTGAAATAGCTAGAACTACGTAGGCTGGCTCATATGTGTAAAGGAAGGGGAAACACTGGGGAAAGCGTACTCTTCAAAAGAGCCATCCCCTCTGAAATTTAAAAAGCCACTCAATGGGACTAGCAAAATCTTAGAAGCTGGGGGTCGGAAGATGACTCCACTTGACAAAGCCGAAGAAAGGATGCGACAGGAAACGCCGAGGGAGAGGAATGATGCCAAACACGGAATAAACGCAGGGAGACGGGAGACCATACCAAGCGGCTTAAAACTGGAATTCACGAAACTGGAGCACTACAAGGGGAGGCAATGGAGGCAATAGAAACAATGTTGTTCTGGGTTGTTGCTTTTTTTTAATTTATGTGGGCTTTTAAGCCAACTCAATAAAAATTATAAATTCACAGAGATGAGTAACTCAATGAACTACGAGCAAGATAAACAGAAAAAAACACATAAGGGAAAAATCTAACCAAAATTGCTGAAAACACGTTGATATTGTTAGGTGCCATAGAGTCAGTGCTGACTGATACTAGCCGAACACACAACAGAATGAAGCAGCACCCAGTCCCGCACCTTCCGCACAATTGTATGTATGCTGGAGCCCATGGCTGCAGTCGCGATGCCGATCTAGTATCCCCTGAGGACTTCTGTGTGAGTCCGGGCTGACTAGACAATTCACAGACACTCGTGTGTGTATAAGACAGAGCCTTCTCGTCTGGGTCTTAAAGACGTGAAGACACACAAGTGGCCATCTAGGCTGTATACTTCAGGCTACACTTTAGTCTTCATGAATCAACACCCAGATTCCTCTTCACTTTCAGCAAGGAAGGTGTGTCATTTGCACATTGCAGGTTTCTAAATAAATCTTCTAATCCTAATACACCTGTGTTAGTCCAGGTTGACTAGACAAACAAATCCAGAGACACTCATATGTATAAGAGAGAGCCTTATATCAAAGAGTAATTGTATACTGAGAAAACATCCCAGCCCAGTCCAGAACAAGTCCATAAATCCGATATTGGCCCATAGGTCTGATACTAGTCCATAAATTCCTCTTCAGACTCACGTTGCCACTCACAAGGTCGAATGCAGGAAGATCACAGGCTGGTGGGTGAAGTCTTGTGGATCCAATGGTGATGGATGGACGCATCTCCAGGGCTCTGGCTGCATCAGTGTGGCTCCATGTGGCTTCTCCACAGGAAGGTGAAGCAAAGAGATGGAGAGACAAAGAGAGAGAGGCCCATCTCCTCTGATGGCAGAATCAAGAGAGATGAAGGTCCTAGAATCCCCAGGGGAAGGCCACGCCTGCAAGGAGGCGTCATCAGGCTGTGACCTGATTGACAGGCTAGACTCCACCCCTATACTTCTTGATCAAGTTGACATGAAATCATGTATCTGCCACGCCACCTTTTTCTTCCTGCAGCCCAGCTTCTTCTGAGATTTGTTCTGCAAACAGAGTGAATAAGTGTGAGAGAAGGACACAACGCTGAAAGATACTGTTCCTGATTTTAACCCAGACAGTATTACCTTGTGCTGTTCAAACTACTGCCTCTTGGTCCAGGTACAAGTTCCACATGAGTGCCATTAATTGCTATGAAATTACATCCTTTGAAATGTTATTCAGAATTTATTATGACCCAGATGGATGCCTGTTCATAATCAATACAGCCTAGATAGACATCTTTCTAGTATGCTTTGCTTTCAGCCACGACCTATATGCTATCACAATGATATCCCTCATTGAACGCCCTCTTCTGAATACAGTTTGAATTTCTGAGAGCTCTCTATGGATGTACTGATACAAGAGTTTTTTTAATTCTCTTCAGCAAAATTTTGCTTGGGTGTATTTCCCGCATTCTGTTTATCCCTTTGCTTTGGAACGAGCACCAAAAAAAAAAAAATAGATCTCTTCCAATTGGTTAACAAGGTAGCTGTTGCCCAAATTTCTAGACAAAGCGCCTGAGTGATTCCGGCCTGGCATGTGTTTGTTGAAACATTTAAATTGTTGTTTCGATTCCTGGAACCTTGACTTTTCACCAGTGCCTTCCATGCAACTTAGACATCTTCCTTCAATACCACTGGTTCTTCATCGTATGCTATGCCCTGATGTGGTTGAATGCTATCCCATGCTTTTGGTGCAGTGACTCTGTGTATTCCAGTCCTTGATGCTTCCAGCATTGTTCAATGCTTTCTCCATAGAATCCTGCAGTATTTCCATTCAAGACTTGACATTTTTCTTGGGTTCCCTCAGTTGGAGGAATGCTGAGCATGTTCTGTCCCTTAGGCTTTCTCACTCCAGGTCTTCACACGTTTCTAGAGAATACTTTGTCTTTGGGGCCCATCCCTTGAAATGTGCTGGTCCACTCTTTTACTTCATCACTTCTTCTCTCTGCTTCATCTATGCTACGCTTGTAAGGAAGTGTCGAAGTCTCCTGAGACATCCATTTCGGTCCTTTTTTTTTTTTCTCCTGTCTTCTTAATTACCTTTTGCTTTCTTCATGTGTGATGTTCTTGACATCATCCCACAACTCCTCTGCTCTTCAATCATGAGTATCCAGTATGTCAAATTTGCTCTTGAGATGGTCCCTAAATTCAGGTGGGATATACTCAAGGTCATACACTGCCTCTCGTGGACTTCTTTGAACCTCCTTCAGCTTCAAACTGAACTTGCATGTGACAATATTATAAATCCACACAAGCAAAATGTTGCTGAAGAGAATTCAAAAGTTGTTGTATCAGTACACCCACAGAGAGCTCTCAGAAATGCAAACTGTCTCCAGAAGAGGGTGTGAAAAGAGGGATATTATGGCTGAAGGCAGATGTCTATCAATATTGTATGGTAACCTGCTCTGATGGATGATATGAAGCTTCTCCGTCGCCTCCTCCCAAAGATGGAGTTGACTTGATGCCTGTGTGTTCCAACTGGTGAGGCCCACGTGTGTGTATAATCACCATTTACATTCATGACAAAAAGTTGTGTTAGTCTGAGTTGACCAGAGAAACAAATCCAAGACACTCATATAAATGTAAGAGAGAGCTTTACGTCAAAGAATAATTGTATATTAAGAAAACATCCCAGCCCAGTCCAGGTCAAGTCCATAAGTCCAATATTAGCCCATATGTCTGATACCAGTCTATAAATTCCTGTTCAGACTCATGCGCACATGAAATGACACCGGATGCAGGAAGATCACAGGCCAGTGGGTGGAAAGTCTTGTGGATCCAGTGGTGGTGGAAGCATCTTAGTGCTGGTGTGGGTCTCCATGTGGCTCCTCCAGGCCCAGGGCTCTGGCTCCATCAGTGTAGCTCCATATGGCTTGTCAACAGGAATGTCTCACAGAGAGTGTGTGTGTCCTGCCTCCAGGGAGGAGGTCAGGAGTTCCCAGAAGCCTCAGAGGAAGGCCATGCCCATACAAAGGCTTCATTGGCTGTGACCTGATTGACAGGCTAGACTCCACCCCTTCCTCAAGCGGACAGGAGACGATGTAACTGCCACTGGTCCTTCTTGGTTTTCAACTTTCCCACTCCAATAATTAGTAATTATCAAAGCATATTGATTACATGTGTGATCACTTCAGACTTCATGACATTGTTAAAAATCTTCAATTACTTCATTTGGGCCATTAATGCAGAAATCCATTAATACTGATTGGTCTTCTTTGTAGTCACGTGGATACCGTCCGATCACTGACAGCAGCATACGCCACGCTTGATCTTGAAGTGTTCTTTTTTACAATGAAGGCGGTACCATTCTTCTTCAGTTGGGCATTCCCAGTAGAGTGGACGAATGATTGTGCAATTCAAAATGCCCAATCGCAGACCATTTGGGCTCACTCTGCCACCTCTAGTCTTTGTGTGTTTCACTTCATTGCTGACGTTTCCCAGTGGGCTGGACTGAAGCATCGCCCACTCGTTATGAATGGGTGGTTGCAGCTGTGGCTTCTCATTTGCAGTTGGGTCCCATCCACAAGCGAGGGCTCCGAAAGCATTGCTCCACCCACGTCCTTAAAGGGGACTTTATTTTCAGAGGGCATCTGTTTCCCAGCCATGTTGCTGTGCCTTCCTGTCGAGGACGCGTCTTACAGCGCTGGATCAGAGAGTGGGCTGTGCGACCCATGAGGCTTTTTCACCAGACAGTGTTACGTATATACTGGGGGATCGTGCAGCTCTTAGAACAACGTATACATCGGTCGTAGCAAGCACATTGGTACACATGTTGCCTTCATAATTTTTGACATATTTTCTTTCTGTTTGAACCCTTAGTATCAGCTCCTCTTTTTTTCCCTCCCTCCCTGATGCTCCCACCCTCATGGACCCCTGATAAATTATAAATTGTTATTGTTTTCATCTCTTACACCACCCACGGTCTCCGTTCATCCACGTTATTGTGGTTTGTTCCCCCACCCCCGGGGGGGGTGAACTGTGTGTCATTGTAGTCAGTTCCCTGCTTCTCCCCCCATCTTCCCCCCACCCTCATGGCATCACCACTCCCATTGCTGCTCCTGCGGGGTTATCTGTCCTCGTTCCATGTGTCATGAGTTTCTATCTGCACCAGTGTGCATGCTCTGGTCTAGCCGGGTTTGTAAGGTAGAACTGGGGTCATGATAGCGGGGAGGTGGAAGCATTAAAGAACTGGAGGAAAGTTGTGTGTTCAGTCGGTGCTGTGCTGCGCCCTGGCTGTCTCTTTCTTTCCTTGTGACCCTTCTCTGAGGGAATTGGACAATGATTTTTAGAAGTAGACTGGTAGGTCCTTCTTAGTTGATCTCAGTCTGTGGGACCCACTCAAACCTGTCCTCTGTGAGTGACCCGACTGCTTAACTTCCAACACCACAGCAGTATGCAAGCCCAACCACAGTACAACAAGCTGGCAGACAAGTGGTGGAGTGAAATCTAAAGGAATCAAATTAAAGCAAATATGTGATCAAAAGAAAAATTATAACTCAAAAACAAAAGAAGCTACCCAGAGAATCCCCCAAAGATTAAACAGTAAACTTCCAGTTCCCCATGGGTCAAACCAGAAATGGCATGAGAAACCATACAATAATTTGCACCGGACAGAAAGAAACAAAACACGTCCACGTGTGTGAAATGCAGCTAAGGCAGGATGTAGAGGAAAATTGATAGATTTGATTGTTGACACTGGAGACAGGAGAAAGGGTCCAAAGTTGTGGTCTCACTTTTTGTTTTAAGAAGCAAGAAGAGAAGGAGTCCTTAAAAGCAAGCACTTGGAAGGAGCAAAAGTACAAAGTTAATGGGAAAATAAAATAACCACACACACACCAAAAAAAAAAAAAAACCCTCCACAGGAAAAAAATCAACGAAACCAAAATCCAGTAGGTAGAAACCATCAATAAAGTTGACAAACGTCTATCTGTTGTTGCTAGTTGGGCTGCAACCCCAGTTTGAATCCACCAGCTGCTCCTCAGGAGAAAGATGAGGCTCTGGACAACATTGGCGTCTGAGATTCGACCTTGCCCTACAAGGTTACCCAGAGCCAGAACCAACATGATGGAAGTGAAGAGAAAAGAGAATGTCATTGAAGATGACAGTAAGAGAAGAGACACAGATTTTCCATATGGGAATGAACAATGTGGCATCACTACAGATTCTATAATTATTAAAAGATAAAATGGAAATATTATGAAAATGCCATGCCAATAAATTCAGCGGTTTGGATGGAATAGAAAAATTCCTTGAAAGATTCAAATTACAACAACTTTCTCTAATTAAAATAAACAGCATGGATGTCCCTATAACTATGAAGGACGTTGAATTAACGATTAAAAACCTTCCTACAAAAATAACCATGAGCCCAGATGGCTCCCCTGATGGAAATGCATGATGCATTAGGGAAAAACGAAAGTGATTCTGCACAACTAGTGCTTACAAACATTTAGGGAAAAGGGAGGCAGTTCCAGTTATTTTGTGGAGGCGCTGCTGCTGCCGCTGGAGTTGTCAGGTCCCGCCGGGCTTGTTCCCTCTCCCAGTTACCCGATGCACAACAGAGGGAAACACCCCTGGTCTACACCACCTTCACAGCTGAGATGTTTGAGCCCATCGTTGTAGCCACTGTGTCAACCCGTCTCATCATCTGCCCTTTCGCTTCCTGCTACCCCTCTACGTTACCAAGCCCGACGTTCTTTTCAAGGGACCGGTCTCTCCTGACAACATGTGCAAAGTACATGAGGTGAAGCCTCACCATCTTTGCCTCTAAGGAGCACTCTGGCTGTGCTTCATTCAAGACAGATTTGTTTGTCCTTTTGGCATCCGTGGTACTTCCAGTAATCTGCCCCAGCATCCTCATCCAAATGCATGGAGGCTTCTTCAGTCTTCCTTATTCAATGCCCAGCTTTCACATGGCCAGGCCCAATTTAGTCCTCAAAGTAACATCCCTACTTTTCAACCCCTTGAAGAGCTCTTGTGTAGCAGGTTTACCCAATGCGTCGTGTCATTTCATCTCTGGGCAGCTGCTTCCTTGAGCACTGATTGTGGATCCAAGCAAGATGAAATCCTTGACAACTTCGATCTTTTCTCCACTTAGCATGATGTTACCCCTTGGCCCAGTTGTGAGGATTTGGGTTTGCGTTACATTGATGTGTTAGCCTCCTGGATCTTCATCAGCAGGTGCGTCAGGTCCTTCTCACTTAGATCAAGCAAGGTTGTGGCGGCTGCATGTACTGGGCTGTTACTAAGCCTCCTCCAATCCTGTTGCAGTGTCCTCCTTCATAGAATCCAGCTTCTGTGGATATCTGCTCAGCAGACAGACTGAATAAGTGTGGTGAAAGCATTCGACCCTGACACACAATTTTCCTGATTTTCAACTGTCATTACCTATTTAAGCGACCATTACCTATTACTAACAGCATACAAAACATTACAAAAGGAAAACCTACCAACCAATGTATCCCACGAATATAGATGCAAAACCTTCAACAAAGTCTTAGCAAATCAAATCTTGCAACATATAAAAAGTACAACGTTATGAATAAAGTATGCTCCAATAATGTATGGTTGTTTTAGCATTCAAAAATCAACATAATTTACCATAGGACCAAAATATAGAAATAGGGAATAAGAAACAATATGATCTTTCACATAATTTCGCACCCTGACGTGATAATAATTCTCAGCAAACTAAGGATGGGGCGGGGTGGAGTCTTCAAACTGATAAAGAGACTCTACCAAAAACCTACAGCGAACCAAATATTTGAGAGTGAAAAATGGGAGACTTTACCCTAAGATTGAGAACAAGAGAAGAGTGTCTGCTTTCATCATTCTCTTCAGCCCTATCCTGGAACTCCCAGCCAGCGCCATGAGGCAAGAAATTGAAAGGAAAGGCAATCGGACTGAAAGAGAAGAAGTAAACTCTGCTTATTCATGGGCAATAGACTCTTGTTGGACATGATTAACTCAAAATAAATCATACCGTCATATGCTATTGCTGAAGCCCAAATGTCCTGGGGGCATACAAACTTTGGCTATGAAAGATTCCTTCGGTCACTCACTGGACACACATTGCCACTGAGTTGATTCCAATTCATAGTGATTCTATAGCACAGAGCAGAGCTTCCCCAGGGATTTTTCAAGACTATAAATCTTCCCGGGAATAGAAAGCCTCATCGTTCTCCTACAGAGTGGCTGGTGGGTTCAAACTGCTGGCCTTGCGGTGAGCAGCCCAACGTGTGACCCCACGGCGCTACCAGGGCTCCTTAGATTTCTTAGACAGGATGTGAGACATACAAACCATTAACGGAAACACAAATACGTTAAACTTCATCTGAATTTGAAATTTTCCTCTTCACGAACATCTTCGAGACGATGGCGAGCCACAGGCCGGAATATGACATTCATAGGTCATCCATTTAACCAGCATCCAGATTGTGTCATGGAGCCTGCAACTCCACTGACAGAGACACGTCAACATGGGGGGGAGAGCTGCAAAGATCCTTCACAAAAGGAAACCAAACGGTCTATAAGAGCATGAAAAGCTTCTTAGCATCACTCTCTGTCATCGTCATGATTGTTGGTCTTGTTGGGTGCCCTCGAGTCGCCTCTGACTCAGCGACACTGCGCACAGCAGAATGAAACACCTCCCCTCCCTGCGCCGTCCTGTCCACTGTTCTTATGTGTGAGCCCCTTGGTGCAGCCAATGTCCAATCCATCTTACTGAGGACCTTGCTCATTCACTGCCACTCCGCTTTACCAAACAGGACCTTCTTCTCCAGGGACTGGTCTCCCTTGAGCGCGTGTCCAAATTACACCATCACAGAAATGCAAACTAAAAACGCAATCAGGGGCCATGATATATCCCAATCAAAGGGCCGGAAGCAATTCCACAATGTCAGGATGTAGAGTCACAGAAAGGGGTGTGCACAGCATTGACCCTGTGGTGCCTGGGTCATTTGATTGGACATAGTGCTCGTCGACTCAACCTATACCAGAACGAACAGCTCAGTCTCTGAAGAAGTACAGCCAGGATGCTCTTAGAGGCAAGGGTGGCAACACGTGGTCTCACAAACTTTGGACATACTGTCAGGAGAGCCCAGTTCTTAGAGAAGGACGTCATACTTGGTAAAGTAGAGGGGCAGCAAAGAAATAGGAAGGCCCCCGAGCATATACCCACTATAGGACTCAATTATGTTGCTCCTAGGTAGTTAGCATTTTTTTAAAATCTTCAACAAAAACTGGTACAGAAATGTCCAAAACAGTTTATTCAGAAGAATCGGATTCTGGATACAACTTGAATGGCCCCCAGCAGGTACACAAGGGCACAAATTAGGGGACAGACATACAGTGGAATGCTACTCAGGCACCAGGGAGGGCGCCACCAGCAGGAGCAACAACATGCTGAAGCTCTAACTCATCAGGCCAAAAGGACAGATCCTAACCCCGCAGAGGCCTTGCTGTACAAGTAAGTCCACGTGCATAAAATCCCAGAACCACGGAAGCTGTTCTGTGGTGACAGTAAGCAGGTCCCTTGGGGCTGAGAGCAAGGATGAAGGTTGACTGGAAAGAGGGAGGAGGGATTTGAGGGGCAGGTGAAAATATGGTGTGTCTTCCTTGTGGTGGTGATGAGACACCTGCATGTTTATTAAAATCCCTCAAACCATGCACTTAAAGTTGCTGTGGTGTGTTGCATGGGTAATGTATCGGAATAAAGTTCCAAAGATGTTTTCAAAGGTGACCAAACACATCACAAGACAATATCTACATGTGATCAAAGACTCTCCACGTGGTAAGCCATCAGAGAAATACAAATTAAAAGGATGGATTTTACTGCACACCGGCTAGAAAGACTAAGCTGAAGATGCCTGGTCTCGTGCAGCGGGAGGATAGAGAGCAACTGAAATCCTCAAACAGGGACTGGTGAGAGGGTAATGTGGTTACAATGTTGGAAAATCATCTGTTTCCTTAAAACATTCAGCACAAGATGAAAATCATAACAATGTACAATCTATCAGGGGGTTATGGAAGTGGGGAGAGGGGAGGAGGAGCTGATACCAAGGGCTCAATAGAAAGTAAATGTCTAGAAAAGAATGAAGGCAGCATATGTACAAACATGCCTGATTCAGTCGATGTAGGGATGGTGATAAGAGTTGTAGGAGCACCCAATAAAATGATTTTTTTTAATTCAATCCATAACTTCCCTATCAACTAGGCACTCAACTTCAGAGTACTGAAAGAAGAGAGGGAGTGCACGAGAGGGAGGGAAGGCAAGAGGGGGAGGGAGAGAGAAAATATGCATCCACATGAAGACTTTAAGAAGAATATTTATAGCATATTGTGGTGATTACATAATCTGGTGTCAATTTGGGACTTGAGAAGATTAAGAGTGAAGGGGTGGAGTCTAGGCTGTCAATCGGGTCAAAGCCAATGAGGCCTCTGTGTGGGCATGGCCTTCCCCTGAGAGTTCCGGGAACTGCTGTATTTCCTCCTTGGACGCGGAAGACACACTTTCTCTCTGCTCATTTCCTGAGGGACATTCTACTGACAAGACACATGGCTCTACGCTGAGACGGGGAGAGCCCTGCCAGTGCTGAGATGCTTACGGTGCCGCTGGACCCACCAGACTTCACACCCACTGGCCTGTGATCGTCCTGCATTCGGCGTCATTGCATGTGCTGCGTGAGTCTAAGAGGACTTCATAGATTGGTATCGGACATATGGGCTAACACCGGACGTATGGACTTGATCTGGACTGGGCTCGGATGTTTCTCAATGTTCAGCTGCTCTTGTATATAAACCTCTTCCTTAAACACATGTGAGTGCCTATGACCTTGTTTCTCTAGTCCATCTGGACTAACACACGTTATAAACTGTGTTGCGATAGTAACGCCCATGCACGGGGCGGTGACCCCATCTGGGAATAAGATTTCTTTGCTAATGAGGTCGTACCTGGGTGAGGTTTTAAGCCAGTCTATGTCAAGGTCTTAAGGGGGCAGATAAGGCACAGATGAGAGAATACAGATCACCAGGGAGCCCAGGAAGAGAAATTGAAAGGAGACAGGACTTTCCCATGGAAACTCCTAAAGTCATCCTAATGGCTTGGCGGGCTATGAATTGAGCTGCTAACCATCGGGTCAGTGGTTCAAACCCACCAGTCTGTGGGAGAAGATGAGACAGAGTCTAGTCCTGTGAAGAATTGGAGGCTCAGAAACCCACAGGGGCAGATCTACCACGTCCTATGGGGTTGCTATGAGTTGGAACAGACTGGAGAGCCGTGGGGTTTTGAGCCTCCTTAACTGTGAGGAATGGATGTCTGTTTTCGAAAGCCACCCACTTGCAGTGTTTCTGAGACAGCGCCGTAAGAAACTAAGACAGAAGCCTGGTTTATGACTGCCAAGAGTGAAAAGCAGCCCCCGAACAGAGCTCCCCTTTTGGGAAACAGATTGTCAGATGCTCACGCGACAGAACATCCTTCTGCCACGGAAAGGGGTAGCTACGGATACGCAGAGCAGCACAGATGAGCCCCACAAACACTGCTGTTGTGCTGCTTGTTGTTGTTGTTGTTATTGTTGTTGTTAGTGCCATCAGGTTGGTTCCAAGCCGTAGTGACCCTGGGTGCACTAGAACAAAACACCACCCAGTAGTCACAATTGTTCTTATCTTTGATCCCGTGGGCGCAGCCGCTGTGTCCATCCAGCTCTTCAGGGGTCTTCCTCTCTTTCACTGCCCTCTACTTTAACAAGTGGATGACCTTCTCTAAGGGCTGGCCTCTCCTGACAGCATGTTCAAAGGACGGGAGACAAATCTTCACTAGTCTCACTGCTAAGGAGCCATACTTCTTCAGGGAGAACTTTGTTTGTTCTCCTGTAGGCTGAATAGATGACAAGCACTAGGCCCAACAAAATGAGCCAGACCCCAACAGGTAAATGCTGTAGACACCCATTCACGTGGGTCTCTAACACAGGCACCTCTCACATCTGGACAACAGTGGCCTCAGCAAGAGGGGCGGGGCCGTTGCCTGGGAAAAGGCACAAGGGATCTTCATCAATTTCGATCTTGTTACCTGAGTGTCTCCATCTGCCAGGCCACATTAGGCTCTGCTCTCCATCCTGTGTATTTTATCACATGCAAATGTCCCTCCATGAGAAAAGCTCAGGGGAAACACATTCCAGTGTCATCTGCAAATCTTACGGAGGAATAAATCTATCAAAGATGTAAAAGTTCCCTACGCAGGCAACTGTAGAATACTGAGATGGTTTTTAGCCACTCTTAAAACAGGGGGAAAAGACAAACAAGCATGCTGGTGTGGTAGCAGGAGTCCAGGTCAGGAAAGGATGCCGATTCTCCCACATGTGCACATTCTCTACCCTCCCTAGCAAAAGTTCAAGAGGATTTCTGTCCAAATCCGCAGACCACATGCAGGCTTTCATATGGCAACTCCAAGATGAGCCAAAATACCATTCGCCAGCAAGAGCACGGTGGATCTTGTAAACCAGATGTCTGCTCATCATGAAGTTCCTGCGTGATGAAACAGGAAGTCAAAATCAGGTCAGGTGTGCCCGTGGACCCTGGGTGTAGGACAGAGCTGGTGGAACCACGAGGGAGGAAATGGTCCTGGGGCAACTGGTGGGCCACGTGGGACATGATGGGACTCAGCTGCTCCCTCCCAGCTTACAGGAGAGTTTGTTTCAGATGCACTCAGATCACAGTGTGAACATCAGCGTAACCCACAGAGCTCTGAAGGGCACCTTCGTGGCCTTGAGGTAGGGAAAGTTTTCTATCCCAAGTCTAATGCAATCACCATAGGAGAGGCTGGAGAAACCTGGCCACTAAGGAATGAAGTGTCCGCTCATCCCATCTACCAGCAACAAGTGAGCATGGAAGCCCGGTGGTGGCAGCACAGATAACAGGCAATGAAGTGTCTGCAACCAGGAAAGCAAACCCGCCGCTGCAGATCCAAAGCCTGGGAGAAGGCCGTTATGCTTGGCAAAGGAGATGTTGTTAGGGGCCCGCGGAGGTGGTGCTGATTCAAGGTGACCCCATGCACAATGCAAGGAAGCCCTGCGCCGGCCTCCCCCTTGTTCCTCAGACAGTATTCGGCTGTGGTGCCTGCAGTGGTCAATATCTGACTATGTCTCCACGCTCTCCAGAGGTTTTCCTTGGCTAATTCCTCTGAGTAGGACAGCCTATCCCTTCTTGGTGGCTTGTTCTTAGTCTGGAAGCTTTGCCGAAGCCTGTGCGCTTGGGTGACCCTGCGGACATTTGAAAGACGGGGGACATGCGTGCACACAATGTGCCTACACGCAGCCACACAGCACAAGCTACCAGGGTGTGGCAAACAGAAAGACATGTGGTGGCGGGAGAGGATCAGAAAATAAATAACTAGATAGGTGATTGATAGAGAGATAAGAAAGAAGAGGAAGGCCCTCCGTGAGATGGACCAGAGCAATAGACTCACACAGAATCACCATGAGGGTCAGGAGGACGTGGGGCGTATCAATTGAAAATGCACTCAGCCGAGTCTCAAAATAACAACTAGCCGCCGCTCGGCGTTTCCCAGGCTGAAGTGTTTGCGGGAGCACCCTGCCAGGCAGGGTCCCAGGCAGCTGCTGGGGGTGCAGACCACGCACCTTTCTGTTCGCAACAAGCACTTAACCCCTGCATTCACAGGGATCCTAGAATGTGGACAAAGACCTCCTGGGAATCCAGAGGACTGAAACTACAGGGGAACGGTGGGCGGAGCCTAGATGAAAATCGTCACAAAAGAAGTGCTCTCAGGGCAGTGAGGCAATGGGGAGAGCTCACGATCTGGGAACGGGAGCCTCGGCTGCTCCGGAAAGAGGAGGCAGCCTGCTTCTGTGCACCCTACCGGGCGGTCCTCCTCACCCCAGGACCGTGGCGTCAGGATTGCCTGGATGGAGATGGTGGCCTTTGGTTTATCTGTGTGCTGAGGCTGCTGGGGAAACGGGAGAGGACTTGCCTAAAGATGGACAACTACACGTCCACCCACACTCCTGGTGATGGGTGGAGTCAAGCTTGTCAATCCAGTGGGAGCTGGATGACACCTCCTGGGGTTGTGGCCTTTGCTCTGAGCACGAGGAGCTCTGGAAACTGCTTCCCTCTCCGCCACTTCACCTTCCTCGTCCCGGGGTTTCCCAGGGACTGCGTGTCTGCCTGCAGGTGGGCCCCATGAGGGCCCCGACCCTGAGAGCTGTCAGCACCCTGCCAGGCTTCCACCAAGCATGGTTCCCCGCGACTCGGCACCCACCAGCCTGCGATCTCCCACTTCATGTGACCCCTTTCTGCGTGGTCGGCCTGCAGCTCTGTGAGTGTGAGGAGGCCCTGGCTCTGGACTTGAGCTGGACTGGGCTGGTGCACTTACCGGATGGCCAGTTGCTTCCTGATGGGAAGTTCTTTCTCGTACACAAATGGGTGTCGCTGGAGTGCTTCTCTAGACCAGGGGCCAGCAAATGCAGCTCCAAACCGTCTGCACTCTTTCTCTAAGTGCATGGGGTTCAGAAGTAAAATTGAAAATGAAAGCAAAACTCTCACAACTCCATTGAAAGGATATTATTAAGATGGTGGTGAATTCTTTATATAAATCTAAGTGTGTGTGTGTGTGTGTGTGTGTGTGTGTGCGCTAGACAGGGTTCTATAGAGAAACAAAACAGGGCACTTATGATTAGATACATGCATACATACAACATAAGAAATAAATAACTAATTAGTGCACAGAGCAGTACAAGTGGCTCAGTGTAACTCACTTCTGTGAAACAGTTAATACACTGGCAGTCCTTCAACTCATGGGGGCTGCTGAGTGCAAGTCAAGGAAGCAGGCAGCTGAGTCTTCTGTAGAGCAATGCAGGCAGTCCAGTCACAGGCAGCAAACAACAGGGAAGGTCACCAACATTTAGCCAGATGACAGGGTGTGACAGTCCCCAGCTCAAGTGCTGTATATACCAGCAGTGTGGTGAAGCAGGTCTCAAAGAAATCTCAAACTATAGCGACACGATCCATGGGTGGGGTGTCCCACAGCTAGTATAGCTCACAAGTTGAGGCAGAGAACTAGCTAAGGAGCCACATACTGGTCCGATAATCAGAGAGCAAGAGACAAGAAAGGCAAGGCTCACCGAGCCATTTATAGCTTTGCCCTTCAATTAAACTGCAACCTTATTAATCCCACATGTGTTTTTGGCCAGGTTGGCACAATAAACCTACCTATCACTATATATATATTACATATATATAATTTTAATGGCGGCTCTTACAGCTCTTATAACAATCCAGACATCAGTTGTATCAAGCACATTTATACATATGTTGCCATCATCATTTTAAAAACATTTCTTTCCATTTGAGACTTTAATCATTTTTTCCCTTTTTTACCACCCACCCCCCACCTTGTGACCCCTCAAGAAATTATAAATTATTATTGCTTTCATTACCTTACACTGTGCACTGTCTCCTTCACCCACATTGCTGTTGCTTATGAGCCTTGGCAGTGGGGGGTAGGGGAGTACATATTGATCCTTGTGATCGGTTCCCCATTTCTCCCCATTCCCACCCACCCTCCCCCTCCCCTCATGGTATTGATACTCCATTATTGTTCCTAAGGGATTTATCTGTCCTGGATTCTGTGTTTTGAGAACGCTTATCTGGACCAATGTACATGCTCTGGTCTAGCCAGGTTTGTAAGGTCAAACTGGGATCATGATAGTAGGGGGAGGAAGCATTAAAGAACTAGAGGAATGTTGTGTGTTTCATCAGTGCTATACTGCACCCTGGTTGACTCATCCCTTCCTTGTGACCCTTCAGTGAGGGGATGTCCAGTTGTCTACCAATGAGTTTTGGGTCGCCTCTCCAACACCACTCATTCACATTGGTATGACTGTTTTGGGGTCTTCTAATGCCTGATCCCGTCGACACCTCATGATCACACAGGCTGGCGTGCCATCTAGCAGGGAAGCAACAAAGCCCACATGAAAGAAGCAGATGGTGGGGATTTCATTTGTTTGTAAAAATACATTTGTGATTCTTGAATAATTTTTAAAGTGTTGTGAGGGACAGGACTGACTCTTCCATCTCAAAAGTTTGCTAATCCCTGCTCTAGACAACCCAGCCTAACACAGGGCGGAAGAGTAGTTACATTGGGGGCCTACAAGGATCTCCTATAATGGTTGTTATGGACCAAACTTTTTCCTCTCTGCCCCCCTCTCCCAAAATGGTGTTGAAATTCTAACAACATTTCTATAAATAGGAGCCATTTGGCAAATGGGGATCTTTTCTGTTGTGTTGATGAGAGCATAGTCCTATAGGGTGGGTCCTAATCCTCATCACTTCTCAGTGACCAGCAGAGCAAACACAGAGCCATACACAACGGGGAGATGCATCTGTCAGTCCAGAGGCCTCATGGACCAGAAGCTGAAGTCATCATGGAAGGACCTCCCCCTAGAATCGGACCTTGAACTTGGATACTCAGCCTCCTGGGCTGTGAGAAAATCAAGGTCTCCCTGTCCCGCCACTCCTTGTTGCATTTCTGCAACACCCAGGAACTGAGGCGAGAGACGGGTATCTTGGGGGCTGGCTTCCCAGGTGTGTGAAGGGGAGCGTTTCTGTTTGCCGCATGTTTTGTTTGTGTGACTCATGATATCAAAAGTGAGGTAGGGACAGAGGGTGGAAAGGGGTCAAGGGTGAGCAGGTTTTTGGGGGGTTCTGCTGCAATGGAGCCACTCCCCCTCAAGCCATCTTGCTTTCCTGTGCTGGCTTGTGTGTTGCTGATTCTGGAAACTATTGTCACCACTCTTTTCCACGACCAGCCAGGCCACACGGGGCAGCTGAAAGAGCCCATTGACTTGTGAGTATAAGTCAATGAAGGCCTGTGGGTCACAGAATACTGCCTAGGACAGGTGTGGCAGTTACATCATCTGGTGTCAACTTGCGGAGGGGTGAAGTCTAGCCTGTCAATCAGGTCGCAGCTTGATGACCTCATTTGGAGGCGCCATGGAGATAAATAGCTCGCTGGAGGCCAGACGCACATATAGCCCCTGTTGAGAAGACACATGGAACTACGCTAGAGCCCTGGGGCTGGAGGAGCCACGTGGAGACCCCTGCCAGTGCTGAGATGCTTCCACTGCCACTGGATCCACAAGACTTTCCACCCATTCTGCACCCACTGGCTTGTGGGCATTCAGCATCAGTGCATGTGTTGCATGAGTCTGGAGAGGAATTCATAGATTGGTATCAGATATATGGATTATTATCGATCTATGGACTTTATCTGGACTGGGCTGCAATGTTTTCTCAATGTTCAATTGCTCTTGTCTATAAAGCTCTTTCTTAAATGCATGGGAGTGTCTGTGAATTTGTTTCTCTAGCCTACCCAGACCCACACAACAGGAAGGGTCAATCACTGAAAAGGGACACCATGGTTGGTAAAGACAAGGGTGAAAGAAAACGAGGGAAACCGTCCATGAGAAGATAGACGACACACGAGTGGAGGCTCGGGCCCGCCCATGAGATGAAGAGGGCACAGGACCTTGGACGCTTCATTCTGTGACACGCAAGGTCACCATGGATCAGAGATAGCAACAGTGATACCATCAACAGAAACCAGAAAACAGGCATTAGTAGGGGGGCTTTGGGGTCAGGGAGGGTAGGTTAGGCCGGGTGGACTAGATAAACAAATCCAGGGGCACTCATATATGTTCAATAGAGCTTTATATCAAGAAGTAATTATATATCAAGCAAGCATCCAAACCCACTCCAGATCAAGTCTGTAAGTCTGCTGTTAGTCCATAGGTCCGATACTAGTCCATACATCCCTTTTCAGACTCATGCAGCCAAGATGATGCGGAATGCAGGAAGATCACAGGCCGGTGAGTGCGAAGTCATGTGAATCCAGTGGTGGTGGCAGGGCTCTGGCAGCAATCAGGGTCAGCCAGCAGGAAGGTAAAGGTGAGGTTTCCAGAGCCTTCCTCATGAGGAGGCCACGCCCATGAGAAGACACTATCGGGCTGTGACTTGATTGACAGGCTAGACTCCACCACTACGCTTTTATTACATCCTCGAGTTGACATGACATCATGGTACTACACAGAGAGATTCCTGCTTGTGATGGGGGCGGGGCACTGGGCACACCAGAGGAGGGAGGAGGTTGTCATAGAGCAGAGAGGAGGGGGTTTCATTCTACTGGGTCTTCCTCAGACACATGGGGGCCTGGTCACTGGCAGCATTCGACTGGTGCTTCTGGGCCATGCAGCTCTCTCAATCCCCCTGCAGCTGCCCTGTGAGCCAGAGGCAGGTCCACACCGCTGAGAACTACCAGCCACTGTGTCCGTGGAGCTGGGATGTGAGAGTCTGCCCAAAACAATGCAGAATCCAGGCACCTCACACCCATAAGGTACAGGACGCAGGGCTAGGGTGTCACCTGACTCTGCAGAGAGCCATCCTTGTTGGGAAAGCTAGTGTCCCAGCAAACGGCCGTGCATGGACTCCTCAAAGCGTCCTGTCCGCGGTAGCACCTGAAGCACGATGGAGACCAATGCCGTCAAGGCCGAGAGGGCAGGCGCAGTGCTCTGTCTGAGCAGAGAGTTCACTGCAGGTCTCAGGCTCCCTCCCTCCTCTCTCGGGCACTACAACCTTCTCCCTTCACGCAAATGCACGGCCCCAGCTGCCATCACAGAGAGGAGACGTCCGACCCTGGAAGAAGCCCAGCTAGAATGTTCCCGAGAAGCCAGCGTGGCGAGGCTCCCTCCCGGGTGCTTTGGACCCGTTCTCAGCAGGGACCAGTCCCTGGAACAGGACGCCATGCTTGGTAAAGCTCAAAGACAGCAACCCAAGTTCAAGGCCCTCCAGGAGCTGGACTGGTACCGTGGCAGCCACCATGGTCCAAACGGCACCGGCTGTGAAGATGGCACCGTGTGGAGGCTACAGTGCTCTCTTCTGCTGCGTGCAGGGTCGCCGGAGCTAGAACTGACTTGACAGGAGCCCTGAACCCAAAAGTACCCCCAGGATTTGATCCCGCCCAGCTGTCTGTGGCTTTGTGAGAGGCAGAGTCAGGTGCCATGCAGAATTCTTTCCAGCCTGCGCGGGTGCTGCCTGGAGGAGGGGTTTGGTCTGCAGCTGAAAGTTGGGGAAACGGGGCTGGCCACTCCTCCTTTGTAAACGTATCGCAGCGGGTGATCCGGGGGCTCCGGGAGGCTGTGTGTGTGTGTGTGTGTGTGTGTGTGTGTGTGTGTGTGTGTGTGTGTTTGACTGTCGTGGGAGCTAGATGACGTCATGGCACCGAGTGTCTACTGCAAGGAGAGGGATGGTGGCCAACCTGCCCATCAGGTCCCGGTCTGAAGAGGTCTCCTTCTGAGAAGAAACTGGAGGCCTCCGCTCTCTCTCTTCCCCTCTGCCCTCCTGCCTGCTGGCACTCAGCCTGCCCCCGTGGCATGTTCCCACCCAAGCTGGATCCGCGCAACTGCACACACCAGCCTGTGACCGTCCTTATTTCTGTTCTCCTTTCTGCAACCTTGACCTGTCATGACGTGAGTCTGAAGAGGGGCCTGTGGCCTGTAAGCACCAGACTTGCGGACTGAGTTGGACTGGGCCGGGAGGCCTTCCTGATTTAAATCTAGTGACTTCTGAGCTAAAGCTCCTTCTTACACGAAAGTGGGTGTGGCTGGATTTGTCTCTCTAGACAACTTGGCCTCACACAACAGCTACCCAAAGAACATCCACTCAAGCCCACTGGAGGCGTCGAAGAGGGAAGGCCCCGCCATCTGCCCCATACAGCTAACCGCCCAGGGAGCCCTCTGGGGCCATTCTGCTCTGCCACGCGGGTCGACAGGCATCATGAAGGACAGGAGGGCAGGGGGCACCAAGGAGAGCATCCCCCGGCTTCAGACACGACTTGCCACCCTGAAGCATCCGAGCACCGACCTGAACTTATCTGAAAATTGCAAGAACCACACAAAAATATAAGGCAGTGTCTAAATGACCGAGCCCATGGGCTTCTGAGACTGGTCACAGGCTCCCAGGGATGGGGTGAAGCCCCGGGGAGCTGAATAGCAAAGGAGACTCATGAAAGACTGACTGCAGCGTCTGTGGGTGCGAGGCAGGGCATCGTCATTATGCTGATATATTTGCTATAAAAAGTTCAATTAGATTCAAAATCCATTTGCATGATCACAAAAAAAAGAACTCCCAGTGTTACATTTGTCAGCGAAAGAATGCAGTGGGTTGCTGGATTGAAAGAATGAGTGCACCCTGGCGGTTCTGCCAGGAGCGTCGACATTATCTGGGTGCCGGTTGACAGGGAGAAGGGAGATTCGGCCCATCGGACCTGCCGCCACACGTTGGGGTCTCTCATCTGAGGTGCTGCGGGCTGGCGATCAGAGGGCATACGCCCAGGAGGCGCCGAGGGCTGCTTCAACTCTAAACCCACCGGGGCATGGAGCAAGCACCAGCTATGGAAGAAGCCCATTTCGAATCCTAGAAAAATTCAAGACGTTAACTCCTTCCTACTCTGCATGTTTCTGGAAACCGTGGCACCTGCAGGGTCCCCTCCCTTTGGCTTCATTTCTCAGAGGGAGTGGTGCTCATGAGTGAAGGTTCATGGCTGCCCGAGGACAGCGAGTCGGTGGGCGCCATTGCCCCAAACAGCAGGTGCCCACGGGGCGTCTCTGTGTGTTAGGCCGGGTTCCCAAGAGAAGAAAACCCGGTGAGAGGATAGATAGATAGATAGATAGATAGATAGATAGATAGATAGATAGATAGATAGATAGATAGACACACGTGTATATATACATATATCAGCAATATCTATATTTATGCACATGTTGTTGCTACGTGCCATTGAGTCAGTTCTGACCCACACTGACCTTATCCACAAGAGAAAGAAACACTGCCCGGTCCTGTGCCATCCTCACAATTGTTTCCATGCCTGAGCCCATTGCTGCCATCACTGTGTCAGTCCATATCCTTGAAGGCCTTCCTCTTTTTTGCTGCCCCTCCACTGTACCAAGCACAATGCCCTTCTGCAGGGACTGGTCGAGAGAGAGTTACATAAAGAACGTGGTTCACATAGATGTAGGAGTGGGCTAGCCCAATCCATGCCAAGTCTGTGGGTCAGATGCTAGGCTGGAGGCTTTTCTGGTAGGTGTGAGGTATGGAGAACTGAAAAGCAGGAAAATGAAGTATGAAGACCAAGGCCGGTGGATGCGGAGGCAGATGGGTCCAAGGTCAGCCGCTCAGAGGGCAGGCTATGATGGCTTCCGGAGTCAGGAGGCAGTGTGTCAGGCTGCTGACTCAACTCCACAGAACCTGAGGCAGAGGAGCCAGATGCAGGGTCCAGACCCGAGAGGAGCAACAAAGCTCTCCACAGCGTCTGCTTACCTAGGAGCAGACCACACCCCCAGGAAACGCCCCTTCGATTGCCCTCCACCCCAATCGTACAACCTCTCAACTGCCCACAGCAGATCCCCTGTGGTGTTGACTACACTGTTAGGTCACAGCATGTTGGAGGTTACCAAGCATTCCCTGACAACCCCCTGAGAGCCCTGCTTGAACCTGACCACCGCACTCGGTGCCAAGTTTCTGTCTTTCCCGCAGTATGTCGGTCTTGTTCGCTACACTGCAGCTCACTTCATAGATGACAGGGTAGGTGCACATCGCTTTTGTATGCCCTGGGAGCCAAAGCATCCCTGTGACTCGCTACACGGAGACAGTCCCTTGATCGCAGAGGCCATCACGGAACCCACATCTCCAAAGCTGGCCTGTGAAGACACTGCTCTGTCTGACCAATCCTTGTGTTTGCCATCCTGAGACACGAGGCCCTAAAGTTCACCCCAAGACAGTGCAGAAAGGAGGCAGAGTCCTGTCCCAGCCAGGAGGTGGACAGGGCTAGCAAGTTCTGGATCACGGGTATGGGGACTAGGAAGGTGGGTTCTAGAGCACATAGCTGGGAGTGAAATCCACTCCTAATTTTGAGGTTGTCAGGCAAGTGACCGGACTTCTCTGAGCCTCAGTTCCCTCATCTCTAATATGGGGCTCACCCATGGGAAGATCTGACCTAGAAAACCCTCTGCAGGGGGCAATCATAAAGGGGAGAAGAGACATTGAAGGAAGGAGGTATGGAAGTGTGTTTGGCCAGGTTGACTAGAGAAACAAATCCAGCGATGCTTATAAATTTGGAAGAGATAGCTTTATATCAAGAAGTAATTGTATATCAAAAAAACATCCCGGCCAGTACAACTCAAGTCCATAAGTCCCTCTTCAGACTCATGTAGTCTCATGCAAAGATGCAGAATACAGGAACATAACAGGCCAGCAGGGGGGAGTCTTGTGGATCCCATTGCAGTGGGCGCATCTCCAGGGCTCGCACAGGTCTCTGCGGGGCTCTTCCATAGGAAGCTGAAGGCAGAGAGAGAGGAAGTTCCCAGGACCCTCCTTAGGAGACGGCCATGCCCACAGGAGGCACCATCAGGCGGTGACCTGATTGACAGGCTAGCCTCCACCCACATCTTCTTGCGGGCACCATGTTGGCACACACAAAACTGTCACAGGTTGGCTGAGGGGAGGGTTGATGGGTGGTTGCAACTGCTGACCACGAGGTCGATGATCTCATGTGAGGCAGGTCGTCCAGAGAGACAACGCCAAGGACACTCAGCTACGTACAGGAGGAGCGTTCTATGAAGCTGTGTGTACATATCCTGAAGGCCTCCTGGCCCCATGCAACTCAAGTCCTTAAGCCCAATGCTAGTCCGTCAGGCCCTCTTCAGACTCATCCCGCCACATGCCGGTGAGGCCGAATGGAGGACCTGCAAGCAGGAAGATCACAGGCCAGTGTGCACAGAGTCACAGGGATCCAAGTTCAGTGGGAGCCTGGTGGATCAGCCAGGCTGACCATGAGGGCTCCCCTTGAGACAGGCAGAGTTGCAGCAAGCAGTAAGGTGGTGAGGCAGAGAGAGAGAAAGAGAGGGGGAGAGAGAAAGAGAGAGAGATTCCCCAGAGCCCCTCCTTCCCCTACAAAAGGCCACACCCCACAAGGAGGCGTCATCAGCTAGCAGGTTGATTGACAGGTTTGACTCCACCCCCGGCCAGGCGTGCCCAGTTGACATCATCCCTAACCAGTGCAGATAGGCAGTGCAAAATCCCCACCTCACTCACAATAAAAGGATTATTCTAGAAAAGCACAAGAAGGAAGGCTGTGTGAGCTGCTGTCATCGAGTGAACCTCAACTCCATGCAGAGAAGGACTGCCCCGCCCTGCACCTTCCTCCTGCTGCCTCTCCCTGACTCCTTTTCCAAAGTCGGCCCTGGGTCTCCCTTCCTCTTCTGTCTTGGTCTGAAAGTCCCACTGAACCTGCGGAGCCTCACAGCACGCCTGCCTCTGTGGACAGACAGGGGCAGGTGAGTCTGAGCGGCGTTGGCAGGAATCAGACTCTGATCTCCCACCCGGGAGGTGGCAATGCTGCCAACAGGGAAGGCTGTCTTTGCTCGTGTTCTGGCTCCTCTTCGCTGGCTGCTGGCCTGAGAGGCCTCCGTGGGTGACTGGGAGGTCATGGGACCAGTCGCTCGGGCAGTGAAGCTTATGCCCCCGAGCCCCCACCAGGCCAGGTCCTGCCCACGGCATGACGCCGTGACTTCCATCAGGGAGGCAGCTGGGTGGGGACTGCTCACAGCAGATTCCACCCCATTCCCACCCCCCAGCGCAGAAGAAAATAGTCCCTTCCAGGAACAACTGTCGCCCTGGCAGAGGCTCTGTGAGGGAGGGGCCCGGCCACCAGCCACCAGAGGTCCCAGCAGGCAGTCCAGAAGCTGATGGGCCCACTGCTTGGGTGGACCGAGTGCCTGCACCCCACTTCCAACCAAAGCTAGCCCCAAAAGCACAGGGTCAGTCCACATTCATGCTGGCCTGCCCCCACAGCTCTGGTTACAGGCCTTTCCCATGTGATCCACTTGGTCAGCAGTTCAAAACCACCAGCAGCTTCAAAGGAGAATGTTAGAGTCTGGGAAACCCGTGGGGTGGGTCTCTATGAGTCAGCATTGACTCCGTGGCAGTGAGAGAGCCGGTCACTGATGTTCGGCACATTAAACGCTATTCTTGAGATGGTTTCTAGATTTAGCTGGGATAAATAAAGGCTGTACTTTGGCTGTCATGGACAGGAAGACATTAGCCAACAAAGAGCTATCTTCTCTGTTTGGGAAGTCAGAAGTCTGAACTTAGGAGAGTGGCTTCAGGAGGAGACTGTCTTTGTCTTGGCTCTGGAGGAAGCCCTTGGTCCCTCATCAGCGTTGTCCCTCGGCCACCTTCATGTGATGCACACCACCCCCCTGTTGGGAGCTTGGGCTTCCTTCTCTGCTCCTGAGCTGCAAATCTCATTTCTCACAGAGATCAGCTTAGATAAGACACTCCCTCCACTAGGAGCCCTCATGTCAGAGTGGCCAACACACAAGAGCTGCTAAGCACAGCATCAGCGGTTCAATCCTCGCAGCCGCTCTGTGGGAGAAAGACGAGGCTTTCTACTCCTGTGAAGGCTTGAAGTCTCAGAACTCAAAAGGACAGCTCTGCTAGGTCCTTCAAGGTGGCCCTGAGTCAGAACTGACTGGAGGCGGTATTTTGTTTTTTAATGGACACTGTTATTACATAACAAAGAGTGCCTGCCCCGCCCCGACGTGAGGCTGCACCCACAGGCATCGTGTCTGTTACCATTGTTTCTTGGACACTCGAGGCCCACAGATGCTCTTTAGTTGAGATCGAGTTTTCACACCACAGCATTCATGGTGGAAAGAGCACAGGCCATGGTTCTCAGTCCACTGACTGAGTTCCTAGCATATTTGCCATGGGAAACTATTCCTGTGATCTCATTCCAGGACCTTCTAATCCCCGGAAAGGAAACCCCATGGCCCTTAACCATTGGCACAAGCCACCCCGCTACCACGGAGAGAATGGCGATTGATAGGCAACTGTCATGTCGGTTGGGGAACAACGTATTTGGGGGAGACACAGTTTCACCTGCCACACAGGCATGTAAGGGCGCGTGTCCTGTAAGCTGACTGGAAACTGCTCTGAGAAGGAAGGTGTGCTGTGACTAGACAGAGCAGCTCCCTCAGCGTCCTTTCTGTCCCAGCGGGGCGCAGGAGGCAAGTGGTAGGGGTGGGCCACTCTGGGGGCCCAGTTGGGTCTCCAGGATGATGCCAGGGGGACTGCCACTCGGGCACATGAGAGGCCTGGTGCACAGCAACTTCTCCCGCGGTCAGACAGCTCATGGCGGCATCCACAGATTACACAATCAGGGTCGGCATGGATGTTTCCACGGCTTCTTTCCAGAGAATTCCCAGCCCTCCTCACGCTGCCTCTCTCCTACAGACCCATTGTGGCAGAGGACGAACCAGTAATTAACTCCCCAAACCTCCAGTGAGAGCCAGTCTTTTTTGATTCTCGTCAAAGTCCTTTAATTATGAATTTACAATTGGCCTGTTCATAAACTCATTTGAGCTCTGAGCGGCCTTCCTGCTGCCATGCTTGGTTTAAAAAAAAAGAAAGAAAAGTTTAGTAAGCCTTGGATTTCAGCAAAGAAATGAACTTTGTTAAAGAACCTCTGGCTCAGAAATTGGCAAAGTGGAGAGTCCACGCCCTGGGCGGCCAAGCACATTCCAATGTTCCTATCTCAGGCCTGCAGAGCTAAGGTGGTCACCCACTTCCGTCGGCCCAGCTGCAGAGAGCCGCCACAGGGCCCACACGAGCCCCGTACGGGTAAAACTGATGAGGCGACTGGATGGCATGAGTGGTCTGTCCCCCCTCGCACGTCTGGTGGCAGGATTTGGCCAATGGAATTCCGCCAGGGGAGATGGATCAGCTGGCTCGTCCTGAGCCTTGCGCATCAAGAGATCAGGTGAGTCCTGTTTCCTCTCAGATCTCTGCCCAGACTAGTCTGCTGGGGGCTGAGAGACCATGAGGGGCAAGACCAAGCTGTCCCCAAAAGTCAGACCTCGGCTGACTCATCCACTCACCACCGAGGAACGAATGATCCAGCCAAGACCAGCCACAGACCAGGAGACCAGAGAAATCTTACATCACTGTTGTTCCAGGATATTCAATTGAGGCGGGGGGGGGGTACATACTGGGGCACTGGTGGCACCATAGATTGTGTTGGACTGCTCACCTCGAGGTCACCAGTTCAAATCCACCAGCTGTTCCACAGGAGAACAATGAGGCTTTCTACTCCCACAAAGAGTTCCGGTCTCAGAAACCAAGGGGTCACTGTGAGTGAGAACCGATGGCCATGGGTGTTTATTCCGCAGCAGGAGAGAACTCAGGAGCGAGCCTCGCCCCTGTGACCTCACCTGAGAAATGGAGGTGACGGTGTCATCACCCACTGTCATGGCACGCTGCCCCACGCAGGTGCCACCAGAGCTGGTCAGGTCCTAACCTCCCTGTCCCTATGTGCTTCACACATGCTGTGTGGACCACCTCCTGCCCACCACCAGCTCCTAACAAAGACCCCCATCTGGCGCTCCATCTTCAGGAATCCCCTTCTGGGCCAGCCTCCCGACTCCCTGACCCCAGGGGTGTGGTGTCCTGCTGCTCAGCTGTGAGGGATCAAGTTGTGCCCCCCCAAAATGAGCGGTGACTCTGACCCCCCTGGGGAGACTCCTATTAGAGGCGAGTTCTCTGGGTCGTGCTAGGGAAGTAACAGCCTACCAGGGTGGGTTCTGATCGCCATCACTCCCCAGTCAGGAAGCACGGGCTAGGCAGACAAGTGGGTGGAGGCCAGGTTCCCTGGGCGAACAAAACCAGCGATGCTCATGCCCCTGTATGAGGGAGCTCTGTCTCAAGAAGTCATCTTCCATCAGGAGGGCAGCCCAACCCAGTGCCACTGAAGTGCACAGGTCCAGTGTCAGTCAGAGCCTCTGCAGACTCTCTTGGCTGCAGGCCGATGATGCAGAAAGGTGAGGTGGGAAGCAGGGAGATCACAGGCCGGTGGGTGCAACCTTGTGTGGATCCAACGTCAGTGGAAACTCAGCAGGGCACCAACAGCCCCCAGGGCCAGCACAGGGCCACCCCTGGGGGCAGGCACAGAGTCCCAGCAGGCAGGAAGGTGAAAGGGCAGAGAGAAAGGGAACTTTCTGGTTTCTCTCATAAGAAGGCCACACACACACACACCCCAAGGAGGCATCCTCAGGCTGGACTCCACCCCTCCACTCTCCTACAAATCAAGTGGACATCAAAGCATCTAACACAAGCAAGGACCAGTAGGAACGAGAAGGGTATCATACACACGCCAGGTCTGAGACCAAGATCCTCCCCAGCGCCAGAGAGAGTGCCCTGAATTCAAACCCCTAGACTCCCGAACTGTTACACGTCTGTATGGGAAAGCTCTCCCTTGTGGTGGTTCGGTTACAGCCGCACTGAGACCACGGAAGCTTCAGCTGAACCTCCCAGCTGGAGCGACCTGCCTCTGCCGCTGACCGAGGTGGCCCGAGGGGACCTTGATAACATCGGTAAGCCTCAGTTTGCCCAGCTGTGACGTGGACATGACTGTGGACCCTGCCCTGGGTGGTGGCCAGCAGTGAAATTGCCCATGGCAGGAACAGAACTGACGCAACTGGAGGCTAGAGACTCGGCAGCTCTCAGAGGCCGTGGTGGTGCACATGGCTAAGCGCTGGCTGCAGGACCATCCCCCAGAGGTTCCTCAGCCTAGAGGACCCGTGGTCCAGCAGGGAGCATGTCCCACACTGACAGGCGTGTGGTCCTCAGGCAGGGCCGCCTGAGGGCAGCTGGTTTGTGTTGTAGTTTGGGTCGAAACCAGCATCCCCTGTCCTCCCTCCCTGTTGCTCTTCTCTAGGCCTGGGTCTTAGTTGGCCTCGGCCACCACCTGCTCAGCCTGCTCAGCCCTCTGCATGGATCCTGGGAAGTGGGTGGCCTGGCTGCACCCTGGCAGGAGGGTCATTGGGTGAACTGTAGCCTCTGCCTTTGAAACTTATCCTGAACCCTCGCTCTCCACCCCATCCCCCACCGCCCCCAGGCCTCATCTCCAATACCCCTCATTAATTCTCACACCAGGGCTGGACTCGCCAGGCCTCCCCCAGTTTTAAGAGCACCTCCTCCCCTGCCGCCTGGCATTTGCACAGTGGGAGCCTCCCCGTGCCTCCTGCCGGCAGGAAGTGCCTGCTCCTGGACTAGGCAGGTGCTGGAGAGTAATTGGCAGAGAGGATGTGGACTGGTCCGCCCGGTGTGTCTAATTGGTAACACGTGACCCTCTCCTGGCTCCTTTTTTTTTTTTTCACTCTAAGTTTTAACATTTGGAGCTGCATCAATATTGATTATTGCTGCCTCTCCCCAGTCACCTCTCACCCCCGAAAGGGCACTTCCATTTCTCACCTGCAGGGCGGACAGAGATGCAGACTGCCCTGGAGAATGCCACCGGCAGCTTCCTGCAGAGAGCCTGGCAGTCCAGCCCTCCTGGAGCCCTGTGGGGTCACGGAGGCCCAGGGACAAGGTCAGGACCTCACAGCCCACGAGCAGGCGAGGCCAGCGCCCCAGTGCAGGCCCTCTCTGTGGTGTCTCTGCATTTCAGCAGGAGAAAGAAAGAAGACGGAGAAATGTGAGGGAAAGGGAGGGACATGAAGCCATTCGGCTATGGTTCTCAGTCCCCTGACACTCCCAGGGAGCCAGCAAAGGCCCTCTCTTGGCCTTCTTCAGCGTCCTGACTATATGTCCATCATGGGTCATGGCCCACAAAGGCAGACCTTCTTCCTTGGCCCCCAGGCAGCCTGCATGTCAGGAAGGAGAGAGCACCCATTGCTGCCCTCCCCCCAGGGGACCATAAGGGAAGGTCGCCAGTGCCTTGGGGCCCAGCTTCCTCTCAGGGTGGCCTGTCATAGTAGGCACCAAGTTAGAGTGTCAGGGAGCAGTATTCTTTTTTTTTTTTTGAAGGTGGGAGCAGTATTCTTAGGCGGTATCTCCCTTCCTCCCTTCTCCCCTTCCCTCACTCTCTCCTGTGGCCCCTCCTTCCCTTCCCCCTTCGCACCTGCTCCCTCCAGTCTTCCCTCTCCCTCCATCACCCCCTCCAGCCCCCTCCCTCCCTGGGGTGTCTTCTCCACAGAGCAAGTACAGAGATGTGGAAGAATCGGAGAGGTTCACTATCTAACAAGGGGACCGGCCAGTAAGCAGCAGCAAGTCTGACCCAGGCCCCCTGTGGCTGGCTCCCACCTGTAAGGCTGCCGCTGAGATTCATGGTGGGGGGGGGCTCTCAGAGATCCCCTGGGGCAGAGGGAGGGACAGGACTCAGATTGGAACTTCCCTGTGGCCTTGGGGACAAGCTGGGCAGGGGGGGCGGGGTGTCTTCCTCTGTGCCTCGCCCGGCAAAGGGGGGCCAGGAGTGGTGGCTCCAGCCCATGTCACCCACACCACACACGGGGGTGTTTGTGAGCAGCGTGACCAGAGGTGCGGCTATCGCCCCTCCAGGAGCTTGAGTGACCTGGAAAGGCAGCCCAGCCTGGACAAGGCTCACCCTGAGCGGTTCTGTGGAGTCCATTCTGGCTCGTGCCCGCCCCCGCCCCGCCCCGCCCCCCGCGCGCCCCTCGGACCAACCGCGAGAGGGAGCAGATCCATCCCATCCGGTTTCCTAGGGGCTGCGATTCTCCGAGAAGCAAATTGCCAGCCCTTTATTACACGGAACCACTCAGCCACCTGGAACCCCCAACCTGTGCGTTCACAGCCTAGCGCGAACCACTTGTGCCACCTAGAGGCCTTGCGGGGAATCACAGCGCAGACCTCCACCTGGCTCCGGCTTGGATGCTGCTTGAGGTTGACACAGATCGCCCAGGGTGACCTGACCGGACTGTCCCAGCGCGGGGACACAAGGACACCTCCCCCTGGCTCCGCTCTAGGGCCGCAGCCAGCCTTCCCACAGGGCCCCTGCCTGAGGTTCCGGGGCTACCCCTTCCCGAAGCGTCCATCGCTGTCTAGAGGACGGTCCTGCAGCAGCAGGCTCAGGATGGCGGCGGCGGCGATCCCTCCCAGTTTCCGGGCCAGCAGCTGGGCTAAGTGGCCGTCCCCAAAACCCATTTCCTGCCTGGCTGGCTACGGAAAGTGCCATCCCTCTAAGTAAATAAACAGGTCTCAGCACGTTGGGGGTTTCCATCTCCAGTCCAGGAAAGCCTGCTGGCTTGTTCCCATAGGTGGAAGATTTATGGTGAACCTTCCCCCATGGCCTCTCAATAAACACCCAGCCCCCAGACCCCTCAGAGGCAGAGGGAGATCTCTATTTCAGATGCACTCCCGTGGGAAGCCCGAGGACTGGGTGATGGCCATCGGTGGGCAGATTCTGCCATGGCCCGCTCTGCGCAGTGCACCTCTGTGGGCCAGGTGTTTACTTGAAATGAGCTCCAGAGAGGAACAGAGAACAGAGGAAGAGCACAGCGTGGGAGCTACAGGAGGCCAGCCCTGACCACGCTGGACAAGAGGGTCTCTCATTGCCCCCACGGTTCCTCATCCTCCCCGCAACACCCTCAAGTGACCCTCAGCGGTGGGCCATGCATTGGTTGCACCACAGAGGATGCCAGTGGAGCTCAGAAAGGCAGGGCCCCCCCCACCCAAGTGCCCATCCAAGTCCAGGGCTGGGGTCAGAATCAGAGCCAGTTCTGCCTGAAGAGGGTTGGAGCTGGGTGACCAGAAGGAGGGTGCTCCAGCTGCAATGGATTTCCTAGTGGGACGGCGGCGGGGGTGGGGGGGGGAGGGTTCAGGGGGCATTCGGGCCACTTCTATGTGCACATTCAATAAGAAAATGGACTTTTTTCTGCCCCCTTCTTGCCAAGATTCAACCCCATGGCCCCTAATTCTCCCCAAGAAAAGGCTGGGGGGAGAGAGACACAGAGGGGCTGCCTGGAAGTGAGCGGGCCCACCAGCTGTCCCGTAGCCCCAGGACTAAGCTACTGATTCTTCCTCCTGCTCAGCAGGGAACTACAGCAGCGGCCCCAATGGGGTCAAGTGACCAGGCAGCCCAGTGAGCCTCCCATCCTTGCACACGATACCGTCCATGAGAGCCAGGCGGCTTGATGGACCTGCTTGAGCTGATTCCAGGAACGTATGAGGAAGGCGAATTTTGAGAATGATGAGGGCAAGGAATGTATAAGGGTGCTTTACTCAATTGATGTATGTATGGATTGTGATAAGAGTTGTATGAGCCCCAATAAAATGATTTTTTAAATAATAAATAAATATTAAAAAGAAAATGCTCCAGCACTCGGGAGGCTGCGTCCACATCAGGAGTTAGTTCAGGCCGTGGAATGAAGGCGCGTTTTCCCAACTAACTCTGCTAGGGTCCCTAAAATCCAGAGGGACACACTCCCCCAGGTGTCCTTGCTGGATGTGCAAGGACCCTCCTCCCCTGCCTTCCCTTGACACCCAACCACCCACCTGGTAATTAATGAGTCCAATGGGTGCTTCATCCTGCAGACTTTTCCTGGGCTCGCCAGGCCTTTGCTTACAGTGTGTCCCTCCTGCGAGCAGGGTCCTCAGGGAGAATGGTCACTGGGACGAGGAGGATGGTCACTGATGAGAAGGAGGATGGTCACAAGAGCAGCCACCAGTGGCCCCCTCACCAAGGAAGAGGAGGTGCGGGGAGCTCACAGAACTGGGGGTGATGTGGAGCAGCACATCAGGAAACGGACCCAGCAAAGCAGCATGAGATTCCTCTCTGAGCTGTACAGCTGAGAGCCTGCGGGTGAGGTTTGTCCCGTGACTCTCCCTTTCATCAGGAAAGCACACACCTGAGGCAGGTGGGAAGTGGTCTGGGCACACAGAAATAGCAGGGTCACATTTGCTGCAGCTGAGCTTCCACCCCCAGCTGCTCTAAAGCCGGGGTCATGCCCTCTCCGTGCTCATGCTGGGATGGAGGGTTGAGGGAATGAGTGGGACACACGATTGGATGGATGGATGGATGGATGGATGGATGGATGGATGGATGGATGGATGGATGGGTGGGTGGGTGGATGGATGGAAGGATGGATGGATGGATGGATGGATGGATGGATGGATGATGGATGGATGGATGGATGGAAAGCATGAAGAAGAGTTATACTGATTGGAATCAATGGATGGATGGATGGATGGATGGATGGATGGATGGATGGATGGATGGATGATGGATGGATGGATGGATGGATGATGGATGGATGGATGGATGGATGGATGATGGATGGATGGATGGATGGATGGATGGACGGACGGACGGACGGATGGATGGATGGATGGATGATGGATGGACGGACGGACGGACGGACGGATGGATGGATGGGTGGATGATGGATGGATGGATGGAAGGATGGATGGATGGATGGATGATGGATGGATGGATAGATGGATGGATGGATGGATGATGGATGGATGGATGGATGGAAGGATGGATGGATGGATGGATGGATGGATGATGGATGGATGATGGACGGACGGACGGACGGACGGACGGATGGATGGATGGGTGGATGATGGATGGATGGATGGATGGATGGATGATGGATGGATGGATGGATGGATGGATGGATAGCACAAAGAATAATTAGGTTGATTGGAATAAGTAACTAAAGAATGGATGGAAAATAACACGCAGAGGAGTTAGATGGGTTGACTGGGCTAGATGAATTCATATACTAGGTATTAAACGTGGGAAGATGGTTGAGGAGATGGATGCAGAGAAGGACGAAGGTACTCGGTTGACCTGGGCGGGGTCAGCGAAGGTGCAGGGTGCTGATCTGAGACCCTGGATGTGCAGATCAAATAAGGAGCTTAACGACCAGGGACGCTTCTTTACAGAGGAGCGCCTTGAGGTCACCGAAGAAAAGTAGCCCCTGGGCAGGCGCCCTCGTTCCCTGCACGCTGGCCCTGGCCAATCACATGCAGGCACTGAACCACCACGGTCCCTGCTGTGAGAGCCAGAGGCGACCTCGCGGGGGGCCAGGCCTCCCTGCGCACTGGAGGAGCTGACTAAGCTGGAGCAGCTTCCACTGACCGAACCGCTGGAGGCCGCCTAAATAGAACCCGCGCATCACAGCTGGGCTTCGCAGCAGGTGAGACGTTCAACATGGCGGCAGGAAGAGGACATGTGGGGTGGGGCCGCAAAACACCTGGGTCTCCTCCCAGACAACAACCCATTTGAGAGCAGCTGTCATCAGAATGCCCTCTGTGACCTCCATGGCCTTGGTTGAAATCCTTCAGTCTCACCAGGGCCGCGTTCCCGCTCCCTCTCCTCACCACGCTCCCTCCCCCCCCCACCCCCCGTCCTGCCAGACTCCCCAGGCCCTTCCCAAGCAGATTCCTCTGCTCACAGAGATAGCCTTCCTGCTCCTGAGGCTGAGGAGCACCCACTTCTTCTAGGTCCCCACCAAAGCCAGCTCTTCCCCAGATCCCTTCCTGAGGCCCTTCACCTGCCTGCCAGTGTGCCCTGTTCTTCTCCAAAGGACCCGTTAGCACCTCATTGTTAGTATAGGAATGAGCCACCCCAACCCACCTGCAGGCTTCAGGGGTCAAGGGCTGCTCTCCTTATGCATCAGGCACAGGTCCAGCCAGGGACCCCAATGTCGAGCATGAAAGGAGCCCAGCAGCCCAGCAGGGCCTACCCCAAGGGTGACTCCTTGGCCCCCCTGGAAGTATCCTTAGGTCACCGAGGTTGCCAGCTGGGGACTGATGGTCATTGTCTCCGGACAGTCTGCTTCCCCAGGGCCAGGCCGGTGTGTTTTCTGCTGAGCCAGGTCAGCTGTGAGGCTCCGGCTGCCTCAGGCCTAAAGGCCACAGAGCACGCGGTCCTTCTCCGGCAGGGCTTGGTCTCCCATGGGTGGACTGCCTGGTGGTCTCAGAGACTGGGCACTAACCGTGAGTATTCATCAGGGCCCCCATCCATCACACACCTACAACCTGCAGACCCAGGCAAGGACCCCTCTGCCCTCCTTCTCCAGCCATCGATCATCCGTAAACACTGCCTTTGCTGGACTGTGACCAGAGCTGTGGGGACAGGTGAGAGTCCAAGGTGAGTCTTCCCAGCCAGCAGCTCCATCCAATGCCAAGGTCCCAAGGGTCAGGCAGCTCTTCTCCAGAGAAGTACCATGGACTAGGACGGGCTCTGAGGTGACTCCCGCCGGCATCACCGGGGAAGGAACAGAAGGGCCTTCCGGAGCTGTGTATAGCGGAACCTGGAGAAATGTCCCCAGCGTCCTGGGAGCTTCAGTGTCAGCGCAAATGCATGCTTGGTAGATGCCGGGTAGGTGGGAGCAGCTGGCTGGGCTCAACAAGACCTTACCATAGGATTCTGCTCCCTGTGGGTGAGACAAAGACAGAGACAGAGACAGAGAGGGTGAGAAAGGTAAAGGGGCACAGGGAAAGCAAGAGACAGAGAGAGACAAGGGAGAGAGACAGGGAGAGAGGACGAGAGAGGGAGAAAGACACACAGAAGGAATGAGAGAGATAAAGAAAGACTACAGTGGCAAAGACACATAGAGAGAGGCATGGAGAGACAGAGACACGGAGATGAAGAGACAGAGAGAAGCATACACGAAGACAGGGAGACAAAGATAGAATGAGAAAGAGAGCTCTAGTGAGAGACAGAAAGGAGAGAGACAGCGAGAACCAGAGAGACAAAGATTGAGACAGAGACAGAGGAGAGGCACATCTGCCCCCCCCCACCCCACCCCTCGCCCGCTTTGGAATCAGCAGGTCTTCTCTCCATGTGTTCAACCCTGACCACTGTCTCCCCAAGGACCCCTGGAGCATGGCCCCCCGTGGACATCACCGCCCACAGGCCAGCAGGGCTGGGTCCTGGAAAATGGTGTCTGCTCCCAGGGCCAGTGGAGGCCAGGAGGCAGACACATCCGCATCCCAGAGAGCGGCCAGCCCCAGGGCAGAAGTGGGAGCCCTTTGGGGTCTGCCTTTGGAGCTCAGTTCCCAGCCTGGCCCCACCCCCACCCAGCCAGCTCCTGGGGCTCCCTTCACATAGGCAGAGCCAGCTGACTGGGATTTTAATGCTGGTTCCGGGGACTTAGAGAGGCTGGGCCTCCGGCCAGGTGAGGCGGGGACAGCAATGGATGCGTGGGCGGCAGCCTTGGGCACCAGCAGGGCTGTGGGAAAGATCTCTGATGAGAAATTGGAGAGGCCCACAAAGTACTGTGATAGGTCATCGTCGGGAGGTGAATTTCTCTCCGGGAAAATCCATTCACCCCGAGCAATCAGTCCGAGAAAACTGGCCAAGTTTCATTTTCAGGCGGATGACAGAGGAAGGAGGAGGGGCCTTTCACGGAAGGCTGAGCGGTCCTCGGGGTCTGCTCAGTCTCTCCTCAGGGTGGACATCCCCGCTGGCATCCTGCACCAGGCAGAAGGGGCAGCTGGGCCCCAGTCATCCAGCTCTGCTGCTGGCGTGAGCTTGGGAGCTGGCTTGCTTCTGAGGCAGGCCCCCCGACGTGGACAGTGGCCATCCGAGGAAAAGAAAGGAAGTTGTGGTCGTTGCTGCTGGAAGACACACAGCAAAGCACACACCACGCTGGCCGTTTCTTCGTGGGCGATGGCCGACATTCTCCAAGGCACACGTCGTTCCGGCTGTCTCTCAGTGGGGAGCGTGCCTTCCCCGTTACCTGCGCTCACTGCCCCTCAGCCCCGTCTCATCTTCTGACCCCTGTGTGCTGTCCTCAGGGGCCGTCCAGTGGGTTCCGAGCCACGGCGGCGGCAGCGCTGCCAACAGAAGGAAACACTGCCCGGCCTCTGCGCCATCCTCAGCGTGGTCCCTGTATCGGAGCCCATCACTGCAGCCACGGCGTCCACCTGTCTCTTTTCTGCTGCCACTCCACTTGACCGAACACGATGTCCTTCTCCAGGGCTGGGCCCTCCTGACAATGTGCCCAAAGTCTGTGAGACGCGTCTCTCCATCCTCCGCGGAGTGTGTGGCTTCCATCACCGCTGACCCGCACGTCCCCTCCCCGCTGCTTGCCCCTGGTCACCACTGCTCTCCAGACACCCAGCCTGTCTTGCCTGTTTTGTTTTATTTGGTTTGTTTTTATCGACGATATTGTCTATTCGGGGTCTGACCAGGAACCAGTGTCGTCTGGCGGCAATGATGATTGTTTCTTTAAATGTTAACAGTTCTGCTGTCGTATAATTCACATATGATACAATTCAGTGGTTTGCATTTATTAAAAGAGAGCTTTGGAATCATCGCCCCCATCAGTTTCAGAACGGTTTCTGCTCCCTTGTGCTGGTCACCATCAGCCCCCCTCCTTCACCGCCCCCCAAGAAACCAGTCATCCAGGGACCGTCTCTATGGATTTACTTACCCTGGATTTCATACAGAGGAAAAAAAACACACAAAAGCAAAAAGAAAGAGGGGGAAAAAACCCTCTACTGAAAATCAGAAAATAATAAAATTGAAAACAAATTCAAAATGGGTCAAAAGCGAAACAGACGATGAGGCATTAACTTTTAACCTAACTGCATCGGTGGCCATCCACTTTCCAAGGTCCTCTGCCTGATAGCAGGCCCGATTGCATCCCTGGTCACAGGTCAGAGGGCATTCTCCAAGGCTGACCCTATTGGGGGCCCTGCCAATGGGTTTCGTGCTCCCACGGTCACCCCCTAGCCTTCCGTAAGCAGGGTGCTACCTGGTCTTGCCTTTCTGTATGTCAGGCTTCTGTCCTGCTCTGATGACTCACTTCTCCCACAGCAGTGTCCTAGATTTCAAGACTTTGCTTCCCCTGGGGGGTGTTGTTGCTGTTGGGGTCCGGCAAGTCAGTTCCAATCCAAAGCAGCCCCAAGCACCGCAGAACCAAACCCTGCTGGGCCCCGAGCCCTCCGCACTGCTGTTCCCAGACCCGAGGCCGTGGTGGCAGCCACGGGTCCGTCCATCTCCCTGAGGGTCTTCCGTCCTCTGCCCCTCCACTTTCCCAAGTGTGATGTCCTTCTCTCCTGGCAACAGGTACAAAGTACATGGGAGGAAGGCTCCCCACTCTCCCCTCTAAGACGCATCCAACAGCCCTGCTCCTAAACAGACTTGCTGGCTCTTTCGTCAGTCTGTGGGACTGCCAATAGTCTTTCTTCTTCAGCTCCACAATCCAAATGCGTCAATTTTTCTTGGGTCGTCCTTCTTCGATGTCCAGCCTTCACACGAAAATACCATGGCTTGTGGCCAGCCCCAATCACGGTTATGTTGACCCCCTCCCCAAAGGGATGTCCTACAGAGGACAGCCCTGAAGATAGAGCCCAGGGAGAGTGGCGGGTCTTCCCAGACCACACGGGAGCAAACTAACAGGGAGAGAGAGAGAGGGAGAGAGAGAGAGAGAACTGCACCCTGGCCCACCAAGTCCCAAGGATGACATTCCTGCTCAGAGCAGCCAATACACAGAGAGGACTGTAGCACAGGTCCCACCTTGAGACACGACGTCCCCTCACTGCCTCAGGGCACTGCAGGGACACCACTGGAGGCAGTGCAGGGACTGTGCCCAGTTGGATCCCCACACCAGGCGTAACATGAAGGGCGCACAGCAGAGCGGCAACGGGAGCAGAACAATGAAGTCCCCGAGGAATTCTGAAAATAGACTTCAGACCTGCGGGCAGGGCTTGGCACTGCATCAGACCTGATCAGAAAACATTCCCAAGGGTCAGCAGACAGACCTAGAACTATTTATAGGGGTGTTTTTTCATGTCTATCTGTATAAGATAGGCAGGATTGTTTACAATCTTGAGGAGAAAACTATGGGACTGATCATTCCAGGGGAGAGATGGGAGAGGGGGAGGAAAGGGAAAGGGAGGGGCAGCCAACAAACTCAGGGACAAGGGAACAATAAGAGATCTAAAAATGGTGCCTGAGAGAGCACAGAATGTCTGGTAGGGTTTGATCAAGTGCAATGGAGCCGAGGGGAAGTACTGAGCGCCGAATAAAGGCTGAGCATGACAGTGGGACAGGAGGAAAGCAAAAATAAATAGAGGGGAAAACTAGGAGGCAAAAGACATTTATAGAGGTCTAAATACAGGCAGATACTTATGTAAATATATTAATATTTAACGATAGGGATATAAGTCTACATGCATATTTTATAAGGTAAGTATTAAGGTAGCAGATGAACATTGGACCTCTACTCAAGTCCTTCCGCAATGCAAGAACACTTTGTTCTAATAACTCGGCATTCTGTGATGCTCACATTCACTACACGGTCACTGAAGACAAAATGGGTGCATAAGAAAATGTGGTAAAGAAAGCTGATGGTGCCCAGCTATCAAAAGATACAGCATTTGGGGTCTTAAAGGATTGAAGTTAAACAAGCAGCTATCTAGCTGAAAAACAACAAAGTCCACATGGAAGCACACCAGCCTGAATGATCATGAAGTGTCAACAGGATCAGGTATCAGACATCAGAAGACCCAAAACAAACAATTCAATCTTATCGATGCAAATGAGGGGGGTCAGAGTGGAGACCCAAAGCCCATATGTAGACAACTAGGCATCCCCTCACAGAAGGGTCACAAGGAAGGGACAAATCAGCCAGGGTGCAGTATAGCACCAACAGAACACACAGTCTTCCCACTCTTTAATGCTTCCTCCCTCCACTATCATGACCCCGTTCTACCTTACAAACCCAGCTAGACCAGAGCACGTGCACTGGTACAGATAAGAGCTCTCGACACACAGAATCCAGGACCGATAAACCCCTCGAGAACAGCAATGGGAGTAGTGATACCATGAGGGGGGAGAAAGGTGGGGAGAAGGTGTGGGGAGAAAGGGGAAACCGATCACAATGGCCAACTATAACCCCTGCCCCCGAGGGGAACGAACAACAGAAACATGGGAGAAGGAGGAGAGCAGATGGTGTAAGATATGAAAATAATAATTTATAATTCATCAAGGGTTCACAGGGTGGGAGGGAAGGGGATGGAGGGGGAGAGGAGCTGATACCAAGGGCTGAAGTAGAAAGAAAATGTTTGAAAAGGATTATGGCAACCTATGTACAAATGTGCTTGATACACTTGATTGTTTTAAGAGCTGGACGGGCCCAAGTAAAATGATTTATTTTAAAAAGAAGAAGCAGAAAGAAAGAAAAGACCATGACTTGGGTCCTTAAAGCTGCGTCCTTGCTTCCCGATGGTTCTTCTCTGCAGGGGCCCCACGCAGCTGGCTTGCCCAGGGCGGTTCTGATGGAGTAGCCGTCCATCGCAGGCAGGACCAGAGTCTGTCGGTCACACCTTGTTGATGGGCATTTAGCTGGTTTCCACCTTCTGGCTTCTCAGAAGAGGACGTTTCTAGAGCTTCTGCTTTGAGGGTAAGGTAAGGCAGGGCCCTGGTTTCCTGTAGAGGGTGGGCAGGAGCTCAGGAGACTGGCTCCATCCCAGGACTGAGATGATGTTTGCTTGAATTGCAGCTCCCAGGCAGGTATGACCAAGTCGAAGAGCCTGGGACTGGAAACAGGAGCTGGTCTGGAGAAAGGCGTTTGTGGAGGATTTCACCTTGAGATTAAATCATCCCTAAAATCAACAACGAATATCCCAATAAAAGACAGAAGAGGACAAACAGAAGATGAGGGCAACACGGAGGCAGAAGATGGAGTGATGCAGCCACAAGCCAAGGGATGCCAAGTCACCACAGGGAGCTGGAAGAGGTGAGGGGTCTATGGCACTGACATCATCTCCTGTCAACTTGAGGAAGGGGTGAAGTCTAGCCTGTCAATCAGGTGATAGCCAATGAGGCCTCTGTGTGGGTATGGCCTGCTCCTGAGGATTCTGGGAACTCCTGACTTCCTCCCTGGAGGCAGGACACACACACATTCCCTGTGAGACATTCCTGTTGACAAGCCACGTGGAGCTACGCTGATGGCAGCCAGAGCCTTAAAACTGGGGGTGAGGGGGGAACCACGTGGAGACCCATGCCAGTGCTGAGATGCTTCCACCACCAATGGGTCCACGAGACTTGCCACCCACCAGCCTGTGATCATCTTGCATCATTGCGTGGCCGCATGAGTCTGAAGAGGAATTTATAGATTGGTATCAGACCTATAGGCTAATATCAGACATATGGAATTGATCTGGACTGGGCCCCAATGTTTTCTTAATATACAATTGCTCTTTTATATAAGCTCTTTCTCATAACATACGAGTGTCTATGAATTTGTTTCTCTAGGCCACCCAGACTGACACAGGGTCCCTCCCCCAGGTCTCTAGGCATGTGGCCCTGATGCCCAGTTTCAGACTCCTGGCCTCCAGGGCTGTGAGTGAATGGGATGAGTGACTGTGATCTGAAGCCCCCAGTTTGTGGCACCCCGTGATGGAAACCCTGAGGACCTGGTTCAGACAGGGACCCTTCCTACCTTCCTCCAAAATCCCCTGCTTTGTGCCAGGCACCTTTGGGTGCAGGCAGGGTGTGGAAAGATGTGCCTGTTGCCTGTCAACACCCAGGATGTCGCTGGATGCATGTTGTAGTTTGCTGCCCTACTGTGGTGTTCCACGCCTTCCAGTCGGTTCTGACCCACAGGATCCCACGTAGAACACAAGGAAACACCGCCGACCCCGTGTCATCCTCACAATGGTTGTGATGTCTGAGCCCATGTGTCCCTCTATCCCCTCAAGAGCCTCCCTCTTTCTCACTGCCCCTCTACCAGGCATGACGTCCTTCCCCAGGGGCTGTCTCCTCCTGTCAGTGTGTCCAGCATACGTGAGACTGAGACCAAGTCTCGCCTGCCTCATTTCTAAGGAGCATTCTGGCTGCACTTCGCCCAAGATATCCGTCCGTCTGTCCTTCTGGTAGCCCATGTAGATTCAGTACTCTGTGCCAGCATCTGAATTCAAACCCATCCATTCTTCTTTGCCCTCCCTGCGTCACCGGCCAGTTGTCTTCAGCTCGCACGCGGTGATTGAAAGACACCGTGGCCTGGGGCGGGCACCGTGGTCCTCAGCGTGACATCTCTGCTCTGTTAAAAGCTGTTGGGCCCCAGATCATCTTCGTCACCCACCTAGTGGCTGCCTAAGCAGCCCTACCACAAAGGGGCAGCTTTGTCCAATAGAATCGTGCCCTCTCGTGGGCCCGGGGCTGCAAGTCTGAACTCGGGGGACAGCTCTTGGGGAAGGCTTCCCCTGGGTGAGCTTTGGGGACTGCCCTGGTCTCTCTTTGGCTTCTCGGACATCACCGTCCCTGCTCTGTGCAGAGTGGCTCCTCTTGGGGCTCAGAAGCCCACACGCCCACCATGCGCCACTCTGGCCTCGTTAGCAAAACATAGGAGCCTCCGTGCACCCGTGGGATTGCATCCACAGGCACAGGGGTGAGGGTGTGGGGACAGTGAAACGCCTCCCAGGAATGCAAACCCCCACCCTGCAGGAACAGAGGCCCCTGGGGGAGGAGGCCGGGGGCAGGGGGCCGGTGGGAAAGGGGAATGGAGCGTGACCCCCGGTGACATGTGTCCTTAGACTCTTAGGGACCCCAAGATGAAAGTGCTCTCCTGTAAATGGAGAGATCACCCATTCCAACTCACCGACACCCCCGAAAGAGATGGCCACCGTGGAAACCCCGCATGGCAGTTCTATGGGGTCCCTGTGAGTCGAAATCGATCCCAGCGCAGCGGGTGTGGTTGGAATTAGGAGCAGCTATTAATTCGTCTTCAAAGAGCCATTGCCTAATTTTTAAAGACTGTTTGGGACAAGCGGGACAAAGACCACCAGATTGCCCTAACGCCCTGTGTGCTGTGTTACCCAGAGGGCCGGCCGGCCAGAAGACAGCCTAGCCTCTGCTCAGCTCTCCTGGAGGGACCCCTCCGAGCTGGCGGGCTCAGCACGCACCTAGAGCCCCCCAGGCCCCTGCCACAGGGCAGCCCATTGGACAGGATGAATCCAGATGCAGGACATCGAGGGGAATTGTGGGAGCCAACAGGCCAGGCCCTGACCTCCCCGCCCAGGCTGGCTCCCTGGCCTCCTCCCATCCAGAGCCCTCTGGTCCCCCCCACCCCAGTCTCTGGGGGGCTCTCCTGCCCGCCTCGGTCTCTCTTACCAGAATAACAATTGCTCACTATTCTCCCAAGCTTCTCAGGGTTCACCCAGCCGTGAAATCACAGGGCTGTGAGCCTGCCGATGAACTGACCGCTTCTTCGAACTGCCCCGAGACTGCAGCACCCCTGTGGAACCCCGCAGGGAGAGCCAGGAGGGGTCCAGCAGTCACTGTCCTCCCTCTCTTCGAGGCTTAAGCTCCTCGTTGGACCCTCCCTCGCCTCGAGTGGAGTGGCGTTTAAAGCCATTTTATCAACTCTCTCTCCAGCGGGGATTGCCTTGATCCAAAAGCTAATTGTATTGACATTAACCTGTTTTAACAGGTCTACAGTATCAATAAATCATTTTTTAGTAGGTCTTCTTATTACAGCACTCCGTTAATGTATTGCACTTGAAGTGACAAGTAGCCCGAGAAATCATTGCTTTCCTGTAATATACTTTGTCTTTTTAAGTCTCGGCTTTCCCCCTGGTAGTTCCAGATACTTCTAGGGTCGATTTAGCTGTGAGTATAAGCCAAGGACTGACCGACGCTGCAAGCTGCACGGACATCCCCAGGCATCCACCCGCTGGTATCCCGCCACTTCCAGAAGCATCCAGGGAGGGAAGAAGGACAAATCAGTCTTGGAAGGAGTACAGCCAGAGGGTCCCTTCGAGGCAAAGATGGGGAGACTTTGTCTGCTGTGCTGTGGGCAGGCTGAAAGGAGAGACCAGTTCCTGGTGAAAGACATGACACTTGGTAAAGCAGGGGGGCAGCGAGAGGGTACAAAGGAAGACCTCAACCAGATGGATGGACACAGGGGGACAACAAAGGACTCCGGCGTAGGAATGATTCTGAGGTGGCTCAGGACCGGGCTGTGTTCTGTCCTGCTGTCTGTAGGGTTGCTATGGGTCAGGACCGACTCACTGGCACCTGATCACCGCAGCCACAAATGGGGATGGTCCGGTAAGGTGCGGAGTCAAGGGCATCCATGTAGCACTCAAGGCAGCTGAGTGGTAAAGAATGCATCTTCACTTGGGCCGTGGCAGTGACATCATCTGGTGTCAACTTGCAGAGGGGCGGAGTCTAGCCTGTCAATCCGGTGGCAGCATGATGACCTCATTTGGAGGCGCCACGGAGATAAATAGCTCACAGAGGCCAGCTACACACAGACTCTCTGCTTGGTATTCCTGATGACAAGACACGTGGAACTATGCTAGTGCCCTGGAGCTGGAGGAGGCTTAGGAAGACCCACGACGCCAGCGCTGAGATGCTTCCACTACCACTGGATCCACAAGACCTTCCTCCCACTGCTCTGTGATCTCCCTGCATTCGTCATCATTGCATGTATTGCAGGAGTCTGAAGAGGAATTTATAGATTGGTATTGGACATGTGGTCTAATATCAGACTTATGGACACAATCTGGACTGGGCTGGGATGTTTTCTCAACATATAATTGCTCTTGTCTATAAATGTCTTTGTTATCACATGTACGTGTCTATGAATTTGTTTCTCTAGTCCACCCAGACTAACACATGGGCTCTGAAACACTGTCGAAATCCAGAGGCAGGTAAAGTAATAAAATAAAGGCCCTCAAATCGTCAGCTCCTCTAGAAGGAGGTGGGGGCATCCCACTAACGGCATCTATACTCACTAGCATCACACACCTTACTGAGCAGAAGCATGGCCAGCCAGCACATTCTCAAAAGGAAAAGCAAAATTTCACACCCTGCCATTGATTGAATCCCGGCTCAGAGAGACACCCCCCCCCAACCCCCCAGAGAAGGAAAGCACTGCTGGGTGGGTTGCCGGGACTGTAATTCTTGACTGGAGTAGAAGCCTAGTCTTTCTTCCTTGGAGGGGCTGATGGTTTCAAACTGCTGACCTTGAGGCTAGCAGCCCAATGCATAACCACTAGGCCACAAAGGCTCCTAGCTAGCATCCCCCACCTCACCAAAGGGAAGTCATGCCAACCATCGCATTAGGGATGAGTTAATCAAGTGTTTGGCCAAATTTGTTGTTGCTGTTAGGTGCCAGGGAGATGGTGCAGGCCCATAGTGACCCTGTGCACACCCTGCACCATCCTCGGTGTTCCCAGACTTGAGCCCATTGTTGCAGCTGCTATGTCCATCCATCTCCTGAGGCCCGCCCTCTTTTTCTCTGTTCCCCCACTTTATGAAACACGGTGTCCTTCTCCAGGGACCGGTCTCTCCTGACAGCACGCCCCAAATAATCCTCTCTGTCTAACGATCACTCTGGCCATACTTCTTCCAAGACAGATCCGTTTGTCTTTTGGCAGTCCATGATACTTTCAGTGCTGCTTTCGCCAGCACCCAAGTTCAAACGCACTAATTCTTCTTCGGTCTTCCTTATTCAATGTCCAATGTTCACCTGCATGTGAGGCCATTGAAAATATCATGGCTTGAGGACGCCACATCAAAGTGTGGTGAAGAAAGCAGATGGTGCCCGGCTATCCATTGGAATAGTGTCTGGGGTCTTAAAGGATTGTATCCAAACTAGCAGCTAACTAAGTGAAATGTCAACCAATTCCACATTAAAGAAGTACTCCACCCTGTGTGAGCCAAAGATGACAATAACAAAACCCAACTATGACAACAGGAAAACTGTCAGAACCTAAATTGTGAACACCCGAATTGTAGAAGGCTGTGGAGGACAGTGGGAGCCTAAACTCCAGTTTTAGACTGTCTAATTGGATTGAGCCTCTGGCAGATCCCCTCTAGCCACAGCCTAGGGACTAAAACAGCCTTATGATCAGACAGATCATTATAAACTTGACAATGATGCATCATGTCAGTGTTGTGTCCCCCAGGCCACATTTCTGTTATTCGACCTCGTTGGGGCTGGGAGGCTATAGCCAACCTTATGATGGGTTCCCTCTTTCTCCCCCTAGCCCCTACCCACCATGCCCCTATCCTCGTGATATTGTTGCTCCCACTACTGTTCCTGAGGTTCTCAATGTGTCCTGAATTCCATGTATAGAGAGCACTTTTCTGTACCAGTCTAGCCGATCCATAAGGTGGAACTGGGGCATGGTAGTGGGGTGGCAGGGGAGGGGGACGGCATTCAGGAACTAGAGGAATGATGTGTGGTTCTTCAGCATTATCCCACTGCACCCTGGTTGAATCGTCCCTTCCTTGTAACCGTTCTTGGGCAGGGGGGATACCCAATTGTCTACAGATAGGCTTTAGGTCTCCATTCCAACCCTCCTCTTTCTCATGATATAGTTATTTGTTTTGGATCTTTTGATACCTGATGCCCGATCCTGCTGACACCTCATGATCACACAGGCTGGTGTGCTTCTTCCATGTGGGCTTATTTGCTAACCTGCTAGATGGCTGCTTGTTTAACATCAAGCCTTTAGGACCGCATGGAGGGGTTTCAGTTTGCTTGTTTGTTTTTGCCCAGAAAAAAGAAAATGCTGTGGCTTGGGTCAGGTGCACCTTACTCCTCAAAGTCACACCCTAGCTTCCAACACGCTGAAGAGGCCGTGGGCAGCAGATCAACCGAGGGCAGCGCACCTTTTCATCGCTTGGCTGCAGCTTCTGTGAGCATTGGTTGTGAATCCAAGCAGAACAAAATCCTAGGCAACTTCAGACGTCTCTCCATTTACCACGGTGTTACCTATCGGTCCAGTGGTGAGGATTTCTGTCTTCCGTACATTGAGTTATCATCCACACTGAAGGCTACAATCCTTCTTCTTCACCAGCAAGTGCATCAAGTCCTCCTCATTTCAGCAAGCAAGGCCGTGTCCTCTGCACAGGGCAGGTGGTTCATAAACCTTCGATGCCACATGCTTCTCCATAGAATCCAGTGTCTCTAGTGATGTGCTCAGCCTACTCCCTGAATAAGTATGGTGAGAGGATCCAACAGCTTTCCTGACTGCAAGCCATGTAGCATTCCCTTGTTCTGTTCTCACAACCTCCCCTTGATCCATGTACAAGTGTCGCAGGAGCACAATGGAATTCCCATGTTTCTCAGGGTGAGCCATCATCTGTTATGACCCACACAGTCGAGTGCTGTGGCGCAGCCAATAAAACACCAGTACACATCTCTCTGGTACTCTCTGCTTTCAGCCAAGACCCATCTGACATCAGCAATGATAGCCCTTGTTCCAAGCCCTCTTCCGAATCCGGCCTGTACTCTGGCAGCTCCCTGCCACTGCCCTGCTGCCACCATTGTTGGAGGATCTTCAGAAAGGTTTGTCGACATGTGACTCAGAGATCGCATTCTATAATATGAGCATTCCGTTGGGTCGCTTCCCTTGGAAGGGGTGCAAATGTGGATCTCGTCCAGTCAGTTGGCCAGGTAGCTGTCTTCCAAATTCCCTGGCATCGACGAGTGAGTGCTTTGTCAGTTTGTTGAAACATTTCAATTGGTGTTCCATCCATTCCTCGTTTGGGGAAAATGCTTTCAGTGCAGCTTAAACCTCTCCATTAGCACCCTTGGTTCTTTCTTTTTTTGCCTTTTTAAATCATTTTATTGGGGGCTGTTACAAATCTTATAACGACGGTGGGCTGCTGGCCAGCTCTGCGTGGCACCGTGACTCTGGATTCTGTCCATCTTCTGATGCTTATCGCACCAGTCAGTATCTTGCCCGTAAAATCTTTCAAAATCGCAACTAGCGTGCCTTTCGTATGGCCACGGTTGCAGTATTGCCGCCGAATGTTCGTTCTTGAGTTCGTTCATTAAGAGATATGCTGCGCGTGTTCTTCCTCTTCGATGTTCCAACTCTCGGTAGTTGCACGTTTCGTTAGAGCATTTGACGTTTGGTCTTCTCGAGCTGCCCTCTGAAATGTTCTGTTCAGACCTTTCACCTCATCATTCCTTCCAAGCGCCTTCGCTGCTCTGCCAGTGAGAGAGAGCGAGTTTCAGAGTCTCGTCTGACATCCGCCGTGATCTTTTTTCTTTCCTGTCTCTTTAATGACCCCTTGCTTTCTTCAGGAACGACGGTCTTGATGTCTCCCCGCGGCTCAGCAGGTCCTCTGCCATTAGTGTTCAGAGCATCACATCTCTTCTTGAGGTGTTCTCGAATTCCAGGTGGGATAGTCAAGGTCATATTTCGGCTCCTGTGGACCCGTTTTCATCTTCTTCGGCTTCCACTGGCACTTACATCTCAGCAGCTGATGGGCTGCTACACAGTTAGTCGCTGGCCCGGGCTCAGCGGCTGATAGTGAGCAGCTCCATCATCTCCTCCACCAGATGGAGTCCGTTTGATTCCTACTTATTCCATGTGGAGAAGTCTGTGTGCGTGTAGGCGCCTTTTGTGTTGTTGGGAAAAGGTACTTGTTGTAACAAGTTGTTGATTTTGCAAAAATTCTATCATGCGCTCTCCAGCTTTGTTTCTATTGCCAAGTCTGTATTTTCCAACTACTGTTCCTTTCTCTGGTCTCCAACTTTGCATTCCGATAGCCAATAATTATCAAGGCATCCCGATTGCGTGTTTGCTCCGTTTCCGTTGGTAAAATGCTTCCATTTCTTCATCACTAGCTTCAGTGGGCTGTGCGCAAATTTTATTAATAGTTGTCGCGATTGAATTTCCTTGAAGGGACAGATGGCACGGTGCTTCCTCATAGACTTTGCAATGTTCCCCTTGACCGTGAGTGCCCCTCCGTTCCCCTTGACCGTGTTCTTCCCGGCAGAGTAAATCATGTGGTTTTTCTGATTCTAAATGGTCGATGCCAGCCCACTTCAGCTCACTGGCACCTGGGATTTTGGTCTTTAAGCGTTCCATTTCAATTTTTTTCCGGACTTGTGATTTTCCTAGATTCAGGATTCGTACATTTCAAGTTGTGATGATGTGCAGATTTGTGCAGCTGGTTTGCCTCACCTGGATTGAGTCCCATCAGCAACTGAAGATCCTAAAGATTTCACTCTCTCAACCTTCACGCCCTGCACATCCCCAGGATCGACTCTACTTTGAGAAAGCAGCCCCTCCTCCATCTCATCTCAAGTGCCTTCTTCCTATGGGGACGGACCCTCCTCCGGCCTGGTCTCAGACCACGTGCTTCCATCCATTCGGCCCTCCGTATCTGACAATGTCCCCATGCTATGCATAAGGTTTTCGGTGGCCACTTCCTCCAAAGTGGGACAGCGAGTCATTCTTCACAGTCTGTTCTTAGTCTGGAAGCTCCCCGAAGTGAGCTCATTCGGGGTGCCCTTGCTGGCATTTGAACTATCCATATCATAGCTTCCTGTATCACAGCAACATTGTATGTCAGACCGCAGTACAACAGACCGGCAGACATGGGGTGGACCCATCCTATAGGGTCTCAGAACTGGGACTTCCATCCAGGACATCCGGTGTGAATCCACCAAGGGGGTTTGGGAGAGGGTAGAAGTCAGTAATAAGGGTCTGCTCTAGGAGGGTTGGAACAGGCAGACCCCTGGAAAGTGGCAAAGGTGGGTGACTGTCTGTTAGCTGGAGTTATGGGACCCAAGAGACATGAAGATGGAGACCCCGGCCAGTCGCTGGCATGATGCCATCCTTTTCACGAGAGACCACATGCCAGGTGACACTGGCCCCCAGGTGTGACCAGTCTGGGCTTGGGTTGGCCTCTGAGCACCTCCACCCACAGCGAAAAGGTCAGGTCTCACCCCACCCCACAGAAAGGTTCTGCTCTGACCTGTTCCTGACATCCTAGGACCCCAACGACACCACCAGCACCCCCAGATACTGAAAAGAGGGGAGAGCCCTGGGCTCCCAGTTCAGAATTTCTCCATGGGCTTCTCCAAAAGGGGCTCTTGAAAAACCCCCATGAAGCTGGAACCCCAAACCTCTTAACCTCAGTCTTCTCCCATGTCCCCTGTCTCCCGAGACAGCATTGCCCTTTCTCATGCCATCAGGGCTGGGCTGCCCCTCAGTTTCCAGCAGGGCACCCCACGGCATAACCAGGATAAGCAAGGAGGTGACTGAGACAAATGAGGCAGGGAGTTGCCTCTGCAGGACTAGGATCCCCACTCCACTTATAGAGCCCTGCATATCCTAAGCTCTCACCACCCATCAGCCAGGTGGCTGTACTGGGGTGCCCTGCCCTGCAGGTTGCTGTCTGGAAACCATGCCACCAGGATTTCAAATCTCAGCAGGGCCACCTCAGGTGGATGGACAGGTTTAAGCAGAGTTTCCAGACAAAGACAGACTAGGAAGAAAGGCCTGGTGAGCTACATCTGAAAATCAGCCAATGAAGACCCACTGGACCCCCACCGCACATTGTCTGATGCCACCCAGGGCGGGAGAGCACTCTGACCGCAGCGCCTGCTCCACAGGCTCCATCCAGCATCCTGGTGGCTGTGGCATGGTGCAGGGCCAGCAGCCGGCGTCCCATTGCCCAACAGCATGTTATAAACACACCACAGAAGGAACCCCTTAAAGCCCCGGTGAGGCAGCAGTTACGCCGTGGGCTGCTAACTGCAAGGTCAGCAGTTCAAAACCACCAGCCGCTCTGAGGGAGAAAGACGGGGCGTCCTGCTCCCCTCAAGAGTACTGAATTGTACATGTAGAAGTTGTTGGATTGAAGGACGTTGTGTTATGTATATATTTACCCCGATTAAAAATAATAATTATACGAATAATGAGCACAAGGAAGAAGAAAATGTTCTGACATTGACTGTGGCCGCGATCGCCCAACTCTCCTTGATGTGAGTGGGTTGTATGGTGTGTGGATGAAGCACCAATTTAAAATGTTTTTAAAAGTTACAGTCTCGGACACCCGCAGGGAGAGTTCTCTGTCCTGTTGGGTCCCTGTGAGCTGGCATCCACTCGCTGGCAGTGAGCTTGGTTTGGGTTTGGGATCCTGGTCTCCCTTATGGCCCAGCGAGATCTGTGCCCTAATTACCAGAGAATCCCTCTGCGCCGCCCCGCCACCTACGGGTCCCAAGTGCAGGGAAGGCTGAGGGCTGAGCTTGCTCCAGACCCGGAGGACCCTGTGCTGGGGGAAAGGGAGGGGGACAGGAAGCCCGGGGCCAGAGAAGAGGTGGAGATAGAGCTGCTTTTCCTGCAGGGTAGCAGAGTCCTGCCTGGCCCATCATTTCACACACGTCCAATTCTGCTGTCAGGAAGACAATGCCAGGAGTCCGTTTTCTGACTCAGATCCGAAAGAACTCAAAAGGGACACAGGAGGGGACTGCAGTCTTTTTATTCCATGTTTCTATGAGAGTTTGAAAGTCCCTCCTGGAAGCCAAGAGGCATTCTCCAAGGTTCCCAGTCTTTTGCCAAAGAATTGGGTGCACTGTGAGAGAGAGACTCAGCCTCCGTGGGACAGAGAAAGGTGGAACTGAACTGCCCCCTGTGAGTTTGCAAGATTGTCACTCTTTAATGGAGTAGAAGGCCCCATCTTTCTCCCTTGGAGCAGCTGGGGGTTTCGAACTAGTGACCTTGCAGACCGCAGCCCAAGGCATAACCACTATGCCACCAGGGCTCCTGATGGTAAGTAAAAGTCGTGCTTAATTCCCAGATCTATTCATTCCTTCAGTTACAATTGCCTTTGCACATCCCAAGTTCTCCACAATAAAATTAATTAAAAGGAGAAAGAAAAGAAGAAAAACTAAGGGAAAACTACAAGGACTCCAGGAAAGAGTGTCTAATTTGTCATCACTGTCAATAAAAAGTAAATTAGGTGAAAATCTTAATTACAACGACATAATGAGTGCTAGTGCTGAAATTAAGGCAAGAAACTAAATTTTATAGAGCGGGCGTGAAATCATTTAGGAATTCTGCATGCTTTTGTTTTATTACTCATCCAAGCATTATTGTCCATCAATGAAACACCCAGGCATATGCAGTAATAATTAAATTCCATTCCCTTTGATAGTTTGCCAACTTTGGGTTATCAAATAATAACCCATCATTTTGCATACCTTCCTCCATGGTGTTGCAATGAAGGTATACTTGACCAGGCTAGAGGCTATGAGATTGTGTACATATAATCAATCTATATATAGAGATTCTATAAATATATAATCAATACACACACACACACACACGAGGTATCCTGGTAGCGTAGTGATTATGAGTTAGGCTGCTCACCACGAGGTCAGCAGTTGAAAACCACCACCAGCCGCTCAGTGGGTGGGAGAAGCACCGAGCTTGCTTCTCTTGTAAAGAGTTGCCATCTCAGAAAGTCACAGGACCAGTTGGACCCCGTCCTACAGGGTCCCTACGAGTCAGAATTAACTCAATGGCGGTGAGGTTTGTTTTAGACTTGAGATTATATGAGTGTGTGTGTGTGTGTGTGTGTGTGTGTGTGTGTGTGTGTGTGTGTACATATAGATGCTGTTGTTTTACTGAAGAGTTGGTTACCTTGATTTCTGATTGTACTGAAACACATGGTGTGTGGGCCCATGCCCCACAGACATGAGGGGTGTGTCCCAGATGGAGGGCGGTTGAGAGAGTCAGGTGGGCATAGGGAGAACTTGGCCTCGTTAACTCCCCTGGGATTACATCCACAGGTGTAAACCCACTGCCTTGGACTCCATCCTCCCCTGGGATTGCATCCACAGGTGTAAACCCACTGCCTCGGACTCCATCCTCCCCTGGGATTGCATCCACAGGTGTAAACCCACTGCCCTGAAGGCATCGCAGACTCACCTCAACCCTATGGGACCAAGTGGGACTGCTCCTTACTGTCAATCTTCAGACAGCCTCGGCTTTCCCCCTCAGAGCAGCTGGTGGGTTTGAACTGCCCACCCTGAGGTTATCAACCCAGGGTTTAACCCACTGCACCACAAGAATCATCCATAGGCATCCCTCCAACTCATGGCAACCCTGCAGGACAGGGTGGACCTGCACCTTCTGCTTTGTGGGACTGCACATCTTCATTGAAGCAAGCAGCCTCTTCCGTCTCCCTCGGAGAGAAGAGAACAAAACAAGACTGCTGACATGGTGACAGCGCAGGAGCCCTTGTAGAAGAGGGGACCATGAGAATCCAGCCCCACCCTGGTGTAAAGAGGGCATAGGGGGCTGGGGGAGGGGGTGGGGCACCACTACACCTCTGCACCCATACCAGGTGCTGGGTATGCATGAAGCACCCACCAAGGGACGACTGGGGCATGCACGCACCCAGGGCACCCACTCTGGCCTGGGCCCTGGCCTCATAGGGGCATATCCTGAGGCAGGCAGGGAGCACGGATGACCACAGGAGACATGGGAGTGCAGGGTCCTGTGGGCAGCCAAAGAGGGCTTCCTGGCAGAGGTGAAGCCTTGGAGCTGGTCCTAGAGCACAGGTGGACTGCAGACACGGGGATGGGCGAGCCATGGAGGGAGGCCCTTCACTCACTCACTCATCCCTTCTCCCCTCAGGTATCCTGGGGGCCTGCCCAGTGCCCACACCTGGGGGCATGACCAAGGAAGGCTGGCTGGGCATTGTCGGGGCTCCGGCCCCACCCAGGAGCTCTCTGCCTGCTCTTGTGCCAGTTTCTGTAGACCCGATGCTTCCCAGTTCCCAGCCCCTCGGGGAGAGGCTGGCCACCCCCAAGAAGTGTCCACACCAGGGCCTGGCCAGGCCCCCACTCCTGTTCATCAAACCACTTCCTTCTGACTCATGGTGACCCCAGGGACACGGAGCAGGACTGTTCTGCGGGGAGTTTGAGCCTGGGCAGGCTGTCGGGGATGACTTTGTGTCCATAGAGAATGGAGTCGAGGAAACCTTCTGGGACAGGTCTACTCTGTCAGCTGGCTCTGAGGACACCAGCACTGCCGTGGTGACCCTGGCACTGCCCTCGGCCCTCAGGAACAGCCCCTGAGGGAGGTCCACTCCCGTATCTGCCCACAACTCCAGAGGAGAAAGCCATTGCCACCCCTCATTGGCCAGCAAAGCTTGCCGGGCTTCTCTGTTCATCTCCTCTGTCTGAGTCACCACTGCTTCCTGCTTCAACACGGGCTTGGTGTTGGGTCTTCTCCTGGCACCCCTCCAGCCAGGTGAGTGATCCCCCAAGGTGGGCATCTCTCTGATGCCACCCATATTCTCAGAGATGGCACCCGCCTCTCTCAAAGCCCCGAATTCACTGCCATCAACTCACAGTGACCCCACAAGACAGGGTAGAACTGCCCCCGTGGTAGAAAGTCCATCCTGAGGAGCACCTGGTGGTTTTGAACTGCTGACCTTGTGGTTGACAGCCCAAGAGATAACCACCTCTGTGCCATCAGGGCTGCTTCGTGGAATGAGGGGGCTTCAGAAAAGCCCATGGGGAGATGAAATCAAAAGATCGTGGAATTTTTCCCACCAATTTTTCGAAGCCCCCTGTGTGCTTTGCGCACTGCCAAGGCGGCCAGGTGGCACACTGGGTTAAGCTGGGGTGGACCTGCCAAGGGCAGTGGTTCAACCACCGCAGCTGCTCTGCCTTTCTGGGTGGACTGGCGGGCACTGAGGGAGGGAGGGAGGGAGGGAGAGAGAGAGAGAGAGAGAGAGAGAGAGAGAGAGAGAGAGAGAGAGAGAGAGAGAGAGAGAGAGAGAGAGAGAGAGAGAGGATTTATCTTTCCAAACGGCAAGAGAAAACAAGAACCACCATCTGAGAGGGGAGGCTACATGGCCCAAGCTTCATGGATAAGAGGCTCAGATTGGCACGATTTCCGCCCACCCCCCCACCCCTGCCCCTTCCCTGTGTTACAGCTTACAGCCCCAGGATGGGCAAAGGGTCTGCCGGCAACCTGCCTCTAAAGATGAGCTGTGCACATGACCCAGCAGTGCCTCTGGAGGAGTGCGGGCCACCTCCCGGCTAGGACACAGCAGCCGAGAGAATCCTGTGAGGCACGGAGTCACTCTGAGACACGGGGTGGAGTCACTCTGAGACACCACTGGGTGGCCGTGAACAGGCAGCGCTGGGGTGGCCACAGGTTGGGCAGAGGGTGGGCAGCAGAGGGTGAGCCTGAGAGAGACTTCGCAGCTTGTCACATGATAGGCTGTTGTGGAGCAAATGCTCAGGGCAGCAGCTCACAGTTGGAAGGACGACAGGGGGCTTTATTCCAAAGCGAAGATTGCTGCCTCCTTGGGCCAGGCTGGGTCTCAGGCCCCCGCCTGTGTCTAGGGCAGGGAGGCGCGGCCACCAGGAGGGGGCGGGAGGCAGGCCTGCTCCCTCTCTCTCAGATCCGTTTAATTAAAAGCAGGATGGATGCCTGGCTCCCTGGGAGACAATCATTAGACAATCAAAGTGCTTGGGTGCAAGGAAGTAATTGCATTCTGCAATGACCCTTTGCCAATCGATCAATAATTAAATAAGAAGTGGTAATGAGTTCTGGGGGCCCAACACTTACGCCCCTCTTCTCCCCGCCCCACCCCAGCAGGACACAGACCTGGAGAGACTGCCTTCCCAGCGCCCCAGGTCTCCCACCTGAGTGCAGAGAGACCGCCCGCATTGTTCCCTTCCTGGGCGGGGAGGGGCTGGTCTCCGTATCAATGGCAGTGCCCACATCACCCCCATCAACAGCACCTTGAGCCTTCATTCGGGTGGCAGCCCCGCCCACAAGAGAACACTGTCTGAGACTGACGCCGCCACCAGGCTGCTTCCACTGGAAGATGATCACCAGCCCTTTCTTCCTCCTGCGTCTGAGTCCGGCACAGCAACCAAGAGCCTCCACGGACGGGCGGCGGCGGCTGCACAGAGGTCCCCTGGCCAGGAGTCAAAGCCAGGTGTCAGGTACGGAAGGGGAGCATTCTAACATTGCCATCCCCCAAAGATACTGCAGTTGTCCGACAAGCCTCTCCAGGGTTAGGAAATGAGGTGAGCAGGAGGCCATGGCCACGATATAAATGATATCAGGAGCTCTGTGGTACGCAGTGGCCTGGTCGGCCAGGTACCCAGCAGGGGTTCGGGGGTGGGGGGCGGCCTGGCTACCTGCTCCCCTGAGGGAGAAAACCCGTAGCCCTGCAGCCGATTTCAACTCCTTTTGACCCTCTGGGACAGAAGAGAACCACCTGCAGGGGTCCCAAGACTGTAATTGTCACAGAAGCAAGTCCCTACCTGGTCTTTCTCCCAAGGAGCCACTAGTGGATCCCGCCCACTAGGCTTATCATCCAGAGTCCAGTGCTTAAGGGGATACCAGCCGGACTCCTCCCCAGAAGGACCACAGTCTAGAAACTTCTGCGGGGCAGATGGACTCTGGCCCAGAGGGTGTCCAAGTGTCAGAAATGCAGCCCCCCACCCCGCTAACAACCCAAACCTCAGGGAGCAGTTTGAACAGCAGGCAGCTATTGCGGCTGGGCTGGAGCAGCTCGGCGGGTCTTGGCTGGGTCTGCTGCCAAGGTCACAGGGGTGGGCTGGCCAGGCTGGCCAGGGCAGGAGCCTGGGCTGGGGGGGGGGGGAGGGAAGCTCACGCTCATTCTCCTTTCCGCTCCAGGCACTCAGGAGAACTTGTAAGGCCCGCTTTTATCTACACCCACCCCTCCCCTGCCTCTCAGTGCTCTTTATCTCAAAGCCACAGCCTGGCTGCCTTTGAAAGGCTCTGTGGGGGGCTGCTCTTCACAGCAGAGCAGAACATCCCTTGTCCGTGCTGCTTCCAACCGGTGAAGACACAGTGAGCACTTTGCCCAGGCTTCCTGAGCCAGAGCCCAGGCGGTGGGCAGGACCGGGGTGCAGGAACTTCCCTGGGTCTCTTGGCTCCCCCAAATAAAATCAAAATCAAACCCATTCTGACCAGCTCATGGGGGCCCACGGGGCTTTCTTGGCTGTGAGCTCAATGACATCAAGAGGCCGCAAGCTTCCCAGGCTCCAAGGGTTCAAGAGACCACATCCTGAGGGGATTTCCAAAACCAGACTCACCGCCATCGCTGACTCAGGGAGACCTTGCCAGGCAGGGTGGAACTGCCCCTGTGGGTCTCTGATACTGCCACTCCTTATGGGAGGAGAAATCTCTGTCTTTCTCTCTCAGAGCTGCTGGCAGTTTCGAACTAATGACCTTGCAGTTAGCAGCACAGTGCGTGACCACTGTGCCACCAGGGCTGCTGTGTGGCCTTAGGGGACAGAATCGCATTTTCTCTGCATTCTGGAGACGGAAAGACCAAAGCAGGGAGGCAGCCTTCTGTCGGCTTCTCCCCTGGTTCCTGATGACAGCCTGCCACAGAAGGGACGCTTTGAGGGCACTGACCAGCAGCCTCGGCCATCACGCCATCACGGGTGCTCCTGTGTGCCTGTCCCTCGCCCTGCCGGTTCTCCCCCTTTCAAAACACCACCCAGAAAGGACTCCGGTTCGAGGCCACCCTGCTCTGTCCAGACCTCGTTAACAAACCAAAAGAAGAACTCTCATGTTCATGTGCGTGGGTGCAGAAGTTAAACACTCACTCACTGCCATGAAGTTGATGTTGTCTCACAGTGACCTTATGGAACAGGGTAGAACTGCCTGCCCCTGCGGGTTTCTGAGACTGTCACTCCTTTGGGGAGTCAAAAGCCTCGTCCTTCTCCAGCCGAGCAGCTGTTGGCTTTGAAATGCTGACCTTGCACCTCCAAACTCCTTGACACGGAGTCGATGCTGACTTAGGGCAACCCCATAGAACAAGGTAGAACTAACTGCCCCCATGCGTTTCTGGACTCCTGACTGCTAATGAGAGCAGAAAGCCTGTCTTTCTCCCGCGGGGTGCCCACTGGTTTCAAACCATGGGCCTTGAGGATCAAAACCTAATGCGTAAGTGCTCCACCACCAGCGCTCCCTCGACCTTTCGGTGCAGGGCTTTATCGTTGACCTGACTGCTGGCTGTCTGCCCTCGGCAGCAGGCCCTGCAAAGGTGGAGTCACGCAGTCCGGGCTGACTCACTGCGACCCTGGGAGCCACAGCCCAAGCCCTGGCCAGGCCTGCACCAGCCTTGTCACATCGGAGCCCCTGGCTGCAGCCACGGCCTCAGTCCATCTCCTTGAGGGTTGTCCACTTTTTTGGTTTTGCTGATGTACTTCACTGAGCATGATGCCCTTCTCTGGGGGCCTGGTCGCTCTGGAAGGAAGCTGAAAGGCCCTGCGGACAGTTTTACTCCCCATCACCCGGGGTGACTGTGAGTCAGGGTGGGTTGGAAGTTGTGCAGTCTTTAGTGGAGAGGCAATTGTAGCTACAGCTGGAAGGGTTTTGTTGCCAGGAATGGAGGGGAGGGGGCTTGGTGCAGTGGAACCAACCAAGACCCCAGAACCAGATCTGTTGAGGGGAGACTAGAGATACTGGTCTCTTTTCAGGTGCTCTGCCTACTTCTAAGGTCACCTGGGTCAGGGGCCAGCCCGCCAGGGATGCCCCAGTATGACTGGCTGCATTCCCAGAGGCACAGGGCAGTGTGTGTGGCCTACAGGTGACCTGGGGCACACCTCTGTCACCAACCCTCTGAGCTCTCTGTTCAATGCACAGACCCATGGGGCCACACAGGGACTCCAGGGCCACCTGCTCTCCTGCCATCCCCAGGCTGCCTGTCCTGTCCCCAGCCTCGGCCATGCCTGCCCTGCACCTGGGAAAACACACATGGGGTTTCCCCTGCTGCTCCATACTCTCCTCACCCCTGGATGGGAGGATCTAAGATAATGAGGGAGTTTGATCAGTCGGGAGGGGGACACTGATGGTGGTGGGCTCCGGAGCCCCTCCCAGCGCTCTGGGCTGGTGTTTGGAACTCTGAAGGAGACAGAGTGACTTGGAGGACAGGCATACCTAGCCCACAACTCCTCTGTCTCCGCAGGTGGGATGGGAAGGCGGGGGGCTCCAGTAGCTCCTGGACCCTGTGAAAGTGACCAGAGCCCCACGTACACTTGCTAATAAAGACCCGGGACTTCCGTATGGATTGAAGTTCAGAGAGCAGGTGACATCAGGGTAAATGGAGGACAGACTGAAGTTGTCCAGGATTCTATCCTGCTTAGACCCACCACCCACATCACAGCTCCATTGCGATAGTTTATTGTGCCAGCCTGGCCGATAAACACAAGTAGGATTTACTGAAGGGCAGAGGGATAAATGGCTCGGTGAGCCTCGCCTTGCTTGTTCTGTGCCTCAATTTAAAGGGGTACACTACCTGTGGGATGCCTAGCCTGTGAACTGTGTCGCTGTAAGTTGAGGTCCCTTTAAACCCACGTGATTGGAATGTGCGTCTTTGGAGCTGGGGACCGACAGTTGATGACAGTTGGGGACCTGCCTTGCTATTTGCTGCCTGGATATATATAGCCCAGCTCTCTCTACAGAAGGGGACTGGCAACTGGCGGCTCTCAAGCCTTAAAGGACTGCTAGTGTCTCACTGCTTTATAATTTAACTGTGAATTTCTTGTATTATCTATCTGTATATAATTTAATGGTTCATTTCTTGTATTATATATCTATCTTTATAAATATATTTATATATAATTACTAGCAATCTGGTTTGTCTCTCTAGAGAACCCTGTCTAACATATCCACCCACCATCCACGCTTATGGATCCACCACCCACACTCAGGGATCCACACTCAGGGATCCACCACCCACACTCAGGGATCCACCACCCACACTCAGGAGACCAAAGGAGGCATTGCATTTGGTCAGTCTGCTGCACAAGACCTCTTTAGAGTGTTGCAAAGTGTGTCCGTTACATTGGGGATGAAGGTGCACCTGACCTAAACCAGGTGTTCTCAATTCCCTCACAGGCACGTGAAAGCCAGACACTGAGTAAAGAAGACCGCAGAAGAATCGATGCATCGGAATTAGTGCATAAGCAAAAATATATATTGAAAAGACCATGGACCACCGGAAGAAGGAGTAAATTTGTCTTGGAAGAATTACAGCCGGAGCTCCTTAGAGGCAGGGATGGAGGGACTCTGTCTCACATACTTTGGCTGTGTCCCGAGAGACCAGTCCCTGGGGAAGGACACCGTGTTTGGTAGAGCGGGGGGGTGGGGGGCTGGCGAAGAAGAGGAAGCCCTTCAACTAGCTAGACTGGCATGGTGGCTGCAACAATGCACTCAGCTGTGAGAGCACCCACTGCCGTGAGGCCGGTGCCAGCCCGCAGCGCTTCATCGTCTTGAGTGTGAGGTTATGATGAATCAGAGGCAAAGAGGGCACCGGACAAGAACAAAGTGTCTGTGAATGTGACCGACTGGGGACAGATGTTTCTCTGTGATACTAAGGAGGTCGTGCCTGTGCGGGCTGGGTCCCCGGCCCGGTCACTCGCTCTGGGCCCCACGGAGAAAGAGACACCAGCAGGAGAGACAGTGTCCCACGCAGATGACCACCAGCTTGCCAAGCGGAGAGCACGGCCTTCCGGCCCAACACAGAGAGAGCTAGCCCCCAGACCCAGACGTCTAGAGAACAGCAGTCTGTTCTCTGAGGCTACCAGGTGTGGTACTTCTGTCCCAGCATGCCCTGCTCTCACCTCCCAAGGGACCAGGACCAGGAGAGCAGCCGTGGGCCTTCAGCACAGTCTGTCTGAGTGCCTGCCGGAACCCGGCACGTGGCGGGCATTGAGAGACTGGCACAGAGGAGTGGACACGGCTCCTCCAGGGAGCCAACAGGGAGGTCCAAGCTGCAAGCCAGAAGGAAGCATCTGGAAGTGTCTGCAGAGTCCAGAGGCGAGATGGAGGCTGATGGAAATCCCCAGACTGGCTGGTGACCCCACATTGCAGGCCACAGGCTTGGGGCCTCCTCTGTCTGCCACGTGGAAGAGCTGAGCCAGGTGTATCTCAAAGGCCAGAGGTTCCTCCGAGGGGCTGGCAGTGAGCTGAACGGGGGAGGCCTGTTGAAACTGGAGAGGAACTCCAAATGAGCCAACCAGCAAAGCTGCCTGGCCTGGTGCAGCCTGATGGTGGAGACGATGACCCTCAGAGGCCCTTCATGCCTCACACTGAACCACCCCCGTGGGTCAGCTTACAGCCAGACGCTGGACAAGTCCACGGTGTGACCACTCACCAGGGAGGTGCCGCCCCGAGAACCAGCCACTCCACAGGATCGGTGGGCACCGTGGGCCCAGGGAGAAAGTGCCCAGCACTGGAGGGGCACAGGGGGACGCATAGGGGGAGGGAGATGGGCAACACAGGGAGGGGGTGCGGAGGGGGTGCCCATGCACTGTGGGCACTGCGGTCTGTGTCACCACGCAGTGTTGACTGGAAACCAGCTTGTTCCATAAACATTCACCCCAGTCGCAATAAAAGCAGAGGAGGAGGAGGAGGAGGAGGAAAGGGGGAGTATTTCCAAAAGAGCGAACTGCCCAAGGCCAGGGCTTGGAGGAAAGAGAAAAGAACTTCACGTGATGGAAATGGCAAGTCCAGAAGAGCCTGAATTCTAGGCAGGGAAGGACCGAGGGTGAGGGTGAGTCTGAAGAGAAGATCAGCGATCCGGGGGACCGGGGACTGGGGTGAGCCCTGAGCCTCAGAAAGACTCACTTGGACACTCAACAAACATGGCGGGGACGGGGAGGCTGTCAGCTTTCTCATCAATGAGGAGGTGTAGCATTCCACACATCAGTTATATCCAGCATATTTGTACATATGTTGCCATCATCATTTCCGCAACATTTTCACCTTGAACCCGTGGTGTAAGAGCTGTAAGAGCCCCCAATAAAATGATGTAAAAAAATTAAAAGAAAAAATAGTAACACTATATAATTTATTGAGGGTTCTCCAGGGTGAGAGGGAAAAGGAACAGATATCAAAGGGCTCAAGTAGAAAGAAAACATTTTGAAAATGATGATGGCAGTATATGTACATGTTTGCTTGATAGAATTGATTTATGGATTGTTGTGATATCTATAAAAAACCCCAGTAAAATGATTTTTTATTTAGAAGAGTGAATCCCCAAAATCCAACTATTGAATAAATCACAACACCAAACTCAAAAAATAATAATTAGGAGGCTGTCAATCAAAGCAGCCACAGCCCACCATTTTTTGCTGGTGGAACGAGGAGACAGATGCAGACTGGCAGAAACACCTGGGTTCTGCTGGGGCACTTCTTTGGGCGTAGCCACCCCGAGAGCCGGCTGGCATCGCGTGTTGGGAGGGAGACACGCATACAGTCACACAGCAATTACGGGTGTCCGTGTATACCTGCAGGGGCGCCTACAGGGCATCCGGCCCCCTCCTAGACATGCTCACCCCTACAGGAAACAGACTGTGGCGAGGCAGGCTCAGCCCCGTGGGCAGCAGCAGCAGCGCGGCAGGATGCCAGAGAGCGTTGTCAAGGTCATGGACAGAGCCGCCACAACACGCGGGATGTGGAGAGCGCAGCTGGGGCACACCGAGCAGAGGTGTGTGCACACTGGCAGGTGTGCTTGGCTTCGCACCAGCTCCTGTGATTAGAAACTCTGATCTGGTTCACAATCCCGGGCCTCTTCTCCACAGGGTAGGATAGATTCAGTTTACACATAGCATCTCTTCAGAAACCAACGCAGAGTAAACGCTTGTGAGTTGAAAAGTGTTTTCCACTTTTCCACTTTGATCCTTTCCACTGCCATAAGAAGCTCTTCCCCCAGAAACATGCTGAGAGGTACTGCCTTGTGCCTCCTTTCGAAGGCCCTTTCTGGGGCCAGCTTGTTCGTGACAAAACATGTCAAATGCATGTCTGTCGGTGAGTCTTTTGTCTGACTGTACCACAAAGCCTGGGGTCTTCTCGGTCTGGGCCCAATCAGGGCTTCATCATAAAGGTTTCCAATGAAGCACGTCAGTAGTCGTCTGTGTTGTTATTGTTGTTGTTGATGATGTTGTTGTTGTTGTTGATGTTGTTGATGATGATGCTGTTGATGCTGTTGATGTTGATGTTGATGATGATGTTGATGGTGTTGCTGTTGATGTTGTTGATGTTGATGATGCTGTTGATGCTGTTGATGTTGTTGATGTTGATGATGATGTTGATGGTGTTGTTGTTGATGTTGTTGATGTTGATGATGATGTTGATGGTGTTGTTGATGTTGTTGATGTTACTGATCTTGTTGACAGGTGCCATCAAGTCAGTTCAGACTCACAGAGGCCTGATGTACAACAGAACGAAACACTGCCCCGTCCTGCTCCATCCTCACAACCCTTGTGAAGTTTGAGCCCGTTGCTGCAGCCACCGAACCCATCCATCTTGTTGAAGACCCTCCTTTTAGCTGCCCCTCTGCTTTCCCAAGCACGATGTCCTTCTCCAGGGACTGGTCTCTCCTGATAATGTAGGACAAAGTCTCACCCTCCTTGCCTCTGAGGAGTGCTCTGGCCGTCCTTGTCAGGCAGTCCTTCTGGCGGTGCACGGTACTTTCAGTACTGCTGTCACTCAAAGGCACCCATTCTTCTCCAGTCTTCCTTACTCAGTGTCCAACTCTCACGTGCCCCCAGAAGACTGAGCCCCCGGTGCTCCAGCCCAGGGAATTGGTCAGGTTTGCCGTCCTGCTAAGCCAGAGGTCGGCAAACTTTTGAGATGGGAGAACCAATCCTGTCCTTCACAATTTAAAAATTATTCCAAAAAAAGGAAAAATAAAACTATTCGAGAGCCATGAATGTGTCTACAAACAAATGAAATCACCATTACCTGATTAATACCCTTTACATTTTTTTTAACTTCACTTCAGAGTACTCAAAGAACCGTATACGGCCCTTCAGCCAAAGTTTGCTAATCCCTCTGCCAACCCCATGGAGCTCTGGGGGTGTTACTACCATCAAGAAGAGCCTGGGCAGAGCACATTCTCTGGGGCCAGGGTCCCTGTGCTGAGAACCTCTTCCACCCGGATGGCAGGGAAAGGCAGCTACAGGAGCCTTGCCACCCACCGTGAGAGGGTAGAGCTCTTTGGCCAGGGGCTGGGTGCCCGTGGGCAAGCCAGGTGGTTCTGGGAAAGGTATAGCATTGCGGGCGTGGGCCTGACTGTGCCCCATGACCGCGCATCCCCCAGGCAGGGTGGCCAGAGACATGGGAGCTAGGGGCAGCCTGGCCTGAACCACCATGAACCTGCGCGGTGATGTAAGAAAAATTAAAAAAAACTCCTGCCATCGGGCAATGCCGACTCACAGCGACCCCACGGGACAGGGTGAGCTGCCCCTGTGAGATCCCCAGACGGTCATTTTTGGAGGGGTTAAAGGGCGTCACGGTTCCCCCACAGAAAGGCGGTGGTTTCCAACCGCTGGTCTTGCCATGACCACTCGCTACCCAGGTTCCAGTGCAAGAAGGGAATGGGCGATGGGGGAAACAGAAGTGGTCCTCATGGGGGCGGGGGAGGGGTATCCCGACTGACAAAAACAGACAGGAGGCTTGTGTTAGTCTGGGTACTTTAGAGAAACAAATCCACAGAAACTTAGGTATAAGAGAGAGTTTTATATAGTTAAGTGCACATCACGACAACATCCCAACCCTGTGCTGCCCAAGCCCAGATCCACAAAGTCCTCCTCCATCTCACAAAACACACACTATGATGCTGACTGCAGAAGGAAAGCTGAATCCGTGAACTTGTAAGCCTCTCAGCACTGGCAGAGGTCTCCACACAGCTGCTCCAGCACCCAGGGTTGCATCTGGGTAGGTCCATGTGGCTTCTTGTTGGCGATGTCTTGCAGGAAGTGAGCCTTGCCAGCTGAAGCAGGGAACTGGCTAAGGCAGCTGCACCCTGGTCCGACCATCAGAGAGCAAGAGACCCGAGAACTAGAAAGGCGCGGTTCACCGAGCCATTTATCTCTCTGCCCTTCAATTAACCCCACACGTGTTTATCGGCAGGTTGACACAATAAACCTTAACTATCTCAAGGCTCTACCAGGTTCCCAGGTCAAACACTAATAGCCGTGGATCGGACGCCGTAACTGGGGAGGAGGGACGTGGTTTGCTGTGCCGTACAAACTGCTTTGCTCTGTTTAATGCCATGTGCATGTGTGTCTGGGTGTGAACCCCTCCGGGCGCCTGTTCCTGACAGCACAGTGGACAACCATGCTGTCCTGCACCCAAATTCTACACGGCCTGGTAGTTTTTGTGTAGGGGCACAGAGGTGGGACCATTGGGGCCGGGGCTGGTGCTCGGCCCGGGAGCCCGTTGTGGTCAGCTGCTTTCTCTCTGAGGTGAGAGTGGTCAGCAGCATCAGCACTGCCAATGTGAGACCCCAGGAATGGAGGGGGCAGCGGAGCGCGTACCTGGTCCTCGTCCCCGTGCCTGGAGCAGGTGCTGGCCCAAACCGGCTCCTCTTCCTGATACACCGTCGCCTGCTGCTCTTCTGTTTAAACGCCGCCCGTTTCTTCTCGCATCCTCGCCCTTGTGTCCCACAAAGATTCCTCCCGTTCTTGGTGAGTCCGCGATCTATTGACAGGGAGCCAGCCTGGGAAGGGCACATTTGTATTCAAACGAACGCATGTTCTACCAGAACCCTTCCTTCTAGCGGAGGCCCAGGCTCGCTCCAATCCCCCTGCCTCATTCTGAGGCTGACAGCAAGTCTGGGTGCCCCTGTGGTCCCCCTGCCTGCACTGTGCGCCTCTCCCCACCCCTCGTGCTTCTGCAGAGATAAATCAAACGCCAGGCTGTGTTACAGCCTGGGCAGCACCCTCCTCCCGCCTCGGCCCTGCGTCTCCAAAGGCGGCCCCTCAAGGCTAGATTGATGCCGGCCATCTGCGCCGGCCTCGGGCCTGCCGGCTCTCCGCTGACGACCGTGGGCGGCCAGCTGACCAGCTGTCCTCGAGCACCATGTATCAGCGGGCTGCAGCCCTCCCTCTGTGTCCCACTGCCCGGAGAAAGCCACACTCCTGAGCTTCACCCTCACTCGGGGAGGACAGCTTCTGCAGGCCACCGTAACCCCCGGATCTATCTGCCCCACTCCCTCAAAGCCCCTGGATTCGGACGGAGCTGGGGCTGACCACGGCGGCAGAGAGAAACTGCTCTGGTCCCCCTTCTCTAGAGATAGCACAAGGGGGTCAGTTTAGCCGACAGAAGCATGCTCTCTCACGGTTTAGGAGAGCCGCCGTCCACTGCTGCACCAGCACCTAGTGACCCCATCGGACAGGGCAGGGCTGCCCCTGTGGACCTCTGAGGCGATCTGTCTTCCAGGGAGCAGCCCACTGGGTCAGAAGGCAGTACGGGAGCAGCTGGTTAGGTGGGGTTGGCAGTCCCTGTGTGCCCCACTGCACCAGCAAGGGTCCTGTGTCAGAGGAAGAGGTCTGAACTCAGGGCATCAGCTCTAGGGGAAGTGGGGCTCGGGTCCTCATCTTCTTCCTGCATCAGTAGACCTGACATCCCATGGAGAGCTCCTGGTGTCTTGGCAACAGTCGCCACCTGGGTCTAGGTCTCAACACGGGAGCCGTGACCCCTTTGGGGGTTGAACAGCCCTTTCACAGGGGTCGCCTAAGACCATGTTTCTGATGGTCTTAAGAACTGAAACACCGCTCCTCTATCTGTCACCAGGCGGTCTGCCCACATGCAGACACACCTACATACATGCAGATACGCCTACATTCCTCATACAGCACACGAGCAACAGTTCTAAAGGGTCACGGCATTGGGAAGGTTAAACCATTAGTCTAGGAGGTTCTGAGCATAGGGGCCCTAGGTCTGAGGGGCATGCCCTGCTCCCCGCTCTTCTTTCTGGATGGAGTGGGTCCCTTTCCTCTCTGCTGGCTTCTCTCTGGTTTGATCTCTGTGAAGGTGACAGGTGACCCAGGCCACACCCCAGAAGACGCCCCTCACATCAGATCAGTGGGTGACAGGACTGAGGGTGTCACATCCCTTACTCCTCTTACAACTGATTGGCTGATCACCTAAGATTGTATTGTGAGGGATCATTACATAACTGCCTTGTGACATCATCACATAAATGCCATGTGACATCATTACATAGCTAACTGCCTTGTGACATCATCCCATAACTGCCATGTGACATCATTGCATAATTGGCATGTGTTATTCATCATTACACAGCTGTCATGTGGCATTATGGCATAACTGCCACCTGAAATCTTCACATAGCAGCTATGTGACATCATCACATAACTGCCACGTGGCATCATTGCACAGCTGCCGCCCTGCAACTGGGAGGTGGGCAGGACCTGGCCATGTTTGCTTCTGCTGTTGCTGGGGTTACCAGGAGAGGGAGGCAACTAGATGGTACCTAACACCACCCCCACCCAGAGGAGGGCCGTGCTGCTCTCCGTGATTCACTGGAAGGTCTCCTCAAAGGTCCCGGGGCCCCTGCAGAGCTGCTGCAGGGCCTGGGGGAGGGGAGGAAGGGGTAGAACCTCTGAGTCACCAAGCACAACCTACCTGCTCTTGGGCCTAGGCTGGGGGCCTCCTGCTCCTGCTGAGAACATTCAGGCCTGGAAGCCCCACGGGCTGGCCAGACGCCCCTCTTCCGCATCTCCAAGCATGACCCACCTCCTCCCTCACCTGTCTGTGATCTGACACGCAATCTCAAAAGAATTCATGGCCAGCAAGCCATGCTGACTCATCGGGACCTCTGTGGGCTTCCCAGGCTGTAACGGCTTACAGGAGTAGAAAGCCCAGTCTTCCTCCCAAGGTCTGACACCCACACTCAACCCTAAAAGGACACAACCCCAAAACAAAGCCTCTGGGGGTGGGGCCAGAGCTGGCTGTGGGCAGGAGTATGGCAGGAGGACAGCTGGCTGCGGACTCATCCAGGGCTGCCCGCAGAATGGAACTGCCTGAGCCAGGACTTGGACCAGGCAAGCCAGCGGTAGAAGCCGTGCTGTCCACCACTGAGCGATGCAAGACAAGTGCACACCTGGGGCCTTTCCCCTGTGCTCAGCCAGCGGTTACCCACCACCACCCCAGCTGAAATGGCCTCTCTAGACACCCTCCGATCCCCAAGCCCAGGACACTGTGGTGAGCCCATCTCCACACAGCCACCTCTGTAGGGCAGAGCCAACAGGCTCCAGGGTCAAATCGTTCCTGAAGCCTGAGACCCCCACGCAGATTGAGCCTCCATTATATATCCTCGGACCGTGGACCGAGAGCACTGGGGTGTCGTGGGTAAGCATTGGGCTGCTAGCCACAAGGTCAGCAGTTCAAAGGCACCAGGGCTTCCCACTCCCATACAAAGTTACCAAAACTCACTCCCATTGCATTGCAACCAACTCGGCGACCCTGTGGGACAGGGTAGGGCTGCCCTTGTGAGCTCCTGAGACTGTGACTGTCTGACCGCTGGCTGTCAGGAACGGTGTTGAACTCCTGGACACCACGTTGGTTCCTCCTGGAAACGGGCAGATCAGCATAAACTCTAACCGGTGAGCATTCAAGGGATCCAAGCGGCACTCACTTCAGCCAGAAAGAGGCCCTGGTTGCTGGGTTTTGCAAAATCGGGTGCCCAAGCCCAGAGACAAATGGGGTGTGAAGGGGGCTGTGCCTCACAGCCCCTCTGCAAGGAGTTGATCTCCTGGTTCACAGACACTCTCCCCCAGGTCCTCATGGACTGGGTCCTAGGGGCTTAACTATGGAGTCTTCTCCCCTCCCCCAACAGATTCCCTCCCTCCCACCACGCCTCTTTCTTAAATCACCTGCTTCCCACATGCCAGACCCCAGGGCCAGGGTTAGGGACTGTATTATCAACTATCTAGTAGTGTCCTGGCTACTTAGTAACTGCTGATGCTGGTTCCTCAGTGCTGAAGGTGGACCAGCCCGGGACCTGTCTCTCATTCTGACCCGGCGATTGGATGGCAGCCCAACATGTGACCCCTGTACCGCCCACCTGGTCTCCCCGTAAAGAGTCATGAAAGGTAGCTACATATAAGGGGGTGTCCCCCACCGTCTGCAAAGGCCCCCCTAGAGGAGGTTGGAAGAAACCAGGCAACCATTAGACACCTATGAAGACCCCAAACTGGGCATGCTCACACCCAAGCCCCCAGCCAGATGGGTGGTACACCTGGACCATGGAAACTAGGCCCAGATTCATGACATCACCAGGTGGGTTCAACCCAGTCAATGGGATCATCCAGTACCTTCAACCACGCCTTCCCCCAGCCAGCAGGTGGGCCAGACTAAAGGCAGGGCGCACACACCGGCATGCTCTCTCACCCCCTCACTCTCTGTGCCCCAGTTCCGCACGTGAGGGTGCTCTTTTCCACGTGGTCATTGGGGCCCAGGTGTGAACCCCTTTGAGATTGTAAATCCTGAAACATGTCTTGGATCACAAAACGGGCTTCAACGTGAATTCTTTCCTCGTGCCGCTTGTTTTCCGTTTGGATCCACTCTCCACGGGCGCCGTGTCTGGGGCTCCTGCTCTCTTGTGGGCGGGAGGCTCCCCGACTTTTGCTTTGCTGCTGCTGTTGAGGTGTTATATGATTTCCCCTTTTACTCATTTTTAACACTTTCATTGGCGTACAATTCACATGTCATGTAATTCCGTGGTTTAGGCCGTACCTAGATTAATGGTTCCTCGGGGTTACGGCAAGGGAGGCTCAGGGGATGGAGGACGGAGGATCCAGGGTATAAAAATGAAGAAAAAGTTCTAAAACTGACCGTGGTGATGACTCTTTTAACATGTTGGAACTAGTGAGGTGCATGGGGAGCCCATGATATGCCAATGAGAAAGTTTTTATTTAATTTCTTTATTCAGTAAAAAGAAATAGGGCCGCAGACAGCCTTGTCTTTCTTGGAACAGCTGGTGGTTTGAACCCCGCTTAATCAGCTGTGCCACCATGGCTGCGTTCACCCTTCCCCTGATACCCTGCCCAGGTACCCCCTCCTCCGGAAGAAAGTGTCCGCAGGCATTTCTCACCGAATCCCATTGTCTCGTGTCTGCAGCCAGGTGGCACGCTCTAGCCCCACCGTCATCACCTGCTGTCCCAGGTCGCCGAGCCCTGGTCACGATGCTTCAGATCTCCACCCTGCGGACCACCGCCCACCCCCCACCCCCAGGCCTTGGGGACTGGACAAGAGGCTAGAAAGCCTCCGTGGGACACCCCCACCCCTCAGCCCACACTGAGGTGGGGCTCCTCTCCTCTGTGGCATGTAATCAGGTCACCGCTGTTTCAAACACCATCACGGCCACCCAAATCAAGCAGGCTTCAGCAGAGCTGCCAGGTGAAGAACAGACAACGGACGAAGCCAGTCCAGAGTCCGGACCTGTCCCTGGAGAAGGACATCACGCTCGTTAGAATGGAGGGGCGGTGAAAAAGCGGAAGGTCCTTGTGGTCGTTCCATCATCTACTGCCAACTTGAGGAAGGGGTGGAGTCTAGCCTGTCAATCAGGTCACAGCCAATGAGACCTCTGCGTGGCCTCTCCTGAGGATTCCAGGAACTCCTGTCGTCCTCCCTGGAGGTGACACACACAGTCTCCCTGGGAGACATTCCTGTTGACAAGCCACATGGAGCTACACTGATGGAGCCAGAGCCCTGGAGCTGGAGGAGCCACATAGAGACACACCGGCGCTGAGATGTTTCCACCACCACTGGATCCACAAGACTTTCCACCCACCGGCCTGTGATCTTCCTGCACTTGGTGTCATTGCATGTGTTGCATGGGTCTGAAAAAGAATCTATAGACTGGTATAGGACATATGGGCTAATATCGGACTTAAAGGCTTGATCTGGATGGGATTGGGATGTTTTTTCAATACACAATTACTCTTGGATATAAAAGTTCTTTCTTATGCACAAATGAGTGTCTATGAATTTGTTTCTATAGTCCACCAGACTAACACAGTCCTCGACAAGATGGACGGACGCAGTGGCTACAATGATTAGCTCAAAGGTCAGCACAATGGTGAGGCCGGGCGGTGTTTCCTTCAGTTGGACATGGGTCGCTATGGGTCGGAACTGACTCACTGGATAGCCGCTGACAACAATGACAAGACTATGGGAATAGAAACATTTCTCCAGTTGCTGCTGGTGGTGCCGCTGCCCTGGATTCCGGCTCACAGAGACCCCGCGTGGCTGGGAGTGGAACTGCCCCCAGGGCTTTCCTGGGAGTCCATCCAGGTCTTTGGCCGCAAAAGGGCTGTATCCTCTGCAGTCTTGCTAAGTTCATTGCGAGCAGTCTTGTTGGTAGTGCCCCTAGGATTATCACAGACTCGCCGAAACTACAAAATGCTAGTTGTCATGAAGTCGTTCCAACTCACAGCGACAGGGAAGGACGGCCCGGGTGAGTTCATGAGACCATGACTCCGAGACTGTCACTCTGGACAGGAGTAGAAAGGCCCGCCTTTCTCCCTCAGAGAGGCTGTCGGTGTTGAACTGCTGACCTTGCAGTTATCCGCCCAACAGGTAACACCCCACCCCCACCCCGGGTGCTCCTCCTGAACCCCTACGCTGCAGCTGCAGCTGCAACGGAACCGACCTGGCAGCAGTGGGTTTGGGTCACATTTCTGTGCGTTGTAGAAGCCAAAAGTCTGACCAGTGCTTGTGTCTGAACACCTACAGGGGGTGGGGTGGAAAGATGGGGAAGAGTTGTCACTGGGTCTGTTATCATTCATCGGGGTGCCCCCAGTCACCCAAAGGTGGGGAGACAGCCGGGGAGGGGTGTAGAGTGAGGTAACATTTCATGTCTTCCCTGCTGAACTCCTGACTCAGTTACAGCACCCGCTGAGCCTCCGTTTCCTGGTCTGTAAAATGGTCTGCTTCCTGGAGCCTGTGCCCAGTGTCTGCACTCTGGGCTGCTGGGGCTGATGGAGGCTCAGCGGGATGCCCACAGCAGGGGCCATGTCCAGGGGACGCGCTGGGCTGGGCGCTGGCCATGAGGCACGATGTAGGCCTCTAAGGGAAGGTCAGGCACAAAGGTGGGGCTGCTCAGGGGTCCCGTGAAGGATTCCTCCCATCCATCCTCCATTCTGCACAGGACGCAGTCAGTGTCGTGGGGGCCGGTCGGGTTGAACTTCTCGCCTCTCCTTTCCAGGACCATCAAGACCACGGGGACATCGAAGGCAAGGTCCTAGAGCAGCGAGGGTCTGGCCAGCGCCTGTCAGCTGTGAGGTGGAGGAGGACACCTGCGGGGGGCCCCACAGCTGCCCCGGGTCACCGTCTGGCGGTGGCCAGCTCCTTCTAAGGCCCTCTCCCCACTCCCCTGTGGCCCTCCCCCTCCCTGCCCCCTTCCCAGGACCTTTCTCCCCAACCCACTCTTCCTCCCATGGACATCCCCCACTCCCATGGTACCCTCCCTGCCCCAACCCTCCAATCACAGCTCTCCCTCCCCACTCCCCCTTTCCTCCTACAACCCTCCCCTGCCAAGCCCCTCCTCCCAAGCTGCTGCCACCCTTGGGCTGAGAGCTGCCTCTGAGGGAGGGAAAGGACCCAGGGTGACTGGAGAGTGACAGGTGGGCTGGCCTGGGGATTGAGGGCCACCAAGTCTGCGAGACGCTGGGCCTCCCTCCCCCCGACGTTCTTCAATGTCAGCTGACACTTCAGCTTCCTTGTAGCCTTGTAGCCAACGCAGAAAGGGGAAGAAGAGGCGGTACAGGATTGTGACCATCCTTACATCCATGACGCCATCCCCTCCGCCCATCTCTCACCTGGAGCTCCAGGGCCAGGAGATGCCTACGTAGGACACTAAGACTTGAAGGGGACAGGGACCTGACTGTCACCGCTGATCACCAGTTCGTGATCTGTCCTCCACGGTGATGGTACCCTGCGGTCACTGTCCCACAGGGACTGGCCACAGGTGCCTGTGGACCCACATAGAGCTGAGTAACTTGGAGCCCAGGCAGCTGCCCTCCTGTCTGCCCCATAAGGCCAGCCATGGCCCCTGGCCCCTGGCTCTGTGGCACCCCAGGCCTGGGGCAGTGCTTCCTTCTTTCCTGTGCAGGAAATGGGTTCACACTGAATTGTCACTAGAGTGAGGAGGTGATGGCCGGGGCAACTGGAGAGGAGGGACTGGAACAAGAGGGAGGACTGCTGGGGCCTGATCCATGGCTCTGATCTATAGAGGCCGCTGTGAAACTGTTAGAAGACAGAGTGAGGTACCTCCTGGAACTCAGCAATAAATATGGGGAATTGCCCAGATGACAGAGGGCAGGGGGCTGGGGGTGGAGGAAGATCCGGGCAGATCCCACTGGGTCCTCCTGGAAGCCTCGGGATAGCAGTGGGGACCCTCGGGGAGCAGAAACTTTCTGGGGACAATTCCTGGCCTCCTCCACCAGGGACTGGAGGGAGGAGGCCCAACGATGAGCTCTCCAAGGCACTGTTAAGTCATTCAGCAAAGCCCAGGAGTGGCCAAGCCCAGAGCAGTGCTGAGGTGGCCTAGCCCTTCCTGGTAGGCAGGTGGCCATTCAGGGGACGCCCCTCAGGGGCCAGTTCTAGGCACTGCTGTGGGAGAGGAACGAGACGCCGGGGGGCTGTTGTTGGGTGAGCAGGGGGGTGAAAGGTAAGGCAGGTTGGTCCAGGGCCAGGCAATGGGTCATGAAAATCAGGTGAAAAGCAGAGACGTCCACTTCTATCTCGGGCAGTGGAGGCATTCGTGGGGCCCTGGAGGCGTCGGGCTGCTAATCACAAGATCAGCAGTTCAAATCCTTGACCAGCTGCTCCTTGGAAGAAAGGGCCTTTCTACTCCTGTAAATCATTGCTCTTCTTCTCCGGCCTGGACACCCTCCAGGCAACAAGAAGAACATCCCTCTATCCTCAGGGTGCAAGACTCAGGCCTGGGCAAGGGCTGCGCTCAGCTGCTCCCTGGCCTTTGGCTGTCAGAGGGCCTGTGGGGGCTCTGCCTCTGAGGCCCCAGGGGCAGGAGCAGGCTGCTCAGCATCCCTGCACCGCCAACCCTCCACCTCCTTGAGCAGGGGCCCCAGGCACTGGAATGGAGCGGTGTTTCCAGGGCTGGCAGAGAGGCCCCTGAGAGAGGACGCAGATGAACCACGTTTCCAAACGAGGAAGGATCAGAAGATAAACATGTGTTCTTGCGTGTGACCCGCCGAGACCAGCAGGCACAGAGCGTGTCCCACAAAGCGAGGTAAACTCCCCCAGAGATAAAGCAGGCATGCTACTTTCAAGAGTGCGTCTTTCAAGATGAAAGCTGGAGTGGCCATACTCGGGCACACACGAGGAGAATGTGTGTGTGTGTGTGTGTGTGTGTGTGTGTGTGTGTGTGTGTGTGTGTGTGTACAGACACAAAGAGAACCGACAAAAATAAATCTGCAGCCCCCAAAAGCAAAGAAACAGGCCACCGAAGATCAAATATCTCGGAACCGACAATAAGAACATACAGACGCCCATCAGTCGCTTCATTTCTTCACCCAAAGCTGGAAACGCACCCTGGGAGGGGCTTCGCCATATTTCCCTGCTAGCTGCTCCCAGGGTGGGTTTCCCAGGACAGCAACATAAAATCTATTAGGATGTAGGGAAATAAAGGAAAGCCCAGTCTCCAAGCCGGCAGCGCGTGTCTCTCTGAGAAGGACAGCTCTGTCGGGGGCCTGGTACCGTAGTGGTTCAGCATTGGGCTGCGACCCGTCCAGAGCTCCGGTCTCGTTCCCGATGGACAGAGCAGTGTTCACAGTAGAGGTAGCACCTGTGAGTGCACAGGATGACGACCAGAAAATAAAACTCACTGCCAGCGAGTCGAAGACAAACAAGCACCCATCTAGCTCAGAAGCAACAAAGCCCACAGAGAAGAAGCACACAGCCTAAGCGAATACAAGGTGTTGAATGGACCAGGTAGCAGACACCAAGGAACAAAAACAATCATTGTGTGATCACCTTCCTCACATAAACGCTGAAGATGAATGTGTGCATAAGCAAGTGTGGTGAAGAAGGCTGACGGTGCCTGGCTATCGAGAGATATAGCATCAGGGGCCCTAAAGGCTTGAAAGTAAACAAGCGGCCATCTAGCCCAGAAGCAACAAAGCCCACATGGAAGCAGCACACCAACATGTGTGTTCATGAAGGGCCGAGGGGACCAGGTTTCAAGCACCAAAGGTGGGGTTGGGGGTGGGGGGCAGAATCATATCATCATGAATGAGGGGAGTGTGTGATGGGAACCCAGTGCCCATCTGTAGACAGCTGGACATCTCTTGCAGAGGAGTAGTGGGGAGATGAGTCACTCAGGGTTCAGTGTAGCAATAATGAAACTAACAACATTCCTCTAGTTCTTAAACGCTTCCTCCCCGCCAACTATCATGATCCCAATTCTACCTTGCAGACCTGGTTAGACCAGAGGATGCACAGCGGTACAGATGGGATCTGGAAACACATGGAATCTAGGACAGATGAACCCCTCAGGACCAAGGGTGAGAGTGGCGATACCGGGAGGGAAGAGGGGGCTAGGAAGGGGGAACCAATCTCGGGGATCTACATATAACCTCCTCTCTGGGGGATGGGCAACAGGAAAGTGGGTGAAGGGAGATGCCGGGCAGTGTAAGATAAGATAAAATAAAATAATAATTTATGTTATTAAGGGTTCGTGAGGGAGGGGGAGCGGGGAAGGAGGGGGGAGAAAGGAAAATGAGCTGATTCCAAGAACCCAAGCAGAAGGTGAATTTTGAGAATGATGAGGGCAATGAATGTATAAGTGTGCTTTACACAAATGATGTATGTACAGATTGTGATAAAAGTTGTATGAGCCCCAATAAAATTATTTAAATTAAAAAAAAGAAAGAACTTTATATAAAAAGTAATTCTACATTAAGGAAACACCCCAGCCCAATCCATAGCAAGCCCATAAGTCAGGTATTAACCCATGTGTCTAATACCAATCTATAAAGTCCTCTTCAGACTCACGAAACACATGCAGTGACACTGAATGCAGGAAGATCACAGGCCAGTAGGTGAGAAGTCTTGTGGATCCATTGGCATTATAAGCATCTCAGCATGGCAGGGGTCTCCACATGGCTTTTCCAGTTACTGGGGCACAGGGTCTATTAGCGTAGGGCCATGTGTCTTGTCAGCAGAGCGTCTCTCAGGGAGTGAGCAGAGAGAAAGAACGTGTCTGTGTCTGCCACCTCCAAGGAGGAAATACCAGATTCCCAGAATCCTCAGGAGAAGGCCACGCCCACACAGAGGCCTCATTGGCTATGACCCAATTGACAAACTAGACTCCACCCCTTCACTCTTAATCCTCTCAAGCCCCAAATCGACACCAGATATGTAACTACCACAAATTAGTTCTGACCCGACCCCATGCACAACAAAATGAAACACTGCCTGGTCCTGGGCCACCCTCACAATTGTTCCTGTGTCTGAGCCCATTGCTGCAGCCACTGTGTCAGTCCATCTCCCGAAGGGCCTTCCTCTTTGTCACCGCCCCTTCACTTGACCAAGCATGATGTCCTCCTCCAGGGACTGGTCTCTCCTGACAACGTGCCCAAAGTATGTAAGATGGAGTCTCACCACTCTTGCCTATAAGGAACATCTGGACATATTGCTTACATAAAATACGTAGTTTTGTTCCATTATCTCAATATATACATTAAAGAGTAAGTTGTGCCTGACCCAGTCATCCATCCCACCCCCCACCCCCCCGTGGCCCATGAGTCAGGCTGGGTTGTCTAGAGAAACAAACCCAGTGACGCTCATCCACGTATAAGAAAGAGCTTGGTATCCAGAAGTAATCTTATCTCAAGAAGGTGGCCCAGCCCAGCCCAGCCCAGCTCTACCCCATACACCCGATAGTAATCCATAAGTCCTTGTCTCTTCAGATTCATGACGCTGCAGGCCAGTGATGCAGGAAAGCCACGTGGGATGCAGGGAGATCCCAGCCCGGTGGGACTCAGTCTCGTGGACTCATGTTCCATGGGAACAAGACAGGGCACTGACACCTCCACTGCTCCTGGGGTCAGTGGCCCACCTGGAGCTGCCCCTGGGAAGAGACAGAAAGTTCCAGCAAGGGGTGGGGGGTGGAGGGAAGGGAGAAGTTCCCAATGTCTCTCTTATAAGAAAGCCCGGGGGGTATCAGCTATGATCTGATGGATAGGCTGCCCTCCACGCCCCTACTTCCACACAGGTGCAATTTGACAAGAAACATGACTGCCACAGGCCACAATCTTCCATTCACCCAAGTCAACGCCTGCTAAACCAAACCATTGCGTGGATTTTGACTCGTGTAGACCTGATAGGACAGGGGAGAACTGCCACTGTGGGTTTCTGAGACTGCAACTCTCTACGGGAGTAGAAAGCTCTTTCTCCCTTGGAGGGACTGGTGGTTTAGAACTGCTGACCTCGTGGTTTAGAACTGCTGACCACCACGCACGGACCCCAGTATCAGGTCGCGGTGACTTGCATGCTGCCGTGATGCTTGAAGTGCTGCCACTGGTACCCAGGACCAGCAGGGTATCTGAATGGCTTTCCGCAGAGCTTCCAGACAGAGACTGGGAAGAAAGACCTGGTGATCTACTTCAGGAATGAGCCTGTGGCAACCCTGTGGATCATGAGGGAATGCTGCCCCATAGAGGGCTGGAAGAGTGTGTCAGTCCAGGTTGACTAGAGAAACAAACCCAAGGAGACTCCTACGTGTATTGAAAATAGCTTTATATTAGAGTAATTGTATATGAAGAAGACAGTCCAGATCAAGTCTGTAAGTCCGATATTAGCCCATATGTCCAATACCAGTCCATAAATTCCTCTTCAGACTCATGCAGCACATGCAATGACATGGAATGCAGGAAGATCACAGGCCAGTGGGTGGAAAGTCTTGTGGATCCTGTGGAAATGGAAGCATCTCAGCACTGGGAGTGGGTCTCCACGCAGCTCCTCCAGCTCCAGGGTTCCGGTTCTATCATTGTAGCTCCATGTGACTTGTCAGCAGTAATGTGTATCTGGCCCCAGTGAGCTATTTATCTCCTTCATGCCTCCAAATAAGGTCATCAGGCTGCGACCTGATTGACAGGCTAGACCCCACCCCTTCCTCAAGTTGACAGGAGATGATGTAACTGCCACAGGGAGGGGCCCCCGGTCCAGAAGACACTCATAATCCCCAGTGACCACAATGGACCAGGAGTAGGCCTCAGAGTGGGTGACCTGAGGTTCTGTCCTTCACGGTCACTGGGAGCCAGGGCCTGGCTACCTGCCTGATGGGAACGAAACAGCAGTGGAGACAGGTGAAGGGAGGCGAGAAGGTGGGGGCAAGGAGGCAACCTGAAGCTTCTCATCTTCCCACGATGCCGGATACTGTGAATGCCATTCTCGGTCCTGTGGCACCTCTGGGCACAGCGAGGACGCAGGGGGTGCAGAATGCTCACACTTTCTACCTGGCTAGGCTTCCTCTAGAGAAGCCCCGGTAGTGGAGTGGGTCACGCGTTGGGCTGCTAACCACCAGGCCAGCAGTTCAAAACCACCAGCGGCTCTGCAGGAGAAAGACAGGGCTTTCTACTCCCGCAAAGAGTTACCGTTTCTGAAACCCCCAGGGCAGTTCTACCCTGTCCTGTCTGGTTGCTGTGGCTGAGAACCCACTCGATGGCAGGGAGGTTGGTTTGGGGGGTTGAGTTTGAGTCTAGAGGCTGTGCCCAAACCTGTTCAGTGTCAACACACACATGAGCCTCCAGGGACAGACGGGGTGCTGCATGAGTGGCCCGCTGCGACATCATCTACTGTGAACTTGAGGAAGGAGTGGAGTAGAGCCTGTCAATCAGGCTGAAGTTTGGTGACCTCATTTGGAGTACGAAGGAGATAAATAGCTCACTGGAGGCAAGACCCGCTCTCTCTGCTTCTTCTTCCTGCTAACGAGCCACATGGAGCTATGCTGATTGAGGAGCCATGTGGAGACACATGCCAGCACTGAGATGCTTCCACCGCCACTGGATCCACAAGACTTTCCACCCGCTGGCCTGTGGTCTTCCTGCATTCAGCGTCATTGCATATGTGTGTGAGTCTGAAGAGGACTTCATAGATTGGCATCAGACACATGGACTAGTATCGGACTTATGGACTTGAACTGGACTGGGCTGGGCTGTGTTCTCCATATACAAGTACTCTTTGATATAAAGCTCATTCTTTTTTATATTTAAATCATTTTATTGGGAGCTCATGCAACTATTATCACAATCCATCCATCCATCCATTGTGTCAAGCACATTTGTACATTTGTTGCCATCATCACTCTCTAACGCTTTCTACTTGAGCCCTTGGTATCAGCTCTTCCCTCCCCATTCCCCCCTCCCTCATGAACCCTTGGTAATTTATAAATTATTATTATTTTATCATGTCTTACACTGCCCGATGTTTCCCTTCACCCACTTTTCTGTTGTTCATCCCCCAGGGAAGAGGCTATATGTAGATCCTTATAATCGGTTCCCCCTTTCTACCCCACCTTCCCTCCACCCTCCTGGCATCACCACTCTCACCACTGGTCCTGAGGGGTTCATCTGTCCTGGATTCCCTGTGTTTCCAGTTCCTATTTGCACCAGTGTCCATCCTCTGGTCTAGCGGGATTTGCAAGGTGGAATTGAGATCATGTTAGTGTGGGGGGAGAGGAAGCATTTAAGAACTAGAGGAAAGTGTATTGCATCGCTGCTACACTGTATCCTGACTGGCTCGTCTCCTCCCCATGACCCCTCTGCAAAGGGATGTCCAGTTGCCTACAGATTGGTCTTGGGTCCCCATCCCGCACTCCCCCTCATTCACGATATGATATTTTGTACTTTGATGCTTCATACCTAATCCTTTCAACACCTCATGGTCACACAGACTGGTGTGCTTCTTCCATGTGGGCTTTGTTGCTTCTGGGCTAGATGGCCGCTTGTTTACCTTCAAGCCTTTAAGACCCCAGACGCTCTCTCTCTCGATAGCCGGGCTCTTCCTTATACCCATAGGAGTGTCTATGAATTTGTTTCTCTAGTCAAACCAGACTAACACAGGGCCAAGGCTGGCCGCCCCACCAGGAAGATAAAAGATCCACCAGGGAGCCCCCACTGCCCTCCTGTCCATACCAGACAGCGAGTAACCCTCGGCCTCTGAAGAGGTGCTGACTCACAGCGTGGAACTGTCCCTGTGGGTTTCTGAGACTGGAGCTCTTGACAGGGGCAGAAAGCCTGGTTTTTCTCCCACGGAGCAGCTGGGGAACTTCCAGCATCTGGTGAGCGGTGCATGTCACTGCCAAGACTCCTTTATATTAGGGTTGGGCTCCGGTGGCTGTCTGTGGCATAGTGGTGGGACATTGTGCTGCCAGCCATAAGGTCGGCAGTTCAAAACCACCAGCTGCTCTGAGGGAGAAAGAGGAGGCTCTGTGCTCCTGTGGAGAGTTACAGTCTAGGAGACTCACAGGGCAGCTCTAGCTTGTCCTAGAGCAGAGCTTCTCCACCTTCCTTATACCGTGACCCTTTCACACAGCTCCTCATGGGGTGACCCCCCCCCAACCATAACATTATTTTTATTGCTACTTCATCACTGTCATTTTGCTACTGTGATGAATTGGATCCCCTATGAAAGGGTCATTCAACCCCCAAAGGGTTTGCGACCCACAGGTTTAGAATCACTGTGGTGGTAAGCTTGATTTTTTTTGTTAATCTGTTTGTTTTTCTGGTCTGCTCTCAGAACCTGTAGCCAAGACCCCTGGGAGTCCCTGAGCCCCCCTACAGCACTGTTTAAAAGTAGCACCCCAAGCCTGCTTCCATCGCCATCGCCATTTTCTCATGTGGAGGCTCCCAGTCTCAATCCTGTGTGATGGTGTCATTGGCCTGACATCTAACGGAATGTGCTTGGAAATTCTAGCATGTTTAAGGTAACAGGCTTAAGGATATAAATGCGTGAAGTTTCAGTGCTTCTAACCCACTGCCACCAAGTCCGTTCAGGCTCATCGCAACCCTATGGAGGTGTCCACGGCTGTAAATCTTTATGGGAGCAGAAAACTTCATCTTTCTCCTCAGGAGAAGCTGGTAGATTTGAACCACCGACCTTGTGGTTAGCAGTCCCATACCTATCTGACAACGTCACCTGCAGGTACAAAGGCTACAGCCTCTGGAACATTGTCATCATTGGTCCCTAAGAAAACAGGGGATAAATGTGCTGTGTTGTGTCATCTTTTTAAATGTTGGACAACAACCTTTTAAAATCCTCGGGAAAATTTTCCAGGCTGTTCGATGTCATTAAAATGTTCTGTTTTCTAAGCTGATGAACCTTGATTCCAAAAGCAAACTTTCTTTCTCAACTAATTTTCTTATGTGTTGAGATAGGGGATTGGCTTCAAACAGCGGGGGTCGGGGTGGGATCAGAGAAGTCAGCTCTCAAACCACACCTCCAGCCTGGACGCTGAGGGAGAGGCCACTGTTCCCCAGGAATGAGGTGAAACTGTGGAAGTAGGGGGCAGGAGGCTGGCGGGGATCTGACAAGAGTGATTCTCTGGGCTTTATAGATGTTTATGTTTACTGACGCTTATGTTTTCAGATAGCATTGTGGTGCCAGGTAGGTCTCAGCTGCATTTGGAGAGCAATCATTGGGCAGTGTTTAGAGAAAAAGGAGGGAACCCTTTCCAGGGAGGCGTGATGCGATCTCTGAAAGCCCCAGATTGTGTGTTACAGCTCTTTAGTGTGGGTATGAGAAGCCACTGAGAAGGAGAAGTCTTCCACGCTAGGGGCTAGAGGCGGAGGGGCAGCCCAGGCGCCGTGTGCTGAGGCCCCAGAAGCCTCTGTCTCGCCGTCCCCAACTACGCGGCCCTGCGCCCCAAAAATACCTCACTGCCCCTAACCACGCAGCCCTGCACCCCAGAAATACCTCACTGTCCCTAACCACGCTTCCCTGCACCCCAGAAATACCTCACTGCCCCTAACCACGCGGCCCTGCACCCCAGAAATACCTCACTGCCCCAACCACGTTCCCACTCGCTCAGAATGGTTTAGCTGACCCAACAATGCGGAAACCCACCCCTGAAATACCTAACTGCCCCAACAACGTGGTCACTCGCTCCGATACCTCTGCCCCCAACAACACAGCCACACACCCCAGAAATACCTCACTGCAGACGCACAGCCCGAGCGACGTTTCGCCGGCGGAGTTGTTCTTCCCTGAGTGTCCGCACCCGGGAAGGACGGTCGAAAGGGCAGCATCTGCTCAGAAGCAAAGCCCCAAAGGTGGGCGAGGGTGTGGGGGTCAGGGCAAGCGGACCCCAGAGAGGAAGGGATGAGAGGGGCCGTGACCTTGAAGGGACTGTTAGCAGGGTCTGTGGGCTGTCGAGTGGGAAGTGGATGCGTCTGTTCCATAAGCTTCCATCCGTGCCCCTGGCGTGCACACCTGGAAGTGCCAAGGACTGGGGAAGAACCCACATGTCTGTCCTGGGAAAAAGTGGCGCCAGGAAGTTCCTTAGAGGCAAGGACGGAGAGACTTGGTCTCACGGATGGTGGACAAGTTGTCAGGAGAGGCCAGTGCCTGGAGAAGGACACCCTGCTAGTCAAGTCGAGGGGCAGCGAGAGAGAGAAGGCCCTTGTGGGGGCAGCGTGGGTTCAAACACAGGAACAGTTGTGAGGGTGCCGTAGGACGGGGGTCAGGGATGGGTGGTTTTGCTCTGTGGTGTGCAGGGTCGCTGTGGGTCGGACCTGACTGGATGTCACCTAAGGACGACAACAACCCAATAGCAAGGTTAGAGAGTTCACACGCACACGCGTGCACACACATGGGTGCATGCACACAAGCGGAAGTGTGCTTTTGCCTTACAGGCTTGTGAACCCCATCTTTTTCCTGCACTCCTCGGGCGTCAAGAACTCCGTGTCGCCCACGATCTGTGACCCACTGGCAGCCGCATGGGTGGGAGGGTGGGACATATCCGTGGGATAGCTCTTCCAGCTCTCGTGGCTCATCCTAGGACAACTGTAACACTGCGGGCATCTGCAGGGTGGTGTCCAGGTAAGGGCAGCTCACGGGGACACGGTCCTCAACGCTGGGGACCTAAACACCCAAGCAGTCCTTGTACCCCTTAGGGGTCCCTGAGGGGTACTGATGGGTGGCTGACTGAAGGAGGGCTCGTAGGAGCCCACCCCCATCCCACCCCCGAGAGAGCTTGGACGCAAGGTCTGGTCCCTATTCCTGAAGTCTCCAGCTGCAAGCTGACCTGCAGTCTGCAGAGGAGGGATCCTCGTCTTCTATGCAGGAGCCCCAGGTGACCCTCCAACCCTGAATCGCCTGCTCGGCCACCCCTCACCGGTCAGCAGAACCTGTATGTTCATCATGGTGTCTTGGGTACCTGCTGCCATGGTAACACGCATACCACAAGGGGTGGCTTCCAGGGAAGTCTGTTTGCTCACAGCTCAGGAGGCTGGGAGGCTGGCTTCTGGGCACCAGTTGTAAGGGAAGTTCTCTCCACTCTGTGGGCTCTGAGAAAAGGTCCTTGTGTCTGTGAGCTTCTGCTCCTGGGCGACTGTCGCCTGGCTTGGCCTCTCTGGTCCCTCAGCTCTGCTCACCCACCCACCACCCACCCCCCGCCTTCCCATTTCATCTCTTCAATAGCGCAAAAGAGCTTGGCTCCAGCACCCACTCCTGCACATAACAAAGACCAGCCGAGGGCTTACAACACGTATTTCGGGAAGTGTTGGAGGAGGGTGGGGGGTGGGCACAATCAATCCAGAATCATCCAGAGCAGGTTTCAGCAGAGCTTCCACACCAAGACAAAAGAAGTCAAACTCACTGCCATCCAGTTGACGCCCATTCACGGCAACCTTCTGGGACAGGGCAGCCTCCCGGTGGGTTTTCTGAGGCGGGAATGCCCCGTACGGGAGTAGAAAGTCCCCTTTGGCTCCCTCAGAGCAGCCAGTGACTGCGAACTGCTGTGAGCAGCCCAGTGGGGTCACCAAGGGTCTTCATGGGCAAGGGGAAAGGGCCTGGTGGTCTACTGCCCCAAACCTCACCATGGAAATCCCATGGGTCCCAATGGCCCAGCCTGCAGGTGACTGGAGATGGGGCAGAACCAGGCAGCATTTAGTACAGGGGTGCATGGGACGGGGGACAATATGATGGTGGCTACCCACAAGTCCTGTGCTTTCTTTATCCCCAGGAGGAGTTCACTAACGAAGGCCCCAGTGGGACCCCAGGGCCAACGGGCATAATGTAGCCCACAAAGACGTCAGCTCTGGATTCTACTCCAGGGGGGGCCACTGGGGCCCTAACCACTCGCCCGAGAGCAGCCATCAAGACTGCTACCACTCTCTGGATGCAGGGTCAAGAAGAGTGGAGGAAATGGAAACGATAAATCCATGGACGGAGGGGCCACGCACAGGTCGGTCCCCACGGCCCTGAGAACCAAAGCGCTAGATGGTGCCCGGCTCCCACCACCAACCGATCTCAAAAGGGCCACCTTGAAACATCTTGTGGCTCAAAGGCATAAAAGGGAGGTCAGGCTCTCTGGTCAGACAGAGACTGGTGGGACCCCAAGATTCCTCAAGCACCCCACAGGCCTGCAACCGAACTCACCTCTGTGTTAGAATCATCAACCATGTAAGATCCAAAGGGCAGCATCCACCCCAGGCCAGAGTTCAGAGGGTCAGACCAGGAGGACTGGAAACAGGAAACTCAGGAGGAAGCAGGCTGAGTCATGAAGCATACACTGAGGGGGTCGCAGGGGGCCAGTGCAGAGCTGGTCTGGAAAACAAAATGCTTCGCGGTTGGATGTGAATTGTTGGACGCACAACTAAGCCCCTGCTCTGTAAACCGTCACCTCCCTCACCAGGACAACAAGGGCCAGGGACGTGCCCAGCCTAAATTAGTCTACGAAGAGGGATGCACGTGTAACAACGACAACCCTGACTGCTGGAAAAGAACAGAAGATCCCAATGAAACCTTTTCCTGTATTCAGCCCTGACCCTTGAATCCGTGTCTTTCGAACATTCTGGGGAACCAAATGAAAATCGAAGCTACATCGAAAGCCCTTCTGCGCCCCGCCGAAGCGGGGTGTTGGTCTTGCGGGAGAACCTCCAGGCCCATTTAAAAAATCACGCTGTCTCACATTTCGGCATCATGGCAAAACTTCCCAGTTACCTACAAAGAAAATACCCCCTCTTCGCCATCACGCCTCGCTGTGCCACCTGATTTCCTCCAGCCGTCAAGCAAGCAGCACATTGCAGCTGAGCGCATGCCGAAGCCGCGACAGGGAGGTCTTCCTGAGCCTGAAAACCAGTGTGGTGAACGGAGGCCCCTCCCCTCACAGAAGAAAAGGTGTGGTCGACCCCAACTGCACCTGTGGTTGAAGAGCAAGCCGGGGTCCCTGCTGACATCGATGTGGGCTTCGTTTCCCGTCTTCGGAAGGACCTTGCACCTTCTCCGTGTGTGATACCCTCAGTGTTATCCTCGACCCATCTGGCTTTGACCGTGGGGTTCAATGCATCAAACCTACCCTTCAGGTGGTCTCCACATGGGGGTGGGATACACTCAAGCTGAACTTGTTTGTGTTTCCTTTAAGCTTCAACTTGAACTTGCAGATGAGCAATTGGCGATCTGTTCCACAGTCCCTCGCGGCCCTCTCCTGACTCATGATGCTGGGCTTCTCCATCATCGCTTCCCAGAGAGGCGGTCTGCTGGGTTCCTGTGGATGGCATCTGGTAGGTGCCATCGAATGGGCTTCAACCCCTCGGGGCCCCGTGCCCCACAGAAGGAAGCACTGTCCGGTCCTGCCCAGCCTCACAATGGTCCCCGTGCTGAGCTCATTGTTGCCCTGACTGCGTCAATCCTTCTTCGGGGCGCTCCTCTCCTCACGGCCCCTCTACTTGACCAAGCAGAAGGTCCTTCTCCAGGGAGGGGTCTCTCCAGAGACTGTGTCTAAGGTGACAAAGCCTCGCCACGCTTGCCTCTCAGGAGTGCTCTGGCAATACTTCTGCGCTTGTCCTTTGGCAGGCTGTGGGGCTTTTGATGGTCTTCTCCAGCAGCACAATTCAAATGCTCCCGTTCTTCTTCCATTGTCCTTATTAAAATCCAGCTTTCGCAAGCTTAGAAGGGAAATGAGAATGTCCTGGCTTGGGTCAGACACACCTTAGTCCTCAAAGGAACCTCCTGACTTTTCAGCGCTCTAGAGCTCTTGAGCAGCAGATTTACCCAATGCAACCGTCTTTGGATCTCGTGACTGCTGCTTCCATGAGCATTGATTGTGGATCCAAACAAGGCAAACTCATGGACAACTTCAGTCTTTGCTCCATCTATCATCACCCTACCTATTCGCCATTGTGAGGATTTGGGCCTTCTTGACATTGAGTTGCCATCCGTCCTGAACACTGGAATCCTTGATCTTCATCAGCAAGTGCTTCAAGTCCTCCTCCCTTTCAGCAAGCGAGGCCTCCGCATGCATAGCCACCATTTATGTTGTTGAGAAGGGGTGTTGGCAAAGAAAACGCCGCTGGTCTGGCAAACTTCTATCAAGTGGGTGGTGATTGCGGTCATCCGGGCCATATATTCCCTTGATGGATCCTCCTTCTGTGTGTCCAACTTTCTCATTCCCCAAACCTGGAATTACCGCTATATCTTGATTGCGTGTTTGAGCAATTTCAGGCGGCAGAAGTTAGCAGAAACCATCACTAAAAAGACAAGAAAGAAAGAAAGAAAGAAAGAAAGAAAGAAAGAAAGAAAGAAAGAAAGAAAGAAAGAAAGAAAGAAAGAAAGAAAGAAAGAACCAAGATGAATGCCAGAAGAGGCTCTGAGACGTCTCTGGGCTGTAGAGTCGCTTAAGGGACCAGAAGAGATGATGAAGCCACGGAGCTGGACTGGATGCTTCAAAGGGGCACTGGAGAAGCCAAAGGGAATCGTTGGACTGAAATCTGCAAAGACCTGGAGTTAGAAAACCAGATGGAAGAACATTCCTCAGCATTCCTTAAGCTCAAAGACCCAAAGGCAAAATTCAAGCCTCGGGTTGCAATATTAAGGAATTTGATGGGTGAAATATTGAGTGATTTGGGAAACATTAAAAGAAGATGGAAGGAACACACAGTCATTACACCCAAAAAAAAAGGAATTGGTTACCATTCAACCATTTCAGGAGGTAGAAGATGATCAAGCACCAGTGGTGTTGAAGGAAGAAATCCAACCTGCATTGAAGGCCTTGGCAGAAAGCCAGGCCTCAGGAACGGATGGAATCCCAATGGAAAATGTTCCAGCAACTGGATGCAGCCGTCAAACTACTCACTTGTCGCCGCAAAGAAATGTGGAAGACAGCTACCTGCCAAGGGACAGGAAGAGATTCGTGTTTGTTCCCATCTCAAAGAAAAGGGTCCAACGGGATGTGGGCATCGGCTGACAGCACCATGAAAATGAAACACGTACAATTTTGGTTGAAGGTGATTCGAGAACAGGTGTAGCCGTGCATCAACAGGGAACTGCCTTAAATTCAAGCTGGATTCGCACGAGCACATGGGCTGAAGGAGATCGTCGCTGACAGCAGGTGGATCTTGGCTGAAAGCAGAGAAAATCAGAAAGATGTCTGCCTGTGCTGTATTGACTATGCAAGGCCATTTGACTGTGTGGGTCAGAACATGTTATGGATACCAATGAGAAGAACTCCAGAACACGCCATGATGGGACCTGTGTGTAGGAAAAAGGGAGGGTGGTCTTCCCAACAGGACAAAGGGCTATTAAAGCATCTACTTTGCACACGTTATCAGAAGGGACCAGGCCCTGCAGAAGGACATGATGCTTGCTAAAGTAGAGGGTCAGTGGGAAAGAGGAAGACCTCAGAGCTGCAACACCGGACGCAAGCACACCGACATTTGTAAGGATGGCACAAGACACGGCAAGGCGTGATTCCATTGTATAGAGGACCGTGGGGAGTTGGCACCAACTGGAAAGAAGAAACAATACACCTTTGGTCATCATCCCATTTAGGAATGCTTTTCTTCCTTAGGTTAATGAGACTGTACGCGTGTAGGGTGTGTCTTAAAGCAGTCTCTGGGGAGATAGAATAGAGATTAAACAAGAAAGAAAGCAGAGATTGGGAGAGAGAGATCTAAACACATGAAGATCGCCCAGTGAGGAAAGGATAAACCATGAAGAGACAGGGCCCTTCCTCCGGGGAGAGAACGCCGTCCCCCACCGGCAGACGCCTGCATCTGACTTTGGAGTCTAGCCCCCTACAGTGTGAGAAAAGTAATTTCCGTTTATTAAATTCCCCCCCCCCCCGTTCCTGAGGCATTTTCGTGATAGCAATGCTAAGTAATGAAGACAACCACCTCCTTACTCAGCTTCCGTGACTTTGACAATACAGCTATTTTCATAAAAACATTATCACGAACCCACAGCATATTAATCATGCGAACACGTTATAGGTTGATTATTGTGATTCTTAAATTAAATACTATTTTGCCTGATTTCTACATTTTTCTTTTTAATGCAAGATATATTGCTAGATAAAATGGATGCCAACACAAACCTCGGGGGACTTCAGTCATTTCTAAGGGCTTAAAAGGCACCCCAAACTTTGAGCTCTGCTCATCGAAAGCTAATGGGATGACCGATGCAGACCACACACCTGGCCTTTAAAAGTTACAACCACCACTGAATGGCACGCTTAAAAATGGCGACTTTAAGTTTCATGAATTTTGCCTCCGTTATTTAAACCACGTAAAACACTGGGGGGCGGGGTTGGGGGGGGAGCTACTGAGTCCGATTCCAGATCACAGCGACCCCAGGTGGGTCGGAGGAGAATTACGCTCCATGGAGCTTCCGTTCCTTCCTGTTCTGATAAAAACAGAAACAGCAGAGCCCTTGCCCATGCAGTCATTCATGTCTGAAGGTACATCCACGTCTGCAGGTACATCCATGTCTGCAGGTACATACATCCACGTCTGCAGGTACATCCACGTCTGCATGTACATTCACGTCTGCAGGTACATTCACGTCTGCAGGTACATCCACGTCTGCAGGTACATCCACGTCTGCAGGTACATCCACGTCTGCAGGTACAGTCCTTGCAGGTCAGCATTGGTTACGACCTGAGAGACCCAGCGCTGCTTCACCTGCAGTCTCACAAGTGAGGGGACTAGCAGACAGAAACTCATTCTCCTACAGGTCAAGAGGACAGACTTCCAGGAAAGGGAGGAGGCCGGCCGGCCCGGGGCCGCAAAGAGATCATCCGCACCAGCCCCCCTCACAGGCTTCCCCACGGAGAAGCAGTTCCAGCCATCTTGCCGGCCGGGGCCGCCTCCATGGTCCAAATGCAGCAGGTTCGTCCTTCCGTTAGTAATCTCATCTGGCCTGTGAATGGCGTGGTCACTATCCGCATGGCCCTTAGCAGAAGAAATGTTCCCCACCCCAGCCCTAGGGGCACGTTTTCCCTCCCTGGGGCTGCTCTGGAGGGAACGGCCTTTCTCTCTGACCTTCTGGTCCAGGTCCTTGTCATGTGGCGGAAGCATCACCCTACTCGCCAGACCGCCTCCCTCCCTTGCTCATTCAATCTCTTTTCACTCAAAGGCGATCGGCTCACGTCGGGGACACCACGGCCGAATGGCACAGCTGTCCACCCAGATGGTGCTGTGCTTCCTCCTTTGCTAAGAGGAAGCTTCCTCCTATGCCACCCAAGGCATAGCTGCCGATCTCTCCCCAGTCAGAGTGCAGAATGATGAAAGTCAAAGATGCCTGGAAACAACGGCAGCGAGCAATGGACCACTACACATCAGCCTCCACCACAACCCGAGAGCAGAGGGACTAGATGGTGCCCGGCGACCACGACCAACCCTCTGAAAGGGATCGTATGGGAACGTCCTGGATAGAGTGGCGGGAGAGGGGGTGTAGAGCATCACAACATCATTTTTAAAAGTCCAGGTCGCAGGTCGAGTGAAGATTCATGGAACACGCCTCCCCCCCACCGCCACCCCCAAGACTGTGGCCTTCAGACACCTTTCAGGTCGGAGACTGAGTTTACTTCCCTGGCACAATGCTCAGCCAAACAACAAGCAGGTCTATAAGGTGAGCAAAACCTGAGAGGTGTGCAGTGCGTAGAACAACTAACCATTATGAGATCAAAGGGACAGAACTGACCCAAGGACAGGGTTCAGAGGCAAGAAGGATTCGGAAAGGCGCGGGAACAGAAATGGGAAACGTGCGGAGGACTGGAAGCACCAACCCTGCAGTGAACTAGCTGCAGAGCACGTTCACCGTTTTTAACCAACCAGGCTTCCTCGTGGGGAGTTACTAAATAGTAATGAGCGAAACCACTGACCTCGAGTCCATCCCAGCTCCCAAAGACCCAAGCGGACAGAGCAGAATCACTCCTTAAGGTTTCTGAGCCTCTGAGTCTGTACAGACGCAGACAACTTCGTCTCTGGCCCCCAGAAGGGCCGGTGGGCTTGAACCACCAGCCTTGAGGCTAGCAGCCCAATGCCTCAGCCACAGCGCCACCCGGTCCCTTACAGTAAAGATGGAAACCCAATGAAAAACGACAGGCAATCATATTTTGAACAGTAGCTGCAGGTAATAAAAAAAGAAAGGAGGGGTAAGCCAAAGGCCTTCCTTGTCTTACACATATATAATCTCTAGTTATATCAAAGATTTATTGTAAGCAATGGATCCCACAAAGCTATAGGAGCCCTCGTGGCGTAAGGTAACACAAAGAGCTGCTAACTGCAAGGTCCAAAGTTCTAAACCACCCGCCACTCCTCAGGAGCAAGACAGGGCTTTCTACTCTTGCAAAGAATTACAGTCTCAGAAACTCAAAGGGGATAGGTCTACCCTGCCCTATCGGATCACCATGAGTCGGCATCAACTAGAGGGCAGTGAGTTGGGTCTGGGTTTTGGTATAAGTACAATAAGGAGACTAAGGGAATTGATCTGTGTGTCTCAGACAGCTAGGTCTCCTGAGCACGCTAAAGCACGCTTACACACACACACACACACACTTATACATTTGAACACCTCTTCACAACCACACACTTACACAGACATATGCACTTAGACACACTCTCACACAACTACACACACAAACACACACACATACATGCGCAGAAAAAATTAGGGAGTCTTGGCTGTCGAAACATGTCAGCAGTGAATTTTTAAGTTTAAAAACCTCAGAAGTTGCTGTTGCCGGCTCAGGTGGTCTCAAGGAATAGGCCCCTCCAGGGCTGAATCAATAGTCCCAGTTCATTAAAAAAAAGTTTCCCAATTTGTGGTCTAACAGCATGGAACCTTGAATCTAAATGTAGCATCAGGGTCTTAAGAAACACCACAGGCCAGCCCCATTAGGAATGGAGACACAGAAGCCCACTATGTGTGGTTTTCTGGGAGACAGCAGGCAGCAGGGCTGGGCTGGTCCAGGGATAAGGTGTGGGCAGGTGGGGGAGGAGCAGGGGCCATGTGTGCCTAGGTACATGTGCAGGTGAGGGGACAGGGGCTGAGGGGATACAGCAGGGCCTTGTCCAGGAGAGAATAGGAAGGGCTGGCTGAGCCAAGGAGCCTGGACTGAGGTCAGACATGGAGCTAACCAGAGAATGGCGTGGTTCGCTCCACCAGAGGACCAGGCCAGGGCAGAACAGGAGAGGGCCTAGGGCCCCTGGCTAGTGTCCAGTGGCTGGACTCCAGCGACCCGTCCTGTGGTGTCTGCGGGATGGTTGGGGAGGATGAGGCCCTGTGGTGGCTGTTGGACCATCCATCTCCTGGGGTGTCTCCTTCATGTTCACCGACCTTCCACCGGCCTCAGGCCACAGGATGACGTGGCTGAGTGGCTATTCTTTGGTGAAGATATGGGAGGAAGTGAGCCTGAAGCTGTGTGTCCCTGGGAGGGGTTAAGTAGGGAGTCTGAGCCCAAAGGGGAGTGGGGGGTGGTGCAAAGAAGCTACAGGAAGCCTTCCAAAGGAGGTGTGGGCGAGCCTGTGGGTGCCCGTGTGGGTGCCCATGTGTGTAGGGGTGTGTGTTTCAGCATGTGTTTGTGTAGAGGTGTCTGTCTACACAGAGGTGTGTAGGGGTAAGTGTGTAGGATGTGTGCACAGGTGTGTGTTTGTGTGTGGTTGAGTGTGTCTGCCCACAGAGTGTGTGTAGGTAAGTGCGTCTGTATGTGGGACTTTGTGTATAGGATGTGTGGCATGGGGTGTAGGGCTGTGTGGAATTGAGCATGTCTGTGTGCAGGCTGTGTGTATAGGTGAGTTTTTCTGGGTAAGACTGTGTGTAGGGTGTGTGGTTGGGGTGCAGGGCTGTGTGTAGGTTGTTGGTGGGGGTGTAGGGCTGTGTTTGGTGAGCATGTCTGTGGGCAGGCTGTGTGTGTAGGTGAGTCTTTCTGTGTAAGGCTGTGTGTGTAAGGTGTGTGGTAGGGGTGTAGGGCTGTGTGTAGGATGTGTAGTCGGGGTGCAGGGCTGTGTGTAGGCTGCGTGGTAGGGGGGTAGGGCTCTGTTTGGTGAGCATGTCTGTGTGCAGGCTGTGTGTTGGGAGGATGTTTGGGGCAGGAGAACACAGGAGTGACAGGGTCAGAGTTCACAGATTTGACAGCGGTGGAGAAAACCAGGGGAGGCCAGGGCGGCTCCAGGGGGCAGGTGCTGAGGGCCCAGGCGGGAGATGATAGTGGTTTGACCGTGGAAGCCCTCCCAGGGCTGAGTGGCATCACGGGTGATGCCAAGTCCAGACCTCGGCAGACAGGCAGGGTGGACCCCGAGAGAGGCAGTGTGGTCAAGAGAAGGTGCTGGGCTTCCATCCTGTGGGTGGGGACACAGTGAAGATGTCCATGGGGAGCCTGTGCCGGCATGGGGTTGGGGGGCAAGGGGGGGCCGATCAACAAACTGAGTGAAGGTCTGGGGTCATGTTGAGTTGAGGAGCCAGCCTGTGGTGTGTCCACCTGGGTGGGCGAGCAGGCGAGTCCTCAGGGCAGATTTAGGACAGGCTGTGACTGGAGGCCCACTTTGGGGGACTACACACACTTAGCACCAAAACCATTGGCCAAGTGAGATGTGTGTGGATACAGTGATTCAGAAGGGGCCCGAGATACGGTGGAGAGGGGCTCGGGACGATCCAGTTATACAGGTAGAGGGAGATGAGCCCGTAGGTGCCAGGCCAGGGCTGCCAGGTGCTTGGCAGAGAAGCCCAGAGGCGGGGCTGGGGTTTAGTGAACGTGGAAGAGGCAAAATAATCCAAAGGCCCAGGAGCTCGATGAATAGGGCTCGAACAGGAAGCTGACAAGGAAGATAAGAAGGCAAATCAGAGGGTGGTGGGGGCTTGGCTGGACCCTCCACCACAGCAATGGTGTGGCAAGTAGTCTACGTCATGTATGGTCGGTGAGAGCAATTGTTCCAAAGAGGCTGGAGATGCCCCCACCCGGGGTGGGGGGCGAGGGGAAGCGCCTCCCATGAGTTAGAGCAGACGGTGCAGTGGCAGAGCCCTGGGCTTTTGCGGAGTTACAGCGAAAGCCACGTGTACCCCTCCCCTGGCCGGTTTGGCCGCAGCTTCACGTCACAAAGGCAAAGGGTATCAGCCGTGACAGAAACTGCGCGGCTTCAAACGCGCCGAATATTTACTGCCTGGCCTTTTGCTGGACGAAGTTTCTGGCCTTTGGGTGAGAGAAGAGCCTGGCGGCAGCTCCAGGGGCCACTTCATGAGACACAGAGGGAGAAATAGACAGGAAAAGAGGCTCCGTGGGGCAGCCGAATCCTCTAAATCACAGCTTGCCAGTGACCTGGTGGTCAGCTAATCCCTGATGAAACGGGATTAATTCTGGAAACCGAAGAGCGTGGTAAATTTCTAATTAGCACCCACAGAGTGATTTCAAAAGGATATCTAAGCCACAAAATAAGAGCAGGACACTTTTCTCTTTCTTTCTTTTGTTTTTTAAAGTAGAGGATTAGAGAACAAAAGAGGGGCCCTTGAAATTGAAACTTGATTACTGAAAGACCGAGACTCCATGGAAGCTCTGAATCACACCGCCAAAACCCAATGGTGGATTAGAGGCAAATCCATGAAGTGAGAGCAACGGACATTCTGAGCATGTGAGGTCAAGGACACGCGCAGCGGGCACCAAGGAAAGGCGCTGCCCTCCCCACGGGGCTCAGGGGTTGTGCAGAGGGAAGAGTCCTTGAAGAAACGAAAGATGAAAACTTCCCCTTCAATGGGAAAGAATTGGGCCCTCAGATCCTAGGGCAGACTTAGAAGGGATCATGGCTTACATTCTCATAAGTACCTGACTCAACATTCTTTAAACTTATGGGGCGGGGAGTGAGTGATAGAAGGAATGGAAACCCCTCCCATTGGTCCTCCTCAAGTAGAATGCAGACATGCTGGAAGGCAATGCTTGCAAACCGGCTACAAACCTCAGAGGGATCTGGAGTTCAAAGCTGCACCGAACTCCTCAGCCACGTCGTTCCATGGTGCCTTCGGTACCTGGCGCTGCAGGAAGAGAACGTGCGCCTGGGCACGGTGTAGCAAACCGAGGGGTCCTCTCTCACCGTGTAAGGGGCTGGGCTCTGAGTGCAGGGATGGCTGTCGTCCATCTTCCCCTTGTTCTAAGCGCAAGCATCCCAGGTCCATGGGAGGCACTCCACTCTGCTCTTTTTCTTGGTGGTGGCCAGGTCCCTCCCTCTCTGCTCACTTGTTTAGCCCCTTTTAGATCGCACTGGGCAAATCTGCAGCACGAGCCCTCTCCAGAGTGCTGAAAGCGAAGGTGTCACCTGACCCAAGCCGTGATCGTTTTCAGTCCCCTCCTGTGCATGGGCAAACTGGACATTGGACAGATGCTTTTGAATTGTGGTGCTGGCAGAGACTGTTGGAAGTACCCTGGACGGCCAAAAGGACAAACTACTCTGTCTTGGGAGAAGTACAGCCGGAAGGCTCCCTAGCGGCATGGATGGAGAGCCTGTCATCTCATGTATCTCTGACATGTTGTCAGGAGAGACCATCCCTGGAGAAGAATATCGTGCTTGGTAATGTAGGAGGGCATGTCACAAGAGGAAGGTCCTCAACGAGATGGAAGGACACGGTGGCCGAAGCAATGGGCTGAAGCGTAGGAACGATGTGAGGAGGGCGCAGGACCAGGGGCACTGTCTCCTTCTGTTTCTCATGGGGCCCCTCGGGGTCGTCATCCACTCAATGGCAGTGAACAAAGCAATCACAACATATTGCAATGGAGACGGACTCAAAACACAACCTAATCTCGTAAACGGTATTCTGTCTCACTAACATAATTGCCATAAATCCATTCTGCTTCGTACATATCATGGAGGAGAAGATCAACAACGCGTGCGGTAGTTACATCAGAATACAAGGTTGAGGCTAATGACACAAGCCTGAGCACCGAGGTGCGGCCACACTGATGCATATTTTGGGAGGGACACAATTCAATCTATAGTACATTGTAAACTTTGATACCTATTTTTCTTTTCTTTTTTTTCCAATCATTTTATTGGGGGTGCGTACAACTCTTATCACAATCTATATATACATCCATTGATACCTATTTTTCAAGGGCTCAGGGGACATGCTGCGCATTTTCCCTTCGTGGGGGGGTGGAAACAATTGTGTTGTGAAATTCAGTAGAATGTTAGAAAAAAAGATGACACAGGGCATGAGTAATAACAGCAAGCAAGCAGATAATTAAAATTTACAGTTCAGCCCAAACAATGGCTGAGAAAATGACGTTTAATGCAGTTGTTGGAAACTAATTCCCAAATAGATAAAACATAATGTTCCTAAAATAATTGACATAATCTGAAAGAAAATTAATAACATTCTGGAACTATGATCCCAAACTATTTTGTTGAAATTGTGCCAAATGTCTGGGCATGTTCAAGTGGTAGTTTATGAACACTCATTAGTTTTTGAAATTCATAGAAATATACAGTTTGATATTTTATCAATTACGACTATTTGGATTGCATGGGACAGAATTCAAACAACCCAACTTAGTAAATAGATATGTATAAAGACACTGAGTGTTTCATAGATTCTGAATGTGGCTGCACCCTGGGACAAGTTGAGCAAGGGATTCAGGCATCGTATGCCATTTCTGCATCACTCTCCATCTTCATATCTTCGCACCTCTGCACATAGATATCCTCCTTGCTCAAGAGATGAGCTTCCTCTCCTTCTGAGATCCACCTCTGTAGAACAGGGCCATGAGCAGCCCTTTCAACTTGCGTCTTCCTCCTACCTACACCCCTTGCTGTTGGGTCCGTTCCAACTCATAGCCACCTTGTCCAAGGGCGTTCAAAGAATGCTAGATTCTTTTCTCACTTTGAGTCCCAACATCCCGCAGGAAGACTCTCATTTTCATGGTGCCCACTCCAGAACCAACAAACTGAGGTCACCAGGCAAGATGACATTGTTTACATGACAACACAGGATAGATCAACAAAAGAAGTAGAGTCCTAGAAAATCAGTGCTGGGGTATGCACATCTGTGGTGACCACTACAGTCCGCCCCTTGACTGCCCATAACACGAGCAATCATGCACACCTACATTGACTTCTTTTCATATACAGTTCAAAAAGAACCCCATGATAAATGTACTCACCTTCTTCCCAAAATTGACAATCCCCGTTCCCATTCTGGCCTACTCTTTAGTTCACAAAGCGTCCATCCTAGATGGTCGAGCCCTGGCTTTCAGCAGCTCTTTGTTACCTGCAGGACAAGGTCACTGCTACTTCAAATGTCAACAGGATCGCCCAAGGTGAACAGGTTTCAGTCCAGCTCCCTGACTAAGACCAGGCAACAAAGAAGTCTGGGCTCCACTTCAGAGACAGGAGCTTCTGAAACCCTCAGGCAGAGCTTCGAAACACTGGCAGAGGCTTAGAGCCCAGTGAGTGGAAGGAGAACATTGTCAGAGATGGTGCTGGAAGACGGGCCCTTCGGACCGAGGGTACTTGAGAGTGCCTGAGGAGGACCTTATCTCTCAGAGTGGAGTCGTCCGTGGTGACATGAATTGGAAAAAGCCTCCGAGGTCTTCATTTGCTGATGGGACAAGATGCAAGGTAAGGAGAACAAGCTGCAAAAAACTGCTAATGATCGCAAGGTGGAAAGCATGAAGTGTGAATCTGTGAAACTGGGAAGTGGTCAGAAATGAAGCGGGACACATAAAGATCGACAGCTAGGCATTAGTGAGCTGAAATGGACCGGCATTGACCACTTTGAATCAGAAAAGCACATGATTTACTATGCTGGAAATGACACAATCAAGAGGGGTGCTGTGGCCTTCATTGTCAGAAGGACAATGTCCAACGTGATTCTGCTGTCTGTATAGGATTGCATGGGTCTGCCTTCAAGGAAATCTAATCAACACAACTATTGTTCAAGCTTATGCATCAGCCACAAAAGGTAGGAGTGAAGAAATCAAAGAATTCTACCAATGACTTCATTTGGAAATTTATCAAGCAGGTAACCAAGATGCATTGACAATTATTGGTGATTGGAATGCAAAAGTGGAAAAGAAAGAGGAAGGAAAATTCGTTGGAAAATATGGACTTGGTGATCAAAATGAAGGTGGAGATTGCATGATAGAATTTTGCAAGATCAATGACCTGTTCATAACAAATACCTTTTTTCAACAACATGAAAGGTGACAACACACATAAATTTCTCGAGGTGGAATACACAGAAATCAACTTGACTCCAATTGTGGGAAGAGATCATGGAGATGCTCAATATCAAAATACAGGAAAGAGAGAAAAGACGAACGTGAATGTCAGAAGAGACTCTGAAACTTGGTCTTCACTGTAGGGTGCCTAATGCAAGTGGAAGAAAGGATGAAGTCAAAGAACAGAATAGAACATTTTTAAAGGGCAACCCAAGAAGACAAAGGCAAATATTACAAAGAAGTGTGAAATACAAAGAATCAGAAAAACAGAAGGGGAAAATATACTCGGGATATCTTAAACTCAAGAAAAAATTCAAGCTTTACTTTGCAGTCTTGAAAGATTCTATGGGCAAGATATTGAATGATGCATCCAAAGATGATGGACAGAATACACAGCTACTGTACCAGAAAGAATTGGTCGACATTCACCATTTCTGGAGGGAACATTTGAGCAAGAACCAGTGGTGCTGAAGGAAGAAGTCCAAGCTGCACTGAAAGCATTAGACCAAAACAAGGCTCCAGGAATTATGGAATACCAATTGAAATTTTTCAATACACTAATGAAGCATTCGAAGCACTAACTTGCCTACCAGGACATTTGGAAGACAAATTCTTGGCCAACTGGCTAGAAGAGATCCATCAGTGTGCCCATCCCGAAGAAAGGTGACCCGACTGAAGGCTTTAAGTATAGGACTTTACCACGTAGCACACGCCAGTACCATTTCACCAAAGATGATACAGATGTGTAGCAGTGCTTTGACAGGGAGCTGCCAGAGGTTCAGGCTGGATTCAGAAGAGGACATGGAACAAGGTATATCATTGCTGATGTCAGATAGATTGAGGCTCGACATACGGAATACCAGAAAGATGCTTACTTGTGTCTTATTGACTATGCCAAAGCATTGAACAAACAACAACACACTGTGGATCACAACAAACTATGGATCGCCTTGAGAAGAATGAGAATTCCAGAACATGTCATTGTGCTTATGTGGAGCTTGTACATGGATGAAGAGGCAGTTGTGTGAACAGAGCAAGGATGTCCTGCATGGTTTACCATCAGGAAAGGTGTGTCTCAGGGTTGCATCCTCTCACCAAACTTATTCAATCTGTAGGCTGTGCAAATCATCAGAGAAGCTGGATTCTATGAAGAATAATGCAGCATCAGGATCAGAGAGAGGCTTATGAAGAACCCGCGGTAGGCAGACGACACAACCTTGCGTGCTGAGAGGGAGGAGGACTGGAAGCACTGACTGATGAAGGTCAAGGATGGCAGCCTTCCGTATGGATCACAAGACAATGTAGAGATCAAAACCCTCACAACTGGATCATGATCAATGGGAAAAGTCAGAGAGCTCCTTAGAGGCAAGGAGGTGAGACTTCATCATACATACTTTGGATATGTTGTCAGGAGAGACTCGTCCTTGGAGAAGGACATCATGTCTGGTCAAGCAGGAGGGCAGCAAAGAAGGGGAAGACCCTCAAGGAGATGCATAGACACCGGGACTTGAGCGTAGGAACAATGGGGAGGACGGTGCAGGCCTGGGCAGTGTTTAGTTTTGTTGTACATAAGGTCATTGTATGTTGCAACCAACTCAACTGCTCCTGACAGCAGCATCCATTTCAGCATCCTTGATGACCATGAGTGTCTGCATTCTCCTTTGAACCAAACCCACTGCATCAAGTCAGTGCCGACGCATAGGGACCCTAGAGAACAGGAAGGACAATCCCTGTGGGCTTCTGAAACTATAACTCTGTATGGGAGCAGAAAGCCTGTCTTTCTCCTGAGAAGTGCCAGTGGTTTTTGAATCTCTGACCTTGTGGCTAGCATCCCCACCCGGCACCACCAGGCCACCAGGGCTCCTCTCTCCTTTGAGCCAATCGTCATCCACTCCTCTCCGTTGTCCTTGGGTTGGTTCCAACTCACGGCAGCCGTGTAGGACAGAGTGCACCTGCCTCAGAGGGTTCCCAAGGCTACCTATAAATTTTCAGGGAAGCAGACAGCCTCATCTTTCTCCCACAGGGGAGAAAGCTGGTGTATTTGAACCACCGACTTTCAGTCAGCAGCTGGGCCCATCACCACAGAAACACCAGGTCCTTGCAATTCACACAGAGAACACACACAGTAGGTGGTTTTACAAACTGTGAGGTCCTTTCACTCATTGTTCACAGTGGGCGCGTCACATATTGAGGTCGCAGGTGGACATTGGGCCTCCACTCAAGTACTCCCTCAATACAAGAACACTTTGTTCTATTAAACTAGCATTTCATAATGTTCACCCTCCCAACACAATCGCTGAAGACAAAGCGGGTGCATAAGCAAATGTGGTGAAGAAAGCTGATGGAGCCTGGCTATCAAAAGATACAGAGTCTGGGGTCTTAAAGGCTTGAAGGTAAACAAGCGGCCATCTAGCTCAGAAACAACAAAGCCCACATGGAAGAAGCACACCAACCTGTGTGACAAAAAGGTGTTGAAGGGATCAGATATCAGGCTTCAAAGAACAAAAAAAAAATCGTATCATTGTGAATGAGGGGAAGTGCAGATTGGGGACCCAAAGCCCATCTGTAGACAAGTGGACATCCCCTTACAGAAGGGTCATAAGGAGGAGACGAGTCAGTCGGGGTGCAGTGTAGCAACGATGAAACATACAACTTTTCTCTAGTTCTTAAAAGCTGCCCCCCACCCCCATCATGCTCCCAATTCTACCTTACAAATTCTGCTAGACAAGAGGATATACACTGGTACAGATAGAAAAACAGAATCTAGGATAGATGAACCCTTCAAGACCAGTGGTGAGAGTAGCGATACGGGGAGGAAAGGTGGAGTAGAAAGGGGGAACCGATCGCAAGAATCTACATATAACCCCTCCCTGGGGGACAGACAACAGAAATTTTGGTGAAGGAAGATGTTGGACAGTATGAGACATGACAAAATAAGAATTATAAATTATTAAGGGTTCATGAGGGATGGGGGAACAGCGAAGGGGGGGATGAGGAGCTGATACCAAGGGCTCAAGTGGAAGGCAAATGTTTTGAGAATGATGAGGGCAACAAATGTACAAATGTGCTTGGCACAATGGATGGAAGTATGGTTTGTGATAGGAGTTGTATGAGCCCCCAATAAAATGATTTTTAAAAACCGCAGGACACGTGTCTTTAATGAATTGATGTTTTGTATTTGTATAAGACCAATGATTTGACCCTCTTGGTGCAGTCAACGTGTGTGAGGGGGATCCCTTGGGAGCATATAAGCACCCTCCTCCTTCTCCTCCTCCTCCTCCTCTGTTCATCCACCTGTCCAGTGGCTCCTCCCTCCCCTTATCTTCCTCCTTTCCCTATTCTCCCTCCTCCTCCTTCTCCCTGCCGGGACATCAGGGTCTGGTTCCCAGATGGCCAATCTCTCCTTCCCCAGGGTTTTCCCCGGATGGCTCCAGACTCCCTTGGCTGACCCTGGCTGACCTCAGCTCTGGAGCTAGCTGGCTTTACCACGAAGTCCCCTGGTCTGCTGCCTTCGCCACCCTCTGTCTCCTGCAGGCAGAAGACCGGCCTCACCCTCTGGGTGTGTGAAAAGCTGAGGTCACTCAGGCCAGATGACGCACACTGAACCCCACCAGGCTAATGTCCTGGCTACGGCCACCCCCCAGCCCTCAGCCCTCTCGCTCCCAGAACACCTCCCACTCTGGAGGAAGACCCACACCACAGTCCCATCACGCCACCCCAGCGAGCCAATCGGAGCCCCGGGGGCAGGGGCGAGCCCAGAGGGATGAATGTCCCCCGGTGTCCTGTCCGAGGGAAGGGCTCTGAGGCCTGTGAAAAGCACAGCGATCGTGTACTGACCGGCGCAGCGCACAGAGGCAGCCGCTCCCTCCGCTGACAAACGCTTGAGCTCGGACGCTGTGGGGCTGAAGTGGCGCTGAGGTCACACTCGCCCCACAGGCCCGGCTGCCAGCCACACGTCTCCCGCCCCCCGCCCCCCCCCGCCCCCCCCCCGGCACTGAGGATCATTCCGCAGGGGCGACCTCACTGCCTTTGGTGTGAAGGCGATCTGACAGTTAGGATCTGCCCTTCGTCACGAAGCTGTCTTGTGTGTTTGCACGGCGGGAGTGCCCATTTGGGGAACGAGTCTATTCAGGGCAGCATTTGGAAGACAGGATGAGAAGACCGACAGCCCGGCCTGCAGGCACCCCGGACTCTGAGCCCTCGGCCACCGCCCTGCCCCTCGGCTCTCAGCGTCCCCTTCGGCTGTCAGAGCCCCACTGTGGGGGAATGACAGTCCCCTCCTGCGGACGGTAAGTCCGAGGCCTTAGCCCTCGGAGACGGGATTGGACACTCGACGGCCCACAGCTGAGTCCCGCTTACCGCGCCCCGACCGGAAGGAGAGTATCCGAGGCTGCAAGTCCTTCCAGAAGCCGACAGCTGCCTCTTTCCGACTGCCTTTGGGTTAACTGCCCCACACGAAACCCACTGTGTCACTGGGCCCCTTAAGATGAGATTACTGACTCCAACCTCAGGCCCCTGGCCTCTGAGGAGGCCCACCCTGGGGGACTCCACCCAACCCACTGCTACTTACTGCCCCCACAGGCAGAGTGGGTAAGCCAGCCGCCATCGTGGCAGAGGGGAGGTGGACGGTGTGCTGAGGAAGGTTGGGGTGGGCGTCCACCGGGAGAGCTGGCACCCAGCGGTGGGTAGGGACGGACCTCTGCAAAGAGACAGACGGGTTTGCAGCACTGTGGCTGGGAGGCTGGGAGGGTCCAGGCCCTGGCTGTGCTCAACCACACCAGCAGTTCCCAACCTTACTCAGGCCGTGACCCTTTCAGACAGCTCCTCATGTGGTGGGGAACCCCCAACCATAAAATCATTTTCCTTGCTACTTCATCACTGTCATTTTGCGACTGTTACAAATCGGGCGACCCCTGTGAAAGGGTCGTTCGACCCCCAAAGGGTTCGAGACCCACAGGTTGAGAATTGCTGGTCTACACTGACCAAGGAAATCATCAAAGGATTCCCTCCCAGAGGTAAGTGGGATGTCCCGGGTTCAGCCTGGGGCCTGGCGCACCTAGCTGCTTGAGAAAGGGTCCCCACTCTTACTTCCTGTTTTGCTTGTGACCTGAGCATGAATAATGAGCCCCCACTTTGCTGCTGAGCACACTCAGCCTGAGGCAGTGGGACAAAGGAAGACCCTCAGCACGATGGCCTGCGATGTTCCGTTCCACTGGATGCCTGGGGTCGCTGTGGGTCCAGCCAGACTCGATGGCCCCTGACAACAACCGCAATGCCAGTGCCGGCGCTCAGCACCTCACAGCTCCTAGGGTCAGGGGTTCCGGAGCAGCGGAGCTGGGCACGTCTCTCAGGTGGTCTCAGGTGGAGCTGTTCCATCTAATACCTTGACTGGGGCTGGGCAGCTACAGGACAGCTGTTGGCTGGAGGCCTCTGCTTCTCTGCAGATGACTCTCTGTGACAAGCTGGGTGGACTAGAGAAACAATTCATAGACATGCTCATATGTGTATAAAAAAGAGCTTTATAGACAAGAGTGATTGAGTATTGAGAAAACATCCCAGCCCAGTCCAGAGCAAGTCCATAAGTCCAAAATTAGCCCATATGTCCAAATACCAATTTATAAAGTCCTCTTCAGACTCACAAAACACATTCAATGACGCCAAATGCAGGAAGATCACAGGCCAGTAAGTAGAAAGTCATGTGGATCCAGCGGCGGTATAAGCATCTCAACGCTGGCAGGGTTCTCCACGTGCGTGGCTCCTCCAGCTCAGGGCACTAGCGTAGCTCCGTATGTCTTGTCAGCTGCAATGTCTCCCAGGGAGGGAGCCTGTGTTCCCAAGCGAGCTATTTCCCTCCTTAGTGTCTCCAAATGAGGTCATCAAGCTGCGATCTGATCGACAGGCTGGAGGCCACCCCTTCACTCTTACTGCTCTCAAGTTGACAGCAGGTGATGTAACTACCACACGTCCCACAGTTGCAACTGGAGCGTCTTCACAGCCCGGCCGCTGGCTCAGCCCAGAGCCAGTGATCCAAGCGACGAGGCAGCCACGCCTTGTGTGATCTTGGGGACCAGGCCTTGCCACTGCTGCCCTGGCCTACGAGTTGTAAGCACAGCTGCCCTCAACAAGGGGGGACGGGACTCGGCCTTCCAGATGGGACAGCAGCGAAGAGTCATATAGACAAAGGCGTCACGTCACTGCTGGGAGATCAGGGTCCACTGCCTGGGGTGGGAAGACAAGGATGCTGTCCAGAAATGTGTGCGGAAGAATCAGGAAGAACGCGGCAGCATGGCTCTGGCTGGGCCCAGGACGCTGAGCCCGGGCTTCGCCCTCAGGTCACGTCACGAGTTTAATTGTAAGCCACCACCATCACACACACACACACACACACACACACACAACCAAAAGCACGTGCGAACTTGGCTGGGCCCTGATTCTCAGTGGGTGAGCAATTATGTAATGTGGCCATTCAGTGATGATGTGGCCACCCCCCCCCAATGATGTGGTCTGACGTGGTCAGCCCTGATCCGACACGAGGGGGGTGAGTGGGATACAACCCCCTCACTCAGATCACAGGCCTGGGCCGTGGTCTGCATCATCTTGTATCTGACCCGAGATGAGAGGCGACAAGAGTGAGCAGAGAAGGAGACGTGCTACCCTCCAGAAAGAACAGACGAGAGGAGGACTGGAGTTGCCTGCACAGAGAACCTCCTAGACCCGGGGACAACGGACGCCAAGACACATGGAGCTCTCCAAGCAATGCTGGTCCCACCGACACTGCCGGGAGACACGGACCCGCCCCTGTGACCCGCACTCAGTGTGGGCTGCTGCCCTCCAAACCGGGAGAGAGGACAGTCCTGTTTGTTCAAACTGCCTGCTCTGGCCATTCTGCTGTGGTGGAATAGAGAACTACAGCTGGGGGACAAGGTCACCCAAAACCTTCCCTAAGGCCAGCAGCCCCCTGAGCTAAGTCCACTGCTGGGTCATCCCACTCCAATGCTACCACCCGCCCAGAGCCGGAAGCCCCTTCTGACCCTCATGGGCTCCTGTCACAGAAGAGACACCCACTCTCCCTCGCAGAGTCCACGGTACACAGCCACCGGGGCTCCTGGTGGCTAGGCCTGTTGCCGGTTACAAGGCTCAGGGGCCCAGGAGGCCCTTGGAACCACACGACTGATGGTCCAGAAAGGCAGACCCATCACCGGCAGGCTGTCAGGGATGCTGCCTCTAGGGTTCCTGCCCTGAGCGCCACAGAACACTGGGGACCTTGGTGCCTGTTCCCTGCGGCCCTGCACCAACGCTATCCTGCACCCCGCCCACAACAGGGCCCCGGCCTGTTGTTAGTCTTTGTACCCAAACTCTGCTTCCTCCATTCAACCACATCTTCCCCGCCACCTGGGCCTGGCAGCAAGGTGGCCTCCTCCAGGGCTGCTCCTATCCTTCCTCCTCTCCCGGCACCACCCGAGCCTAGGCAGGGAGCACGCTCTTGTCCCCCTCTGCGTCCCCAGCACGTGGAGCAGGTTTGCAAGTGGGGAACAAGCAAGTGGACGAGGCAAAGAGAGACGAGATGCAAGCTGTCCATCCATCATACAGATGAGGACACCAAGGTCCAGAGAGGGTCAGCAAATGGTCCAAAGTCACACAGCATAGAGAGACCCATGACCTTCATCTTCAGGCTCCACCCCACCACCCCCTTATTTCGGCCACCTGCCTGGACTCTGACTTGTACTTGGTTTTAAAGGTTGTCAAAGGCAGAACGGATCCTCACGGAGATGTGTGGAACAAAGAAGTGAGCTCTTGTCGACTGCACACACATCCTAAGTGCATGTTGCCCATCTTTCCACATCTGTGCGGAGATGTGGTTGCAAAGGGGCCAACAAATTGTCCATCTTTCCTGATGTCCACTGATGGTGCTTGTCAACCAAGTACAAGGTGTTTCGTCCATCCATCCATCATACATCCATCTCTCCATCCACCATACATCCATCTCTCCATCCATTCATCATACATCCATCTCTTCATCTATCTCTCTATCCATCATTCATCCATCTCTCCATCCATCCATCTCTTCATCCATCAATCATCCATCCATCATCCATCAATCCATCCATCCATCATCCACCCAGTCCCCATCATTCATCATCTCTCTGTCCATCATATATCTATCTGTCTGTCTGGCTGACTGGCTGTCTATCCACCCAACCATCTATAAATCCCATCTATCTATTCATCTATCTATCTAAACATCTATCCAGCTATCTCTTCATTTAGCTAAACATCTATCTATTCAAATATATATATATATACACAATCATCCCTCTATCTGCCCGACTATATATCTAACCACCTGTCTATCTATCATCTATCTTAACAAACACGGTTAAAACACACTGATTCTTCTCTTTACGTGTCTATTTTTACATGGGTTGGAAACAGCCCCCTGATGGTTAAGTGGGCAGACATGAACTGTCACAGACACACACCATTGCAGTCACAAAATCACAACGCAGACTTTCCACCCCCCTCCGATCCCTGATTTCAAAATAGCCCCAGTGCGACCTTGTTCGCAAATGTTTCCCTCTTTTCACACCTTGTTAAAATGCCTGGCTTTCCTTTGAAGGGACGTGTTCAGTGAGCTTCTAGTTTTCAGATAATGCCTGTGAGGTGGCAGCTTGTCCTGACAGTGTGCCTCTGAGATCCCCACGCCTCTCCTCCTGGAGAAGGGACCCGCCTTCCTCGCTAATTTAACTCCCATCTGGGGGGCCCTGGCCCGGGCGGCAGATATTTTCAGTCACTCCTGCTCTAATTACCAGGTCTCTACAGATCTGGCCGCGCTTCCTCCTGGTGCCAGCCTCTGGCTGTTCGGCCGCTTCTGTCTGAGCTGGCCTGGATGGAGTGGACACTGATTTGCGTGTGGTGCTGTCGCCCTGGAATCCTTCCATAAGTTTCTGTCTATACATCCTTCCGGTCAGAGCTTGCCCTGGCCCATGGGGGATGGGGTGGAGGTTGTTTGTTCTATCTTGTTTTGGACAAGACATTGTTTTTAGTACAAAAACTCTTCACTCTGAGAACGTATCTTCCCTATTGCATCTGATGAGGAGTCCTGGTGGCGTAGTGGTTACATGTTGGGCTGCCAACCGCCAGGTCAGCTGTTCAAAACCACCAGCCGCTCCAAGGGAGTATGAGGTGAAAAGAAAGAGGAAAGATCTAGGAAGCAAAGCTATGAATAGTGAGTGGTATGAGCATAGGTGTGTACATATGTAAATACATTGATTGATAAAAGTAGAGATATTGGCCTATGTACATATATTTATATGGCAATACACTGAGGTAGTGGATAGACTTTGGGCCTCTGCTCAAGCCCTCCCTCAGTGCAAGAACACTTTGTTCTAACAACCTGGCATTCTGATGCTCACCCTCCTGACACAATTGCTAAAGACAAAATGAGTGCATAAGCAAATGTGGTGAAGAAAGCTGGTGGTTCCCGGCTAGCAAAAGATACACCATCTGGGATCTTAAAGGCTTGACATTAAACAAGCGGTCATCTAGCAGAGAAGCAACAAAGCCCACATGAAAGAATCACACCAGCCTATGCGATCATGAGGTGTCAACAGGATCAGGTAATGGGCATCAGAAGACCCAAAACAGACAAAGAAATCCATATTGTTGAGAACAAAGGGGGTCGGAGGAGAGACCCCGAACCTGTAGACAATGGGACATCCCCTCACAGAAGGGTCACAAGGAAGGGATGAGTCAACCAGGGCGCAGTACAGCACCGATGAAACACACAATATTCCTCTGGTTCCTTGAGGCTTCCTCAACCCCCACTATCATGACCCCAGTCCTGCCTTTCATTGGAGGTTAGCCCAGAGCATGTGCACAGGTGCAGATAAGAGATAAGAGCTCACAACACATAGAATCCAGGAACAGGAATGGGAGTAGTGGTACCAGGAGGGAAGGGAGAAGGTGGGGAGTGGAGAGGAGGGAGGGAGAACCGATCGCAGGGATCAACACATAACCACCACACACACATCCAGTGGGGATGAACAACAGAAACATGGGTGAAGGGAGACAGCAGTAAGTGTAAGATATGAAAATAATAATCATTTATAGTAGATCAAAAGGTCATGAGGGGGAGAGGAGGGAGGAAGGGAAAAAAGAGGAGCTGATACCAAGGGCTCAGATAGAACATAAATGTATAGAAAATGATGATGCCAACCTATGTACAAATATGCTTGATACAATTAATGTATGGATTGTTATAAAGGCTGTAAGAGCCGCCAATAAAATTATCTTTAAAAAAAAAAGTTACTACCTTGGGAATTCACTGGGTCAGTTCTACCCTGTCCTGTAGGGTCACTGTGAGGATTCGATGGCAGTGCCTTTGGTTTTCCTGGTTTACAGCATCGTACCTTCCCTTTCTGCTGAGGTCTGGGTGGCTGGAGACTCCAGCAGGGGTCTCTCTGTGTTAGAGTGCCTGACCTGCACCCTGCTGCCCAGCACCCCTGTCCTTCCTTGTGGCCTCCGACACTGCGTCCTGGTCTGTCTACAAGGTCACAAGGTCATTACCAGCCACCCTCCCTTTGACCAACTGTGGGTCTTCCACTGCGTCAGGAACTGCGGGTGGCTCTAAGGCCGTTCTCGATTGCAGCCATCCAGGCTGTTCTCACGCAGGGCAGCCCCAGGGGTGTGGGCACAACTCTCCCTGGGGTGCCCAAGGCTGCAAGCTGGTGGGAGCAGGTGAGGCAGCTTGGAGTGAGTTCTTGGGGTGAGGCGGCTCCAGATGCCCAGTTCACAAATTCAGAAGACGGATCAGCAGGGAGGGGGAGGCTGGTTCTGTAGGTGTCAGAGAGAGAAAGGGGGAAACCAGGTCCCAGGACAGGCGGACCCGGCTGGGGTGAGAAAGTCTGACAGCAGGAAGACTGATGCTCAGGGGTAATGGGGTGAAAGAACTAGGGGCCCTCGCTCGGGGCTGGGGGCCTACACCAGTCAGAAAGAGAAGTTAGAATTCCCGCAGCCCCCGAGGTGAGAGCATGGGGCTGACAGCACTGAGGGCTCCCTTCCCAGAAGAGCGGGCTGTCACCAGGAAACAGAGATGGGGGTGGGGGGAGCCGCTGACCCTGTCCTCCTGTCTGTTCACAAGATGACCGGCCATCCCCAAGGCCTCCATCTCTCTGCACAGAAGCGGCTGCCATCCACCTGACTGACGTTGGCGGCCGAGCACGCAGGGTCAGAGTGGAGCTGTGCCCCACAGGCCTGAGGCTCTCTGAGGGAGTGGGTGGTGGGGCAGACAGGGGGGACAGGACTCCAACATTCCGGATACCGCGGAGCGGAGCCGCTGAGTGCACTGACCATTAATTACCCCACCCGGCAACGCCCGCTCTGATTCTCTGACCTGATCAGAGTCTGGGACTACATCTGGGCGTCCTGGCCATTGTCTGTGGCCTGGGGGCTATGTCTGAGGGCCCCAGGGACTGTGTCCACGGGTCCCTACAGGTTATATTGGGGGGGTCCCAAGGGCTACATCTTGGGGTCTTGGAGGCTACGTCTGGGAGTCCTAGGAATTGTGTCTGGAGTCCCAGGGGCTACATATGGGCCCATCTGGGGCACATCTGCAGCAGTAGAGCCCTGAGCCCACACATTCCCTGGGCGTCCAGGAGGCAATGGGAGGAAACCTCGACACAGAGCTCCAGCTGCGGCAGCCCAACCACAGGGACAGAAGGCCTTGTCACCAATGGGGACGCCAGCCCGCGTGTGCACAGGGACCTGAGGAATCAGGGTGAGCCAGTGTCTCACCTTGGCCACGGCCACGGCCACAGACACCACCTGGATCCTGCATGCCTGCCCCTGCTCCTCCCTCTCCAGAACAGGGCCTGTGCCTTATGACTTATGGGCAGTGGTTTCCCTGCCTCCAGATGCTGGACCTGCCCTCAACACACACACACACACAGAGCCAGGGCTTAGTTCCTCTAGCTGCGATCCAGAGTGACCAACCCTCTTACCAGTTCATCTGATGAAGCAGCTGCCCGGCTCTGAAAACTTACCATCGTACAAACTTCACCCCGAGAAGCAGGAGGCTCAACTCCATTTCACAGATGAGAGAGTCGGGGCTCAGAGAGCAGACCTGACTTGCCCCAAGTCACACAGCTGGTCAGTGGAAAATGAGGAAAGTCAACCCTACTCTGTCCTGGCCACGGCGCATGCTCTTTGCAAACTGCTGTCCTGGGTCCATCGCCAAACTCACCGGTCAGTCCAGTTAGCCCAAGGCTCTTGGGATTTTCTACCCTGGGAAGGACAATTCTCTAAAAGTTAGGATCAAAGGTGAATTTTCTTTTAGATGTGGAGACTCTTCATGCAAATCAATTCAAAAACCCGAAGACTCTCCTGACTCTGTCCGTCTGTCCGTCAAGCGTGGCCTTCTGATCACCCTGCAAGGAGCCTGAGTCTCTGAGTGGGTCCAAGCCCTCAAGGGGGTCAGAGAACATTGATTGGCCAGATAAGTCTACAGCAAGCCTGGAGACAAAGCCTTAATGAGCAAGAGACACCTTCCCTAAAGATTAGTCCCCAAATAATTGACCAGATGCCTAAGCCGTTCTAGCGTAAAGAACTTAGTATCTCAGCAGACAATTAAGCAATCGGGGGAGGAGCGGGGCTCTCGGATCCCCACGCAGTCATCAATGCTTGGCAGTGCGACCATCTTCCTAAGTATATGACTTCATGAGGACATGCTGAAGCACAGCTTCCTGGGTGGTGGTGACCCTGGCAGGCCCAGGGGGGATCCTAGACCCAGTGACCACTGACAACTGACACACATGAGAGTGTCTCCCCAACTGCCCACATCAGGCAGGACACATGGAAGTGGAAGGCCAGGAATTGAGGACACAGGCCCAGGGAGAGGGTGAGCGTCCTGGGGACCTGAAGGTAGGTCAAACAGAATGGAGTGGGCAAAGTCTGGAAGAGGGAATGTTCACAGGGAGGGATCCCAGCCTTCAGCCACCTGAGAAATAAGGAATGGGTGGATTCTTGAGCTCCCAGCTAGCCACCTAGCCACCACCTAGCCACCTAGCCACCACCCCCAGGTGGAAATGAGCAGGGAGCAGATTTCAGGAAGTGCCTTCAGGCCATGTGTGAGCGGACTCCAGCAGCAAGAGCGACCACGGGGGTTAAGAACAAACCTGGCCGCACCAGAAAGGTTGGCTCCTGGTGATTCGGGACACTGTCTTTGAGAGTTTAGAGGGTGTCGGAGGAATAGAGCCTCAGGTAGGGGGATGGGGGCCCTCGATCGTAGACCCCAGTGAGGACTCTGTGCACCCTCTGCCTGTGCTGCCCGCTGGGCTGTTCTGGATCTAACCAAGCCAGCTGTGATAGGTAGGCCTATTGTGCCAGCCTGGCCAGTGAACACACGTGGGATTCATTGAAGGGCAGAGAGATAAATGGCTCAGGGAGCCTCACCTTTCTTGTTTCTTGCTCGCTGATGATTGGACCAGTGTGCGGCTGCCTTAGCTTGTTCTCTGCCTCAGTTTTCAAGTAACACTCCCTATGGGACACCCAACCCGTGGACTGTGTCACTGTAGTTTGAGGTTCCTTCAAGACCTGCTTCGTCATGCTACCAGTGCATACATCACTTGAGCTGGGGACTGTCGGACCCTGTCATCTGACTGTTGGCGACTTGCCTTGCTGTTTGCTGCCTGTGGCCGGAGAGCCTGAATTGCTCCACGGAGGACTCAGCTGTCTGCTTCCTTGACTTGCACCCGGCAGCCCTCAAGACTTGAAGGACTGCCGGTGTATTAGCTGTCTCATGGGAGTGAGTTGCACCGAGCCAATTGTACTGCTCTATTGACTGATACGCTGTTTATTTCTTATGTTATATAATCTATCTATATAAATATATATGAAGTCATAAGTGTCCTGGTTTTGTTTCTCTAGAGAACCCCGTCTAACATAACAGCCAAAGACATTCCAGGAGCACCTGCTGCATGCCAGGCGCTGGGCTAGGACAGTGGACAAAATGGGGAGAGAAGGAATAAGTGAGTAAATCGAGGATGTGTCCAGGGGCTGCAGGGGAATAGGGGAAGGGAGAAGGCAGATGCCAGAGAAAGGGGTCGAGAGAGGTGGAGGCAGGGGCTGCCTGAGATGGATTCATCACAGAACTCCAAACAGGGGCATTTGGACAAAGAACTTAGAGATGAGAGGGTGACCCCTGAAGGCATGTGGGGGTGTGGGCTGCAGGCAGGAGGAGCAGCATGGAGGACTGTGGGTTACAGTGACGTGAGCAGGAAGAACAAGCAGCGAATGAGTGAGGAATGAGAGCGACTGAGTGTGGCTATTGGCATCAGAGCCACCAGGGGGGCGGGGGTTCTGGTCAGAGAGCATGCCGGGACACAGGTGTTTGCACGAGCACTCACGCTAGCTGTTGGGTCACAGATTTGAGGAGCAGAGAAGAGCAGGGACAAGGGAAACATGCAGCCGTAATGCTCAGTGGGCAGGCATCGGCAGGAGTGACCATACAAACTCGATTCCTGAGACTTGATTACACTGCTCTTAACGTTGGGGGTGAAGTTCAGGAGTGTTGGAGGTGGAACATCATTTGCCTTGCTCACATAATGCAGCCATTCTCCACGGGTGTTCCACGGACTCCTGAGGGACCCTGGAGACACTTCCGGGGCAGCTGGGGGGGGTCATATCTATTTTCATATCCATCCGAAGTGTGATTTTCCCTTTTCATTGTGCTGGCATAGGCTTCGAGGCTATAAAAGCAAAGAGGTTTCGGGTGGCTGGGTCTGCGCATCTGTGGGGAGCCCTGGAGGAGGGAGCACTGGGCTGCTAACCAATCGGCGCTGTCAAAGCCCTCCGCTAGAGAAAGGTGTTTTCTACTCCCATCCACGGTTACGGCTCAAAAACCCGCAGAGGCAGTTCTAAGGGGGCGATATGAGACAAATAGAAATGACTCCATGGTTTTGAGATTTTTTCAAACTTAAGTTCAAGCAGTGTGGCCTCAAACCATCCTAGCGGCCATTAATGCTGGGTGCCGTTGAGTTGGTCCTGACTCATAAAGACCCTCCCGACGTGCTGCAGGTGGAAAAGAAATGCTGCGTGGTCCTGGGCCAACCTCCCAGTTGCTCCCAGGCTTGAGTTCAATGTTGCAGCCACTGTGTCCGTCCATCTCCTTGAGGGCTTTTTCTTCACTGCCCCTCCGCTGTACCAGGCATGATGTCCTTCTCCTGGCACTGGTCTCTCCTGATGTTATGTCCAAAGTACATGTCCACCATCCTGGCCTCTAAGGAGCATTTGGCTGCACTTCTTCCAAGACAGATGTGTTTGTTCTTTGGCAGTCCACAGTATTTTCAATATTCTTCACCACCATAATTCAAATCCATCGACTCTTCTTTGATCTTTATTCCAGGTTCAACTTTCACACACATATGAGGCCATTCAAAATACTATGGCTTGGGTCACATGCACCTTGGTCCTCAATGTAACAGCCTTGCTCTTCCACACTTTAAAGATGTCTTGTGCCGCAGATTTACCCAATGCAGTGCATCCTTGGATCGCCTGATGGCTACTTCCATGAGCACAGATTATGGATCCCAGAAAACAAAATCCTTCACAATGTCAATCTTCTCTCCATTTATCATGATGGTACCTATGGGTCCGGCTGTGAGGATTTTTGAATTCTTTACATTGGATTGTAATCCAGACTGAAGGCTGCCATCCTTGGTCTTCATCAGCAAGTGCCCTAAGTCCTCCTCACTTTCAGCAAGCAAGGTTGTTCCATCTGCATAACACAGGTTGTTAATAGCCTTCCTCCAGACCGGATACCACATTCTTCATCATATGAGCTAGCGTCTCTGATTATCTGCTCAGCATCCAGATTGAGTACGTATGATGAGAGGATGCAACCCTGACACACACCTTCCCTGATTTCAAACCATGCGATGCCCTTGTTTCATTCTGACAACTGCCTCTTGCTTCATGTCCAAATTCTGCATGCGCACAATTAGTGTTCTGGAATTCCAAGTCTTCTCAAAGTTATCCATAGTTTGTTATGAACTTGGCATAGTCAATTAAATATAAGTAAACATCTTTCTGGTATTTTCTGTGTGTTAGTCCAGGTAGACTAGAGAAACAAATTCATAGACACTCATATGTGTATAAGAAAGATATTTATATACAACAGCAATTGAGTATTGAGAAAACATCCTAGCCCAGTCCAGATCAAGTCCATAAGTCCAATAATAGCCCATATGTCCTATACCAATCTATACATTCCTCTCCGGGACTTCTGGGAAGATGTCAACGAAGTAACACATGCCAGAGGGACTTCACAGAATTCAGCTCAGGAGAGTTGTTTAGAGGGAAATTCAACACTACTGGAATGCAGAAGGAGCATCATAAAGACAAGTAGGCACAGACCCACAAGGTTTTGAGGGGCTGGGGGCTTTTGCCTTACCACAGTGGAGGCAGGCTGGCGCTTGACCTAAGCCCCGCCACTGTCTGCCAGAGCCTGGACCATTTAGAGACTTTAAGGGGGCTTAATCTTAACACAGGCACAGTTTACCGCCTGCCTTGGGGCAGGGACTAAACCCTTGCAGCTCCATGGACAGTGATGGGGTTCAGCTACATTGTTATTTTTGTTTCCCCCTCTTCTCTATATCCCCCTGACCAGGGGCATTTTCTCAACACAGCCACAGCCTGCTGCCGCTGCCTGGGGGCAAGAGCTGCCTCAGGCAAGGACTAAATGCTCTCAGGTCCACAGGCAGGGATCTGGACTCAGCTATATTGTAACTTTTATTTCCTTCTCAGTCTCTATATTCACCCCCACACAGTTTCAGCAGGCTTACTTAAAAAAAAATTTTTTTTTCTTCTTTGTCTCTTTCCTGTTCTCTCACACTCCACTTCTGACCAAAAGCCCACTCCCCTTAGCCTAGGGCATTTACACCTGTGCCACACCCAGCTAGGTGAGCTACACCCTGTGTAGATTGCCTGAGGCTTGGGAAAGCCCTGCCGACCTCCACCAGGGGATATTCTGCTCAACTTCCTACAGGATAATTCCTGCCTGTGTGCCTGGGGGCCTAAGGCAGCTCAGCCAACACTCATCAACATTCTGAGCTGCTTCAGGAACCTCTGCCCAATTCCGCAACACCAAAGCAGTCAACCCACACGCCTTCTGGGAATACCCCCTGAGAGAGAAGCCACAGGAAGACAAAGTGGTTGGTTAATTTTATAGTGGAAAAATCTGTAGGCAGTTCGAAGAGGCAATCCTACAAGTCTCACAGAGAGGGCCAGTGCTCTTCGACTCCCTGGAAAATGGCACCTGGCTCCTCTAAAACAACAAAATGCAAACAGCCATCAGCCCCAACAACCTCAAAAAAAAACAGGAGAAACAAAAGGCAATGGCAGAAGATGTCCCAAACATAATGACATGCATAGAAGAAGCAGACATTGAGCTGCCACAGAAAGAAATTTTCAGAATGTTGCTTGGAGTCATACAGGATATGAAGGAAACAATACAGAAAAGGGATGAAATGATAGAGGAGATAAAGGCCATACACCAAAGGGAAATACAGGAGCTTAGGGAGCAGATAACAAAAACCAGTAGCAGAAACACAGACCTCGAGAATCGACTGGAGGAAGCAGAGAACCGCATCAGCGACTTGTAGGACAGCCAAGCAGACTTTAACAAACACGAACAAAAATCTAATAAGATCATCAGAGAAACTGAAGAAAACCTAAGAGCTATGTCTGATGCTATGAAGCGGAACAACATAAGAATTATTGGCTTACCAGAGGAAGACACAACAAAGAAGTCATCTGCAACAATAGTGAGAGAATTCTTGGAGGAAAACTTCCCCAGCTTAATGAATGAAAACCAGGCAACCATTCAGGAGGCTGAAAGAACACCAGCTAGACTGAATCCCAAGCAGAAGTCACCAAGGCACATAATAGTTAAACTATCCAACTTTGAGGGAAAGGAGAAAATCATGAGAGCAGCTAGGGAAAAACAAGCAATCACATATAAAGGTTCCCAAATAAGAATATGTTCAGATCTATCAGCATAAACTATGAAGAAGAGGAGAGAGTGGAGTAACATATTCCAAAAATTGAAGGAAAACAGTGGAAACCCAAGAATACTCTACCCAGTCAAATTATTGATCAAGATAGATGGCGAAGTAAGAGTCATCCCAGAAAGGGAAAACTCAAAGAATGCGTTAGAAGAAACCCAGCCCTACAAAAGTTCCTTGCCGACCCAATATGGGCAGAAGAACAACACTCACCAAGCATAAATAAGAGACTGACACATAGAACAACCACACCCAGAGAGCAACAAAGCAAAAACAGACCCCAAGATAGCATTAGCTTAAGGATGGAAAGAACTCAAGAATGATACACACACACACACACACACACACACACACACACACACACACCAAAAAACACTAATGAGAAAGGAAAGTAGGAAAAACACCCAACACAAAAGGGTATAAAATGACATCACAGAGTCCGCAGATGGAGATAATAACCCTAAATATCAACGGCCTGAATACAGGCATTAAAAGACTGAGACTAGCAGACAGGCTTAGAAAACACAACCCATCAATCTGCTGCCTAGAGGAGACACATCTTAAGGCTACAGATCATGAGTCCACTGAGGTAAGCTTTTAAAAACTTCAAAGGGGGCATAGGGGAAAAGCTACTGTATACAAACATTCCTGGGGTGAGGACCAGGTAATAGGGCAGGGACCAGACCAAATACAGGAATACATATGGTAGACAACTAAAAAAGGAGGTGGGGAAAGGAAAATAATAATAATAAAGAAAAGGGTAGCGGGGGCACAGGTCACTAACCCACCCAGGGGGAGGGTATTGTTTATATCTCCAAAGGGAAAGAGGGACCAGACTTCAACCCAGTGCTCCAAGATGTGAATGCAACATGCCGGCGTGGAGCAGGGAACCAGTGGAGAGTTCTGAGGGGCCGGCCCTAATCCCAACTACTAAGTGGACACCTGCCCCTCCCCCCAGAAGAATTTATTTCAAAGGATGGCATTGAATCTGCAGCTCTGGGAGAGGGACATATCTGATTGGAGTACATGGAAGCAGATGAAGGGGGAGGAGGAGAGAGTGGAGCACATCCTGGCCCACCAGGCCTTGAGGACGATATTTCTAATTAGAGCAGCCAGTCCACAGAGAGGACCATATGGCCCACCTCACTACGAGACATGATGTCCCTCACTGACCCATAGCCCTAAAGGGGACAACACCGGAGGCACAGTGGGGGAATTGCACCCCATCTGATCCCACCACCCCGAGGCAAAACACTAAGGGGGTGCTGCAGAATAGCAAGGGAATGGAGCGATGAGGTCCCCATGGAATGCTGAAGGTGGACTCTGGGGCCAGGGCATGGTGCCCCATCAGACTGGACTGGAAAACACTCTTAAAGACCAACAAACAATCCTGGAACTAACTACAAGCTTTTCTTTCTTGTTGTGTTTTGTTTTGTTTGTTGTCATTGGTTTGTTGTTGATGATGTTTTGATGTATATTGTTGCTTGGTTTTGCTGTCTTGTTTTTGTGCATGTTATTATCTCCACAGGTCTGTCTAAATAAGATAGGCTGGATGAACAATCTGAAGGAGAAAACAATGGGATCAATAGTTTCGGGGGGACATGGGAGATGGGGAAGGTGGGGGGAAAGGTAGTGGTATTAACAAACCCAGGGACAAGGGAACAACAAGTGATCCAAATTGGTGGTGAGGAGGGTGTAGGAGGCCTGGTAGGGCATGATCAAGGGTAATGTAACCAAGAGGAATTACTGAAACCCAAATGAAGACTGAGCAAGATAGTGGGACAAGAGGAAAGTCAAAGTATATAGAGCAAAGAGCTGGGAGGCAAAGGGCATTTATAGAGGCCTAAAATAAATCATGTACATATGCAAATATATTTTTATATGAGGATGGGGAACTAGATCTATGTGCTTATATTTATAGGTTTAGTCTTAAGGTAGCAGAAGGACATAGGGCCTCCACTCAAGTACTCCCTCAATGCAAGAATATTTTCTTCTATTAAATTGCCATTCTATGATGCTCACCTTCCCGATGCAACCGATGAAGACAAAGTGGGTAAATAAGCAAATGTGGTGAAGAAAGCTGATGGTGCCCGGCTATCAAAAGATATAGCATCTGGGGTCTTAACGGCTTCAAGGTAAACGAGCGGCCATCTAGCTCAGAAACAACAAAGCCCACATAGAAGAAGCACAGCAGCCTGTGTGATCACAGGGTGTCAAAGGGATCAGGGATCAGGCATCATCAGAACAAAAAATCTTATGATAAATGGGGGGGGGGGCGGAGTGGAGACCCAAAGTCCATTTGTTGGCCACTGGACAACAGAAGGGTCTCAGGGTGGAGACAAGCCAGTCAAGGTGTGATGTAGCAAGGATGAAATATACAACTTTCCTCTAGTTCCTAAATGTTTCCTCTCTCCCTACCCGCTCCGCCCCCCCAGCTCACTATCATTATCCAAATTCTACCTTACAAATCTGGCTAGACTAGATGATGTACACTGGTACAGATAGGAACTGGAAACACAGGAAATCCAGGGCAGATGATCCCTTCAGGACCAGGGGTGTGAGTGGCGATACTCAGAGGGTAGAGAGAGAGTAGGTTGGAAAGGGGAAACCAATTACAAGGATCTACATGTGAAAAGTGGGTGAAGGGAGACGTCCGACAGGGCAAGATATGACAAAATAATAATTTATAAATGATCAAGGGTTCATGAGGGAAGGGGGAGCAGGGAGGGAGGGGAAATATGATGCCAGGGGCTGATGCCAGGGGCTTAGGTGGAGAGCAAATATTTTGAGAATGATGAGGGCAATAAATACACAAACGTGCTTTACACAACTGATGTACGCATGGATAGTTATAAGAGTTATATGAGCCCCTAATAAAATGATTTTTTAAAATTCCTCTTCAGACTCACGCAACACATGCAATGACACTAAATGCAGGGAGATCACGGGCCAGGGGATGGAAAGCCTTGTGTGTCCAGTGGCAGTATAAGCATCTCTGTGCTGGCAGGGGTCTCCATGTGGCTCCTCCAGCTCAGGGCACTAGAGTAGCTCCATGTGTCTTCGCAGCAAGCATGTCTCGCAGGGAATGAGCATGTGTCCTGCCTCCAGTGAGCTATTTATCTTCTCAGCGCCTCCAAATGGGGTCATCAAGCTGAGACCTGATTGACAGGTTAAACTCTACCCCTTCACTCTAAAACTCTCAAATTGATAACAGATTGTGTAACTAGCACACTTCTGCTTTGAGCCAGGATCCATCTGACATCAGCAACGATATCCCTTGTTCCAAGCTCTCTCCTGCATCTGGCCTGAACTTCTTACAGTACCTTGTCAATGCACTGCTACAACGGTTGTTGGAGGATCTTCAGCAACATTGGATTGGCATGTGATATCAGTGTAAAGGTTCCGTAGCTTGAGCATTCTGTTGGAATGCTTTCTTTGGAATGGGCACAAATATGGGTCTCTTCTAGTCAATTTGCCAAGTGGCTGTCATCCAAATTTCTTGGCATAGAGGAATTAGAGCTCCCAGTGCTTCTTCAGATTGTGGGAACCTTTCAGCTGGTGTTCCATCCATTCCTGGAGCCTTGTTTTGGCAATGCTTTCTGGGCAGCTTGAACTTCTGTCTTCAGCCTCACTGGCTCTTACTCATATGTAAGAAAGAACGTTATGTACAGAGCAATTGGATATTGCGAAAACATCCTGGCCCAGTTCAGACCAAGTCCATAAGTCCGATATTAGCCCATATGTCTGATACCAATCTATAAAGTCCTCTTCAGACTCACACAACACATGCAATGACGCTGAATGCAGGAAGATCCCAGTCCCGTGGGTGGAAAGTCTTGTGGATCCAGTGGCGGATCCAACATTCCTCCTGAAAGGGCGGAATGTTGACTTGCTTTTTGTGTACTTTTTCCATCTTCTCGGATGCATCATTCACGATTTTGCCCGTAGAATCTTTCAAGGTTGCAACTCGAGGCGTGAATTTTCTCTTGAGTTCTCTCCGTGTAAGATATGCTGAGCGCGATCTGCCCTTTTGGTTTTCTATGTCTAGGTGTTTGCACACTTCACTACAGTTGGCTCCATGTTCGTGTGAGCTGCCCTTTGAAAATGTTCTATTCGGCTTCTTGACTTCACCCTTTCTTCCGTTTGCTTTAGCTGCTCTATGGGAAGAGCTGCCATTGACCTTACTTTCCTGACTTTTTAAAGACCTTTTGCTTTCTTCGTGAATGATGGATGGTCTCGATGCCCTCCCACAGCCCGTCAGGCCGTCTGTCATTGGTGTTCAGTGAGTCAAGTCTGTCCTTGAGATGGTCTCAGAGCTTAGGTAGAATAGACTTAAGGCCACATTTTGGCTCCCGTGGATTTGTTTTAATTTTCTTCAGCTTTGACCTGGACTTACGTATGAGCAATTGGTGGTCTGTCCCACAGTCAGCCTCTGGCCTGGTTTTAGCTGCTGACGTCGAACCCCTCCATCATTTCTTCCCACAGAGGTCGTTGAGTTGTTTCCTGTGTGTCCCGTCTGGAGAGGTCCATGTGTGTGCAGGCACCTTTGGGGCTGTCGGAAAAGGTATTTGCGATGACCAAGTCGCTGGTTCTGCAGAATTCTGCCATGTGCTGTCCAGATTTTCCTTCCTCTCTGTTTCCTGCTTTGGCATTCCACTCGCCAATAATTATCCATCCGTCTTGATTGCATGTTTGCTCAATTTCAGACTGACGTCAGAATCCTTCCATTTTTTCATCACTAGCTTTTGTGCTTGCCTCATAAATTTGAATCGTAACTAAATTGATTGGATTTCCTTGAAGGCAGCTAGATTTAATCTTATCACAGACAGCAGTGTACGTCGTGATTGATTTTTCAATGTCCCTTCGGACAATGCATCCCTCTTGATGGTGTGGTTCCCGGCAGAGCAAATCGTGTGATTCTCTGATTCAAAGTGGCTGGTACTAGTCCAGGTCGGCTCATTAATGCCTACGATGTCGGTCTCTGTGTGTTGCACTTCATCTTTGACCACACAATCCAAGTGGCAATCAGGAGCAGATTTTTGCAGCTTTCTCCTTACTTTGAGTTTTGCCCCATTAGCAAATGCAGATCCACTAGGCCCCGCTCCCACAGGCGGAGCCTATGGCCAACTCCACTCTGAGAAAACAGCTGCTCCTCAGTCAGTTTGACTGGGCTCAGCCTGAGGGGCCCATCCCTTAACATTATCTCTGATCATCTTCATTCCCACTCGACAAACAAAACAACTCCACAACTCCCCGCCATATGGCCAAGTCAGATTCACAGTAGCCCTATAGGACAGAGTAGAACTGCCCCTGTGGGTCTCTAAGGCTGTAAATATTTATGGGAGTAGAAAGCCTGTCTTTCTCCCACAGGGCACCTGATGGTTTCAAACTGCTGACCATTCAGGTTGCAGCCCAACACATAACCACTATGCCACCAGGACCTTCAGTGTCTGGCAATGCTTCGAAGCTTCATATAATATCTCCAACAGCTATTTCTTCCAAAGTGAGTGGCCGATTCCTTCTTCATACACTACTTTCAGCCTGGAAGCCCCGCTGAGATTTGCTCACTGTGGGTGACCCTGCTGGCATGTGAAATGCCAGGGACATAGCTTGCAGCCTCCCAACAACACGCAGGTCACCACAGTACGACAAATGGACAGGCAAGCAGTCGATGAGCTTGATCACATCGCAAGATTTACAGACATTTCCAATGAGCTCATTGGTGGAAATAGGAAAACAGGTTGGAATACTGTCTAATGAAACACATCATCCTTTGGGATGTTTGCATATGTGGCGACTCAAAGAACACATTCAAATGCAAGACAGACCCATGGTTTTTAATAGAGCCGGAGGGTTATACACCATGACAACATGGAGTGTACCCCAGGACTGCATGGCTACACCAATGGAGCGCGCGCTCCCTATGAAGAGACGAAAGGAGGCGGGGGCGGGGGGAGGAGTGATTATCTCACCAGAGAAAAGGCATCTGAAAAAAATCCAACACTTGTTCATGATAAAAAACACTCAGAGTTCTAAGAATAATCAGGAATTTCTTCGACATGATAATAGGACTCTGTGAAGAACCTGTTAATATTGCACCAAATGGCAACTGAATGAGCCCTTTCCCAAGAACAGGCACCAGGCAGAGAGAGCGGTTTACTCAGCACTGGGCTGAAAGTTGTAGCCAAAGCAATTAGGCTTGGAGATGGAATGCATGCAAACTGGAAAGGAAGACGTCAAACGATATCTCTCTGAAAAGATCATGATACTATAAATAGACCATCTCAACAACAACAAAATCCACCCAACAACTACAAGAGTTCACAAACAAAACCAGCAAGATGGCAGGGTACAAGATCAACCGACAAGGGTCACCTGCGTTCCTATAGACCAGCAAAGCAGCCATGAGCCATCTGAGAGAACAACATAAAAAATAAGTGAGTCAGAAAGAATGCCTGGGAATTGATGTAAACAAGAAGTGAGCACACACACACACGGGGATTCTGAAAAATAATCAGCTGCCCGCCATGTACACTGATTGCGCTATCCCGGTGGCTAGCAGCCACCACTGCCCCCGACTCCGAGCTCCAGGTCCAGCACAGGTGGGAAAGCTTTCCCTTGGCAGGTGCTCATTTGCCATCTACCGAGGCACAGTACAGGGGCAGCATTCTCACCTGCCAGTCAGGAGGCCCAGGTTCAAACCCAGCCAGGGCCCCAGAGGCACACCCACTGGCCTGTCAGCGGGCTCTCTCATGCAGCTCTGAGGCTGAAGGGGGCAACCGAGCCTCCAGACTAAGACGGACCAGGAAGAGGGGCCTGAAGATCTTCAGTCCATAAAAGCCCTGTGGGTTTGAAATGGCCTGATCCCGAACCGATGGTGTGGACAGCCCAAGAGCGGGACCTATTTCGTTCCAGGATTCATGGCATTGCCATTGGCTGAGCGCAGACTCCATGTAAGCCAACAGTAATAGTAACTCACGGCGGCACAAGAGAAGCCCAGGACCTCTCCCACAATGAGCGTCCCCTTTCCCAAAACCACACCCACAGCGGCTCACAGGGACCCTGGAGGACAGGGCAGAAGTGCTCCTGTGGGTTTCTGAGACGGCCACTCTAGATGGGAGTGGAAAGCCCCGTCTTTCTCCCTCAGAGGGGCTGGTGGTTTTGAACTGCCGATCTTGCAGTTAGCAGCCATGGCATAATCATGTAGACAACACCAAAGTTTCGGAGCATTTGCTGTTTCTCTCTGGTATCTCTGGGTCCTCTTTTGCCACCCCAGTTTCCCCGGGGGACAGGGCGTGTTGCTGTTTACGTCAAGCTACTGGAGACGCAACAGTGGGCCTGGCGGGAGCACGGCAGCTGGAACGAGCCCCTGTGCTTGACCACTCTGGTGTCCGGGACGGGCTGAGCGATACCAAGTGCACCATCAGGGTGCGCTCCCGGGAAACCTTAGCGCCCAGCTTGTTGAGACAGATGCCACCATTCTGTCGCCATTCAGTGTGAGCGGTTAAGTCTCACGTAGGGTGGAGCTCATCAAGTAGCCTCTAACACGCAATAGGGCTGCCATGTTGGTTTCCCCAATGACTCCGCAGGTGTCCCTCAGAGACTCCCAGAAGTCATTTCCAGACAGGGGTCATGACTTCCGGACATCTGCTTAGTGTCCTCACTGAGACCGGTGCCGGGGGTGAAATCCCGGAGCTGCGGGTCGGGATGGCCTGAGCAGACACCCTGCTGTTCCCGAGCTGGACCACAGCAGCGTGGGCCCACGGGCCAGTGCAGCCACACGGGAAGACCGAGCGGAGGGACCCAGGCCTTTCTACCCACCTCTGAGCTGCCCTCCTCCCCAAGCGTCTCAGGTAGCCCTGGAGCTGAGCAGCACCCATGCGTTCTGAAGGGTGGCGGGGAGAGGTTACCCCAGGACAACAGCTCCCTGGTCTACGCTCAGTCCGCTCAGACCTTCTCCCGCTGTTTTACACACAGAAGAGTTTGTGGTTATTTCCCAACCTGCTGTGCATTTTTAAAAAATGAGTCCTTTTCCTGAGGCAAATCGAACTTGTCAGCCAACTTTCCACGGGCTGACGGGGTCATTCACATGCCTTCAGCCACCACGACGTGAGCGGCCCGGTGAGCGATGGGCGGAACCCATGCTGACTGGCATCAGGGTCCGTGAGAGTCACCTGTGACCTCACTGCTTTCCCTGGCCCGGGCAGCTGAAGGACGCTGGGTAAGGACTCCGGCACCCCCATCATGTCATCCGGAGGCTGAAGAACCAGCCTCAGCCTCTTGGTCACTGAGGAGCCTACAGCCTACCTGGTCCCAGGTCACTGGAGAACCCACACCCCACCTGGTCTGGGGTCAAGGAGGAAGCCAAGCTCACCGGTCTGGGGTCCCTTAGGAGCCCACGGCCACTCTGGTCCAGCCCATTGACAAGCCCACACTCCCCAAGAACCGCCATGCCCCCTCTGAGTGGGCCTCCAGAGGAGAGGCGAGCGTGGGCCAGCCTCTCGTACGTGACCCCAGCTCTGGCGGATGATGGCCCAGCAGGTGGCCATGGATGGAGAATAGGTGCCATGCTGCTGGTGGCCTGGTCAAACTTGGCCCTGGTGACCCCCCAGCAGAATCCGGGTGCTTTGTGCATCCTCCTGAGTGCCCTCCACTCGGGGTCTGTGCTGCCCCACCACATTCAGGAAGGACGGCTGGGGTGGGGGGCAGTGAGCTACCTAAGGATCAGGCTACATTCACAGGGCAGCCAGGTGGAGGTACCCTGTAGCCTTGGGGTCAGGGTGGGGGGAGGCTGGGGACAGAGAAGAACAACCCCTGAGACCCGGGCGCTTTCCAGACTTCGACTCTTCACAGGAGCAGATGGCCTCAACTTTCTCCCTCGGAGCCGCAGGTGGGTTTGAACAGTTGACCTTGTGGTGAGCAGCTCCATGCACCAGCATGGCTCCTCGAGGGAGCCTCTGCCCACCGGAAACATGTCCTTCAGGGCTTGAATGCAGAGGCATGGCTGGGCAGGCGGTCACCGCACCCTGGCCCTGCAGAATGTAAGGCAGGGCCTCCTTCCAGAAAACCCGGAGGCCAGCAGCTGCACAGAGCGGCCTCTCACGGCGCCTCCCAAGAGCTATGTTGGCTGAACATCTCACAGAAAGTGCCGGAAGCCTGGGGCCCACCCCCACCCCCACCTCCGCACCAGTGCTGTGGTCAGTCCCCAGGCCCCAGCGCAGGCCGAGCCGGCAGTATTTATGGTTTGCAGATGCGTTTGCACACACTCCTGCTGTCGGAGCAGCTCAGCTGCAGAAATGAATAAATAACCTGGGGCGACGCAGTCTCCTGCCAGGGGGATTCTGCAGGTCAGCAAAAATTACCGTAGAGATGCCAGGGGCCCAGGTGGGGACGGGGCTCCACCAGGCGGGGCTGCCCAGAGGCAGCCTGTCCCTGCTCCTCCCGGGCGGGGCCGAGGTGGGCCTGGATCAGAGCCTGGTCCCCACTTTTACTCTGACACTGCAGTGTCCTGGGAGTGACCTAGTGACAGGAACCTCCACGGCACACCTGTGGTCACGATGGCCTGGATAAGCTAGGGTCGGCGGTTCAGAGGAACCCATGTATCTGTCTAGAGTACCGCAGCCCGGAACCTGGCCGGTAACTTTCTCCTCCGGTTTGGTGTCTGATGGCACCACACCTGCCCAGGGGCATCTGGGGCACAAGTGTCAACCTCCCACTTCAGCCCTGCAGCATGTGGGGCCGGCCACCTGCCTGGGGCCCTCGTCCTCCCCAGCACCCGCCATGCACCCAGGGGCCAGACAGCAGCCCAGGGAGCACACCTGAGGGCCTGGCCCATCCACCACTCCCGCCCAGACCTACCTCCAGCCATACACTCCCCAGCCTACTTCAAAGGGTCAGATAAGAGCCAGGGAGGCCCAGGGGAGCAGCAGGCACACCCAGAGCTGGTTGCCACTCCTGCCCAGAGTTAGTCTGGTAGGAGGACAAAGGGAGGTTGGTCTGGGAACTGCAGGGCTGGCTAAGTCAGCTCGGTTCACCACCACCCCATCCATGATGCCACGCCCACCTGCCCTGAGGGTTCTGCCCTGCCCATCCAGCCCACTCCAGGAGCTAACTCCTCTGAGTCAGCCCCTCACATGGGCTGGGCTGCAGTGCCCACTCCCATCTCCAGTGAGACTCCAGAGCTCCTCTCCCGCTCCTGCTGTCACCACAGACCCAAAGGCGGACGGAGGCCTGAAGCCCCGGGGCTCGTCCCGACCGCAAAGCTCCCCACCCTCTGGCTAGGCCTGCTAGACCTCGAGTTGGATCCTCTCCTCCTTGTACATGCCCTGTCTCCCACCCAGCAAACTCTGCTCAGGTTCAAGGCCCAGCCAATGCCCCACCAGGGTGCATGACTCTCCAGGCCCATCATGTCACCCCACCGCTCACGAGTGACAATCTCAGAACTCGCAGGGCAGTTCCGCCCTGTCCTCTAAGGGTCACTGTGAGTTGGCACTGGGTCGATAGCAGTGAGGGCTTGGTTGGACCTGAGGGCAGAGACAGTTAATAAAGCTGATTCACCTGAGCTGAGGCAGTGAACAGTGGGCAGGCTGGCAGTAGAGGCCCAGAGTGGAGCAGGCTGGTGGCAGAGCTGATAAACACTGAGCAGGCTGGGAGCCGGACCCTTGAGAAGCAGGAAAGCACAGCCAATGGCCTGTTGGCAGACCAGCCACTGAGAGCCCGCTGACTGCTCCCTGCTGGGAGCTGGGCGGCAGAGAGCGCTGACAGGCCTGGTCAGAGCAGCCCCGCAGGAAGCGTCCACATCAGGGGCCCTCGTGCTTTCTGACCCTGACCCTAAGTGTTTCTGTAACTTCCACCGTGGTCCTGATCCCAGGTGAAGTCTGTGGCTTCCTTAGCCAGCCACATCTCTGCGGCAATGGTCCCCAGTTCTGCATGCCGCTGGGATGAGCGCAGCAGGGAAGGAGAGTGGGTCCTGCGGTACTGGCTGAGTGAGAAACCTCGAGGATGTGGGAGAGGGGAGGTGGGTCTGGCCTGCATCTCACAGGAACTAGACCTGTGCGGACCTGAGCCACATCCCCCGTGAACGTAGGCAGTTCCTAGTGTCACACTACTCCAGGGCCATGATGTCACCCCACGCCAGGGCCATGATGTCACACTACACAGGGTTACAGTGCAAGAGACAAAAAGGTTCTGAAGCTGAGGCCACACCCAAGGTGTGTGTGGGGGAGGGGGGACCCAGAGGAGATGGGGGAGGGGTCATTGCCCTTTCTTCTTCCCACTACTCTTGTTTCTAATTTTCCTTTCTGAGCCTCTACTGCTTTTGTCATGAATAAAACTCATGCACGCACACATACATACAGACACGCAGGTGAGGTACAAGTGCAAAGCACACCCCTCCCACTCAGACTGCCTCTGAGCCCAGCTAAGGGCATCTGGGGGAAGGAAGCCCCACCAAAGGCCTGTGTCCTGGGCTGCAGTGGTCCTCAGCTCTCCCTGCTTCTCTTTCTGAGCTCCAGGAAAGAGCTCAGAAATCTCCTCCTTTGGAGATGGGGCTGCTGGAAACCGCGCTGTGCAAAGTTGTGCTTCTGGGGGCTGGCTGGCCGTGGTTCCTCCCTGTCCCCACTAGCCGCCAAGGAGCTGGGAGAGGCCACATGCTGGGCCCTGCCCGTGGGGATGAGCCCAAGTCCCCACCCCCAGCGCCTGTGTGTCCCCAGGAGGGGGATGACACAGGGAGGGCAGAACAGCGGGGAGCCCTGGTGGCACTCCGGGTTGGGCAGGAGCGGTTCCGGGCACCGTCGCGCCGTGGGAGACAGCGAGGGCTGCTGCCCCTGGACAGCTGGCAGCTCAGACACTCCAGGGGCATTTCTGCTCTTCCTTTCGCCCTCTGGGGATCAGACGACTGGATGCCGTGGGAGGGTGGTTGGGCGGAGTCAGATGGGGAGGAGGGGCTCCACGTAAAATTAGGGGGACAGTTTCCCCAGGTGGGGGCTGAGGAGATGCTGCCACTGGGAGTGGGGCGGCCACTGTGGCCACCTCAGGCCGCCATCCCTCCCGCGCTCCCTCCTTCCTCCCTCTCTTCAGCCCCCGCCCCACCTTTCTCTGTCGAGAGCACAGTCATCCGCGGACTCACAAAATTAAATATCTGAAAGATGTTAGAAACTTATCTTGGTTTCTATGGCAACGTGAGCATAATTCACATCTCCCAGGCAAACTGAAGACGAACACATTTTTTCTCTGTGTATGGGTGACCAATTATTTTTAATAGCCAGGTCAGCAGTGGCCGTCCCTGGTCCCAGTCCCCATTAGCATTCCCAGGCGGCAGCCTTGTGAAGACGGTGGTCACCGAGGGTCTAATAAGGGGCTCTGGGCTGGAGAGAGGGGCAGGGACTCACCTGATGGTCTGCATCCTGCCAGGGACCTGTGGGAAACACCAAACTCACTTCCCTGGTGTAGATTCCAACTCAGTCCCCCGTGACCATACAGAACAGGGCTCAACTCCCCCAGGGGTTCTGAGACTGTAACTGTTTATGGGTGTAGGAAGCTCTGTCCTGCTCCTGTGGGGCAGCTGGTGGCTTTGAACTGTGGGCTTTGCAGGGAACAGCCCAATGTGTAACCACGAGGCCACCAGCGCTCCTGTCCAGGGACCAGTCGGTGCTCAGTAAGTGCTCATGGAGACAACAGGCTGCTGGTCAACAGCCCCCTTGTCCGGCTCCAGCCACACTGCTCCTGGGCAAAAGCATTCCTGGGCTGTTGGGGCCACAGAAGAGGGTTCAGGGGCTCACTGTTAGGAATACTGAGGCCAGAGCAGGGCCAAGGCGTCCAATGTGCTTCTTAATTTCTTGCCAGTCAGGGGTGCCCTCTGTCCCTCCAGCTGAACTTTCTGTGAGCTCACTGCCGCCCTCAGTCCAGAGCAGACCCGATCCCAGTCACCGCCCTGGCCTGGGATCACCAAATCCCAGCGGCCTGTCCCGGAAGGTGCCTTGCACCCTGGGGAGAAAGTTCTGCCCTGTCCTGCGTGTGAGACTAAAACTGACTCTGGCTGGAAGCAGAGGTGGGGTCCCTGAGCCCACCACACATATACACACGTGCACGCACACACACACACACATGCAGAGGTGGGGTGCCTGAACCCACCTCTCTCTCTCTCTCTCTGCACCCAATCCATTCTCCCTCTTAGTTTGCAAGTTACACAAGGGGCTGCAAAATGTGCATGGAAAACAGAATGGAAAGACAGTGGAATTGCCCCACAAACTTTTTGAAGCTCTCTGCCTCATATACTCTACTCTCTTAAAAGTCATTCTCTGGGTCTAAATAACTTTAGAAGGCTACTCCCCCACCCCCCAAAGAGCCTCTACAGGAAACAAAGTGAGCAGGTTGGCACACAAGTTCAAAGTACTGAGGGCGGGGCCTGAGGGCTATTCCCTGGCTCCTCTCTTCCCTCTTCCCTCCTCCTCCCTCCCCTCAACCCCCCGACCACGGATGGTCTGAAGAGTCTCCCGACTGGAAACTTATTAGGGAAAAGCATCCAGAGATGTAGATGTTAATCACAGAGCCATTTACAACGGGAGGAAAATGGAAACAACTTGATGTACAATAGGGGAATAATTAAATGGATTATGCTAATCCATCCAATAGAATATTGTGCAGTCATTAACATCGTGTATTTGAAGAGTTCTAACATGAGAAAATGCTTCTGACATTAGCACAAGAGGCCCCAAGCAGGCTCTGCCTGTGTTGGCCTTGGTGACGGTGAGGGGCCATGCTCTGAAGAGAGGGTGCACCCATGCCTGAGGTCAAGCGCAAGGGGGTCCCAGCAGGACCCCTGGAAGGAGATGGGCTGGGAACACTTCTGGGGCAGTGTGCGGTCATGTCTTAGGACTAAGAGGGTCAAAAATGACACATTGAGGGGAGGCTTCTGAGAAGCTCATGGGAGACTTTCCATTATCTTTCAATTCCATGATTCCATGAGTTTCTTTGAAGCCCCCTCATGGGTACACAGAAATGTCTGTCAAGGAAGTCACTCAGGCAACTCTGAAGATGGGTTCCCAATCCGTGGGTCAGGTGGCAGACTGGCAATCGCTGCTGGATCCTGGCATCAGGTGTCATCGGCCAGCTGCAGCTCATGGCACAACAGGAAGGAATACTGCCTGGTCCTCCCAACCACTGCCTCGGCGAGTCCATGGTTACAGCCACCGTGTCCACCCACCTCCTTCTCGCTGCCCCTCTACTTTACCAAGCATGTTGTCCTGCTCTTGGGGGCCCAACCTCCTGAAAACATGCCCAAAGCGCAGGAGAGGCAGCCTTGCCCGGCTCATTCCCAAGGAGCCCCCTGATGGCATTTTCTCTGAGATAACTTTGGGATCAAGGGGGCTGGCACATTCCAAGTGTGCAGATCCGGTGTCGGGTCGGAGGCTTCTGCAGGGGAAACTGGACTGTGCCAGACCACCTATTTATATACGAGGCAGGCCACGCCTCCAAGGAAATGCCCCACCCCACTGACTGGCAGCTCAAAGCAGACGGGACTCTACAGATGCTGCCTTAGGAATCATGCACCTGTTACCTCAATTTGAGTCTTGCTGACATTCCTCGTGGGCTATGTCAGGTCAACTGACCTTGATGTCCCCAAGACCGTGGCCCTGATCCCCCAGCCCGGTGACTCATTCTCTCACGGCGTTGGGTGACATCTAACAGGTTTTGCTGACTTGGCCCCTCCCTGTGTGCGCCAACAGGCACGGCTGCAAACAAGGGGCACGCCCATGGACAAACAGCGTCTGTCAGACCTCTGCGTACGCACTCGTAGCTCTGTGCCCACACCCGTCCAGTCCGTGTGTGCAGGCCAGCCTCTCCTCGTAGATCAGCGGTCCTGCACATCTGGGGAGGTATCAGGGTAGTCTGGAGCTTCCTTTAGCTCCGGCATCCCTCCTGTCCCGTCCTCCAAAGGACGCAGCACAGCCCTGGAGTTGACGGTTCGAGAAAACTGAGAATCATCGTACTGAGTTCAGGAAGCGTTGTGCCCAGGACTGCTTTTCCACCCATCGTCGTGACAGTGCCCCTGCCCGTCCCTCGAGGGTAGTGCGCGCTAGTCGGGGACGATGTGACAGTCCCGTTGAGAAACGTCACCTCATCCACCCTCAGGCCTGATCTGGTCCCTTCGACTCGTGTCTGTCCCCCAAACACAGAGAACACTGGGACGGGGCAGGACTTGGTCCCTTGGGGATGCGCAGGCTGTCCCCTGGACGGGGTGTGAGTCAGAGGGCAGTGTGTTCTCCGGGGAGCGCACGGAGATGGAAGCAGACCTGGATGGAGGACATGCAGAGGAACGGCAGCTTCGTGTTGGATCTTGCTTAACGACGTTTGCGTTGTTCTGCAGCTGCTGTGTGTCTGCATTCATCTTTTATCTGCAACGTGGCGAAGGTGGCTGCATCTGGACTTGTCCAGATTCTTAGGGACTGGAGCAGGGATCAGCCCAAAGTGAACTTCCATGAGGAAAAGGGCTGCCACACTCCTTCCTCGGATCCTCTCTGCTCCCTGGCTCAGTTCAATGTCCACTGACCTGGCCGCCCGGGGCGAAGCAGCCTTACAGGTAAGGGGTTTATTTAAGGAGGTAACCAGCGGGGCATGGGGTTAGATCAGGAAGCATGCAGGCCCTGGAAGGCTCCCCCAAGGTGGTGGGGGGGCGCATGGCTCTCCATCCCTCTCTGACGTGCACGCAGAACCTTCTCTCTGTCCTGTCCTCCCTGTGAGACCAGACCCCCTCAGCCCCCTGAGGTTAGGCTCCTCTTCAGACAGTGAAGACGGGCCCCTCTTTCTTCAGCCTCCCTGCTGCTGGCTTGCCCACTGCTAAAGACCCAGCTCACAGCCGTGTGCAGCTCTGCCAGCTCTGGGCAGCATGCCCTCTGGACAGGGAGCCGCCCTGTTCCAGCACGGGGCCGTGACAGTCCCAAGAGCTTCCTCTTCCTTCGTCCCACCATCTGAATGCATGCGGGGCTGGCTGCGTGGATGGATGGACCGGGTCAGTTTTGAAGCACGGCCCTCCCAAGAGGACAAACTGACCAACTCCTCCTGCTATCAGCAGATGCTGCTCCATTGGCATAGCCGCAGTATGATGAAAATCCCTCTCCCTGGCAGGCAGGCTGCGGCCCGGGACCTGACAAAGTGTCACAGCTGACCCAAGAAACCCAATCAACCTGGACTACAGTAGCCAATCCCCTGGGCAGAAAATTTGGGCAGACCGACTTAAGGTGGACATCTCTCCAGACAGCTGTTTTGCTCCAAAGAGCCCAAGCAAAACACCACCTACGGGAGCTCGTGCCCCACTCTCACGGCTCGCAGCAACGCTGTCAGAGTCCAACGCCCCGAGGACGTCAGGTCGACAGGTGTTTTCTCCTGAGGAGCAGGTGAAGGAGTGGTCAGCCACCAGACCTCCCTCCTGTCCCTGTCACCCCTGCTGCGGCAGCAGGTGCGATGCTGTGAGGTCACACCTCAGCAGGGCCACCTAGGCAGATCCCCAAGAAAGGCCTAGAGATCCCCTTCCAAAGCTCAGCCGTGGAAGCCCCCATGGGTGACAGTAGGGGGATGCTCTGAGATGGCTGGGAGGTGGGCCCCGGCGCCCCACCCAAGTGAGGAGGGCGGCATGCTGGACGGTGGTTTGTTCTGTTCCGGGGGTACCTCCTGGTGTCAGGCTGACCTGATGGTGACTACATTGGGGCACAGCCACAGGCACGGCACCCCACTGCCGGGCCATTATGGACCAGTCAGAAGCGGGTCACAGCGGACAGGTCCCACAGGGAGTAACTTCATTCAGGAGTCAACCACAGTTCCCGCTTCTGTGTTAGCCTCCAGGGTGACACTTGCAGAATCCAGTGTTGTCCACTCGTCTTTCCAACCAGAAAAGGCTCGTGGAGGGCATTTCCGTACGTCCCCAGCAAGATCTGGTTGTGCATGGACTGGCACAGCGGCTCCAATGAGGGCGCAGGGCCGGCCCAGGTTTCCTCTGGTGCACACAGGGTGCCCCGGCTGGGGCATCCAGGGCACCGCGGTGGAGAAGCAGACAGGGTGCGCAGCTGCTGCGGTCAGGCCCGTGGTTCACCCCACAACCCCCTGGAGCGGCGGCACTCAGCCCTACAGGGCCACTGCCAGGTGGGAACGGGCTTGGCTTGGGTCTGACCACAGGGGTCCTGTTACTTTGAGCACGTAGAACTGGTGGCGTCCTGGTTAGCCGCTGGGCTATTCCAAACCACGGGCTGTTTCTGGGGGACACCGGGGCTGTCCACTCTGTGCATAGTCAGTCTCAGACACCCTCGGGGGCGGCAGCTCTGCGCTGTCCTGTGGGGTTGCTGGAGCCAGAAACTACTCGCTGGCAGGGAGTTGGTTTGGATCTAGGCGACAGCCATTTCGACTGCCACACAGGGACCCTGAGGGTTACAATCTGCTCGGTGACATAGCAAGTGCTGGGGTTTTTAACTGACAAATATTAGCCCCCCCCCAACCACGTTTTTAGGGTGTGTTTGTTTTTACCACTGCGGCAACTGCTGCAAAAGCCCTACGAAGAGGCTTCCTTTCACGTGCGACAATTTCAAGATAAACAGTCTGTTGAGAACTTTCCCTCCCAAGCGGCCTTCTAGACGGAAGGTGAAGTCCCTTGTTCTCAGCAACCCAGGCAGTAGGGACCCACGGCCATTTTGCAGATGTGGCGACTGCAAGACAGATTCGTACGCACCCTCAGCCGCCTCTGAGTGACATGGCCAGCACACTGGCCCCAGGGGCTTGTCGGGACTCCTCAGCTCCCTGTGCCGCATGCCTTCTTGACTGATTCGTGAGGAACGCAGGGTGCGGGGTTCTGTGGGAGGAATCCTTGTGCATCGTGTGTAAGGAGCTTTGCATTGGAGCCCCCCGTACAAGCAACAGGTATTTATCACCCACTGATCCCCCTGGCATATTCCCCCGCTCCCTCACGCCCCCAACAGGTGCTGACTTCACAGTGCCCACCTTGCTCTCGGCCTTCCCCTGAAGGTCGGCGTAGCACTGCCCCTGTGGGCCTCGGACACGCTAGCTCCTTCTCCCTCAGAGTGGCTGGTGGTTTTAGCTGGTAACCCAACCCCCAACCAATGTGCCACGGATTCTACAGTGCCCCCGGCACAACATGCCTGCTTTTGCTTTCAGTGAGTGTGCTGAGGGGCGTGCTCATTGTTACACGGAGTCAGTGTTACACAGAGTCAATCCCCTCAGTGAATAAACCGCTTCTCAGACAGGGTAGGTGGTTCAGGAGGGCCACGTCGTCTGGAGCAGCCAGTGTACTCAGGTGCTGTCTTCAGTGGAGAGCCTCGAGTTGGAGGCTGTGCTGTCTGTCAGAGGACCCCCATGTAAGCAGACGCTACGTTGGGAGCTACCCTGTGACCAATCCTAGGTGTGAGTGAAGGCTGTCAGAGGCCCGATGTGGCCAGCTACCAGCTGCCAGTCTGCCCAGTCAAGAACTGCTCTGAGCTCTGCTGAGTGTGGGCAGTGACTTTTCACGGCCGCCTGCAAGACTGCCCTTCCGCCTCGGGCCCTGTGAGGTCTTCGTGAAGACCCCAGACTCAGCCAGGGCATTCTTGGTTACCAGAGGTGGCGGTCCTAGATCTTGCTGCTGAGTCTCCATGGGGTGTGTTCTTGGCAGGGGGCGTGGGGATGTGTAGGATGGGCAGGTGTCCTGGGTGAACCCATGGGGAGCCCACACATTACTCGGGACAGCCGTGGTCACCCTTCCTCTGAGCATGGCTCCCTGTCCTGAGTCCCAGGGACCGCAGACGCAGCTCAGGGTTGGTGGAAAAAGGTGCCCTGGTCCTGGGTGGGAGGGGGACAAAGGTCGGAAGGCAGGGGCAGGAGACAGAGGTGGCTGCAGTGACTGGCTCCTGCTGGCGGCAATTTGCTGGGCCCAGAAGGTGGGGATGTTCTCTTTCAGCCTCACAGCGTGCTGCAGGGAGGTACAGGTCCACTGGCTGCTGGTCCTGCCCCAGGGGCTCACCCAGAACCCCGCCCACCTCCACACCTGGGGCTCCACCCAGGTCTGCCCCCAGGGCCATGTCCAACTCCACATGTGGGGCCCACTTACCTTCAACCCCTGGCCCCACCTACCTCCATACTCAGGACCACCCACCAGACCTGGGGCAACCCATGCTCCCTTGTGCACTAGGCTGAAGCCTGAGACTGAAAACGTAGGTGGGTGACATACGTCCCACAAGCCACCATGGGGCTCAGCCACAGAGGGAACTGCAGCATGGCCAGCCTGGATGGGAGACGAATGGCGGCTGAGTCACTGAGTTTCCTGTTACTTTATTCTCGGCTGGCCGCACGGGGCAGGCCCGCGTGAGGGCCCCCAGCAGTCTGCCCTGGGCTCTCGGCCAGTTTGGCAAGGATGCCCAGTGGGCCGAGCTCTTTGGTATCCTGGCAGCAGCAGCCCTCGGGCCAGCCCCCATGTAGGCTGGTGGCCGTCCGAGTCCAGAGCTGGAGGTGGGTGGCCAGAGGCGGCAGTCAGCTCACTTCTTGTAGTGGTTGGGGGCGTCGGCGAAGGCGTACTTGAGGCGGTAGGCCTCAGCCAGCAACAAGCTCACGTCCTCGTCCCCCCAGGCGGCGGTGGGCAGGTTCTGGAGGAAGAGCAGCAGCTCCTGCACAGGGGGAGATGGGAGGGCACTCAGGACACTGGGTGTTGAAGGGAGCCCAGCAAGGAAGGGGCCTGTGCTCTCTAGCCCCAACCCCAGCACTGTGCAGGGAGACCCCTGCTCTCTATGCAGATGGGGCTGTGGCCACTGGGCCTACAGAGCTTATCCCTCAGTCCAATCCTGCCATCCCATTCCCACCCCACCATATTCCCACCCCCAGGGCAGGAGAGGGCAGAATGCAGAATAGGAACCCGGGAGTCACGGGGGTGTCAGAGCATGGTGCAACGAGCTGGACTCTCCAGGGGAGGGTGGGAGGGGTCACTCCCAGGAGCTGGCCAGTGCTGGCTATCCCCCTGCCGTGGTGGCGCAGACAAGTCGGGGTCCTAGTAGTGGCCTATAGGGTTCTCCCCAACTGACACTCACTGCCTGGTCCCACACCTGCCCTCTCATAGCCTGGTCCCCTCAAGCACTCAAGGAAGGCGGAATGGTGTGACCCTGGAGCCAACGCCCTTCCCGGAGCCCCTTCTCAGCTGTAGGACAGGGACAGGGGTCTCTACCTGGACCTCACGGGCAGCTTAGCTCCTTGAGCATAGCTCCTGCTCCAGTGCTGGCTGGGGCTGGCCCTTGGCCACAAACATGTCACCTCCCGTCCCTGTATCCTCCTTTGGGGGTCTGCAGCCACACGTCTCCCATCAGCGCCCCCCGCCCCCCCCCCCGCAACTAACTGCTGCTTTGTTGTAGTGGTATGAGTGTGTCCCCTCCCTCCGTCCCATCTCCTCCTGCATTTTAGATACTTTCTGCGGGCCTTTAAATTGAATTCACGAAGCCAATTTCCCCGGCAAGATGTCCCCAGGGACATATCAACATCAATCTGTTGTCTCCCACCATTAGATGCGACTTACACGGGTGCCAATCCAATTCCGAGCAGGTCATAAATAAATACCTTTGGTTTTATTTTTAATCCACTTCGCTTCATATTATCATGACCTCGCTCCTCGCAAGGTGAGAAGCAATACCCCACCAGCCCGGGAGGGCAGCGGCTCTGCACACTCAATTTCAGAATCTATTTAGTGCCGGGGCTGCAGGACGGAGTGGGAATGGAAATGGCCGGGCCCGGCGCCCGGGCTGCCAGGAGGGACGGTCCACCAGCTGACCTTTCCACAGGCGGAGAACACGGCCATCCTCAGGCATGGGTTTCTCTGAATGTCCATCCCAAGGGATGCAAGACTGGGCAGCGCCCCCTCTCCCAGCTCCTGAGACACCTGCTTCTCACCTGGCTTTGTGGAGGTGCTGCCTCAACTCCCCAAGACGCCCCACTTGCCCAGAGCTGTGTGCTGCATGTGTTCTGAGCCTCCTGCCTTTCTCCACACGAGTGTGTGTACATGTATGTATAAAGGTGCACATGTGTGTACATGGGGGTGACTGTGCCCATTAGCATGTACACGTGTATATATACAAGCACCAGCGTGTGCACAAGCATGCACGTGTGTGCATGCAGACACCGTGTATGTGCACATGTAAATACAGAGTCAGAGCAGAGAATGGCTGGCACCTGTGAGCAAGCAGGGGACAAGGTGGCCGGCCCCAGCAAGGTCACCCACTCCTGAGATGGCTCACGCACTCCCACACAGGACGTTCCGATCCCACCACCCAGAGTGAAGAAGGGGCAATGTCATGGGCACGTGCAGGAGGGAGCACGGCTTCCCTCTGTCTAACGTCTCTGCTGGCTCCCCTGCCTCCGCCAGACACCCAGGACCACCACGCCAGCTTCATGGAGACAGAGGGATACAGGCATGCATCTGCCCCCACAGCTCACCACACAGCCCTGCCTTCCTCTCGGTCAGTGCAGGGAGGGGCGAATGTGGGGTTGATCCCACAGTGACTCCCACGTGAGCAGAGAGCCAGGCCTGTCTGCAGAGGCATTTCTTAGAGGGTTCAAATTGCCTGCCTTTGGCCAGACGGCCACCGCCCCCAGCGATGCTCCCAGTGAAATGCTCCCCACCACACCCCCCCCCCCGCTGGCAGAGTGGATACAGGTGGGGCTGCTAACTGCAAGGCCAGCAGTTCAAAACCAGCAGCTGCTCCTCAGAAGCAGTCCATGACACAAAGTAAGTCGCCATGCATTGGGACTATGTCATAAAACAGGCTTTACTAGAGGAAGTAGGTCGCTGAGAGGGGAGGTCACCAGTCCAGGACTTGAACCTGGACCTCGGACCGAGAGCCACAGCCTGGCCAGGCAGCACACAGGGGCCCGTCTCAGGGAGGCCACCTGCAGGCCCGGTGCAGATAACTGCTCCTGGCCTCACTGAGCTCCGTGCCGTGACGGGAAGCCCCCGAGTGCTGAGGGCATGCTACGACAGGGAAGCAGCTTTGGGCGGTTTGGTGACTGGTCTCAGGGCTCACCCACTCTGTTCCCTGTCCCTCACTCCGTGAAAGTCACACACTTTCCCCAGGTACTCAGTCTGTCCTCTAGCCTACGAAGCCAGTACGGGCAGTTCAGGGTGGCGAAGGCCTCCCGAGGGGACCTTAAGCAACAGCACAGAACACAAGGGCCACGTGACCACAGCAGGCACCCTTACAGAAATGAGGGGTCCCTCAGAGGTAGGGCGTGGACTCTGTTCCAGGTGTGCAGACGTTCCTGGAACCTCACCCTCCAGCTATCTGGTGCCCGGGCCCTGCCACTGCGGGAATGCCTGGCCAGGCTGAGGGCCCCGCTACTGCCCGCTGCCCAGTCCAAGCCTCCAAATGTGTCACAGACTTACACGGGAGTCTTCTCACCGTATAGCCCAGGGCAGGGCCAGGTGTCAGGTGAAGCTCCTGTGGGTACAACTCGCCAAAGCTGAGGAAAGGGAGTGGAGGCCATGACTGAGGCTCCCACCGACCAGCCAGTGGGGGCAGGCGTGAGCACAGCCTTGCTGGCCACTGAGGTCACCCTTGCCTAGGCCTTTCTCGCATCTGGCCAAACCTGCTTGCCCTAGGGGGCACCCTCTGCAGGCCTAGCCACCCCACTAGGCTACAGGGGCAGCTTGGTCCTAGAGAGTGTGTGATAGTTGCCTCTGGCCGCCAGAGGACAACGTGGCCAGTAGGTGGAGGGGATTCCCAGCAAGAATGGCCAGCCCATGACCTCAGTCTGGGCCCAGTAGACAGGCCTGCTTCAGAGCAGGGAGTCAGACCCCTGCAAGGGGCTGAGAGCAGGGAGGGGAGGCGAGCAGACCTGCAGGACTCACGGTCCGGAGCTCAGAGACCCCATGGTCCCTGGGCTCCTGGGAATGACACGCTTGGGTGCGGAGGGCACCACAGTGGCCACACCCACAGAGGGGATGGGGGGAGAATCACACACACATGCACGTACACACATGCACACCTGAGACCAATCGCAAACGTGTCCCTTCTAAAGCACCCACCACACCCAGCACTTTCCATGACCTTCCACCTTCCTGGAAGCTTCACTGTGGCTAATGCTGTGGCCTCAGAGTGCTGGGTTCAGTCTGTCACTCAGCGCCACTCTGTCCCTGAGCAAGCAGGACACCCAGCCTCTGGCCGTGCCAACGGACTCCACTGTGAGTGGCCCCAGGAACTCACACTGGGGTGCTGCTATGGGGCCGGGGCACAGGGGGTGCCACACCAGCACTCCACCAGCCCCACCAGTCAGGTGCCACACCGCCATGTCCCTGCGGACACGGATACACAAGAGAAGAACAAACACCCCTTCTTTGCAGGAGAAATTACAGGGTCCTCTCTCCTGCACAGAAAACAAACCCCGACAAGAGGGCGTCCGCCCCCTGCCCCGCCGTCGTTGCTCTGAAATGTGCTCACGCTCTCAGGTGACAAGGGGGGGCGTGGCTCAGTGGCTCCCTGGGTCCCCAACACTGATGTGAGGGTCTCGCTCTCAGCCTGTCTGTCCCAGAGGGCCGCACTGAGGCCCTGGGTTCTCAAAGCGCCCCTTCCTGTTGATCTCTAGAGAGCCCCTAGTGGCCCTCCCTTGGCCTTGGGGTGGGAGGGTACAGAGCCAGAAGCATCCCGGGGGACATGGGATGTTGGGGGCTCCTAGGCTCTGGGGGTACAGAAGGCGAGTGGGGTGGGGTGGCTGAGCTCCAAATCTGGGGGACATTTGACGTCCACTTTAGAGCCCCCAGACACGAAAAGCCCCACTCCCGTCAAGGCTGGCTGTGGGGCTATCTCCCTCCTAGGGACATTGCCGTCATCAGAGGCATGAGGGGCACCATCTGACGGCCTACAGCCAGGTTACAGCATGGAGACAGTGCTGAGCGGGAAGGAGGCTGTGCAGGGACTACGGGGACCTGGGTGGGCCCTGAACTGGGGGTCAAAAAGGAGGGGCTGAGGGGCTGTGGGTGTCTCACAGAGCTGCTGAGCTCAGGAAAGAGGGTGGGCAGAAGGGGCGAACAGGTGGGCAAACAGAGAGGCCTGGGCAAGGGTCACCAGCCCTGGATTTGGAGTCCCTGCCCAAACCTCGTACTGTGGGTGCATGCACAGCAGACCAGGCATGGGACGAGACACAGCAGCCAGGAGGGGGTCCAGGGTGGAGCTGTTGGCTGCAGCCTCCCCACACAGCATCCGCACCCCGCCCGCTGCCTCTCCTCGTGGCCTGCCCAGATGACCCAGGAAGCAGCAGATGCCGTCCCCGCTGGCCCACCCGGTGGCCACATCCTGCAGCGTCCCCACCAGCAAACCCATCCCCGTCCCCACTGAGTCTGCACTCAACTGGCACAATGTCCTCAACAGATGGCTCCAAACCCATACACCTGCAGACGCGACCCAGTTTGTGTACTAGGTGCTAGGCGATGTGTTTGGGAAACCAGGTGCATTGAGGGTGTGGCCTAAAGAACCACTTGTGGGACACAAATGGGGGAAGGTCAGGCCTCCTGCAAGCCATTCAGAGTCAGAAACAGAGAAGGGCCTGCCCCCAGGCCACAGAGGGCGGAGCTTGCCCCACTCCCCAGCCATGGTAATGGAGGAGGGAGCCTGCCCCATGCCCGACCCCCTGCCACACCACCACCACTGGCCAGCTGATGAGGGAGGCTGATGAGGGAGGCTGCCACCTTGGCCCCTCTCCCAGCCTGTGCACCTGTGTCGGCCCTGTGCTGGCAGGAGGGGCGGGGTGGCCCTGCAGGCCCTCTAGCCATTCGACACAGCACAGGCAAGGCTGGGCAGAGGCTGTGAGCCGAGGTGAAGATCTGAGGGCCCAGGCTGTAATTACATTCCTTCAGGGCCTGAACAGATGAGCTTCTCAAGTTTATCTGCCTCAGATATCAAACACCATTAATGAGATAATAAGGGCTTCCCAATTAATAATGTGAATGGTGGGTGCAGCTTTTTCTGTAATGGCAAGACTAATTCATGGCAGAGAAGGAGACAGGCGGGTGGCATGCTCTGCTCCCGGCTGCTCCACTTCACCTGTAGGTGGGTTCTGGGGGGCGCAGGCGGGAGCTTCCAGAAGGCAAGAATGCAGGGACCCAGGAGGGAAGGGGGCCCAGCTTCCCCAGCAGAGCTCTCTGGGGCGAGGATGTCCCCCTGTAAGGGCTCGGAGGGGAGGGAAGAGAAGAAGGAGGGCGTGGGCGGCGTGTCTGTCCTTCAGTGGCACCTGTGACAGCTGCTTGGGGAGATGGAGGCTGACCAGAAACATCGCCCTCCAGGGACCCAGGGGTCAGGTGAGTGGCGATGGCACCCCACAGACTCAGCAGCAGCTGGGCGTGGCCAGGTCTGAAGCGGGCCTGTGGGCTCCCCACCCAGCACCCCCTGGTATTACCCTGCTCAGCTCACAGAGCCTGCTGGCCCCATCTCTAGGGTACCCAGGGGACCTTCCCTGCGACCTTGGAGGACTGGCTGGTCCCCAGGAAAGTGAAAGGCACTGCAGAGAGATGATTCAATAAAAGCACAGTGTGTCAGAACAAAGTCAGGGCCTGAAATGGATTTTCTGCAGGAGCACAGACCATGTCGTAAAGGGACAATGGTCACAGGCCAGCATGACCAGAGCAGCAGGGGGCTCGCACCCTCTTCAAAGGAGTCAGCTCCTCCACGGGACAAGGGAGAGGGCCAGGGGCAGACCAGAGGACCGGGGACCAGGAGCATGGGGCTTGTTGCCCTGTGTACACCCCTTGGCACGCTATGCTTTGCTGTGCTGTGCGGTGTGGTGTGGCCTGGAGACCGGGGAGGAGGTGGTCTGGTAGTGCTGGCACGAGTTCTCTAGTTTCCCCAGAGAAACCCTGGATACTCGGGCTCAGAGGGCCCGTCCACCACCCTTTGCCCTGGTCTCCGTTCCGCCCGCTCCTCTCATCAGTCACTCTGCTACCACAGTGCCAATGAAACTTCCCGGTGTCTGCAGTCAGCAGTGACGGCCGTCACCCGCGCGTGACCGCACTGGAAGCCCGATTGAAGAAGGAGGCCGATTCCAGAGTCTGAGAGGCCAACGGCCTGTTGGTATCTGTGTGCGGTGTGCAAGGGCGAGAGCCCTCACCAGATGGCCCGCCCTCAGCTGTCTGCATGAGGGCAGGCGGTCTTCCCAGAGCTTGGGGCATGGAGGGACCCAGAAGGTGGCCTGCAGCTGAGTGAGCAGAGGGCCCAGGAGTGACCACCCTTCCCAATCCCATTACTGGTTGGCCTGCTCCCCAGAGACATCATGGCACAAACGGTAGGTCCTGGTTCCTCCCTCCTCAGGCAGGGCACTATGGGATGGGGGGCTCTGCCACCACTCTTCTTGGCAACAACCCCACCCACCCCTCAGTGCCCCCGAGACCAATGCCAGCCCTCACTACACTATACACCAGACCCTCACTATGCTACATGTCAACCCCAACCCACAGTAGTTGACACATGAACCAAGACCCCCAGTACACCACACGAGGCCAGCCTCACTACACCAGACCCCAGAGCCAACCCTCACTCTACCACTCACCAGGCCAAACCACAGTACACCACATACCAACACCAACCCACACTGTACCACACAAACGCGGCTCCTATGACCCAGCAAACCATGCTAACCCGACACTGTACCACACACCACGCCAATGCCACATGATATTACATACCAGGCCAATCCCAGTATTACACCATACTAGACCACACCAACATCAACCCACACTGTAGAACACATCAGGCCAACCTACAAGTCACAGCAATGCCGACCCCAAGTCGACAGTACAACCAGTCACCCACAGAAGCACACCCAGTGTGGCAGTGACATCATCTTCTGTCAACTTGAGCAAAGGGGTGGAGTCTACCCTGTCAATCAGGTAATGGCCAATCATGCCTCTGTGGGGCATGGCCTGCTCCTGAGGATTCTGGCAACTTGTTCTTCCTCTCTGGAAGTGGGCCACACTCTCGAGCTGCCTTCCCTTTCCTGTTGAGACACTCAGAGAGCCGGAGGAGCCACGTGGAGACCCGCACCAGCCAGCAGTGAGAAGCTTCCACCACCACTGGATCCACATGACTGTCCACACACTGGCCTGAGTTCTTCCTGCATTCTGCATCATTGCATGTGCTGCGTGAGTCTGAAGAGAAATTTATGGCCTAGTATTGGACATATGGGCTAATCTCGAACTTATGGACTTGATTTGGACTGGGCAGGGATGTTTTCTCCATGTACAACTGCTCTTGTATAGAAAGCTCTCTCTCATACACATAAGAGGCTCCCTGGATCTGTTTCTCTAGTCCACCCGGACTCACACACCAGGCACAACTGTCTATTTTAGAGACCAGTTTCCAAATCGACTCAGTTTTGTCTTTGTGTTTTAGGACGATAAAGACTCTTGGTCTTTACTTTGGCATTTCGTGACATTTGCTGCTTCCAGTACGCACCGGATGAAATACAAACCCGAGTGAAGCCATCCGCTATCACGGCCACTCAGCACTTCAGAATGGACGGAGCACTCAGCCACATGGCACCGGGTGCCCACGGTTAACAAGATCGCAAGCCCTGTTTGGGGAGAGGTGAGTACACGGACGTAGAGTGCAGAAGGCCTGGGGCTACATAGGCGCAAGGATTTGGGTTGGGGGCCAATAGGAGACCCTAGACTCTGCCAGAACACCAGTGCAGGCGCTGTCAGGCTCCTAAGGTCCTGGAGGCAGAGCCCCGAGACCCTCCTGGGCTGGGGTCTCCACCTATGCAAATTCCTCGCCCTTCCTCCAGGCTCAATGCTGGTGTTCAGGGCAGCCTATCACTGCCAGGGTCCTGGACGTCCCCAAGGCACCAGTAACGAGCATGGGTGTCAGGCTTCTCACAACAACAGGATGCCAAGGTCTGGGGCCAGCGTGGGGACATGGCCCTGTGTCAAGTCTAAAGGGCAGGCCAAGGAGCTGCTGCCTGAGGCTGCGGGCTGCACACGCAGACTCCTGAGGGCCTTCTCAACACAAAGCCTTCTAGCCAGGAGGGCATTCTCACCAAGAGGCTCTTCTAACTACATGGTCTTCTCACCAAGAGGGTCTTCCCACCAAGAGAGCCTTCTAACCAAGAAAGCCTTCCAACTAAGAGGGTATTCCCACCAAGAGAGCCTTCCCACCAAGAGAGCCTTCTAACCAATAGCCTTCCCAGCAAGAGGGTCTTCCCACCAAGACAGCCCTCGGACATTTGGCTGCTTTCAGATCAAACACCCTGAGGTCTGTGGTGACCACGCACACAGAACTCTGAACAAGAGATTTCGTCCTGTGGGGCAAGGTCAGCAGGCGACCCGAGAGGATGGATTCAATGGATTGGGGTGGCCTAGGAGTCACAGCCCTGAATGTACAGAGTGTTCCCTGGTGAGGCCACCACTCCTCAGAGGTGGCCAAGTGTGGCCTTCACTCAGACCCCACAGGCCTCAGCCTCAGGGAAGGCTGCCGTTGTCTGAAGTCCCGGCTATTCCCCATGAACCCCACCCCTCACTGAGCCGTGAAGCATGGCCAGTGGCCCAACTTGCCAGGGTCTGATGGACACATGGGGAAAGCAGCAGCGACCCTGACCCCACAGCTGGGGAGCACCCTGTGACATCTGATAGGGCCACCTCAGCTAGCTGGGCAGGAGTGGCCCTGCCTGCCCACCCTACCCTACCCCCTACACCATCGATCCTGGCCAACCCAGATAGGATATGAGGCCAGGGAGGGCCAGCCACCAAGAGGGCCAGGGTCTTGGCAGGGATTGGGGTAGGTGGGAAGGTCAGGCATAGGCTTGGACCTTGGGGGACAGAGGGGCACGTTTTTCCCTACTCTGAATGCAGTGCCCACTCTCCCAGTGAGCAGCCCAATAGGGCTAAACACCCCTCTGCTCTGTTCCCCACCATGGCCCTTCAGGATGGTCCTCAGTTCTGCTTTGGGGCATGTGTTTAGCCTAGGGCAAGGACAAGAAGGGTCCAACAAGGGCCGAAGAGCACCCTAGGAATGCCCGGACATGGCAGGTAAGCAGCTGACGGGCAGCAGTGCTTGGAGGGAGAAAGAGCGGCAGGAGGGTGAGCACAGGAGCAGTGACACCCCACGCACACCTGGACACCAAAGGCACAGAGCAAGGTGCCAGAGCCCAGGGTAGCCTGCAGCCACCACCCCTCCCTGCAGGTGTCCCTGGTTGCTGGAGATCTGCATTGGGCTGAGGCAGCAGGGGCACCCATCAACCTCCCGAGACCAGGCGGTACCCGCCCGCCCCTCAGCCTTCACTCTCCCAAGGTGACCCTGAACTTCTGCCCATGGCCTGCCAAGCACGACCTGCCAGAAGCTCACATGGAGGCATGGAGGGGAGGGGAGGGGGCTCACAAAGCAGGCCTCCTGAACAGGGGGACAGGGAGCCACCCTGCTTCCCCACTCCCTGGGCATCAGCAGCCAGGGCATGTCCTCCTCTCAGGGCACTGCCTCTTGGGGCCCTTGCAGGCCAGCGCCCCTTAGCAGCCCCCACTACAGAGTGCCGGCACCCAGGGGGGTTGGGGTGTGTGTCAAGGTGTGGCAGCTCAGAGAGGTGTAGCAACAGGCCCAGTCACACAGGCACCGCTGGGGCCACCCTGTAAAAGCTTCTGAAAGTGAGGCTACAGTGGCCCTGTACGGGCACTCTGGGGGCGCGGGGGCGTGAGGAGTGGTGTGGCTCGGGGCATGGCATGGTGCGTGGCGGAGGCCAGCTTACCTGGAAGTCTCTCTCCTCCAGGATCTGCTGCTTCCACCTCAGGAGGAAGGCCGCGCACACGTACAGGTGGAAATGCGAGAAGCCCTCGGGCTCCGACTGCAAGAGAGAAGTACAGGCAGCGTGGGCAAGGGCGTGGACGTGGGCCAGTGCGTCAGCGTGGGCGCTGCCAGCCAGACCAAAACTGCAGGAGCCATGTGGCCACCTCACTGACCGCCCTGTTCCCTCACTAAACCCATCCCATGTACCTACCATGGTGGTGGCCTTTTCAGTCATGATCTCGCAGCCCAGGATGCAGCTCCAAAAGGGCAGGTGCTCTGTAGCCGCAGCCACGGCCAAGGGCACTGTGCCAGGCGGTCTATTACTGTCACCTCAGTGCAGACCCCGGAAACCACACCCACTGCACCCGAGGGACCCCTGGAGAGAGAGGCTGCACTGAGAGAGACTTGGCTGCTGGCTGCGGACCTGCGACTGCGTCCTTATCAGTTACCGATCCTGTCGGGTGGCAGTCTCCTAACTGCCCTGTCAGTCCGCAGTGGCTCCTATGGCCCCTGCAAGGGAGTGTGGAACCCTGCCCAAAGTTTTCTCTCCTTGTTGCCAGGGCAGCGCCTACCCAGGAAACACAGGTGACAGTGACCACGGGGGGTAGGGCGAGCCACAGCAGAAATACGGGGAGCCAAGTACGGACCTCAACACACCCCAGGAGTCCAAGTGTATGGGGACAGTGCTGGAAGCTCTCACCAGAGCCAGAGTCAAGTCTCACCACTCACAAACCCCCTTCCACGTGGGGTCAGGTCCACGGGTCTGAGATGGTAGGTTTGGTGGGAAGGGAGGGGTCACACAGATCAGCACTCCCTCCACCTTTGCCATCCCCATAGCCATGTCCTTCCCCACCACCGACTTTTCTCTCTCTCCCTCTCCTCTATATTGCCCCCAAGAGTCTGCATGACACCGGGACATCTGTGGGCAGAGATCTGCTCGCTGCCCGGGGACAGGGACTGGGCTCTGTGTAGAGGTGGTCCCCTCAGATCCTGTTTCTACATGGTGAGCAAGCAGTTCGAAGTTGCTCTGTGTCCCTGACACCATGGCAGACACGTGCATGTTCTAGGAATTGGTCACCCAAGTTTCCACATTTGTTCACGGTCTGCCTCCTTTAAGCACTAGCTTCTTGGTCATTCCCAGCCCCTTTTAGGGGTGGTTGCTTTTTCTTCTTACACCCTTGTTAGCCGGGAGACGGTGCATGGGTGTCCCTCTTCTGCTCCCGTAGCACAGTGGTCAGCACTGGCTGTTCCCCAAGAGGCCAGAGGCTCAGCCCACCGGTCACTCGGGGGCAGAAGTTGGAGCACTCTGCCCCTAAGAAGGGGCTGGGTCAGAGTGGATCTGACAGCAGTCAGGTGGCTCGATGTGACTTCCCTTGGGGCCGACCTGGATGGGTACAGGGAGCGGGGCCGTTCTCCCTAGGAGCTGCCGCTGAGGACAGGCCCCGGCCTTCTGGTTGGGACTGCATTAACTGCCCTCACTCTCTCCGCTACTTCCTTCCTTCTGCTTTCATTTCATCTAGCTTTTGGTTACACACACTTTCACACAGACAGACAGACACTTGTGTTTCTTTTTAAAGTCACCGGGCTGCCCTTTTTTCTAACCGGGGCTCCGTGACCACACTGGGCAGCCCTGCCCCGTCCTGCCAGGCAGTTCTGTTCTGTCGTGGGGTCAGAACCTACGGGCAGTCAGTCCGCTGTGAGCGGCCGTGAGTCAGCGTCTGCGGGCCCGAGGCTCACTGTGAGAGGGGTCCGCTCAACGGGAAGGGACTGATCTGCTGGCGTCTTTCCCTGGGAATTATGATAGATTCATCCATGCCCTGCCTGTACCCCCGCTCATTCCTTTTGATTTCTGGGCAGAACAGGGAGTTCCAGCCGCCTCCCCAGACCTCACAAACCCTGCTCAGTCCTCAAGCACTTTCTCCTTCCTTGAGCCAGTCAGGTGAGCTGCCCTCCTTCCGGGCCCTGGTGGTGCCAGGGGAAGGCTGCTGCCACAGGGCCCCATGGACTGTGGGCGCTGGGCCTTCCTCTCTGAGCCCCTCCAGCACCACGCTTCCAGGTGACTGGGCACATGGGCGGCGAGGGCTCAGCGTCCTTAGGGTGTTCTCTTAGGAAGGCTGTCTACATGCTGTTCTTTAACCGACGGGAGCTGGTCGGCCTGGGGTCAGCCCTCTCCCACCCCCTTTCCGGAGTACTGAGGTGGGGGCTCTCCAGGAGCAGATGTCATAGAAGGCGTCCCTTCAGACAGGTGTGACACAGGACCCTCTCTCCAGGGAGCCACGAGAAGCAGCTATGCCCTTTGCAGACAGGTGTGACAGAGGCTGCGCTCTAGGCGGATGTGCGGGAAGGCGCGCTCCTCAGGCAGGTATGAGGGAGGCGCTCTCCTGAGAGAGATGTGCTGAGAGCGGGTCTTTTCAGACAGGTGCCATGGAGGGCGCCCTCTCAGGAGAGAAAAGTGCTCTCTGCAGGCGGGCGGGGAGATGTGACTGAGGGTGGGTCTCCAGGGGAGGGGCTCTGCTGGGCGAGTTAGCGAGGAGAGATGGAGCGTCACAGCCTCACGTCAGTAGCTTATTTGTCTTCTGCGACTCAGTAAGTTAAATTAAAATAGCAATTTAATAAATAAAAATTTCATATCATAAATGGAAAATGGCCTTCTGCTTTAATGAAGCTTAACCTGGACAATGAATGAGGCCTTCCCTGGGAGCCGGGGGGGGGGGGGGGGGGATGGAAGCAGGAGGAGGGTGCTACAGGGAAAGCCAGCTGTGTCCACTCGGGAGCGGACTCCACCCAAGTCAGCCCACTGGCCACCACTTATCTGGCAGATGGGGCGGCAGGTGGAGGGAGTGGTGAGTGGGAGATTCCAGTTCTCCAGGGAAACTGAGCCAGTGCCTTAGAGAGACTGCAGGGGTGACCCAGAGCAGGAGTGTCAACAAGCACAAGCTCACATGTCAAGCTCACATGTCCCACGCACCCGTCACCCTGTTGTCCTGGTTCCAGATGAGCTGGCGGATGGGGACACCTGTGATTGGGACTCAGGCAGAGGGGACAGAGGGGATTGGCCTGAAAGCCCATTTCCCCCACACCTGGGCAAGAAGTCCTGCCTGGCCTGGGCTGCTCAGTCACCAGCAGCAGCGCCCCTTCCTTCCCACCCGCCCTGAGAGACAAGGGCGCCCGCCCCTCAGAGGTCTGGAAAGGCCCTAGATGGCCTGTCACCAGGATCACACTAGGGACACTCACAGAAAGAGGCTGAGCAGCCCCTCCCACCAGCGGCCCTGCCCACCTGACCGCTATCCCTCCCATGAGGCCTGAGTGGCTTTGCCATTTGCGTCCGCTGGCCCTCTAGTCCAGGAAAGAGCCAGCACTGGGTAACACAGCCACAGGGAGCCCGGGGTCTGGTCAGATGCCGGGCAGGGCACACACTGTGAGAGACGGCCTGCAGTTGGGGTGCTCTTGCAGAGCACAGAGCAGGAGGGACCCCGGGCTCTCGGATGGAACAGGGCACTGCCCTTCACAAGTTCCAAAGCAAAGCAATGCCCACCTGTGCCCACCCTGCCCTCCCAGTGCAGCGTTCACAGGGGAACACCAGGCCCTCACATTGTAATGGGCGATGAAGACGGTCATGGTGAGAACAACAAAGGAACAGGCGTCCTGCAAATCTTCACTGTGACCACTTCCCTGTGTTGATCAAGAATTACAGAAACAGTGAGGGCTGGCAACCAAGCCCACTGTGTACCCCAGGATGCTCCAGGGATGGCCAGCAGCCCCTCTGTACTCTGGGAAGAAGGTGGGCATGGGACTTCGATGGGCTGATGTGATGAACGCATCACTCATCACCGAGACAAGACCAGGAACTCCCCAGAGGGGGGGGGCCTCACCCTCGGGCCTTGGAGTCCTGCACCCTGAGGCTTACCCCCACAGCTCAGGGTGGACCAGAGTCAGCCTGGAGTCGGACCAGCTCTGTCCTGCTTGTCCTCCAAACACCCCCCTCAGTTGTACCCCACTTCTGCCTGTCCAAGTCGGTCTGCCTGCCCAGTACTTGGCCCTCTCACCCCAAAGCCTGAAGCCAAGGGTCATCTCAGGATCCTTCTTCCTCCAGAGAAGACACAGCAGACCCCTCCACCCTCAACACCCCCACCGTTGGCTTCCCAGGGTACACCTCACAGCATGGATGGAGCCAGGAAGTATCACAGCCCGCACAGCTCACTCTACTCTAAAATGCCCGTTAGGACGCTTCATGTAAGAGCCCAGATGCCATCACAGCCCCGCCTGGAGCGCCCCCCGCCAACGCCAATTCACTCAGACACGGTGTGGCCATCGGTGGCCCTCCAGTTAACTGCCCAATAAACCAGCCAGTGAAAACCCGTATCATTTCTGGGGCCCTCCAACCCCCAGGCCGAGGAGATAAGGGGTACTCTGCCAGGTCAGGCTCTGGGAGGCCCTTCCCTGCAGGGTCCTCACAGTGGGAGTGAGGGGAGCACCATGAGCCGGCAGACGCTGGGAAAAGCCGAGGGAGCAGCTGGTCCCAGAACAGAGACTCAACCCAGAGAAGATGCCAACTGCCTGCCAAAGTCAACGTCTTGTAAGCCAGGAGAGGCGGATTCGACATTGGATACTGAAGGACAAAGGACCAGGGATAGAAGGGGACTCCAAGGAGATAGAGGGAAAGGTACCACCTGAACATCAGGCCACGTGTGGCTATGACGCAGTCCGCGTGGATCCAGGGCTGGGGGAATTAACGTCTGGCTCAGAAACTTCCCCTCCTCCTGTGGGAGGTAGGAGGGGGCATCAAATGAGGAAGGGGGGGGCGCCTATCTGACCTCCTCTGGCTTCCCTGTTGCCAAGAGACATGCCTCTACCCTCCATCCTCCTTTATCTGCTTTTTCTGAACCCGCTGTCCCTCCAGGGCACTCGGCTCCATGCCGGATTCCACACTCCGCTGCAGTGACACTCACAACTCACAGACCCGCTCAGAGACGGGGTGCTCCAGCTGCCACAGACAGGTCCGTAAATCACAAGGACGCCCAGCAACGCTTGTCCTCAGCCGGCAGCCAAGCCGCTCCAGTCCTCTCAGCCACACGGTCCCTCTGCCTCTGCCTTTCTGGACCAGGAAGCCCACCTGGCCCCCGGTCTCACAGTCCCTGGGCCTCTGGCACCTCTGGTCTGGGCCTCGGTCCCTTTAGACAGAGATCTGCAGTGGGTTCTTCCCATGGTCCTGGGTTTCTCTCTCTGCTCCTGCTTCAAAGACGGCTCATCCTCACAGCCAGGGGGACAGAACAAAAACTGACCAATGCCCTCTATTTGTGTGACACATGCCCTCTTGAATAGTCCCACCCACTCATGTGGTACGAGTTAGAGATTCTCGCAAAGTCTCAGTATGATTTAATTCCGATCTTCTGCAAACTTCCTGAAGCCCTCTCGTAGCAGAGACAACAGGGTGTCTTCCTGGAGCAACCATCAGATCCCTGCCTCACACAGTAGACAAAGCCAACCTCCAGGGGGCACGAAAGCCAGGTGACAAGGCAGCGCCTGAGAAGCATGAACTTTAAAAACTGAGCCACTTGACCAAAGAAAAAACTTAAGTGCCCAGCAAGCGACCTGCCCTGCCCGTAATTAAGGTGAAAACGCAAGCCCTAGGAGAGGGGCTATTTGCAGTGCACATGACTGGCAAGTGGTCTTATCCAGAGTCTATCTTTTAAGAACACTTCTAAGAATCGATGAGAAAAAACAAACTCGCTAATAGAAAATTGGGCCAAGGCGATGGGCAGCCAGAGAAGTGGCCTGGCCTCAGGAAGACGTGGGATGTGCAGTGGAGCAGTAACGAGATGTCAGTTCCCATTTCTCAGAGAGCAGACAGGGAATACAAGGATAGGGAAGGGCCTGGAGGGGCCAGCCCGGAGGGGCCGGCCTGGCCCTCTTAGACACCTGTTGGGGGGTGGGGGCCGGGGACAAGCTGGCACTGTCTAGCTGATTGTTTCACGGTGGTGCGGGAGGCTGCCAGGGGCTTATTCCTCCAAAGTGGGCAACCTCTGCCTTCTTCCTTACCTATTCTTGGTCTGTCCATTAGTCTGAGTGACTAGAGAAGCAAATCCAGAGACACTCATCTAAGAGAGAGCTTTATAGCAAAGACTCATTGCATACGAAGAAAACGTCCCAGCCCCGTCTAGATCAAGTCTGTAAGTCCAATAGCAGCCCATAAATCAAATACTAGTCCAAAAATCACTCTTTAGACTCACGCAGACACGCACAATGATGCAAAATGCAGAAAGATCACAGGCTGGTGGGTGCAAAGTCTCGTGGATTCAACGGCGGTAGAAGCAGCATCTCAGTGCTGGCGTGGGTCTCCCCATGGCTCCTCCAGGTCTCTGCGTGTGACTCTTCAACAGGAAGGTGAAGCAGAGAGAGAGCTCTCCCAGGGCTCAGCAAGTCTCCACGTGGTTTGTCCAAAGGAAGACGAAGGCAGAGAGAGGGAAAGTTCCCAGAATCCTCATGAGCAGGCCACGCCCACAAAGAGGCATCATCAGGCTGTGACCAGACTGCCAGGATAGACCCCACCCCTACGCTTATTTATCAAGTTGACATGGAATTATGTAACCACCAGTCTGAAGCTCTGCTGAAATCTGCTCCCCAGAGATGACCCTGCCAGTACCTGAAATACTGGTCAGGTAGCTTCCAGCATCACAGCAACACACTGACAGGCCGGCAATGCCCTGCCACAGGCACACACAGTAGGGAGCACAGCAGAAAGCTCCTCAGAGGAAAGATGGTGAGACTGCCTCTCACACTCTGGACATGTGGTCAGGAGAGAGCAGGCTGCGGAGAAAGACAGCACGTTGGTAACACAGAGGGCCAGCAAGAGAGAGGATGGCGATGACGTGCAGGACTGACACAGTGGCCACGACAGCGGCTTCAATATAAGCAGAGTGGAGATGGCGCAGGGCCGTCAGCATCCTGTTCTGTCAGGCGCAGGACTGCGGGGCAACACACGCGTACTTGCGCTTATGCCCAGGCCCGTGCTTGGACACAGGACCCCACCCTTCCTCCATGCTGGTCATCCACCTGGACATGAGGACACTCCCCCGCTTACCTGGGTCCCCAGAGCATCAAGCACAGGGTCTCTGCTTGGAGGGCAACGGTGAACCACCATGAGGCCCCATGCTGGGCTCTCTGATGGCCCCCTGAGCCGCTGGTTCAGATCCACACTGCTCTGAAACTACTCTGACAGAGAAGCCAGGTTCCCAGAACCAACAGAGGGAGCAGAACATTCCAGAGGGAGGAGAATCTCGGGTGAGGCAAAGCGAGGGCAGCCACACAGGTCCTACAGCCAGGGAGAGATGGGGGCTTTGCAGCAAACTGTCCTGGCCCTGACCAGGCCTCAGCACACGTATGTACACACATGCACACACACGTGGGCGTGTGGATTCCACAAGGGATCCCCAAGGGGAAAGAGTAATAGCGAGAACCCCAGGCAACTAGCGGGGCCCCCCAGGCCCCTGCGTGTGGGCAATCCCATTTCATCATTACCAACAGCTGCCCCAGACACAGGCACACCAGCGTGCAGACCCCAATCCAATCACGTGGTCTCCGATGACCCCGGCCACATGCGCTGTCCAGAGTTAGTGCCAGGACTCTCAACAGGAGAGCTGCTGTGGTCTAGTTCAATGCGCGAGCAATCCCCTAGTCAGCCCCACGCTGGGCCTGGCAGCGTGCCTGTCCCCCACTTCCGTGCCCATGTCTGCCCACACTGCCCCCCTTCCCAGCCTTTCCTCTGCCCCAGACTCCGAACTCACTGCCCCCGAGCCCATGCCACCTCACAGAGACCCTCCGGGACCGGGAGAAGGCCCGTGGGTTTCGGAGGCTGTCACTCTTTACAGAGCAGAAAGCCTCCTGGTTCTCCCTCGAGCGGCTGGGGGCTTCAAATGGCTGGCTTTGTGGCCAGCAGCCCACCATGTAACCCATATGTGAGTCCAGGTGGACTCGAGAAACCAATCCATGGACGCCCATATGTGTATAGGAAAGAACCGCTGAACACAGAGAAAACACCCCAGCCCAGTCCATAAATCCGGTATTAGCCCATATGTCCGATACCAGTCTATAAATTCCTCTTCAGATTCACGAAATGCATGCAATGATGCCAAATGCAGGAAGATCACAGGCCAGTGGGTGGGAAGTCTTGTGGATCCAGTGGCATTGTAAGCATGTCAGTGCTGGCAGGGGTCTCCACGTGGCTTCTCTGGCTCCAGAGGTCTGGCTTCATCAGCCTCTCTCCATGGGTCTTCTCCACAGGGATGTCTCACAGGGAGTCAGTAGAGAGTCTCACAGGGAGTGAGTCTAGAGAGAGAGGGTCTCCCACCTCCAAGGAGGAAATACATGAGTTCCCAGAATCCTCAGGAGAAAGCCATGCCCACACAGAGGCCTCATTGCTGTATCCTGATTGACAGGCTAGACTCCACTCCTACAGTCTTAATCCTCAAATTGAGACCAGATTATGTAACTCCCACACCCACTATGCCACCAACTCAAAACCAAACCGACGATTCAGACTTGAGATCACATCTGCTGGAGCTGCGTTCTTCTCGCCCCACCTCCAGTGGAGCCTGGGACCAGCTGGCCCCTCCCTGTGACGTCACACCAATCAGTCCGGAGTCCTGCTGGAAGAGCGGATTTCAAAATGGGCACGAGCCATTGCGCAAGAGGAAGATCAAGCTCAGAAATCCCGTGGGCAGTTCTGCAGCGTCCCTGTGAGTCAGAATCGACCCGAGGGCAGTGAGTGAGGGGCCGGGTGCTCCAGGCGACTCTGAGCTTTCTCCAAGGTTGGAGAAGCCACCAGGAAACCCCCCTTCAGCCCTCAGCAGAGCGAGCCAGCCATTCCTGCATCTCTGCCGCATTGGCGGCTGGCCTCTTCCATAAGGGACAGCGAGGCCCAGGTGATCCCCATGCAGCCAGTGGTCCCACAGGCTCCAGCAGGGAGCCAGGTCAAGTGGAATTCCCTGCCTTCCTAGAGTCCATGCGCTCCGATGTGGACTACAGTCCACTGCCACTTGCCACCCTCGTTCCCCTTTCTGCCGGGCAGGATCCCCTCCCCGTGGGCTGTGACACCGCCCAGGCAGCTGGAGAGACCGTCCCGGTTACTTCTCTCTGGGGTCTGGCACAGGGCCTGGCAGGGAGCCTGTGTGTGTGTGTCCGTATACAGGAGAGCTACATCAAAACTAGCTCACACCATTGTAGAACGAGATAGGTCCAGTCTGTTCGTGCCAGGCTTCTCTGACTGGCAGACGTTGGCGAATAGGAAGCAGGGTGGTGAAGCGGAGAGGGGCGGGGAGCCACAGGCTGGTGTATGTAGAGGTCCGAAGTTGGGTGGATGAATCCACGGTTGGTCGTCTGCAAAAGCCTTCTGGGATCAGTAGAAAACATAACAAGAGATCCGGAGCCCCAAGCATGACCCAGCGTTGGTAGGAGGCGCAAGGCCAGAGGATGTCCAGCCAGCCCACCGAGGGCCTTCCTCTTTGTCACGGCCCCTCTACTTTCCCAACCACAATGTCCTTCTCCAGGGACAGGCCTTTCCTGACAACATATCCAACGAACGTGAGACCAAGTTACCTCTAAGAACTATACTTCTTCCAAGACAGGTTTTGCTTCTCTAGAGAACCCAATCTAACACAGGTTGAACCTCAGGCCCGGTGTTCAAACCCACCAGGTTCTCCGTGGGAGAAGGGTGAGGCTGTCTACTCCCATAAAGATCTAGTAGTCTCTGAAACCCCCTCAGGCCACTGTGGAGGGGAACCCACCCACGGAGGAGGTGGGTGTGGTTTGCTGGGGCGAGTCAGGCTTCTCCACGTGGACGACTGGCCTGCCTTCCTAAGCCAGGCTCGGGACGCAGCGCCACTGCACGCACCTCGGTGGGCCCGGATGTGGGGGTCAGCTGTGCTAGGGAAAACCTTTGCCTCCATCGTGGGGCCCATGGCACACAGCGCTCACGCCACGCCTCGCCGGCGCAGTTCGGGCGTCTGTCTGGTAACTCGCGGGATGACAAAGAAGAGTCAGAGTTCTTATGGTAATGGCAATATTTTGGATTGGGACTTCGTGTTTTCTCATTTCTGGGCTCAGGCTGTATCGTGTTGTTACAGTAAAGTGCCTCTCTTTAATTAACTCAATACATGTTTCCTTGAAAACTCATTTTTTTAATCTGCATATTACCACTTCTATTTGTTTTGCTCCTGCCAGGTCTGACTGGGAGAGCACTGCCCAGTCATTAACTCTAAACCCACGAAGTCACAAAAAACAAACAGAGGCCCCGTGTCTGCTCAGCCTCACGGCAAGCCACTAAGTTCAAGCAACCTTGCTGTTCGGAGCCGGTGATGTTGGAAGCTCTAGGACAGTGGTCCTCAAACGACACCGGCTGCTGGGGTCCCCGGGGCTCTCCTCAAGCTGATCTGGAAAGGGCCCTGGGACTTGCTTTCCTAACCAGTCACCAGGTAGAGCCCAGGGACCATCCTTGAAGAGCCACAGGGGTGCCTGCTGCCTTGTGACTGCACTGTCATCACACTCTACGTCATAGGAACTGACAAAGCCCTGGGGGCACAGCACTGGTGCCCTGAGCTGCCAGCTGGAAGGCTGCCGGTTCGAACCTGCTGGCCTGGGCAGTTTTGCCTTCTGCTGCACACAGGGTCACTAGGAGTCAGAGAGCCACGGGACCAGACCAAACACCAGCAGCAGCAAGTGCAGTCTGCAATCATCTTATCCATATGGCGCTGGCTTCTAAATGTTCCCTCCTACTGATCCACTGCTAGCATGGGAAACACAAGGTATTTCCTGCGAATAGCATCATATCCTGTATCCTTTTAACTTCCATTTAAAGGGGGGGGTTCCTTTAGAATCTTCACATGGGTGCTCAATGAGGACCATCTCAGGAGGTTCCAAGCCATCCCGCTAACCCTGTCCACCCTCAATGAGGAAGCTACTGCCAGCTCAATCTCGTGCGGTTCAAGTTCAGGCGGAGGCCAGCAAGCATGGCAGGGTGCCATGAGGGCTGTCCGGTAGGTCACACTCAAAGTCCCTGACTCACATGGCAAGTGGCCTCTAGACCCGTGTCCCCCAAACTCCTGGTGAGCACTTTAGCTTCTTCTCACATGCTCTGTGTCCCCAGCCTCCCGGGCAGCTGAGAGCTCTGAGGCACAGGCTGCTTCCTCAGGCCCTGCACCCTCACCGGCTTGGCCCGCCCGCCCAGCTGCAAGGCATGAAGGAGGCGGGGGACACAGAGCCTGGCTGGGCTCAGAGACCTCTAGGGCCCAACTGACGAGTGCGGCTTCTCTGGTGGGCCCCTGACCTCTACGAGGTGGCAGGGGCATGGGTGCTGCCTGGACAATGGGGTTGTCCCCCGTGCGGGGGCTGCTGTCTCCCGAGGAGCCAGGGTTCAGCTAGCTGTTGAAGAGAGTTCTGAAGGCGTGAATGACAAAATCAGGAGAGACCAGTCCCTGGAGAAGGACATCGTGCTTGGGAAAGTGGCAAGGCAGCGAGACGCGGAAGGCCCTCAGCAAGGGGGATGGACACAGTGGCGGCAGGAGCAATGGAGTGGACAGTGCAGGCCTATGCTATGTTCTGCTCTGCTGTGCACGGGCCACCCTGAGAACAGCAACAGAGTTAAGAGGGGCACAGAGAGAGCTGCCATTGCGGCTACACCTCCCAGCCTGCACCCAGAGCTGACCTGTCCCCCAGCAGGCGTGCTGAGCATTTGTCCTCAGGGACAAGATTTGAGCTCGATCTGGCAAGAGTTAAGATGGGAATTAACACAGGGTCAGCTGGCAACCCCCTCCGGGTTGTCATGGTGACACACACAGCCGGAAGTCATCACTCAGCCAGGCTTCTAGGCCAAGCAGGGTGGATATTCAAACAAGCCTCTCAAGGCAGGAAGACAATTGTCATGGTGCCCGCCACTGTCCAGGGCAGAGCAGGGCTGCCCCAGGGCTTTCTCAAGGCTGCAGTGGGCACATGCTAGACTGCCAACCGCAAGGTCAGCAGTTCAAAACCACCAGCCGCTCTGAGAGAAAAGGATGAGGCTTTCTGCTCCCATGAAGAGTTCCAGGCTCAGAAACCAACAGGGGCGGTTCTACCCTGTCCCATCAGACCGACAGGCATCACCCTGATGGCAGGGGGCTTCATCTTTGGGTCCTCACAGAAACAGATTGTTTCCCATCGTTACTGTAGCTGACAGCCTCTTCTTCCTCCTGCAGAGCGGCTGGGGCTTTGAACCACCAACCTCGTGGTCGGTTAGCAGCTAGCAGAAGCTCCCGTGGAGCATTGGTCACCTGAGAGGACCACCATCACGTCCCTTGCTTCAGAGTAAAGCCAATAAACAGGACGTCAAATCCGAATCACATTCTTTGACACCACACTGTGCGGAGGCCGATCCGACCCTTGGAGACACTGAGGACAGGGCAGAGCGGCCATAAGGCTTTACAGGACAGGAAACCTCGTCTTTAGCCCACTGAGGGGCTGCTGGGTTGGAACTGTTGACCTTGCCGTCAGCAATGAGGTGCCGCCAGGGCTCCCTTCTTTGAATGTTGTCAGGTTCCACCCGAGACCCGCCCAGCCCTGCTCCAATCTCACCACCGCTGCTGGGCCCGAGCCCACGGCTGCAGCCACGGTGTCCATCGTCTCAGCCATCTTCCTCGTTTCCGCTGCCCCTCCACTTTCCCAAGCACGATGGCCTTCTCCAGGCCCTGGTCTCGCCTGACATGGCCAAAGTCAAGGTCGCCTTGCTGGCTTCTAAGGGGCCTCTGAGCGTGTTTCTCCCAGGACAGACGGGTGTCCTCTTGAAAGCCCACGGTGCGGCCAACAGTGCTCGCCAGGACCACAGTTCAAACGCCGCGATCCTCTAGGCCAGTGGTTCTCCAACTTCCTCATGCTGCGACCCTTTCATACAGCCCCTCGTGTTGTGGTGACCCCTAACAAATATATTTTCATTGCTACTTCATCACTGTCGTTTTGCTACTGTGATGAATCGGGCAACCTCCAAAGGGGTCGCGACCCACAGGCTGGGAACGGCTGCTCTAAGGTCTTCCTGATTCCGTGTCCCACGCTCACAGGCCCAGGAGGCAACTGAAAGCACCAGGACTGGGTCGGCACACCACAGTCCTCAGAGCCACGTCGCTGCTTTCCAACGCACTGAAGAGGTCTCGTGCAGCAGGTCTGAAACGCTCCCCACGAGACACAGGCACACACACAGCTGTGGACCAGGAGGTGGTGGCGTGAGCCCACCCTGAGGTGCCCGGGAAGAATGACCTAGTGATGGAGTTCCAGGGCCCCACCCCTGACCAGCGCCAGGTCACACTGCCCTGGGTGCACCGGCTAGTGGGTCACGGGTGTGGCTGGGACCCTGTCCTGACAGAGACTCCAGGGCCCCTGCCCAGCGTTGTCACTATAGAAACCAACTTCTCTAAGCCCAGAGGGTGGCGAGGGTCTGATGGCTCCCCAAGGCACTCCAACCACCAGCCTCTGTGCTCCTCCCCTCCCCAGCTGCTGCTCCCGCCATTGCAGGGTCTGTCCATGTCATTTTTCCTGGAATAATTTCTTATCCATCATTTTTATGGCAGCATTAAATTTTAAGTGTGAGTTGAGAGAGGGAAGAAACCGACTGCATATTCCACCCCCAAAAACGACCTTAATGAAGTCAGAGCTTCGCGTCGCACAGGCAAACATGACCCCAGGCCACACTACCCAGCCACGCGGTCTGGCCTCCGTCCAGGAGTTGGGGGGGTGGTCCGCTCTTGGTGGCCAGCAGGCAGGCAGCTAGTAGGTGGGACTCTCGTCTGCCCGAGTGGACCTGGCTGGCTAAGGCGGCTGCACACCGTCAGGGCGCAGACGCTGACTGGCCGGCTGGCCGGCCATGAGTCCGGTGGCCCGGGGTGGAAGGGAGGGGGACAAGAGCACATCAAGGAACGAGCACTCCACAGCGGGGCTGGGGCAGTACTGTGTGACTCCCACCACCTGCCTGTCTGGCTGTGGCGGCCGAGAGTGGCCATGACGCTGGACACGACGTCACCGGCATTGCAGAGACCAGCAGGGCTGCCGGCCTAGGAAATCAGAGGAGGCTGCCTTTCGGCTGCTGGGAAGCTCAGGGAAGGCAGAGGAACACTGTTAGATGCCGCAGCCAGGCTGGCCAGCCGGAGCTCAGCTGTACACAGGCAGGGTGGCTATGGGTAAGATCCAACTCAAAGGCTGCTAATGACAATGGTCAGACCCCTCCGCCCAGCATACATGTGCACAGCTCCACGGCAAGCCTCTCCCCTGCATGCAGGTACAGCGCTGTGGGCCCTGGGGAGGCGAGGGCTGGGCCCAGCCCAATGCCCGGCCTGTCACGGAGAAGATGGGCCATCCTGCACAGAGCACATCCAAGAACACACGGACGGGGCTGAGTCCCTGGTTCCGAGCCCTAAAGCTTCCGTCAGCGATTCTGCGGCTCAATGGAGGGAGGGAGACGGGCATGGGGAAGATAGGGTGGCCCCTCCCTTCAATGTAGAAGAGGATTGTCTAGCTCCCTGCAAGCCCTGGGGGAGCACCCAGCACCCACAGTCCAGAAGGTCTAGAAGCTTCTACTGGGAAGAGCACGGGTGGTGTCGAGGCTGACCCGTCCCCTCAGCTGTTGGGCTCAAGTCAGTGAGACCCTTTCTTGAAGGCTCGTGCAGCGGCTGTAAGGCAGGAAGTGATGATACACTCCTGCCAGCTCCCTGGGGGGAAGGCAGGCTGCTGGGCAAGGAAGGTCCACACCAGGGATGGCACCCGGCAGGCCCTTGCTGTAATGGTTCCTTGGTGGGTGCTAACCAGGTCAGCAGTTCAAAACCACCAGCTGTTCCAAGTTACAATTTCAGAAACCCACAGGGGCATTCGACCCTATCCTACAGGGATCGCCACTCTAAGTTGGAATCAACTAGATAGCAGTGAGTTTGTTTTCTGGGGGGAGTTCATTGACCTACTCAAAGCCCAAGGTCAGCAGTTTGAACCCAGTTCAGAGCCACCAGCTGCTCCGTGGGAAACAGACAAGGCTTTCTACCCCCCATAAAGAGTGACAGTGTTGGAAACTCACTGCGGCAGTCCTGCCCTGTCCTATTGGGGCTCTGTGAGCTGGAACCATCTCAAGGGCAGTGGCTTGGGGGTTTTCTACCCATGAGATGAATGTGTTCCATCAAGAGAAAAGACACCACTTGGAGGAAGGACGCGAGTGTGCGTGAGCCCAGCCTGGTCCTCGCTCTCCATCACCCGGTCTGCACACCCAGGCTGGAGAGCCCATGCCTCTTCATTAGGGAGAGGAAGACCACCTACGCTGTGAGGACGGTCAGAACAAGGACGGGAAACTCTTCACAAGAAGCACCAGACGCTCCTTCGGTGAGGCGGGTGCAGCTCCTACCTCAGGCGCAGCGTCAGCAGAGACCAGTGGACAGATCAGGCATGCTGCTGGGAGGGCAGAGGTGCGTGCACATGACGAGCGTCCCCAGGGCAGACCAGCAGAAAGCATGTCCTTCCTCCTGTGCCTCACACTCATTTCGACAGTCACCAGTGACCAGGCCACCCTTGTCACTTTCATCGCATAGTTTGGTTTTTAAGTTTTCAAAAGTGTATCCATCCACCCATCCATCCATCCATCCATCCATCCATCCATCCCAGCTATTTCTCTCTCTATAGAACAGTCCTGGGGAGTTTCCCAGACTGAAACTCATTACTGGGACAGAGGCAGTGCGCCCATTACAACACTTGCTCAGGTGGGTGCCTGAGGGCTGCCCACTCTGGCCAGACCTTCAGGGTGGGCACCACAATGACCACTGTTCCAACACTAGGTCAACTATGGCCACAAGCTGGGCCCCTACAGTTCCGGGGGCACCCATCGGGCTGCACTGAACGCAGACCTGGAGCTCAAGGGGAAAGAGGGAGCCTTGGAAGGTCACTGTCTTCCCAGCAGAGTGGGGGACAGAAATGGGCCCCCCAATCTGAGTGCCACTCCCCAGGGAGCCTCACAAAGCACTCATGAGCTGAGCTGAAAGGTGAAAGTGGGGCTGATTAAACCGTGTTTGCATAGGTGTGCTCTGTTTCACATCCAAGCACTGAAGACTTACAAGACTGTCTTAGTAATTCTGCCTTAGTTCATACTTGGATCTGTCTTTGTATGAGGAGCCTGCTGTGTTCTTGGGGAGGAGCCTCCCACCCAAGCCACCTGGGGAAGAACTGGCTGTTTAGACAGGTGAGGAGGGTGATTGTGAGGGATGAGCGCCTGGGGAGGGGGGGAGGTGCACCTGGGCTGGGGGCTCAGTTCAGTACCATCTGTCCTGGGGCTTCCAGAAGACTTCTCTCTGAGGAAAGGCCTCCCCTCCAGCAGGGACTTCAGCCCCACAGTCCCTCGCAGTGCGCCTGGCTCAGCGGAGACCGTGGTAGCTCCAGGACACACACAGCTGACAGCATGGGAGTGGACCAGCCACACCAGCAGAGTATGCACTGCACACTGCCGACCTCACCTGCACACACACGTTCACATGCACCAACACATGCACACGTAGACACACACACAAGCATATATGCACACACATATACCCACTCAGGCACATATGTATGCACACAAACACACCGCACATTCGTATGCACACATAACCATGCACACACATGTGCACACGCTATGTGGACACATGGTGGGTGTCACTGCAGACCCTCACTAATGTATAAGTTGGGGACAGTCTGCCACCCGAGTTACCACCTCAACCTCAAGTCTCATGAAGACCACGGGGCATGGGGCTGCACAGGTAACATGGTCAGAACTCCTCTGACATGCCCAACCACTGCAGGGTCCCTCCCGCCAGCAAGGGGGCTCTGCCCCAGGACTCTGACGAGGTGAGCCCCTCTGACGTGGGGCAGGCAGGTGCCCCTTTTAGAAATGGCCGTGGCCGGTTCCTCGGCGCTGAGAGCCTGAGATGGAAATCTGAGCTGCTCACAGGGCACCAAGGGCACCATGGACCCCACTTGAGCACCCAGTAGTCGGTCCTACGTGTGGCTGTCCCAGCCAGCGTCCAGCTGGGCCTCAGGTCAGGGACAGGGAGGGAAGTGACCTGGACCGGGCAGCAAGCCACACCCTTCTCCAGCTCAGGGGCTTCTGATCACAAGGACACCGCAACATGAGGGGACAACTGGCAGTGGCCAAGAGTGGACGGGGGAAGCCCCACAGCTGGGACTCACGGGCTGAGGGTCTCTCGAGAGGCAAGCAGCCCACCCTCTATGGGGCACCCAATGCTGGTACCCACCTAACAACGAGGCAGGTGAGGCATTACTTCACACAGACTCCATGAAGCAGGGCTCCCCCTTCGTTTGGGGGTGCCTGTATGATGTCATGTTGAGAAAAGAGTAACCCAGGAGAGGGTATGCCAAGTCCCTGGCCGGGGAAGGATGGGCATAAGGGCCTCCAGGTGACAGAAGTCCCAAGAGGGTTTTCAGCTAACTCTGGGGGAGGGAAGAAGGAGTTGTTCGATCAGACACTTGCCGGCTAATGTGCACTATTTAGGGGGCTAATCCCTGGATGGCCACTTCGATTGCTGCTTCCTCACTGCCAGGCGCAACCTGATGTCATGGTTACCTGACCCTGAGAAACAGTAACACCCTTCCCTCCCCTCCTCACCTTGAGCACAAAGAGCTTATGCTGGGTCCTGTCTGCTCAGGGCCAGTCCACGGTGCAAGTGGGACAACACACAATAAATGAAGCTCAGGGAAATTAGCTCAGACTACACAGCACCTGTGCAGGGCTGGCGAGCAGAAGACCCCTTTCCTGGCTCCTCAAAACACGCCTGACTCAGAACCTCATTCATTGTTAATGGAGGCAGTCTCCCGGGGGTCCCTGTTCAACAAGCGGGGTCAGGTCACCCAAACCAATCACAGGAGACTGGATTCTGCTCCGCGTAATTGGACCAGGGCCCATTCTCCTGTCTCAGGCTCAGAGTGCCGCCCAGGCCTGGCCTCCGGCCCCCTGCCCCAGCAGCCCCTGCCTGCCTTCAGTGGGACACAGGGGCCCAACAGGGTCAGGGCACTGGCCAGGGAGCTGAATGGCTCCTGTGGACATGAGCAGAGTGAGTGAGTGGCCAGCCAGTGTGTGACCAGCACTGGGCACTCCCTGCCCGACCCCAACCATCTTTTTGTCGGAAGGGAGGGCATCCCAGGGGGGCATGTGGTCGACCATGAAGACTGCATAGCCTTCTCTGGCCTCTCCAAGGTCCCCAGACACCACAGGCTAGCCTCTGGGGGTAGAAGCCTGCAGGGGCTCCCAGCCAGCCTCTCCCCAAGCAGCAGATCCCTGAGTCTTGGCAGTTGAGAGCTGGTTGCTGCAGAAGGAAACCTCAAAGCTGGGCTTTGCTGAGTGTACCCCTAATCCCACAGAAAGGGAGGGCGTTTTGTCGTTGGCCACAGGTGGAGGGGCAGCACGCTCCCTGCATCTCGGCCTCCTTGTCAACCAACATGCTGCCGAGGTGAGGAGGTGCTGGGGTACGTGTGGGGACCCTCTGGGGACCAGGGGCGGCTTGTTGCAGAAAACCCTATCTTAGGAAGAGATGGATCCAGCAGCTCTGGAGAGGGGGCTGCAGCACTGGGGAGAAGGCTGAGTCCCTGGGGCTCTTGTACATCTTTGTCACAGGGATTGGAATGTGGGCAGGGCTGAGGCACGAGGGAGACCTTGCTGGACATAAGCGAGTTGTTGCCCCTACTGGTGGACGCTGCCCAGGCAGGGGGTGAGATGTCCTTGAGGATGGTGCTGCTTCCCAGCTGGGATCAAATCTACCAACAACAGGGGCTCCTGTCCCATAGCCAGAGGAGGCAGGGGCACCAGGGACGGACCTGTCAGGCCTCACTCCCGCTGAGCCAAGACCAAGTGCAGCACCAGACCCTACACGGAGGCCCCTTGGCAGGCAGCGAAGTGGCGACTCACCTGGTAGGTGTCCCAGAGGCGCACGGTGCAGGGCAGGGGCAGCTCACGCATCAGTAGGTTGTTCATCCAGCGGAAGGCAAACTGCAGGTACTTCACATCGTGCTGCTCCAGGTGCCCATGCACGCGCTCTGCAGAGACAAACAGGCCCAGCCGTCAGGGTGCCCCAAGCTCCCCGCATCACCCACTCCTGGTCCCATGGGATTCCCAGTTCACTGCAGCACCCACTCACACCATCAGGGTGCCCCAAGCTCCCTGCAGCGCCCACTCCTGGTTCCATGGGATACACACTTCACTGCAGTACCCACTCATGCTGTCAGGGTGCCCAAGCTCCCTGCAGTACCCACTCATGTGCTTGCAGAGCCCCCAGCCATGCCCTCCAGAGTCGGGAGGCTGTGGGCCCCAGGGTTCAGAGAGGATGAAGACGATGATGCGGGGCCCCTTTAGAACAGTTGGCCCTTACAGAGGAGAGTCCTGGGGGGCAGCTCAGGGTGGCAACTCGTTCCTGGGAGCACAGACATGAGCATGTCCTATCAGTACCACCCCCCCCCCAAGTCTGGCCAGAGGCAGAGGGCAGGCACCCAGCCCCTAAGGCTGACTTTCATGTGACCCAGGAAATGTTTGCTGGCTCCCTGACCCAATGGCACGTGGGCTTGTCCCTGGCGGGGGGGGGGGGGGGGGAGGGACAAGGTGTTCATGCAGACAGCTGCCCTATGACACGAGCAGGCTCTGCCAGCAAACTGTGCGCAGTGACCCAGCACCACGTCCCACCTTGCACGCAGCATCACGCCCCTGCCTGAGTCTGAGATCCCCAAGTCCCTCTACGGCCTCCCCACAGAGACACTGACACCCTGCAAGGTCGGCTCCGAGTCCCTGCTCAGACTCTCTGTGACACCCCATAAGGTCAGCTCCACTCTAGGGGGTGATGTTTCTGGAGCACGTCACCAGGCCTTTCTTCTGAGGCACCTCAGGGGGATTGGTGAGCAGCCAAGCCCTTCAATGCCTGTGCCACCAGGGCTCCTGCCGGTCAGATGTGGGTCAGAGGGTGAGTGAGAGATAGAGCGAGCAGGAAAGCACATATGGGCGCGAGTCCCAAAGCACACAGACAGGCCCGAAGTCCCAGCCCGCTCCCAAATTCTTCCCATGAGCAAGGCCATTGAAGAAGCAACGCACAGGGTACAAGCGGCTCCTCCTGCAGTTTAAAGAACTACCTCTGACCTCAAGTGATCAGCAGCCACACACAAAATGCATGCCAGGCACCTCGCGTCCACCTGACCCTGGCTGTGCCTCCTGGGCTGCACCTGCACACCTGCAGCACGGAGTGGCATGGCTGGTCGGGGGGGGGGCTCCCTCCCGCACGCCATGGAGGGTGACAACATCGATGGGCTGGGGAGGGGCTGGCAGAGGGAGCCTCTCAGACACCCGATACACAGGCCCCCTTCCAGGGAGGGGCAGGACCTCCCGCTCATCAGCTACATCATCTGGAAGGCACTTCTAGAAGGACTGGGAGTTGGGGCAACACACACACATGTACACACACACACACTCACACTCACAGCCATCCAGCTGGTGCCCATGAGCCCCTGGGGACCCTCCCTACAGGAGGGGGTAGAACCGCCCTGGGAGTTCCCAAGATCGTAATGCTTTTTTGCATTTTTTATTTTAATAATCAATACTTATCACAATCCATACAGAGATCCATCGTGTCAAGTACATTTGTACATTTGTTGCCATCATCATTCTCAAAACATTTGCTTTCTACTTGAGCCCTTGGAATCAGCTCATTTTTCCTCTCCCTCTCCACCCCTCCCTCCCTCATGAACCCCTGATAATTTATATATTATTATCTTGTTGTGCCTTACACTGTCCAACGTCTCCCTTCACCCACTTTTCTATTGTACGACCCCCAGGGAGGAGGTTATATATAGACCTTGTAATTGATTCCCCCTTTCTAACTTACCTTCCCTCCACCCTTGCAGTATCACCACTCTCATCACTGGTCCTGAGGGGTTTATCTGTCCTGGATTCTGTGTTTCCAGCTCTGATCTGTACCAGTGTAGCCAGATTTGTCAGGTAAAATTGGGATCATAATAGCGGGGCGGGTAGCATTAAGGAACTAGAGGAAAGTTGTATGTTTCATCGTTGCTACACTGCACCCTGACTGGTTCGTCTCCTCCGCGTGACCCTTCTGTAAGGGGATGACCAGTTGCCTACAGATGGGCTTTGGGTCCCTACTCTGCACTCCCCCTCATTCACAATGATATGATTTTTTTGTTTTTTGATGCCTGATACCTCATCCCTTTGACACCTCGTGATCACACAGGCTGGTGTGCTTCTTCCATGTGGCTTTGTTGCTTCTCAGCTAGATGGCCACTTGTTTACCTTCAAGTCTTTAAGACCCCAGATGCTATATCTTTTGATAGCCGGGCACCATCAGCTTTCTTCACATTTGCTTATGCACCTGCCTTGTCTTCAGCGATTGTGTCAGGAAGGTGAGCATCATGGAATGCCAGTTTAATAGAGCAGCATGTTGCTGCATGGAGGGAGTACTTGAGTGGAGGCCCAATGTCCATCTGCTACCTTAATACTAAACCTACAACATATGCACATAGACCTGTTTCCTCATCATCATATATAAATATATTTACCTATGTACATACCTGTATTTACACCTCTATAAATGCCTGTTGCCTACTAGTTCTTTCCTCTATTTCCTTTTACATTCCTCTTGTCCCACTATCATGCTCAGCCTTCATTTGGGTTTCAGTAATTCCTCTCAGTTACATTGCCCTTCATCAAGCCCTAACAGGCCTCCTACACCCTCCTCACCACCAATTTCGGATCACTTGTTCCCTTGTCCCTGGGTTTGTTAGCACCACTTCCTTTCCCCTCTCCCATGTCCCCTCTTCCCCCCCAACCATTGGTCCCATTGTTTTCTCCTCCAGATTGTTTATCCCGCCTATCTTATCTAGATAGACCTACAGAGACAATAATATATGCACAATAAACAAGATGGAGCAAAAGAAAACAACAACAACAAAAATGACAAAAAAAGAGAAAAACCTGTAAATAGTTCAAGGTCTGTTTGTTGACCTTTAGGAGTGTTTTCAGGTCGAGTCTGGCCCCAGAGTCTAATTTTGGTATTCCCCAGGGACTTTCTTGCTCTGCTCCCCTTGCTGTTCTGTTCCACGCCCTTAGTGTTTTGCCTCGGTGTGGTGGGGTCAGATTGGGCTCAATTCCCACACTGTGTCTCCAGTATGGGTCAGTGAAGGATGTCATGTCTCATAGTGGGGCCGGCCATAGGGAGACTGTAGCTCTTTATGGGAGGAGAAAGTCTCATTTTTCTCCACAGGAACAGTTGGTGATTTTGAACTGCTGACCTTGTGCTTGGCAGCCCAACCCACTATACCACCAGGGATGCTGGGGGTGGAGGCAAGGAGGCCTTAGATCCTGTCCTTGAAGGTGTGCGCCTGTGCACCACAGCTGCCCACTCCATCCCACCCCTCGTCCAAGCCTCCAAGGGAGCAGGGTCAGTGCACAGCAGGCCTCGGGGCTGCGGGGTTTTCCATCGCTCAGCACCAGGGTGTGTCAAGGCTCCAGCAATGTGCCTGGTGCTGGGGGGGGGGGGGACTCCTCCCGCCACGCTGTTTCAGGAATGGTCTGTGAAGAGTTAGTGTTACCTTCCTGCAGCTTGAGCGTTAGTGGCTCACGTGCTTCAGAAAAGGGGTCGCTTGATCGACACTGACCACTTCATTGGCATCGGGCCCCACGGATCTTTCTTTCCCTGTCCAGTCCGCATCATCAGTAGTGGTAGCACGGACAGGTGCTGGGCATGTGTCTTCACCCCTTCAGTTCCGGTCAGTCTGGCTACATGTGGACCCTTCTGTTCCTCTTCTCAAATGCTTGATTTCATTCATTTATGGCTATTCCGTGTTTTATTTCTGTGATTTCTGCTCTATACGTTATTTCTCCTCATAGTAGGTTTCTTTTTTCTTCTTTCTATAATTTTCGAAGGTGGGAGCTCGTCATTGATTTGAGACTCCTGTTTTTTAATGCCCCCCGCCCCGCCCAGGTAGCCCTAGTGGTGCTGTGGGGTAGCTGGACTGCCGACTGCAAGGCCAGTGGTTCTAACACAGCAGCTGCCCCTAGGAAGGAGGGGACGGCCCGCCCTGGGGAGTCCATGTGGAGGGCAGCCAGGTGGCAGACCTTTCTTGGCAACGCAGCTGGCATTTCGTGCTGGAAGTTTCTCTCTGATGTTGCTGCATCTGCATCCCACACATCTCAGACCCCATCTGTGTTCTGTCCTGCAGTTCACAGTAGCCCCTAATTCCATTTTAAGATCCGTGGGTTGTTTAGAAGTGTGTGAGCTTAGGAGTGGTTGGGGATTTTTCCAGATCTCTCCGACTGAGCACACATTTAATTTCACTACACGCAGAGCGTGCCCTGCATCCATCTCGCACCCTAAAAACGAAGGCGGCTCTGCTGGCAGTGCTTCTCCAGGCCCCACGTCCCCAGGGATTCTGCGTCCGCTTGTCCTCGCAGCGTGGGGGGACTGAGATGGCGGGCAGTGGCACTGAAGGTCCGTCACATACTGTCTGCATGTCCTGTCCCTTACAGAGGGGAGGGGACTGTGATCTTGGGCTGTGACAGGGCACTGGTCCATCTGTCCTGGAAGGTCCACCACAATGCACAACACCTAGAACGATGCATGCCCTTCAATACGCTTGAACCAGTTAACCCTTTCCTCGTGGGAACCACCTCGACACTTGGTTTTCACGGAGCCCCAGGCAAACACCCAGCAGGCTCACTCCTTGGCTCCCCCCCCCCCCTCCAGGCTGTGAGGTGAGAATTTATGCTACAGTAATGTATCACACAGTGATCAGGTCTCCAGGTCTCCGCTGCCTCAAGCAGCTACAGCAGAAACACTGTAACAACAAACAGACTAGTCCTCCCTCAGTTTAGGAGCCTAGAAGCACAAGTTCAGGGGCAGGCTCCACAGGCAGGCTCTTCCTGTCTGCTCTGGGGGATCCTCATCTCAGCTTCCCCACGGAGACCCCAGGGGGCACCTAGGCCCCTTCCCTCCCTGCTTCCTTCCTCGTGAGCCGATCTGCCGTGACTCTGGGACAAGCAGCCCTCGCTGGCTCTCAGCTGGAGCCACATGTCCCTTGCCCCAAGGAGTGTCTGCTGCTCACCATCCCAGACCCTATGGGCTAGGCGCAGGCCACAAGCAGGCTCCGACACAGGAGTCTCTCGAGAGTCTAACCACCACAGGGCGCTGCGCGGGGAAGAGTCTGACCAGACGAAGGGTCAGAGGCATCATGGACCCCATCAGCATGAGGAGGAGGGGGGGGGCGAGTGGGAGGAAGAGAAGGAGGAGCCAGGATTTCCAGAGACACCAGGTCACCCAGGCACAGCTGGGAGTCAGCAGAGAAGGCCAACTCTGGCTCATTTGACTTCCATTGGGTTGATGCCGACGCACTGCGACACTGTAGGACAGGGTGGGGCTGCCCTGGGGTGTCAGGCTGTCATCCTTTAAGAGAGCACAAAGCCTCCTCTTGCTCCCCAGGTTCCAGCCGCTGGCCTTATGGTGAGCAGGTGAGCGGCACAGCAGCCACCCACTGCCCCACCCGGCTCCACGAGCAGCAGGCCCTTTGCCTGGGGGAGCAGGCAGCAGTGGAAGGGACCCGAGGACGGGAGAGCTGGAGGGAAGGCTTGGCAGGCGTCGATTGACAGACAGAGAGACAGATCCAGAGGCGGATGGGTAGAATGGACAAGCCTATTAGAAAAAGCCCTCTTCAAAGCAAATTCTAGAGCTCTGCTATTTTCCTCTTCAGAAACCATTACTGAGCCCGGAATCTAGGTAAGGGGATTGATTGATTTTGTTTGGCAGGAAAGAGGGCATTTCATTCGGTGTTGGTGAGTAGACGGTAACGTGCAAGCGCCCAGCACTGTCCAGCACTGGACAGAAAGCGCCCAGCACTGTCCAGTCTACCCCCGTCTCTCGGGGGGAAAGCAGCCCGGCACAGGGAGAGAGCGTGCTCACAGCGTGTGCTCAAAGGCACACACGGGGAGACCAAGAGGCTCTGAGGTCGGCCGTCCAGCAGGAAACTCACAGGCCAAGTGAGCGCAGCACAGGCTCTTCCTTGGGCTCCTGACAACTCAGATGCTACTTTCCATGGCAGCTGACAGCCCCCGCCACGCCAAGCCTAGCACAGTGGACAGGCTAGGTGACCTTGTGGAGGCCCTCAGGCCTGGCCCCTTCCTGCTCTGCCTCTGTAATGGGCTTGTGCAGGCTCTCCAGGGACAGGGCCCCCGGGGGCAGTAGCATCTGCCAATTTGGGGGCACAAATACTGTTGCTTCCCAGTGTTGCAGAGCCGGTTCCAGCTCACAGAGACTCATGCTCAATGAAACCAAGCGAGCGCTAGAGGGCCTGCATTAGCCACCCTCAGGCCACATGTGAGCCCACGGTCAACGCATCTCACGGAGGGTCTTCCTTCTCGCCGACCCTCCACTGGACCAAACACAGTGGCCTGTCCAGGTCTCTCTTGAAAACAAGGCCAAAGCGCACGAGGCAGAGGCTTCCGTCTTGGATTCTAAGGAGCATCCTGGCTGGACTTCTTCCAAGTCAGACTCCCGACCAATGTCAACCACACCGCCACCCATCCCGCCTGCCTGCCCCGCTGCAAAGGCTGGCTCCTATCTGAAGCAGATCGGTGACTCCGTGGCTGGTATCCTGGTGGCCCCAGCTGCCTATGCACACAACACAATGTGTCTGGCAGCACTGCCCATCCTGAAAAACGTTGCTGTGTCCGGGGTCCACTGTGCCAGCGTCTGGCTGAGAGGGTTTGCTCCCTGTTCACGAGGGAGAAGCCTAAAGCCAGGTCTCTACGTTTTTCCAAACATCTGAATCTGCCAGCAGCTCCTGGGGTGGCTCCACTGCATGGTCTTCCCCAAACTTGGGTCGGCTTGAACGATCTCACTGGAACCAGAGAAGCAGGTGAGCGGCAGTCCCGACAGGTACGCGTCACTCACAAAGGCCCCCCTCAGCTTCTTCGGAAACAGTCCCCTGTAGACTGCTCTGCGGGACCTCCCAGCAGCTTGAGTGAGCCGCCCTGCCTGTGCCCCGGGTCCCCACAGTGAGGCCAGGCTCCCAGGAATCACTGATACATGGACTCATCTAGACAGCAGAAACCGCTGGGCTCCCCTCTAGCTGCTGTCGGGCCACAAGTCTGCTCAAGGCACGAGGCGTACTGGGTGCCCAGACGCTGAGCTGAGGGGACGCCAGGCAGGATTTACTGGGGAGCACCGGGTGATTGGTGGTCCCGGGTCTGTGCCACGTTGAGGAGCAAGGAGGATCATCCCAGTGTGGCCCAGGCTGCAACCCGGCTTTCTGGACACGCAGGCCACCACGGATGGGGTGCAGCACAGGAGGAAGAACCTGCTGGGGTTCTGTCTCCGAGCTCCCAGTGAGGCGCGGTGTTCAACTCCTCACAGGGAAACGGGGTGAGAACCAGTGGGTGCAGAGCGGGAAATCAGACTTGATCAAGGAACAAGATGGGGTGTGTGATCTGTTGACTCCGCTTCACAGGGCCACTTGGCTGGCGGCTTCCACACCCAGGGCCATCCTGTGACGGTGCCCCGGGACGGGGCAGCCAGCCGACCCTGACAGAGAGGTCACACCTACATTTTGAACAAAGCACAGTGCCCGACGCAGGGGTGGGTCCAAGGGACCGCAGGAGCAGCCCCGAGAGTGGTGGGCCCTCTGTCCCTCCCTCCCAGCCTGCTCACCCTGCGGGCTAAGTGCTCAGTCAGCAAACGGCTGAATTCCCTCTCGGCTTCCACTGCATTACAGTCGGCCACCAGGGAAGATGGCCTGATGGATGGAGCTAGGTGTGTTTCAAAGATCCCGCGCACACACACACACACACAGCAGTGATGTGCGGCAGAGGCCCAGCACACAGCGTCACTGCTCCCTCTCAGCTGGTGGTTAGGGGGATCCAGCATCCTGGGGAGCACCATGGGCTTCAGGCCAGGGGCAGCCACACGACCACTGTCACAGGCGCACTGGCGCTCCCACCGCCTTCTAGCGAGCCCATCCTCCTCCTGCCGGACCCCCCTCCCCTCCACAGGCCCAAGGAGGGAGAGGATGCTGGCTCACCATTAATGCGGCTCACAAGCTCCTCCAGCATCTTCACCTTCATCTGGATCCCAGGCTGCGCAAAGGTGTAGTTGTCCTGGGGGAAGATGTCACAGTTACCAATCACAAACCAGTGTCCCCAGGGAGGCGCCCTGTGGGTTGGGGCACTGATGCTGCAGGGAGTCACATGTGCACAGGGACGAGGGTGTCTGTCTGTCTCTCTCTCTCTCTCTCTCTGATGAGGCAGTTAATGGCAGTGTCAGCCCAGAAGATGGTCAGGCAGGTACAGCCGGGTGCTGGGGCAGCTCTCCTAGGTGACCTCCAGTGGTGGCATGGACACTACAGTTACACCACGGAGGGGACACCTGGGTCAGCCCGCCCACGCCACTTCATCCCAGGCTGCCCCTTCTGCTCTGTCTCGTGGTCTCTGTGCCTTCAGATGGATCACGAACTTGCCTTTCCTGTGGTCCTGGGCTCCCGCCTCTGTCCCCTTCTCCCCATTCCATTTCTCCAGGAGCTTCCTGGCTCCCCGGTGCCGAGAGAGGGTCTCAAGGGCCGCCCTCCTGTTACATATGTCTCGCTGCAGCTGAAAGGATCCCATGCCACCGTGGCACAGAGCTCAGCTGTGGACTGGGGAGCTGGAAGTTCAGCCCCACCAGCCGCTCTGGGAGAAAGACGTGGCCACCGCAGGCACAGACATTTCAGCCTGGTGGCCAATGCTCTCCTGTAGGGTCAGCAGCAGGGCTCCTGCATGTGCCCCCACCCCCGTGCATGAGACTTCTCCTGCAGAGCCTCGGGGACTTTGTGGGAGGGCCGGCATTGGCGAGGGGCGGCTAGCATGGGCCCTGCTGCTGGCTCTTAGGGTAGGCAAGTCTGGGGACATGGTCCACTGGGTTACCTGGCACCTGCCGCCACCCCGATGGACAGCAGGTTCTCGTCTCCTGAGGGTGCAAGGTCAGGGGTGCAGGGAGGCTGGGCGAGGTGCCCCAAGCACATTCTTCCCAGTCCTCAGAGGATCCTGGCTCTGGCAATTAAAAAAGCCTCCTCAGCACAACTTCCCCAGCTTTTCCTCATGGATTCCGTCTCCCCTTTTCCTACAACTTCATCCTGAGCTCCTGGGACTGGCTTGTCCTTTGGGAAAATCCATCATTATTTCTTTGGAATCCCCAAAACAGCGCCATGGGCTTCTGGGCTGCCAGCTCTGCAGGGCTGAAGCCCCTGGAGCCTGACTGTGCGGGTGGCGTGAGAACCCACTGACGGCACAGACCCGTCTGCACACACTTTGTCCTAACCAGCCCTGCACGTGGACGCAGACCTGGAAGCACACCCTCCCATGTGCTTTCCCTGTGGTTGTGAGGGGCCCGCAAATGGGTCCTGAGCCACCACGATCTCATGGGCAGCCGAAGGAAGCCCCGCCCACCTGTCCCACTCCTGTGTCTGAGCCCAGGGCTGCAGCCACTGTGTGCGCCCATGCCGTTGGGGGTCATCCTCTCCAGTGCGTGCCGCCCAGAGGATGCTGAGTCTCCCCTGGGCTTCACTGGTGGACAGTACTCACACGTGTGCCCCTGCCCCGTGCTGGAGGGCCTCCCCGCGTCCGTCCCGTGGGGTTCCTCCAGAGAGGACTCTGGGAAGTTCTCGTTTGGTTACTGAGCCTTCGCCCTTAGAGGCTGGGTGGGACCCTGGTACATCGCTACCAGGCCTACTACTGAGTCCCGGGCCCCAATACTGACGGTGAGAAAGGGAGGCAGGCCTGTGGGAGCTGGGAGGACGGGCTGGCAGATGCTGACCAGGATCTGGCATGGGGCCAGCCCAGCAGGAATGGAGCCTGAGCTGAGATGGGAGGGTTGGCCCCGCCATGGGCAGGAGGGCGGGCATCATATCCCAGTGTTGGGACAGAGGCCAGTGGCGAGAGTTAGGAGTGTGACTCTTGCCACGCGGCTGAGGAAAGAACAGGCCACCAGCTGGGACAGCAGTTGGCAATCTCGCAGTCCAGTCACCATAGTCAGAGTGCGTCTCACAGGCCATTCCAGGGTGGCTGGGACTCCCAAGCTGAACCAGGGGCCCTGTATCTGTTCCGATGAGTGCCCTCTACCGGGCTCGGCTGAGCTCCCTGGGAATCCCAATTTTATCACACTGGAGCTCCTGCCGTGCTCAGAGGCCCCCCAGAGCTGGACCCTGGCCACCTTCATGTGCTCTCTGAGGGGGGCAGGGATGACAGGGACAAGGAGAGGGCCTGGTGGGGGCCTTGGAGACCACCCACAGAGGAGAAAGAGGCTGCAAAATGGTGCCGGGCCTGGTTTGACCCCTCACTTCCCTCTCTCATCTGAGCTTTTGTCTGTGACCAGGGAGGGGTGGGGACATCCTCACAGGGCACCGGCAGTGGCCATACAGAAGAGTGTCCACACGACACGCGAGCCTGCCCTGATCCCCCAACTTCTGCAGCTGAACTCACCGTGGAACAGTGGCCAACACTGAGAGCCCCACCCAGCCTGCAGGTAGGTGGAGCCTCCGTGTGAGAGATGGGGGCCTGGGTGGACCCCTGCCATCCTGTAGCCTACAGAGTGTTTAAGACAAGATGTCTACATTACAGAGGGGCCGTGTCAGGAGTGAAACGTTCCTCCTAAATAGAGAACTCTATGGAAAATCCCCAGAGACGGAAACATCACTGAGGGCACCCCTAAATGACCTATGGGGTGAAGAAGCAATGAAGGCCTACAAGAGAGCCCGTTGACCCATGACATCTGTGGGGTGCAGCTGAAATAGAGCTGCGGGGGGGGGGGGTCAGCTCAAAATGCTTATGTTACAAAAGAACACAGATCCACTGTCAACAATCTGTTTCCAGCTTGAAAAGCGAGAAACAGAAAGGCAGATTACCCACAAAATAAGTCAGCGAACGGAATGAAGAAGGGAGGGCCTCGCTGTGAGTCCTATGGGGCATTGAAGGAAAACACACTATCAGTCTCGCACAGCCCTTTGAGAAAGCACAGGCGCATTTAGAAGGCTGGTACACGTATTTAATTTCCCTAAAACCAAAACAACAGAAGAGAGAAAGCAAACAAAAGATCAACATTCTTTATGAAGTGAGAGGTGGGCATCACTTAAAGCACGTTGCCAAGGAGCACCCAGCAGGATGCAGCACAGTTCATAGCTCCAGACAAGGTGAGGTTTCACTCAGGGCTGGTTTGGCTTTTGTCCTCAGGGGTCCCCCATACGGTCAACTGAGGCATCGCCGCAATCGCTGGCATGAACTCGAGCCCTCAGAAAACCGCACCATCGCCTCAGCAGAAGACGGATCTGTGGCGCTCAAAAACTCGGCAAACTCCCACCTCAACCCCCTCAGCAGGTTTCTGCCTCGGCTCTCTTCACCCAGCGCCTGGCCGTCAACCTCTCCGTCCCCTGGAGAGAAGACAAAGCAGCTTCCCTCTAAAGGGAAATGCTCAGCTGTCAGAAGACAATGCTCAGAGAGTGGGCTGGCTGCAGAGCACCAGAGCACCGACTTCTCAGAGGGAGCTGGAGCACAGGGCGACGGGGGCGGCACTGCTGATGATCAGTGAATATCGCCCCGTAAGCGTGCTGGGGCCTGGGAGTAAGCTGAGAGGACATCCTGGGCAAGGGCAGCTGAGTCCCCAGGAAGAGAAGAACAAAGGCAAGGCCAGCCTGCTTCCTGAGAAAGTTCCAGAGAGGAAGCCCAGCCTGGACTTCCAAGAGGGGTCTTCACCTGGGGTCTCCTTGTCCCCAGGGAAGACCCCTCCCTCCATCCAATGAAGGCTCCGCCTGCACCCAGGAGAAGAAGCCTTATCTCCAGCTGAAAACTCCTCCCTGGCCTCAGGTGAAGACTAAGCTCTCTTCAGGTTGACAGATCTAGTCCAACCAGTCATTGGATTTCATTGTCCCCAGTCCCTTCCTGTTCTCCTGCCCCTAGCGATTATTCAATAAAGTGATTTGGTAGCAAAACAAACTCATTTCCAGGTAAAGACTCCTCCTGTCCCGGGTGGGCTCTCCTAGTCGAAGTGCTGGGCTCTCTCTGAGGCTCATCCAGGCAGCAGGCAGGCCCCTCCTTTGATCTCGAGCAGGACAGGTCTCCGCTCGCTCCTGGGGCTCCCGGGGCACTGCCACCTGCTTGACTGCGGAGGGCCCATGGCCACTTCCACAGCCGGTTCCTCGGCTGCTGGGCTTGCCCTGCTTCCTGTGCTCCACCAGCCGCCCTCTCCGCACGGCGTTCTCCAAGGTTCACTCCCAACAGCCATATTTCAGAGGCACCCCACCCCCAGCCAAGACGCAGTCCCCGGAGCGCGGGCATGGCAAGCTTCTCTAGAAACGTCCCCATTCCACCCGCCTGGCCTTTTCCATGCCGAGCTCTGAGATAATTGAGTCGCTCTGCCCATAGCCTGCCACTCTCGGGCACCAGCCGGGTCTTTGAATTGAATCATTCTTCCCCGGGGAAGGGAGATGTAAATGGCTAATTAGAAAAGGCAACGCTCTTTTTCGACTTGGAGGAGCCAGTCCTGCTAAGTAATGAATCTTAGAGTCGCTGTGACTCCGGGCCAGGCAAATATGGAAGCTGTAATTCAAGAGAAGGCTCAGTGGCAGCTCGGTGCCCGTGTCCCTGTGAAACACAAGGGTCAGCAAAAACACATGGCGGTGCCAAGGTCCCCCTGCAGACGCAGGAGACAAGCCCCTGACCTCAGCGGAGGGGCCCAAACAGCCGTGTGGGCAGCTCTGGCCACCAGGAAAGACTGCAGTGGGGCCCAGCCATTTTCTCTCAAGCAGTCAGCCAAGTAGGGCTGGAGGGCTTCTGTGAGCCCACCTGCATCAGGAACCACCCAGAGGAGGTGCGGGGCCGGCCCACGAGCAGAGCTTGCACACTGAGGGCCCGGGAAGAGCTAGGAGGCCCCGGACCTCTCAGAAATGGAAGCTCTTCTGTGGCCCCTGCAAGGGCTTGTGGAACGCAGCCAAGAAGTGGGGAGCGTGGGGCGCAAAGGGTGGTACCAGAGTGGGCAGGGAGGGGCGGGGCATGTGGGCCAGGCCTTGGGTGGGCGCAGAGTTGGAATTTCCTCCCTACTAAAGTGGGAGGGGGCGGGCACAGCCTCCCTGCTGTGGCCTCAGATAGCAAGTCACCTGCGCATGTTTCTGTAGACTCTACGAAGAGGGCTATTCCATCTAACAGCTACAAACTACTCTGTACGAGAAACATCAGCCCCCAGAGCGCTGAGCTCCCGGCTGCTAAGCTCACCCTTGCCTTTCCCAGCGCTTCCCTGACAACTCCGGCTTCCGTGAGCTCTAGGGGAGTGTGAGACCAGTCTAGGAACATTTTAGGGGCGCATCTTACCAATAGCATTGAGCTGGATTATAATTTTCAACTCCATCTGGCCTCACGTTTTTGTCTCTGCTTTTCAGAACATTTGGAAACTTTCTTCTTGTCTTTGACTCGTGTGTGTGTGTGTGTGTGTGTGTGCACGTGCACACCTATGTGCTGAATGCCCCTTGTTTTGATATTTGTAATGTTCAATGAAGATAAGCAACATCTTGCACCAGGAAAACTCTCTGACCTTGTTCCCACCAACCCTGGTTCTGAGTCCACTTCCCCCACCCTTTCCTATTTCCAGTCTTTCTCTTAAAGTCCACTCAATGATTCCCTCAGATCTGCATTCCCTTTAACTGACTCTCTCTCCTGCTGGGTCTAACTAGATGTGCATTTCAGTGATGCAATCCTGTAGGTAATTTTTCTCTCCTGCAAGCTCTTTTCATGGGCTCTTGGTTTGGGTTTCAATCCCAATCTCCCATCCCCCGTTTATCCGTAGAGTACAAAATGGGTGATGGGCAAAACTGCCAGTAACTTAGCTTAAGCCAAGACAGGGGGCCAAGACCCACAGATAGCAGTCCTCCTGGGAGACTTCATCATGAGCCAGCCACACTCAGAAGCAAGCACTCGCTTAAGGGTATCTTTGATGAAGGAGAAAGTGTGAACTCGATCACCGTGGTCAGACGTCACTGAGTGACTGCACCTTGAAGCAGTCCGTCCTGCGCCATCGCCCCCGCTGTTCCCAGGTTTGGCACAGTGCCCATGTAGCCACCGTGCCAGTCCATCTCCTTGGGGGCCTTCCTCTTTTCCACTGACCACCTACTCTACCACCGCCCTGCTCCAGGGGCTGGTCCCTCGGGATGACATGCGCACCGTGTGTGAGACAAAGTCTCACCAACCTGGCAGCTCAGGAGCATTCTGGCCATCCTTCTTCCAAGACAGAGGAGTTTGTTCTTCTGGCCGCCGTGGTAGGTTCAAGATTCTTCACCAGCAACTGAACTCAAAGGCGCCGATCAGCTCTCCAGTCTCCTCCTTCACTGACCGGCTGCTCTCACAGGCACAGGAGGAGACTGGGAGGACCATGATGTGGTCAGGTGCACCTCGGCCCGGGGCATGTCGCCCTGATCCTCGATGCTTTCAGGGGATCCTGCTCAGCAGACGTGCCCGGTACGGAGTCTGTCATTTCCTGCCCGCGGCCTCCCTTTATTCAATCCTGGCCGCTGAAGAGGTAACAAGATGAGGAGGACATACAGCGAGCCGGGCAGCATGACCAGCACCTGCTGGGTCCCGTGAGGGAGGCCCGGGGCGGGGCTGTTGGAGCTGGGAGCTGAAGGGGGCACGCCTGCCAAGAGCCGCCGTTTCTCTGTGGAGGAGAGGCTGGCAGACAAAGTGGGCATGCGTCTCGGGCCTCTGGAAGACATTTCCCAACCACGAGCAGCATTAACCTGCTGCTCCCTGCAACAGGATGGCGGATTTACTGCTGGTGGCGAGAGCTGTGCTTTGGAGTCCAAATTCAACCTTTGGGAGACTTGCACTCACCACCGGAGCTCGGCAGTCCCCCTGAAAGCTGGGCGGAGGGAAAGACCAGGGCCACGGCTGGATACTGTAAAATGGGTGGTGTCAACACTTGGGAGATGGCCACTGCCTGGCCTTCCAGTACCACGGAGACAGCAGGGCCACTGGAAGGGCAAGATCAGGCCGTGGCCTTGGTGCAAATGTTCCCTGGCCTGGTTTCAGGTCCCACAATGCAGCTAACTGGCCAGGGGCTGCCATTTGTCCGCCGGTGGTGGATGAATCCACAACGATCGGAAAGAGCTACTCGGGTCTCCCCCTTCTCCTCCTGCACATCTGCGAGAGGCTGGGTTTCTCTCGCACTTCAGCCAGAAGGAGAGAAGCAGAGAGGGAAATCCAACTGTCGTCGGTGAGGCTGTTCGCTGCAGAGACTGGCAGTAATGTAAAGCACTCAACCGAGATTCACAAAAATGCTTTTCTTTACCCTAAATATTTTCGTTAGGAGGAAATGCTAATTTATCCTAAAAAGATGTTATTCCTGATAACGTGTGATGAGAGTTTATCAACATTATTTAAAAATAAATCCCCAAATATGTTTTCATTTCTCAGTTTTAAACTCTTGATAAGGTAAATATCGGTAGATTTCACCCACATATGTATTAAAAAAACAAAACCTTTGCATCGGGAACTCTGAATGCTTACAGAGCTGTTTATCCATTCTCAACAATTCACGTACACTGTAAGCCAACTCATCGCCGCAACCACAGTGTGACGCCACTCCTCCAGACACCTTTCTCCCCAGCCCTCCCCAACTTTGTCCTTGGGAAAACGTGGTCCTTTGATGTCAAGTGGCTGATTATTCTCAGGAATTCTGTTTCACTAGTCTCATTGCTCCCTTATAGAGCTGTCTATTGTGTGGCTGAAAATTAAGTCCCAGAGGGGTGGGGGTTCCTTTCCAGACCTGAAGGCGGCAGGCTCTGTGATTCTGAGTGTTGTCCCACATTTGTGTCCCTCTCTAACCCCGTCAGAGCAGTGGGTGGTGAGAGCCGGGCACCACCCAGGTTATTCTGGTCTCAGGGCTGTGGACACTGACATGTGTGGCCCATGAGTCCACTGGTTTCCACGTGCCGTGGAGTTTCATCGCTCTTCCCTCCTGGGGTGGGGAGAGGCCAGCTAAAAGCTTCTGGAACTCCAGTGGCCACGCAGCAGTGTAGGGTGGCGAGCACAGTCTTGGTGAGCATGCTGGGCCCACCACAGCCCGGCAACTCCCTCCCTCAAGGTGCTCGGCTACAACCAAGAAGCTTTTGTCACCCGGCCCCCTGGATGCTCCACGACATGCCCGATGTCTGTGTACACAGGTCCCTTGTCAAACTAAGTATTGTACTCGGACTCTCCTGCCCTCCCTCCTCTGCACGCAGTGCCTGCAGAGAAACTCACTGTGCGCACTGCAGAACCGCTCGGGACAGAGCGCCTGGCCAGACAGGAGGACCCAAAGTCTCCGACCATCTGCCCCAGGCCACGGCAGTCATCGCTGACAGTCACCACTCTCCTCTCTGAGCTCAGCTCTCTGCACCTTGAGCAATTTGTGCCCTCAACAGCACGGCATTGAGAAGCCCTGGTGACACCGTGGGTTAAGCACCTGGCTGCCAAACTGAAGGTCAGCAATTCACACCCGCCAGCAGCACCATGGGAGAAACAAGGGCCACTTCCCCTATAGAGTTATCACCTGGGCGCAGATCCACCGTCCTATGGGGCCCCCATGAATGGGGACAGGCGCAAAGCAGTGGGGGGTCGTCACACAGCATGTCCTAGTACCTGTCTGTGTGCCTAGTGAGCCCGCCCTACTGGGCTGTCTGGTTGGACCTCAGTCTGAAGACTCCCCTCCACCCAAGGCTGTGAAAGGCTCATCCGCACAGGGATGGCACCTGTGTACCGACGTGCCTGCCATCCTGGGGCTAAATCACAGGACTCCATCAACCAGTTGATGTAGCGGGCAGAGGTCCACGAACCTAGGGGGATGCACACTACTGCCCTGCCCCCCACCCATCTGCCAAGGAAACAGAGGGCTGGTGGCTGCCTGCTGCCCTCCACTGTGGGGTCTGAGTCCGCAGGCTGGACGTGAGCTCGGGAAGGCTGTAAGTGGGGTGGGACCATGTTGGCTTTGGGCCTCTGATCTGGGTTTGGATCCCTGAGGCACGTGGCTTCCTCTCCCTTAGCCTCTGCCCCTCTCAGACACTCGGGGCAAGGCTAGCTCTGCTGTGAGTTCAAAGGTCGACGACAGGACACGCTCCGAGCGGTGGCTGCCACTGCAGCACCGAGACGGCCGCTGTCGGAACGTGAGCTCAAGAAGGAACTCCCAAACGAGCCCCTTGAGGGAAGAGCCACCGGGAGTCTGGTTTCCTGTCTCAGTTTCCTGGGTGGTGCTCTGACAAGGCACCCACCCAACTTGGCAAAATAAAACTAACTCCCACAAGGTGCTGCGGACGACAGTGGGGGAGAGGTAACTAGACTGAGGACGTGTTTCATTTGACGAGCCTGGACAGGAGTTCATGTTGGAGACGATGCGTAAGAAAGATAATGGCCATCGCTCCACAGAGAACGCCCTGGGCAGAGGGGGCGGCGGGGACCGGGCACCGGCACCTCAGTTGGTTGCTGTCGTCCTGTGGTCTGCCCCCACTCCCAGCAAGCCAAGCACAACAGAAGGAAGCACCGCCGGGTCCCGCCCACCCACACAGCTGGTCCTGCGCTGGAGCCTTGGCTGCAGCCCTGTGCCCGCCCACCTGGTCGAGGGCCCTCCTCTTGCTGGCCCTCCACTTCACCAAGTGTGCGTCCTTCTCCAGGGACTGGCGGCTCCTGACGTGGCTGCGAGCACTCCAGCAGGCCTCCTCTGCTGGCCACCCGGTCCCTGGCACTTTCGAGACTTCCCAGCACCACTGTCCTCAGTCTTCCTTAGCCACGCCCATCCTTCACATGCAAATGAGGTGCCCGCACTTCATCTCTCTGGTCCAATTCCAAATTTGTTCACATCCTCACCTTTATCTCCATGCAAGAAGGCAGCAGGGCTTGTGGAGACTGAGGACATCCCCAGGGGAGGGTCACCTTGGTCACCTGGGCTCATGGGGACCTCAGGAACGACAGAACAAGAGGGTGGTCTTCAGGATCGAGTCCCTCCATGCCCGAGGGCTCCCACCGCCGCTTACAAGATTCATGGGTCTGGCCTGGAGGCACAGCTGAGGGACATGGCACGAAGTCTCCTGTGTCTCCTCCCAGAGGGACTGACAGACACGCTGATTCAGCTTCCATCTGAAAGCCCGTGCCACTATGGGGTGTGCATGTTCCCAGGAGGCCGGAGGCCCGGCTACCAAGGGTCACCGGGGTGGACGGACTTGCCACCCAGAGTTTCAGACTCTGAGGTATGAGGATGGAAGGTCAGGTGAGCTGCTTCCAAAAGCCAGCAGCCCACCGCAGCCCTGTGAACCACAAGCGAACACTGAGACGGCCTTGCCTAAGGGACTGGGGCAGAGCACCCCCCTCCCAGGCTCCTGGGCGGACGCCCTGACACCCAGAGCTCCTCCTCCCAGGACAGGCCTCTGGAGTCCACGGTCACGTGGGCCGGAAGATGGATGCTCGCCGCCGGGTTGCCAGGCTCTGTAAACACAGGCACCAGAGCGGCACTATACCTCACACTTGTCAGGCCTGCCAATAAACCATTTCATCAGAGAGCAGATCGCGGGTGAAAAATGAAAAGCCGGCATCGATTTCATTGTACGGCTGATTTTATTTACAAATAGAAGGCAGATAATCTTGTATTTAAATGGCAGGAGTTCCATCACTCATGATCAAACCAGTGACATTTGAAATTTATAAAGTTTCACATTACGATTCAATCTCTTTTCTAAGAGGGGGAACCTTCCAGGGGAGCTCGGCTCAGAGCAGCGATGGCCGTCGGAGAGGGAGCTGCCCACTGATGCTCTCCACTGGGTGGCGTCCCTGACAGGGCCGACCCCCTGTGGGAAGCTCTCTAGAGTGACACAAACCCGCCCAGCTTCCCGCAGAGAATCAAGCTCATCCTGTAGACGACCCCTCGGGTCCAAGCCTCAGAGGAAGGTCTACAGGCGCCTATGTAGGCTCTCCCACGGAGTGGCACCAGAAAACCATGATAGTGGCTCAGGAAACCCACCCTGACAGCTGGACATGGGGCCATGGCCACGTCTACCCAACAGGAGGGCCTGCGGGCCCCACTCAGGGTAGCCACACACCCTCCACCCTGGTGCCAGCACCTCACGCCAGTTCATATGCCCCTGAGGAACAGACAGCCGGGGCATCTGACGCCAGGAAGCATTCATCCACAGAAACCCTGCCCATCTGGCCTTCAAAGCATGAAGCACGTAAAGTGAGTCGGGACAAAGGGGCAGTCACCGCGTGCTCTGTGCCAAACGCGCGTCCACGGGGCACAAGTGTGACTCAGTGCTGCGCGACTCTCCTCTGACGCAGTCACCCTCCGTGTGGTCGACCCTCAGCTCCACCTAATCCACAGGGGGAGGTCCATCTCTAGTGAGATGCGAAAGGCATTAATAGAGGGAGCATGTCCTTTGGACCGGGGTCTCTGTGCAGAGAGCCTGCCAGACCAGGGGAGCCTGAGGGCAAGGTGCATGCATGGAGCCCTCCTAGGGTGGCCTTCCAGGCCCTGATGCTGAAAGGAGACAAGGACCTTTCCCAGAGTCGACCACAAGGAGAAGAATGCCTTCTCCCGGAGCCAGTACCCCGACTTTCAGAACCTTCAACTAAAGGGGAGTGAAACATGGATTAACACTGTCCCCCTGGGGTGCTTCAGAGAGCTGAGACACAGCCTGGCCCTCGGATGGGAAATTCCTAGAGCTGGCAGATGCAGAGAAAGCAAGATGATTCGTGGTTTCCAAGGGTGGGGAAGGGGTGCAGGTGACTTATTTTCAGGAAGCCCTGGATTTCTGATGCCGTGGTGGCAGTGGATACGGCGACGGTGGCACACCGTGATGACGAAATCGGAGATAACAAACCCGCCCACAAGAACACGCTAACCTGGCAATTTTACACCAAGAGCAGGAATCCAGCTCAGACCTCCTCTGTGTGCGCCTAGACAAGCCCCCTGGGCTGGGGAAGCACAGACCCACGGCCTTAAAGGGGCTGAGAAGCCCCTCTGCGGATGCAGCTCATCGGGCAGCCCCTGCCTCGCTCACCTGGGCACACAGACGACGGCAAGAAGATAAGGACGGGAGTATGAGGACAGGTGGACCTGGCAGAGCACAGCCAACCTGGGGCCGCCCCTTCCTGGGCCATGCCTCCTGGCCCACCAGGCCTCCCTGATGCTCCTTGACCACCGCCCACAGGGCTGCGCAGGCCCTCTGCATGGTTCTCCCTCACACGGTCCCTGCTGCTCAGGTGACAAGCTAGGACCCACCCAGTGCAGCCACAGGGACACCCCTGCACCAGGGTGGGAAGAGCCATGGGCAGCCCTGGGCAGCCCAGGACTCCGTGGGGCCCCCAGAGGGAAAGCTGCCTCGCGCTCTCTCCCACAGCCCCACCGGGGCACACCCTGGCAGCAGTGGCTGAGCAGGCGCCGTCCTGCCCTGGCGGCAGTGGCCTCACCTGGATGCCGTCCAGCAGCCGGCTCATGCACCAGTAGGTGTCCGCCTCGATGTTGCGCAGCACGTCCTCAGGCACCTGGGAGACGTCCAAGGCATCCACGTCCTCCCCGTCTGCAGAGCAGGGGAGACCACAGACCGTCAGCCGTGGGGAGACAAGCTTACCTCACCTGCCGGCGCCCCACAACCACCACCCCCCTCCCACCCTCCTGCTTCACCCAAGGCCCACACATCTGAACTCTGAATCCGACACCCAGACCCTCCACCACTCACTGGTGCTCAGCCTGAACACCTAATTAATATTCTGAATCCACTCCAATTCATCAGCATCACTAGCAGATGGCGGATGATGCCTCCTCGGGCATTTCCCATCTGAGAGAGAGAGAGGCCAGACCAGGCCAAATGCCCGCAGTCCGGATGGATCTGCCTCACCCACCCCAGAAACTGCACTGCTTCTCCCAGCAGCCTCGAGTTCCTCCGTCCGGGCAGTAGGGAGGGTGGGGATTCTAGAGTCCTGTTTATGCGGGGCTTCCTGAGAGCCTGTGGGCATGCAGGCCCCACTCCTGACATGGCACCAGATGGCTCCGAAGCCAGCCGGGTGCCTCGCTGGCTCTTGGTTTATTACTTTTGCCTTCTTTGTTATCTGTCGCTTAAGAAACCTGGACCCTAGAGCACACACGTCTGATAGCGGTAAACGCAGGAGAGGCTTCAAGAAGCAGGGGAGAATGGAACAAGAAGACGGTGGCACTTCCCCACGAACTGTGGGCCCCTGGCATGTGGTGCGCGTCTCTGAGGGTGTGCCAGGGGCAGACCAGTGGCAAAGCTGCGCGTGGTTCCTTGTAACTTGGAGAAGAGGGGGCTTCCTGCTCCCATGCGGCTTGGTGTTGGCAACCACATGGGCAGTTCTACATCGGCTGTGCTGTCACCAGGGGCTGGGATGGACCCCGTGGCAGTGAGTGTGGAGCTCTGGAAACTCTGCCTCGATAGTAAGTTGTTTGTGCTTTTTTTGTTGTTTTATTAGGGGCTCATATAACTCTTATCACAATCCATACAGACATCAATTGTGTAAAACACATTTGTACATTCATTGCCCTCATTCTCAAAACATCCACTCTCCATCCAAGCCCCTGGCATCAGCTCATTTTTCCCCTTCAGCCCTGCTCCTCACTCCCTCATGAACACTTGATAATTTACAAATTATTATTTTGTCATATCTTGCCCTGTTCAACGTCTCCCTTCACCCACTTTTCTGTTGTCTGTCGCCCAGGGAGGAAGTTACATGTAGATCCTTACAATCTGTTCCCCCTTTCCAACCCACCCTCCCTCCACCACCACTCACACCACTGGTCCTGAAGGGATCATCCACCCTGGATTCCCTGTGTTTCCAGTTCCTATTTGTACCAGTGCACATCCTCTGGTCTAGCTAGATTTGTAAGGTAGAATTGGGATCATGATAGTTGGGGGAAGGGGAGGAGGAAGCATTTAGGAATTAGAGGAAAGTTGTATGTTTCATCGTTGATACATGGCACTCTGACTGGCTCATCTCCTCCCCGAGACCCTTCTGTAAGGGGATGTCCAGTAGCCTACAAATGGGCTTTGGGTCTCCACTCCCATTCACAATGATATGATTTTCTGTTCTGATGATGCCTGATACCTGATCCCTTTGACACCTCATGATCACACAGGCTGGTGTGCTTCTTCCATGTGGGATTTGTTGCTTCTGAGCTAGATGGCCGTTTGTTTACCATCAAACCTTTAAGACCCCAGATGCTATATCTTTTGATAGCTGGGCACCATCAGCTTTCTTCACCACATTTGCCTATGCACCCGCTTTGTCTTCAGTGATTGTGTCGGGAAGGTGAGCATCATGGAATGCCAATTTAATAGAACAAAGTATTCTTGCAATGAGGGAGTGCTTGAATGGAGACCCAATGTCCATCTGCTACCTTAATACTGAACCTATAAATATATGCACATAGATCTATTTCCCTATCCTCATATATATATATATATATATATATTTACATATGCACATGCCTTTATTTAGACCTCTATAAATGGCCTTCATCTCCTAGCTCTTTCCTCTATTTCCTTTGACTTTCCTCTTGTCCCACTATCATGCTCAGTCTTCATTTTGGTTTCAGTAATTCCTCTTAGCTACATTACCCCTGATCATACCCTACCACCACCTCACCACCGATTTGGATCACTTGTTGTTCCCTTGTCCCTGGGTTTGTTAATACCACTATCTTTCCCCCCACCTCCCCCTCTCCCATGTCCCTGCGGAACTGTCAGTCCCATTGTTTTCTCCTCCAGATTGTTCATCCAGCCTATCTTATTTAGACAGACCTGCAGAGATAATAACATGCACAAAAACAAGACAGAGCAAAACCAAGCAACAGCATACAACAAAACAACAAACCAATGACCAAAAAAACACAACAAGAAAGAAAATCTTGTAGTTAGTTCAAGGACTGTTTGTTGGCCTTTAGGAGTGTTTTCCAGTCCAGTCTGTTGGGGAACCAAGCCCTGGCCCCAAAGTCCACCTTCAGCATTCCCTGGGGACCTTGTGTTTTCATTCTTAAGGGCGTTAATCAAACAGTCCCATCTTCATCAAACTACTCCACTGATATCGATCAGAAAGACAATGCACCTCAGCGTGTCTACAGAGACTGCTTGGCTCCACCACATGGGTGAGGGATGGATGGATGGATGGATGGATGGATGGATGTTGGATAACTGGATGGATGGATAGGTGGAAGGATAGAAGAGTGATGATGGAGGGAGGGAGGGAGGGAAGGGGGAGGAGTGATGGATGGATGGATGGATGGATGGATGGATGGATGGATGGATGGATGATGGATGGTTGGATGGATGCAAGGGTGGCAGAGGGAGGGAGGGATGGGTGGATGAATGGATAGAAGGGTGGCAGAGGGAGGGAGGGATGGGTGGGTGATAGGGATATAATTAACAGTACAAAGTATCTGAAGGGTTCTCGGGGTCTACGTCCAAAGACAAGAGGATCCAAAAGTGGGACCCTCCCTCACATCTGCAAGGATGATTATCTTCACATGCATAATGTGGGTGGGCACGCATTGAAAGAAGGCAGGAAGTGCTGACCAAGGAAGTGGGGCGATAGGAACCTTCACATACCATATCACCGGTGGGTGGGCTGCGAGGCGTAGCAGTGTGGGAGTTCTCCCCAACTGTGACCCAGCAATTCTGCTTTGGAAGGCCTCCCCAACAGCTAGGGTGCCAGGGAAATGGAGCCGGATCTCATCAGTGTCAGGGAGTGCTCAAACACACAAGAGTTCCAACACGCAGTCCTGTTCCCAACAGGGCAGCTGAGTGGCTGGGGCACAGGGTAGCAACGCCCATGTGCACAGTCCCGGTGCCTCCAGAGGATTCTGCCAAAGGGTAGACACCGTCACCCTGGGCAGACAGCAGCACCTGGGGGTGATGACGATGTTAATCACCCACCCCGCACAAACCCTTCAGTTCTTCACATAACGGGGAGCAGTGTGAGCCCGGGTCGGCTAGAGAACCAAATCCAGAGACACTCATGAGGATAAGAGAGAGCTTTCCATCAAGAAGTCACTGTATAGAGAGGAAACATCCTAGCCCAGTCCAGATCGAGTCCGTAAGTCCAATACTAGTCCATAAGTCCCTCTTCAGACTCACGCAGCCACAAGCAGTGATGCAGAATGAGGAAGATCACAGGCCAGTGGTGCAGCATCCTGCAAATCCAATGCGGTGGACACACCACAGGAGACTGGCGGGCCTCTCTCTCTCCACACACCTCCACAGAGGGTGGCCCTCGCCACACACTGGGCACCGTGTTTGGAGCCCTCGCGCTCCTGCCCGCAGGCTTGGTGCTCAAGTCTGGTGTCCATCACTGCTTCCTGGGGAGGACACGTGTGACACTTTCATTCTGAGTGTCCCTCTGACGCCAGGTTCCTGAGCAGGCAGGGTCCTGCCGAGAGCCCCCTCTTCCTGACCTGGAAAATAGACTTTCTGGGCTCCTGATCATCTCAAAAAGCAAAGTGATCGTAAATCAATCCATTACATTGATTTACTCCCTTGATCTAATTAAGTCTAACTAATTCCTCAAAGGATAAGCAGGTCTTTAAATCACTGTGTGAAATGCTCTGCCTTTGGGCTGTGTACACCACCCCAGCTCCCCAGCCCTGGGAAGGGCCTGCCTCCCATGTTCCCCTGGGACCAGAGCCCAGGCGCAGGGGTGCAGAGTGTGGGGGTGGGAGTGGTCGGGAGCCCCCCTTCCTGTGCGGGAGGGAGGGGCTGAGCCACAGCCGCTGGTGCTGCCAGCTGCCCTCCAGGGGTTTCCGAGCAACCCTGTGCTCCAGTGGAGGAGGCACCACCCACCCATCCATCTCATCAGGGTCATACCCCCTTTGTCCCTGCCCCTCGACTGCTCCACATGGAATGGCCTTCCTGGTCACATCCAGGCCTGTCGGGGTGAAGCCAGTGAGGGGCAGGGCAGGGCTGGGCTCACTATACCGAGAAAAGCCAGGAGCTGAGCGCCCTCTGGGCCTGGTGCTGAGAATCTCCTGGACCCAGGAAGCAGGAGGAACCCTTTGGCCAGAAGCAGCAGCCAGCACAGCAGGGCTCCGGGGCACAGACACAGCAGCATAACCAGGAGGCAGGCTCCAAGCAGGGCAATGGGCTGTGAGCCAGGCAGCCCAGTGGGTGAGCTAGGTAGCTACAGTGGGAGGGGCCAGTGACCACAGTGGGCAGACGGGGTCGGGCAATTGTATGGTCCTGCCACACCCTGGGTGAGACAGCTGAGCACCCTGGACAGAGCTCCCAGGAGAGTGGGCATCTGGAGGCACGCGGAGCAGAGTTGAGCACTTCCCAGGCCTGTCTGAGCAAGGCAGAGGCCAGGCAGCAGCTATCCTGACCCAAGAACCACACGCGTTCTTCCTGTTCCTGCCCATCCATCCTCAACTGCGATCTGTTACCCTCCTAGCAACGTCCATAATCGCAACGTGGTCCTCGGGCCTCGGCAGGGGCGATTCTTCTCTGCCCTCCTGAAGTCGGGCCAGTGGCCTGAGGCCACTAGGCCCTTGCACACGTCCCACGGTTCAGGGTTTCAACCTCCTGGTGTTGGAAGGAGAACTGTGCGTGAAGACGTGCCTGCGGGTCTCCAGTTGGTCTCCAGTTCCCCTGGGACCAGGCGGCTGGGTAGATTTGGGCTTTGAGGAGCCACGGCCCTGTGGGGACCCAGCAGGGTCCCCTTCACTTGGCTTTCTGGGTTCCATTTGCATTTTCACGGCTTGTGATACCAGGTTTCTCTGGTTTGTTTTTGGTTTATTGGTCATTTGTGTTTTATTTTACAGCATCACTCCTTACTTTCCAGAGTTTTCTTCTTGCTGCATGTTTGCTTTTTCACCAACCTAAGAAACGGCTCAAAGATAAACAGGAGCCCTGGAAACAGAACAGGTGTCTGGGCTTGTTTCAAATGTAGATGTGGCACAGGTGGGGGGGGGCATGCTGCCAATCAAATGGGACATTTCCTGTCAGTCTGAAGCCACCCCTTCTACACAAACGGAGTGGGGGGGAGTTATGACTAAGATGATAGGTCTGGAAAGCATTCGTTTTCTGACCTTTGCGCCTCAATTCAACACTGCACACTTCTAATCAAATAGATCAATATGTACTAATTAACCCTGCTTGGGCTGAAGTCAAAATTAACAAACCCCAGCGATAATAAATCAAAAAAATGGTAATTGGTATTTTAATTTTTTATAAGTAACATACCATGTACCACTCGACTGAATATCATATTACCGCCGGATAATTACACCACAACATATTATACAGCCCATCTTTAATGTTGTTATTAGACTCGTAAAATATGCTTCCAAATGAGAAAAATAGCTGTCAAGAGCTGCATCTTATTATTCAACTATTAAACTTTCTTAATCATCAATCAGTTTAATTGCTCCTGACACGGGCTATAAATAACATTTGGTGGTTCCACAAACCACCACCAGGGTAACCCCTTCCCTCCCAAAGCCAAGAGGAAGTCCCAGGGGAAGACCCTGGGCTGCAGCCTTTGCCCTCCACGGGGCGCACTCACAGCCACACCAACTGCACGGGGTGTTTTGAAGCGATTCGCCAATTTGCCCAGAAAAATGCCACCACAGACGTGCAGGACTGAACTGTGCAGCGTTCGCTTCAACTGGGTCTTGGTGGGCAGAGGGGCCAGCTGTGTGCAGTAGGGGCTGCTGGGCCTGGATAGTCCCTGGTCATTCTGTTCTGACGTCCACCTCCACTCAACTCACTGGATCCTTGCTCTCACAGGCGTCAGGGAGCTGGACACTGGGCTGAAGACAGTGGGGTTGGAGACCAGGAGTAGGAATAGACTAAACAGCAAGTGATGACATCAATCTCTCTCTCTCTCTCTCTCTCTCTCTCTCTCTCTCTCTCTCTCTCTCACACACACACACACACACACACACACACACACACACAAACACACACCACCACCCCACCTCGCTCGGCTGTAGATGCAGATCCACCCCGAGGCACCTTGGAGGAAAGGCCTGGCGATATGCTGAATGGCCCAGGGACAGTCCTGGTCTGCACAGTCTGGTGTCACAGAAGCTGCAACCCAGAAGGGAGCCCAAGGGCAAGGGGGGGGGGGCTGGCCTTTGGACTGGACTCTGGCCTTCAGGAGCCCTTGGTCTGGAAGGAAGACCAGGCTGTGAGCCAAGCATGTGAGCGACAGCCCCAGGTCCAGGAAGGACAGGCGGCAGCATGGCCTCAGAGATGGGGAGCAGCCGGGGGGGCTGTCCAGAGGAAGCTCACTGGGCAGCTGAGCAGGTCACCATGTGTCAGCAGGGCCCCTCTGGACGCCTCAGAAGGCAGTAGATCAACAAAACGCATGCAGCTCTGTGCCGGCAGATGCGAGGTTCGTGGCTAGTACGCCAGGCTTAACACCTGCCCCTCCGACCAGGGCCTCCGTCGGCCCCCGTGGCACTAGCCGTGCCGGGCAGTGAGCACAGGACACCGAGAGGAGGCTCTCCTGGTGGTGGTGACCTAGAGCCGGGCTGCAGGGTGGTGCCACGTGAGGAAAGAGCACAACGGGGGCCCAGCGGGTCCTGCTGCTCTGGACCTAGACATGGAGAGAGAGAGGGCCAGCCGAGGGGTGCACTTCTCTCAATGCGGGACACGTGCACTTAGCTCTGACACCTGCCCAGGCTCTGCCAGCCTGCTGCTGCTGCCAGTCCCCACACACAGAGCTGCTCCTGCTGTAGGGCTGGGGGGGGGGGGGTGCTCCGTCCACACCTCATCTCTCTTGGTCAGCCTGGGGCAAGACCATGCTGACGGAGCCTCTGGCTTCCGGTGCCAGGAGGAGCTCCCCAAGTACCTGCACTGGCTTCCCTGTGGCAAAGGAAGCCGGAGGGGGCTGGGAGGTGTGCTGAAGGGGGATGCAGAGAAGAGCACGCCCAGCAGTGGCCTCTGGCGCTGGGCAAGGGGCCACTGCAGGCCCTCTGCCCAAGTTCTCACACCGGGTGAAGCACTGAGCATGCACAGCCTGGTGGTGCTGCCGGTATAGGGCTTGGCAAAGAGGCGGCAGGCCTGGAGAGCCGCTTCTGCCAGGGCCCGGCCCGAGAGTCCCGGAGCTACTCCCCACCCCCACACCTGGGGTCACCATGGACAGAAATGGACTTGACAGCAACTCCTCACAACTGAAAACACACACACACACCACCACCACCACCACCACCACCACCACCACACCACACCACACATGTTCAAATCCACCCAGAGGCGCTGAAAGACCAGCCTGCAGAGCTGCCTGTGGAAGGGCCCAGCCTGAGAGTCGGGAAGCAGCCCCAGCTGCACAGGTATGTAACAGAGTCCATCTGAAAACACAGGCCTACCCCCACCAAAGTCTCACAGCTGTCCCACCAACTGCGTCAAAGCCCACGCTGCTGGATTTGCTGGGTGCCATCAGGTCGGCTCCGGCCCACAGTGGCCCCTCTGTGTACAGAGAACCAAGCCCCACCCAGGCCTGCCCCATCCTCAGCCCTCATCACGGTTCCATGCATCACATCTCTTTGATGTCTAGATGTGAACGGGACTAGGGCATGGCCGAAACTCAGGGAAGGTGTGAGTCCTCGGGGCGGCATCCGCTCACATTTCTATTCCACCTGCACACTGAGCAGATCGTCAGAGCAGCTGGGCGACAGGAGGAACAGTGAGGCCCCAGGACTGGGGGGAGGGTTATTAACAGCCTGCGATATGCAGATGGCGCGAGGAGCCGAGCTGAAAGGGAGGAGGACTTGCAGCAGCTGCTGATGAAGATCAAAGATTGCAGCCTTCAGCATGGACGACGCTGGACCGATGGGCATGGTGAGACAGACAGGATGGAAGTTGTCAAGTACTTCGTGTCACCTCAAGGATCCCCAACCCCTTCTGTTACCAGCTTCCAGGAGCAATGGTAGGGATCCAGGCAAGACAAAACCCTTGGCAGCTTCAACCTTTCCCCCATTTACCACGACGTCACCTCTTGGTCCAGTGGACGGGGATGCCACACTGAAGGCTGCAAGCCTTGACCTCCACCAGCAAGTGCTTCCGGCCCCCCCGCACTGTCAGCAAGCAAGACGGGTCAGCCGCGTATCTTGGGTCCTTAATAAGCCCTCCTCCAATCCTGCTGCTGCATGTTCCTCATCGTGAAGGCAGATGACTCTGAAGGCCGGTGTGACCTATCTGCTTGGCCCTAGCTGTTCTGAGCGCACACTGTTAGCACGTGGGCACCACACGGAGCTCAGACACCCTGTCCAGCAGCTTTCGGCGCTGCCTCCCTTGCAATTCACCTTGAAGCTGCAAACGCAATGCTTTCGAGAACGCAGGTGGCCTGTCATGTTGTTGAATTGCTCCTTAATTGCAAGGAATTTGCATGTTTGGGGAGATAAACACCAGTTAGAATGGCCAAGCCGATGGATGCTTTCACTTCCTCAACTCCCCTCTGGAAAGCACTTGCATGTGCCCATCTGTGGGTCCATATCAAATCCCGCCTGCTCCACACACATCAGGAAGCACCCATGAGTGCTGCCGCTGTGGCCCCTCAGCACGGGGGGCGGGCCGGATGTCTGTCCCGTGGCAGCATGCAGAGACGTTCTTGCTCCTGAAGGATGGCTGGATGAGAAACCAGTTCCTGTCCTTACAAATGGACCATGTGCTCGCTGACGCTGGGCTAGCTTCTCAGAAAATACGTCTAAGACGTCATTTGTGAAGACCCCCTCCACCCAGGCTGAGAAATCCCTCTTATGATCCATTCCACCATCATCATTAGCGTCCTTGGTGCCGCGCCCGGCTCTGCTTTCACCTGAGGGCCATCGGAGAATAGTGGGGCGGCTTGCTCTGCCAAAGTCGCCCGCCTGGCTGCCGAAGGAAGAGCTGGGAGCCCAGGAAAGGCTGAGAGATAACCACAGGCTGCACCCCTGCTTCCAGAGGAGGGGGCTTCACACCAACAGATCACGGACTTTCTCCACAAACTTTCTGTGGTGTGTGTGTGTGTGTGTGTGTGTGTGTGTGTGTGTGTGTGCATATACCTAAAGTCTATCATTATTCACATGACCACACACTTGCAGAATTCAAATGAACTTTCCACCGTCCCCAAGGCCGGCCTACTTCCTCCCTGAGGAAGGACGGCAGAGATTCCCGCTCCTGGGTTTGCAGTTGGAAACGTTGGAGGCCCTGGCAGTGGGCAGTGGACAGTGGCCAGCATGGAGAGGGTGAATATCATACATTCTCTTGCCAGCTCAGTCAGTGCTCAAGACCAGACTGCTGCCTGGCTGCGCCACAAATCCAGGCCGGAGCCCCGGGCACAGATCCTAGGCAGTAAAAAGATGCATTGCCCTCAGCTGGGGGACCAGCCAGTGATCCAGGAGCTGTATGGAACCATCTAGAAGCCACGGCTGACAAGGCCCTACCTGAAGCTCTCCACACACTCTGGGTGGGAGGGAACTCTGCAGTCACCCATGGAGGAGCCTGTCCCCAGCCACTGGAGTGTCTTATACAGAGCACTCATTCATGGGGCCAGTTCTGCAGGAAGGTGGGCCAGGTGGGGTGGGGATGAGCAATCAGACACTGGCAATAATTAACTGCTGGAGAGAGAAGGAGCCACAGCAAGGCCTCCTCCCCTTCATGCAGGAGGTAGGTTCAGGGTCAGCCAACACCCGCCCAGGCAGCCCCCAACAGTGGACGTGTGCTTGTTGCTATGGCGATGAGTGGGTTTGGAGGGTGGCTTGAATCACTATTGTCTCGGTGGCTGTGTGCATGGAGTCGGGTTTTCCAGGTTGTGAAAGACTAGGAAGAAAGGCCTGATAAGCTCCTTGTGAAAACCTGGGGTGTGGCGTAGGAGCTGGGCGCTGACTGGACAGCAGAATACAGCAAGGACAACAAGGGTGTCAAGGTGGTTGCTGAGGAATGGGGCCAAGGACAGAGAGCAGAGCCGGGAGGGAGAGCCAAGCGCAGTGAGCAGAGGTGGGCTGTGTAATTAATAATGCCCACTTGATCTCTAGTTTCCCCTCCGGCTTCTAATATCCATGGCATGGCCACATAGAACTCACAGACAAACTCCATGATGAAAGGGTTATTAAGGAAGTCAACAGGTTGTAATACCAGTGAGAATGCTCAGGACAGAGTCGTTTATCAGGACACGTTACACAGTTCTGTGAGGTCTGCTGATAAACACCAAGAGGGCACACCACTCCATTGTCAGCTTCAACCCAAAGGCATCGACTCAAGCTCCCTGGGTCAGCAAACCCAGCTCCCCGAGTGAAGAGCCCAGAGGGACCCACTCCAGGAAGCCTCAGCCTGAAAGCACTCAGCTCCACTTCCGTGGGTCTGCAAGTCCAGCACCCCAATTAAGTGCCCGGAGGACCCCCACTCTGCAAGCCAGCCTCCTGCACAACACCCCTCAGCTTGACCTGCTCTGTGGGTCAGGAAGCCCGTCACTGTGTTCCCTGCTCTGGCTCCTGGTTCTGCTGCTGCTCCTGAGGGTACAGCTGTCACCTGGATCCACGAGGTTCACTGCACAGGGATCTCTGGTCCAGGAGGCGCGCTCCACTCCTGGCTCTTGCTGGTCATGAGATCCCTCCCCCTGCTTCTCAGAGAGCTCACTTTATACAGCACGAGGCCAGCTTTGGTGATGTAGAGGTTACATGTTGGGTTGTGATTGTCAAGGTCTGCAGTGTGAAACCACCAGCCCGTTCTTGGGAAGAAGGGCGGGCCTTTCTGCTCAGGTAAGCAGTTCTTGGGAATGCACAGGTGCAGTGCTAGCCTGTCCTTTAGGGTCACAGTGAGTCCGCCAGATTTGTGGAGGGACTCGGGCTCACAGTCATTCCCAGGTGACTCGAATCAGTATCCTCAGCACCTTCTCACCAACTCACGCAGGAAAAGGTCACTTGGAGGGAGATAGAGACATTGGCTAGAGAAGCCATATTAAAAATCCCCTTCTGCAAGCTGCGTGGCTCCCTCACGCCATGCCAGATGTATGGCTGCCTCCGCTGCTGCTGCTGCTGCTGCTGCTGCTGCTGCTGCTGCTGCTGCTGCTGCTGCTGCTGCTGCTGTTGTTGCTGCTGCTGTTTTTGTTGCTATTGCTGCTGCTGTTGTTGCTACTGCTGTTGCTGCTGCTATTGTTGCTGTTGTTGCTGCTGTTACTGTTGCAGTTGTTGTTACTGCTACTGTTGTTTTTGTGGTTGCTGCTGTTTTTGTTGCTGCTCTTGCTGTGGCTGTTGCTGCTGTTGTTTTTGTTGATGCTGTATATGTTGTTGCTGCTGCCACTAGGTGCCACCTGGTTAGTTCCCACTCATGCCAACCCCACGTACAATAACAAAATGAAAACCACCAGCCAGTCCTGCGCCACCTTCACAGTCACTGTTCTGTTCAAACCCATCTTGTTGAGGGTCTTCCCCTCCCTCACCGCCCCTCTGCTTTACCAAGCATGACGTCCTTCCTTCTCCAGGGACTGGTCTCTCCTGACAACACGTGCAAAGTACATCCGACGAAGTCTCCCCGTGAGATGGAAGCAAATGAGAAGTTCCCACGCTCGGATCACCAGGCCCACAGAATGGCTGAGCATTTTCCAAGAACCGGGCACCCCTGCCCTGTCTCAGTTCTCCACCTGTGGCTGCCGCACCCCCCTTTCCACCGTGACCTGGGTTCACGCTGCCACTGATGCAAACCACAGGCGACATGGGCCCTGATCAGTTTCGGCTTCCAAAAGAACTTCTGCTCTGCTGTTGCCTGGCTTCTGAGCAAACCACACCATCCAAAGGCAGACATGGGAAGCTCCTCTGGAGGCAGCCACAGCCCTGCATCTGCTGTACCCCTGTGCCCACTAAGGGACAGTGGCACTTCTGCATTAGCCACGTTGTCACTGGACTGATGCCCTGGCTGTGGGCAGTCACAGCAGGAGGCAAAGCTGTTTGGCAAATAGCCACCTGTGTGGTTGGTCGGTCAGCCGGAGACCCTCATGGAGCCACGTGGACACCTGGCACCATAGGCAAAGCTTTGCCTCAGAGAACCATGAATGCTGGCACGCACAGCCATCAGGTCTCTGAGGGGAGGTAGGCAGCTGGTACAAGGAGACAACTGCGCCACCATCTCATGCCCCTCTACCCGCTCCCACAAGGAGCCCTGAAAATGCTGGCACAAACCCCGACTTCCTCTGGTCTCCGGCAGCTGGGCCTCTGACCCACATTTTACACGCGCTGTTCTTCCCTCCATCTCATGAGATTCTTAGGTTTGGGGTGACCTGGGTACCCAAGAACCCCGCGCTTGGCTGCACAAGCCCCATCAGCTGGTGGCCACTGGGCACAGTCAGCTATGAGGATGACGCTCAAAGGAGCCAGGTGCCCGTCCACAGAAGGGCTTCTGTGCTCGACACAGGCCACTCTGTATCAGCTGGTGCCCATTCCTTCTGGGCTGCCCACCCATGCAGACAGCTGGCCAGCTCACCTCAGGAAGCCTATCCCCCACCTCTACCCCCACTCTCACCTCACAGCCCATTCCAAGAAGAGGGTCCACTCAGGCTGGCTGGGGACCCCAGCAGAGTAGCTGTGGGGGCTATAACTACTCTAAGTTCACCATCAGCAGCTCTGGCCGTGGTCCTGTGTGCATGGTGACCAGTCTGATTTCTCCTGGTAAGTTCCCAGATCCTCTGTGTTTCTGCTGCCGTGCCGGCTGTGGTGGATCCTGCATCCTGGAGGGGTGGTCACTGTGCAGGGCTGGGTTTGGCCTGACACTTAGCAGGATGCTCAGAACACGCTCCAGGGGGGATCTCCGTGGCCTGCCCAGCCCCACACTCATTCAGAGCTCACCGGGGGCGGGGTCTGAGAAGACTGCGGTCCCTCCACTACTCGGGAAGCCTTCAAGTGTCCGAATCCCCTCTCAGAAAGCAAGGGAAATCGCCAAGCTCCAGAGTCTCTGCACAGGAGCACCGCCGAGTTGGTTTCCGGGTTATCAGAAGACGACGACAACGAAGACGGTGCCACCGATGGGAGAGGGGGCCAGAGGGGAAGGGAGCGGCTGTGTGACGCCCATCACATCTAGCAGAATTGTGCACTTACTACCACCATCCGTCTAAACATTTCTTATCGACATGGACTCCACCATCGCTGTGCCCTCCTCCGCCCTGAGCCCGTTATTGTACTTGCCATCTCCATAGGTTCATCAATCCTGGGTTTCATGTGCCGATACATGAAAAGATACATAGCACAACTCCAACAGGGCGACCCCAATGACCTAACGCCTCTGAGACACCCCTAACAGCTACTAACAGACACTAAACAAAACAATACAAACCAAAATCACAGGCGATTTTGGAAACCGGATGAGGTCGAGCCTGCATCACAGAGGGCTCTGCCGACAGTCCTGACTGTTCAAGCCAAACAAACACGCGTGTCTGACCTTCTCCACTCACAGTGCGGGCCGCTCGCCCTCGGGAAGGGAGTGCGGAGGTGACTGGTGCTGCGGCAAAGTGGGGCCCGGCTATCAGATAAAAGAACGTCTGGGTCTTAAAGGCTTGTGCCCAAACAAGCAGCCACCAAACCGTGAGGTCAACTAAGTCCACAGGGCGGAAGTACCCAACATCAGGCACCGAAAGACTGTGAAGCTCATAATGGGAAAGCGGGGGAGGGATTAGCATCAGAGCCCAAAGTCTGAGAATCTGGCTTGCGGAAGGCTGTGGGGGACAGTGGACACCCAAGGTGCACTGGTGGACAACGTAGCAAATAGGCCTCCAGTGAACTCCTCGACCCCCAGCGAAGGGGTAGGAGGAAAGCGGGTCCCTCTCTTGTTTATTCCCGAACACCTCCAAACACACACACGATGAGCGTGACATTTCCAGGCTGGGCTTTTCCAGGCTTAAATTGTTAATTTTTTTTTCCATATGAATTCACCCTTCAGTGTTTTCAAAATATCAAATTATGTGGCAATTTCAAAACCCACAGCCTGCCTTCCAGTCAATTCCGACTCCCAGCGAGGCGGTGTGGCTTCTGAACCTGCTGGTCTGTGCGAAAGCAGCCAGCCTCAGCTGCCTCCTGTCGGGCGGCTGAAACCACCGGCCCTGCCATGATCCCACAGCGCTACCGTGAGCAGAGGCTCACTCCACAGGCAGGCAGGAGTGGGGCCAGCTCAGACGCAGGACCAGTACTTGTGCCAAGCCAGGGGGGATGTGGGGGGGGGGGAGCTCGGGCTCACGCTCACCTCTGCAGCAGGAGCACGTGCAGAGCTCCAGGGCTCCCACTGGACTCTAGGTCTTTATTCTGCACACACCCCCGTGATACCACCGAGTTCTAATGAGGCCGCTCAGCATGCTGCCTCCAGACTGAAAACGCAGACGTCAATACGGGCAGTACATTAACTGTTCCCTCCATGCCTGAACCCCTCACTGGGTCACTCTGCGCCCCCAGCTCCTGCCCAGCCGCCACCAGCCCAAGAGTCTGCCAGGGTCCCACCCCCACCCCGGGCCTGGCTGCCCCAGTCCTAGTGAGCCCCGCTGTGCAGGGCCACCCCAGCAGGAGCTGGTGAGAGTGGACTCTGTATGATCTCCTTGAAGACAGGGTGGGGAAAGGGCGTGGCCACACATGCATGGACTTGGATTGGGGACACTGCCCGCTGCTGAGTGACAGCCACCAAGCCTTCTGCTGGGCCTCCGAAACCTGCAGATCTTGGCCCCGCCCAAAGAGGGTGGAGGAGCCTTCTCCTGTGGTTCTAACCTTCAGCCCCCAAACCCCACCACTCTGCTGGGTGAAGCCATGTCCCTGTAGCTCTCAGAGCTGGCACCAGGTTCTTTGACCAGCATATCGCCCCACTCTGGGCAGCGTCTCTGCAAGACACTCCACCCCCAAGCACCCAGTCCTCCAAACTGTCTCTCTGGGCCTGGCTGCCCCCATGGACACAAGCATCCTGCGTGTGGCCTCCTGTCATGGTCTGCAATGTCCTTCAGCCATCAGCATGACAGCATGCCCCAGGAGCCCTGGCAGCATCATGGACTATGCATTGAGCTGCCAATCATACGGTCAGTGGTTCAAACCCACTAGTGACTCCGGGTGAAAAAGAGGCTCCTGCTCCTGAAAAACTGACAGCTTCGGAAACCAACCAGGGGCAGTTCTGGTTATGGAGTGACTACCTGACTCTTGGTTCTCAGTGTGCTGAAGGGGGCCAGCCTGGTGACTTGTCCTCTTTTTGAGGAAACTGATTTCACAGACTGTTCTTGGCAGGGCCGCCCGGCTCTATGTTTCCACCAGCCCTGGACATGGCACTTGGCAACTAAGCACAGAGGCGGCAGCTCACAGGACCAGGGAGACATGGCCGTCTGCTTCCGGTCGACTGGCAGCCCACAGGGCTGCTGCGAGCCAGAGCCAGCTTGGAGGATGGTGTTCCAGCACCAATGCAAGGATGCCATCTGCCAGCTGTTAGTGACGCCATCACTGGTGGTGCTGCCGGCTAGGCACTAGATGCCTAACAGCAAGACAGGCAGTTCAAACCCACCAGCCGCTCTGCTGGAGAAAGACGAGGATCCCTATGTATTTGCAGGCTCAGAAAGTGCAGGCTCAGAATCTCCCGATGGCAGCTTTCTGGTCTGAGGATGAAGGGCCACCAGTCTTCTGTCCGTCGGTCCTCTGTGGTGGCTGGTGAGTTGCTCTGATGCTGGAAGCTACACCACCATTATGTCCAAGGCAAGCAGGGTCACCCATGAAAAACAAGTTACAGCAGAGCCTCAGGATGACGAGCAGGGGCGGGAGGCAGCAGAGAAGTGGCCTGAGGAGGCAGCAGCACCGGCTGGCACAGTGGAGACACTCCTGCTGTAACTGGGGAAGAGCAGTCCCCACAAAGCGCCTCCACCTCAATGAAGCGGGAGAGAGCAGCGCTCTGGGGACCTTCCTTTGTTGATAGGGCACAAGGCAGGCACTGAGAAAACGTAGCTGCAAACGCCCATCCATCATCGGGACGTGGGATGCACACAGCACGGGTCAAGGGGAGGTGGGAGTGGCCAAGCAGCCATGGCACACTTGGGGAGTGGTGGCCAAGGCGTCAGTAAGCTGCAGTGGCCCGGCACTGGCCATTTTCAATCAGATGAGCGTGTGAGTCGTGGGAATGCTGGGAATGAGCAATGGAAGGAAAACGAGGTTGCCTTTATCATCACACAGCGCAGTCTTCCAAGGTCTGTGCTGGAGAACACTGCCAGTCCCAGGCGACGTCTACATGCCTACACAGAAGGCCAAGCTACTTAGTTCTACCTTACACCCCAACCACGAAATGCCAACGCTAAGGAGATGGAACAGTTCTGCCCAAGTGTGCCATGTGGGTGCCCGCAGGTAGAAGACCCACCAGCCTCGCTGATGGAAACAACAGAGATCACCTGCCGGAGCCCTGCAAGCCCAACTCCGCATCCATTGCAAATGCCTTTTCTCAACACCACCAACTGCGACCAGAGACCATGCAAGCGGAACTCTCCAGACGAATTACCAGGAATCAATTGACTCATCCACCAGGAAGGTGGTGGAGAAGTTCAGGCCAGGGGCCGAGGGCAGAACAATTACATATACCCAAATGCGGTCTGAAGCCAGAAGAACTTAACAGCAAAAGGCCCGTGAGGCTAACGGTTTGACCTCGAGCACACCCTCCCTGGACTCAGAGACCATCTGAGAACAGCTGGGGCACATTTACTACAAAAGAGCACGGCCAGGCAAGTGGAGGGATGACATCAAGCCATGAGACATGAAGAAAGCAAAAGGTCATTAAAAAGGGGGGGGGAACCCTTAATGGGTGTGAGGGGAGACTCTCAAACTTGCTCTTGAATGAAGAGCAGCCACAGTGGATGACGGAACTGGTGAAGTGAAAGAGCTGTGCTCAAGGGCTTCACGGAGGCTGAAGAGGACAAAGTCCAGCATTCTAATGAGACCCGCAGACAGCCCCGCAGGTAGAACGCCACAGAGGAGAATTGAAAGAGCCCAAGAATTCTGTGGGGAGCAAGAGAAGACGCTGGGAGGGACACACCACCGCAGAGAACTGGTTGGTGCTTGGCCATTTGGAGTGGCATGGGGTCAGAAGTGACCTTGGACTGTGGCGGTGCTTAGACTGTCCACTGCAAGGTTGGCAGTGCACACCCACGAGCTGCTCCTTGGGAGAAAAGTGAGGCTGCCTGCTTCCATAATGATGCACAGCCTTAGAAACTCTACACAGGGCCCTGTGAGTCGAAGTGCACTCGATGGCAGTGGGTTTGAACTTCTTAAAGGGGACGAAGAATGGGTGAGGCTGGGTGGACCAGAGAAACAAATTGAGCGACACTCATATGTGTAAAAAAGAGAAGTGTCTATCAAGAAAGTGTCCCAGTCCAGTCCAACTCAAGTCCTTACGTCCAATATTAATGCATAAGTCCCTGCTCAGACTCAAGCAGCCACAAGCAACGATGCGGAATACAGGAAGATCACAGGCTGGTGGGCAGAGTCGTGTGGATCCAAAGTCAATGGAAGTGTCTCAGGGCTCCGGTAGCTCTCCAGTCAGCAAGTAGGAAGGTCAAGGAAGAGAAAGAGAGAGAGAGAGAGAGAGAGACCTCCAGAGAAGTAGGTATCTCAGTTGCACCTCCAAAGGAGGTCACCAGGCTGGGACCTAACTGACAGGCTGAACTCTACCCACATCTGCTAACAGGTGCCATGTTGGCACACAAAAAGACTAACATCACAGAGAATCAAACGTGACGCTGTTTAAGGCCGATTCTTCTGAGGCTGAGGTCAGACATGCCTCTGCTCTCTAACCTTCTTTACCGATTCTGATGGCAACCGTCTCTCCCACTGCTCTCTCTGCCTCTTGGCTGGGTTAGATAACACGCTGCAATGGGCACATGGAACTCAGATACCACACGCATGATTATGGGGCCTCTGAGGGAAGTTAGCAGGCTACGACTCAGGATCAGAAATGCTTAGGACACAGTTCTTTGATCCATAGCGTCCAACATGCCCCCTAACCACTGTCCTGCTCTGGCAATGATATAAAGCTCTTTCACTGCTGCCTGTAAATGCTCAGCAGGCACTCCCTTCTGAGGCCTGAGTCTCAGCCCAAAGGCATCGAGCCCTGGCTCAAACCTCGCCCTACCAGGTAAGTGCCTGGAAGCACACTCACTCCATAAGCAAAGCTCCTACCGCCCAGGACACTCAGCCTTCTCATTCTGTGCGCCCGGCGACTACTGCCCCGACTCCCGCTCATGCTCTTGGTTCTGCTGCCGCTGGGACCACCGCTTCTCTGCTCCATCTCCCTGTAGCTCGCCCTGCCACGGCTCTCTGCCTCCAGGATTGAGGAGGCCAGGCACAAAGCTATCTTGGGTTCCAGAGAATGTGCTCTGCTCCGGGTTCTTCTTTCTGGACGGTAGTGAGATCCTCTTTCTTCTACTTACAGACCCGGTCAGTTGGATCAGGAAGAGAGAAGCAGAATGGATGCGAATGGATGACGGTGCCAGGAGATCACTGAAAGTACCATGGGCGGCCGGAAGAGCCAACAGATCTGTCCAGGAAGAGGTGCGTACAGCAGCAAGGATGGGGAGCCTTTGTCTCATGTACTTTGGACAGGTTGTCAGGAGAGACCTGAGAAAGACATCGTGCTTGGTCAAGTGCAGGGGCAGCGAAACAGAGGCAGGCCCTCGATGAGAATGATGGACACAGTGACTCCAGCCACGGGCTCAACCATCACAACAATTGTGCGGATGGTGCATGCCTGGGCGGCACTTTGTTCTGTTTCACACTGGGTCGCTGTGAGTCGGGTCCACACCCCCTAACAAGAACAAACACGGCGGGATGGCATGAGATGGCAAAAGTCTGCCTGTCACCGCCTGCCATGGGGCCATGTACCTGATTTACATTATGAGCAAAGTGTCTAATCCAGTTGCCGGGCGGCCACGCTGCACACTTGCAGAGTCCTGCGCAGTCATCTGGAAGGAATGACAACAAGGAAAGCTCCAGGAAGAACTCACCTGCCCGGCGGCGGCGGCAGCAGCACGTGACCCGGAAGCAAAGGTGCGGAAGGCAGAAGTACTAGCTGCCCTGGCTGCGGTCACAGGGCCAGGAAGTGAAGGAAGACCAATAGCTATGTCTCAACAAACGATGCAAAGCTGGCCGGCTCCCCAGCCTCGGCCGACCAGTTTGAATGGTGACCACCTGGCCCACAGATCGGAGAAGATCCACCTGTGTGCCCATTCCAGAAAGGTGAGCCAGAAGACTGTGGAAATTATCAAGTAATATTATTAAGCCACATGCAAATAATATTTCCCTGAAGATAGTTCAAAAGTAGTTGCAGCAATCTAGCAACAGGGCACTGTCCAGAATGCAAGTCCCATTCAGAAAGGACTTGGAAGAAGGATGTCATCGGTGAGACCTGGTGGATCTTGATTGCAAGCAGAGGCGTGTACTTGTGTTTTAATGACTATGCAAAGGGGTTTGGCTGTGTGGGTCATAACAAATGATGGTTCACATTGAGAAGCCTAGGAAGTCCAGAATGCTTCATTACGCTCATGCGGGACTTGTACACAGACCAAGAAGCAGTCGTTCAATCGGAAGATGCGAACACTCGTGGCTTAAAATCAGGAAAGGTGTGCACCGGGGTTGCATGCTTTCTCCATAGCGACTCCATCTGTGAGCTAGGCAGAGCACCCGAGGAGCTGGAGTCTATGATGGGCACAGCAGCAGGACCGGAAGAAGGCTAGGTCACCACCTGTGACATGAAGGTGTCACAGCCTTGCTGGCTCAAAGGGACGGAGATCAAAGACTACGGACGACAGGTCATCACACAGCGGCAGAACATCCTAACCACAGGGTCAGTAGGCCCCATCGAGCTAAATGGAGAGAGGAGTGGAAGTTTCACCAAGTTGGAGGCACAATCACTCAAGAAATCAAGCGGCGTGTGGGATTGGGCAAATCTGCTGCAAAACACCTCTTTGAAGAATTAAACAGTGCCCTGGTGGAAGACTGGGTTGTGTGTTGGGCTGCTAACAGCAAGATCAGCAGTTCAAAACCACTAGCCACTCCGCGGGAGAAAGATGCGGCTTTCCACTTCCTGTGTAAAGATGTCTCAGAAACCCACGGGTCACTCCCTGGGAGGGGGAGCCCCTCAATGGCAGTAGAGAGTGTTCAACAAGAGAGGTGTCTCTGTGAGGACTAGGGGTGTCTGAGCCACCCCGCCGTATTTCCAACAGCCTCACGCGCATGTGAGAACTGGGAGTGAACGCGTAAGGCCTGAGGAGACCAGATGCATTCGAATGAAGCTGTGGAAAGTAGCACGGATGGCCAGACGACAGACAAATCTGTCTTGGAGGAAGTACAGCCAGAATGCTCCGTAGAAGCAAGATGGCAAGGCTTTGTCTCAGGGAATGTGGATGTTATCAGGAGGAACCAATCCCTAGAGCAGGACATGGTGCTTGGGAAAGTGTAGAAGACACTCGCTCGACGAGACAGGCAGGTACAGGGCGGCAGCACGGCGACCGTCGTGGCAGTGGCGCAGGACCAGGCTGGGCTGTGCTGATGTGCACTGGTCCCCCTGCACCAGAACCAGCCTGACGGCACCACCAACAACAAGCAATGGGGTGGGTTGTGTTTGTTCCTGTACTTCTAGACACTTGTGAGTCTTTACTTAGGAGAAATGTCTATTAAAACTTGGTCAATTTCTTTATAACGTGGGTATTCCCTTTTTACTATTCGTGTGCTAGCAATTCCTCACATGTTCTGGACACAAGGCCCCCGCATCGTCACTATAATGGTTTAGCCATAGCATTTTTTCATTGAAAAGTACGAATCTCTAATTTTGTTGTTCATTCGCAGGACTTGTTTTGGCTATATTCTTGGTCCCTTGAATTTTAAAATGGATTTTAAGTTAAGCTCATCAATTTCTACAAAGAAGCCAGCTGGGATTGTGATAGGAATTCACAGATCAGTTTGGATATAATTTCTACCTTAACAAGATTCAATCTTCTAATTAATGAGCACAGTGGATTTTTACATTTATATAGATTTTTCATTTCTTTCAACAATGTGTTGGGACTTCCAGGGCGCAAATATTGAACTTTTTTGTTAAATTAATACTTATTTCATTAATGTTATTGTGAGTTGGATTGTTTAATTTCATTTCAGATTTTCATCACAGGTATAAAAAAGTACAACTGATCTCTGTAGTAGACTTTGTCTCCAGAGGCTCTGCTCCATCCCTTTATTAGATTGCTCCGGTGCGCGGTTCGGATTTTTCTGCGTCAAGGCCATGTCGCTGACGGAGCAGATGCAGCTGTTTTCTCCTTTGCAGTCTAGGAGCCGTTTGTTTTGCTCCTGTCTGTCCGTCTGATTTCTTCCTGCACTTCCTTGGAGGGAGCCTCCAGTGACAGGCTGCATGGAAAAGTGAAGAGTCTGGAGCTGCCTGTCCTCTTGGGGATCACGGTGCGACCAGGAAGTCAAACGGGAGCTGAGAATGCTCTTGACACGGAGGGAAATGGAGTGAGCTAGTCTGCTGGTACAATGCTGCTGATAACTTGGTTTATGGAAAAAGCCCAAATGCGACAGCCAACCCGGTCCCCTCCTGGCAGTAAAATTCCCTTTGAAACTTAAGAATGTTCTAATTCAGCAAGTTTGGAGGTACAAAGCCACCTGGGCAGGCAAGGCCTTTGGGGAAAGGCGTGGAGCTGAGAGACCTTGAGGGAGTCTCGGGGCGGGCCTCCTGGGTCCATTGTGAAACTCCTCGGAGCCCTAGTGGCCTGGCCCGGTGGTGCCAGCACAGAACTCGCTTCCTCCTCCCTGAATCTCGGGAGCAGTTTAGGGAGGTCTCAAGACGCTGCTGTCTTCGGTCAGGCGCTTGCAGAATCAAACTTAGAATGTCTCGAATCAGCCTGGCCTCTGTCGTTGGCTGACACAGGGGCGGGCGTCCTGGGTGAGAGCGGGGCGTCACTCTTTACTAAGAAGGAAGCCCCTCTACCCTCCGTTTGCTCCGTGTTTCTGTGGGACTTTGTCAGGTCTCTCTGCGGCATTGCCTGAGATGGTCATGTGGTGTCTGTCCCCTGTCCTGTGAATATGACGTGCTACACTCACTGACTCTCACGCATGAAGCCGATCCTGGCTGGTGGACAGAGATGACATGGAGAAGTCTGCTTTTTCGAGATGTTGCTGCATGTGGCATGTCAGGGCAGTGCTGGGACTCTGCCATCAATGACATCACAGGGAGTGGGGACTGGCTTGCTGGTTTCGTTTCTTGTGATTAAGGTCCGTGTCTAATCTTGGCATCAAGATGATCGTCAACTCATAAAACTAGAGTTAAAAAGCGATTCCTCATGTGGTTTTAAAAGCTTATGATGGATCACTGTCGAGTCTATAAACATTAAATAGAACTTACCACAGTAAGCCATCGGTCCTATGCTTTTCTTTGTAGAAGTTTTTAATTACTAACTTAATCTTTTTAGTATTTGTTATACCTCTATTCAAAATTTCGGATTTTCTTGAGTTACTTTCATTAAGTTTTATTTCTAGGAATCTTCATTTCATCCACGCACCCCGCGTTGCGGGTGTTCAAGTGCTCTGAGTCCTCCCAAATCAAACACCCCCAAACCAAGCCCACACAGCTAAGAGCTGCCGCACTGGACTTCCAGCTGCCCCCATGATCGCAGGAGCCAACCACGGGACCCTCTTGTAAAGAAGCTGGTGTGTTTGAACTGCTGACCTCGGAGCTAGTAGCCGGTGCTTAGCCACTGTGTCACCAGGAGTCCTGCTGTCTCCCCACAGAGCTGCGAACATTCCTACAATTCTCCATGACCTTCATAACTTGAGGCGCATCTCCTACTCCCCTTGGTCCTCTGGCCAAAGGCTTATCAATCTTTTTTTTAAAAGTCTTTCAGACAGCCGACATTGTCAGCGCTGGTTTGGTCTATCTGCGTGGTTCTAGGGTCTCCACGTTGCTCTCTTCCCCTTTGTATCCCTTCGGTGCTCCTGGACGAGGGTTTGCAGATCCGTCCTTTGTGCCGTTTCTTAGACTGGGAGCTTAAGCCACTAATCTGACAGCTCAGTTAGCCCGGCATTACAGCGAGAGCCTTCTCCCTGTGTACGACTCTAGCTACTGCCCGTAAGCCTTGGCGTGTTCTGGTTTCATTTTCATTCATCTCCGGGGAATTCCTAATTTCCCCTGTGACTTCTTTGACTCGCTGCTACTTCAGAAAAGCTACAGAAACCCCACTTGTTTGTGAATGGCTCCAGTTTCCTCCATCACTGCCTTATAGCTGGTGCTGCTGCCGGGTGCCATCCGGTAGGTTCTGACCCATGGTGGCCCTGTGTACCCAAAATGAAACGGCCCCCTGTCCCGGCCTGTCCATACAATCACTGCTTTGTCTGAGCCCATGGTTGCAGCCCCTGTGTCCGCCCAGCTCATAGAGGGCCTTCCTCTCTGTCGCTGCCCCTCTACTTTACCCAGCATGCCGTCCTTCTCCAGGGACTGACCACTCCTGACAGCAGGTCCAGAGTTTGCGAGAAGGCATCTCAGCCATCCTTGTTTCTATGGAGCATTCATTTCCAAAACAGATTTGTTTGTTCTTTTTTTTTCTAACCATTTTAATGGGGCTCCTACAGCTCTTATAACATTCCATACATCAATTGTATCGAGCATATTTGTATATAGGTTGCCATCATCATTTTCTAAATATTTACTTTCTATTTGAGCTCTTGGTATCAGCTCCTCTCTTTTCCCTCCCTCCCCCTCCTACCTTTGGTAAATTATAAATTATTATTGTTTTTACTATAATTTCGCCCCCTTGATAAATTATAAATTATTATTTTCATATCTTACACTAGCCATTGTCTCCCTTCACCTATGTTTCTGTTGTTCATCCTCCTGGGGGGAAATTATGTGTCAATCATTGCAATCAGTTCCCCCTTGTCCCCCTGGTCCCCCCACCTTCTCCCTACCCTCCTGTTATCGCCACTCCAATTTCTTTTCCTGAGGGGTTTATCTGACCTGGATTCCGTATGACCTGAGCTCTTAACTGTACCAGTGTACATGCTCCAGTCTAGCCAGAACTGAAAGGCAGGGCTGGGGTCATGATTGAGAAGGGTGAGGAAGCTTCAAAGAACCAGAGGAATATTGTGTGTTTAATCAGTGCTATACTGCGCCCTAGTTGACTCATCCCTTCTCTGTGACCCTTCTGTGAGGGGATGGAGCAGTGAGCAAACAACGCCATAGACAGGGAACAACCAGGGAATCAAAATTAACAATGAGGAGGACATAGATATCCCAGTGCTGTTGCAGTGACAGAAATCTAACTGAGAGGAGGCGGAGGAAGGGTGAGTGTGATGGTGGGGAAGGGGGAAGTTGAAAGGAAATAGAGGAAAGATCTAGGAAGCAACGCTATGGATACAAGTATAAGCATAGGTGTATACTTATGTCAATATATTAATTCATAAAAATAGAGGTATTGGCCTATGTGCATATGTCAATACATTGAGGAAGCAGATGGACTTTGGGCCTCTGCTCAAGCCCTCCCTCAACTCAAGAACACTTTGTTCTAATAACCCAGCATTCCGTGATGCTCACCCTCCCAACATGCTCTCTGAAGACAAAACGGGTGCATAAGCAAATGTGGTAAAGAAAGCTGATGGTGCCCAGCTACCAAAAGATTCAGGGTCTGGGGTCTTAAAGGTTTGAAGTTAAACAAGCAGCCATCTAGCAGAGAAACAACAAGCCCACATGGAAGAAGCACAGCAACCCGACGGAGTCAGGTGTCAGACACCAGAAGACCCAAACAAACAATCACCTCCATGAGAACAAGGGGGGCCAGAGAGGAGACCCAACGCCCCTCTGTAGACAGTGAGCTCTGTCTGCGATATTTGATCACTAGAGTCCATCATGGCCAGGGGGAACCTTCAGTTTGATGTCCATCCTTCTCCATTTACTGGACTCGTTTTATGGCCTCGCAGAGTCCATGCTGCGAAGTATCCCCCCACACACACGGAAAGAACATGTCCCCGCTGGCGCTGGTCACCACACACGTGCTCGGTCCTGTGAGTATGACGTGCTGCGCTCAGGTTAGGGTGGTGTCACCGCCACACGCACCTGTCTGCGAGAACCGCTCAGAGAAATCCTTCCTTCAAAGAGGAGCAGGACTGAGCTCAGAGGCTCTGCTCCACGGAAGCGGGAATGGGGCCAGAGGCGGATAAAAAGGCTGGAGGGGAAGCCTCCTTCTCCCATGGCCGTTTGCTGGCCGTGATGACTGCAGCAGGGTGACAAGGGAGGAGTGGACGGAAGGAGAATGCTCCCTGGGTGGTGTGGTCTGCGAAAGGGGACTGGGATGTGTTGTAAATGCCTGTGGAGAGTTCTGGGTCAGCTAGCACGGGGTTTCCTAAGGAGTACAGGTGGGGATTGACGGCAGAAAAGGAATCGTAAGAAATGCTCACGTGTCACCACCCCAAGCAGAAGAGGAGAAAAGCTAGAAGGGAAAGAGCAAGAAATGCAGAACAGTCACAATCACGGCTCGGATTAACCCCGCAACATCGAGGCAAGCCAAGCTCACTGCCATTCAGTGGCTGCCATCTCCTGGCGACCTTGGACGACAGGGTAGAACTGCCCCTGTGAGTTGTCCGAGCAAGGCTGTAACGCTCTCTTTACAGAGTAGAAAGCCCTGTCTTTCTCCCTCGGAACGGTGGGTGGTTCCGAACTGCTGACCTTATAGTTGGCTGCCCAAGCCATGACCACTAGGCCAGGGTAGCTGTAATCACGAAGCACAGTGGATCGTGAAAGACAGCGGCAGCGGGGTTCGCTTTAAATAACGAGACCCACCTATACGTTGACTCCAAGGAGTGACCAGAGGAGGAGGGAGGGGGCAGGGCAAGTGGTGCCTCACTGGCACTTCTCCAAGCAAGCTGGGCTTCCCAGACAAGGGGGGGCGGGAATGGACAAGGTGGAAGCAGGACCAGGGACCAGGGGAACTGTCAATAAAGGAAGGCAGGCCACAGGCTGCCGAACACACAGGCCGCTTCCCCCGCAGCACACACAGGCTTTGACGCAGATGAGCCCAACAACGCAGCGCTGAGATGAACGATGCAGAACATGGCAGAGCGGCGAGGAGAAATACTGACTCCCCGCAGAGTCAGAGACCTGGACGCGCTGCTACCAGTGCCTGATAAGTAAGGAGGGCAGGGAGTCAGCGAGGACGCGCCTAAGCTGAAGAGTTCCACCAATCGATGGGGCCTACTGGACACTGAGGAAACCTTCCGGCCACGACTGCAGAGCAGCGTGCCGCTCGGGCACACAGACACGCACACACCAAGGTGGACCACACACCCTCTGCCACACACACACCACGCACAAAGGGGAAAGGATACAAAATATGCACTTAGACCATAAATGGAATTAAACTTAAAACTGGAAAAATTGCTTTTTTTTAAATCATTTTATTGGGAGTTCGTACAACTCCTATCACAATCCATCCATCCATCCATTGTTTCAAGCACATTTGTTCATCTGTTGCCATCATCATTCTCAAAACGTTTTCTTTCTACTTGAGCCCTTGGTATCAGCCCCTCATTTTCTCCCCTCGGAAAGACAGCTTTAAAATCTTAGGACGCTTAGAGATTAAACAGAAAAACCATCAGTAATACAGGGGTCCACAAAGGGTCTTTTGAGAAGGTTGAAAATATCTTGAACTAGATGAAAAGGGAAACAGGGTTGATAAAATAACCCGCACACACACACACACAGCACAAGCGGTTCCAAGAGGACAGTCCTCAGCGCGGGTGCGCGTCTCAGAGAAGCAGGCTCCAAGGCTGACGCAGGCTCCAAGGCTGACGCAGGCCTCGCGGACCTGGAGGGCCTGTCTCAAGCACCCCCCCCCCCCCGGGAAGGATCTATCGCACTAAAGCCGGGGCAAGGATGTTTGGTGTTCTTGGGGCGCATGGAGCTGTGTTGCCAGGAGACCGCTGTCGGATGGAAACGTGAGGTGCCGGGAGAAGGACCACGTGCTACAGAGGCAGGACGTGGGCACGCGCTGCTGGGAGAACGGCGCCAACCGACATGCAGGTGGCAGCCTTGCCACAGAGATGCCCATCAAGCCTCCAACCAGGCCTTGCTGGAGACCAACAGACTGACTCCAAACTCGGAACCAGGGAGATCATGACCTGACCTGAGGCCTCGCAAGAACTACAGCCATCCAGATGGCACGGCAGTGAGGAAGTGGGTCACCAGACCGAAACAGACCCACACAATTGCAGTGACTGGTCTGGGCATGGCGGTCCGTGCTGGGCTGGGTCAGCAGTTCAAACCACCAGCCACAGTGACAAACAACAGAAACGGGGGTAAAGGGAGACAGCAAAAGGTGTAAGATATGAAAAGAGTAATTTATAATTCATCAAGGGTTCCTGAGGGTGGGAGGGTGGGGGAGGGAGGGAAAAATGAGAAGCTGATACCAAGGGCTCAAGTAGAAAGTGTTTTGAAAAGGATGATGGCAACAAATGCATAAATGTGCTTGACACGATGGATGTATGGGTTGTTCTAAGAGCTGTAACAGCCCCAACAAAATGATTTTTTAAATCACCAGCTGCTGAGCGAGAGGAAGACGAGGCTCTCTGCCCCTGTAAAGAGCCACTGTCTTGGAAACCCGCAGGGGCGGTCCCGCCCGTCCTGCAGGCTTACCATCAGTCCACTATGACCCAATGACTGGCTGGATCTGGAGCTGGGAGGCGGTCCTTACAACTTTCCAAAAATGTACCTCGGACTAGATCTGACACTTAAACGTGAAACACAAAACTACAAAACTGCTGGGAGAAAAGTAGGATATGCAAAAAACCAGCATTTGACCCCAACCCTGACTCAGATGGACTTGGCCCCAAGTTGTTTGGTTTGTAGATCCCCTGGGCGGAGGGGGGAGGGAGGGAGGGAGGGAAGAAGGGAGGGAGGGGGAGCGGGAGGAGGGCAGCAAGTAGCTGCAGTACAATGGAGAAAGGAGCCCTGTGGCACAGTGGGTTGGACACTGGGCTGCTAACGGCAGGGTGGGCAGGTCAAACCTACGAGCTGCCCAAGGGAAACCAGGCTGCCACCTCCCATAGAGAGTTACCGTCTCATCCATCCATCCATCCATCCATCCATCCAGGATTGCTGAGTCGGTATCACCTGGACAGTAGTGAGTGGGTGCTGGCCAGTGGAGGGTCCCCACAGCCCCTGGGGCACAGTGCCCCAGCTCAGAGCCTCTAGGCTGCAAGGGGGCCAACCGCCCCAGGGAAGGAGTGGATGTGCTTTGGCGCCAAGATGTATGCAGGGTGGCATGCCAGTCCCTCCCCACACAAGCTTCCTGCAAACATCACTTTGAGGGGAAATGACAGGCGGAGTCTAATGGACTTAATTTAAACGTACTGAGAAGCCCAATGCGCTCAGTAGGTCCCAACTCCTGACAAGCACGCCAGCCAGAGGCACTGCCTCTGAGGGTTTCCCAGACAACATGGAGTGCCGGTGGGCTGCTCAGTGAAGTTGTGCCCTTAAAACCTGCCAGTCGTTCATCAACTCGGGACTGGGACCCTCGAGGGCGCTGTGTGCGCAGAACCCAACCCGGCGTGGGGTCTGGGTAAGAGTGGTGCTGGACTCTAAAGCGCACCGCCAGGCCTTCCCAAAGGAACAGCTGGTGGGAATGAGCGCACACCGCTCCTTGGGCAGCCAGGCACCTTAGCCACAGTGCCACCCAGGCACACAGTGAGAACTGTCCTCACGCCACCGCCAGGCTGCTCGGGGACATGGCACCTGTTCCCCAGACAACATTCAGTGACACCCAAACCCACATCTCTGCTTCTGCCATGACCCATGGTGACCAAGAAGGCCGTCTCATTTCTAATCCAAGGTCATGCTCTAAGAGGCTGATGGCAGATGGCCTGGAACCACAGTCTCGATGCAAATTTACACACTGCCGGGGAGTGGGGTGGGGTGTGTGTGTGTGTGTGTGTGTATACCCACTGGTGGCGGCGGCCTGCAGAGCAGAGGAGGAGAGGTGGGGGCAGGGCAAGGTCCTCTGAGGTGACACACACAGGACGACCGCGGGGCGACACTTAGCCTTCTCCAAAAGGCATGTGTTTCAGAGGAGAGCTGGGTCCGTGCCCATGCAGCTCTGTCCCAGGTACAACCCTCTGACGGGTCGGGGGCGGGAGGGCTGTGAGCAAGGGTTGTCACTCTTTCTTCCTTATATTTTATTTTTCATTTTTGTCATTTACAGCGACACAGCCCGACAGCGTGTTCTTGTGCGTGCACGTGGTGCATGTAGTTCTGATATGTACCTGTGCATGTCTGTGCACATGGTGCTGCACGTGTGCATGTGTCCCTGTGTGTGCCAATACGCACATGTGCACACAAGGCTGGGGGGGCATGTGTGTGTGAGCAAGTATGCACATGGCCATACATGCATTCTTGTTTGTGGGTGTAGATACACACAGGCATGGGTTGCACGGGGTCCCTGGGCTGCCCGAGGATACCACGTGTGGCAGCTCACCCCCAAGTCCCTCCCCTGGACGGCTGCTTGCCAGCAGAGGCAGTACTCAGCACGCGCTGGGGTGGCAGAGTGGGCTGCTGGGCGGTAGTTAAGATCCATTCAGTTACCGTGGAATTTCCATCTAATCGCATCTCTGTCCTTCAATTAGCACTCAGCTTGGAGGCCTGCTGGCAGCAGAGGCCCCAGGTTGTCGCAGTGAATCTGTGCTACCAGGCGAAGTAGGAGGCAGAGCGGCAGAGACCTCAGAGCCCCACCCACCACTGACATGTCGTTAGCTCCAGGTGACAAGCCCTCCCAGGGCATCATAAATGGAGAGCCATGCAGCTCCTCTGCCATGGCCCTCCTCGGAGGGCACTCTGCCTGGCGACCCAGCTCTCCACAGCCCAGAAGGCAAAATGGTGAAAACCACCATCACACAGGAGCCAGCCACTGCCGAGCAGGGGTGAGGCAGGCAGTGACGTCAACCCAGGATGGCGTGAATGGCACCAAAGACAGGGTGTGGCCCACCTGCTCTGCCCCCAGAATCGTGCATGGTGCACAGACAAGAAGGGGCTCATTCACTGATGGCCAAGAAGGGTCAAGGTGCACAGGAGGGAGAAGACCAAAGGGCCTTATGAACCAGGGAGCATCCAGCCTGCACATCCAGACCGGCACTGTGCCCGCCGGCACACCAGCATCCTGCCAGGGCTCTGAAGGTGTGGCGAGCAGGGCAGCCAGCACTGGTGAAACGAGCACGGTGGGCACCCGCCGAGCTAGGCATCGGCTAACTGGAGCAACGTCAACAGCCGGAACTCACGGCATGTGCCCCAGCCAGGCGCTCCCGTACAAACTTCAGCGCAGGGCCTCAGGGTGGACAGCCCGACGCTGCTGTGGGACTACGCCATGAACTTACCTATGTGCTCACCGATGAAGACCACGAAGAACGGGGTGACGAGGTCGTTTATCCCCTGGACGTAGCCACTGGCAGGATGACGGATCGCCCAGATGAACAGGATCCTCTCGAAAATCTGAAAGAAAGGGGAGTAGGAGGGTGAGCACACGGGACACCTGGTGTCGTCCTCGTTGTGTCTGCGCAGAAGCTGCCGTGGTCCAGGTCAGGTGACGTCAGATGCACAGGCAGTGCTGCGACAGCCCTGGCTCACACCTCCCGCTGCCTGGATGCCCCGCCCGCCTGCCTAAGACCCAGAGCGCTCAGCAAGGCTCTGGAGGCTCTGGGTACCATCTGGTTCCCCATGGGTGAAGATCAGTGAGCAGGTGGGTGGACAGAAGGGATGGATGTGTGTGTGGTGGAGTAGGTGTGTAAGAAAGGGATGGCTGATTAGGTGGGTGACTCGGTGGGTGAGCAGATAGATGGGGGTTGGGTACGTGGGTAGATAGAAGGATGAATGAGTGGGTGGATGGGTGCATGAATAGGAGGGGTGAGTGGGTGAGCATACAGATGGGTGCTGGCTGGCGGGCCAAGTGTGTGCTCTGAATTTCTCTCATAAGGCAGGTTGTTGTTTTAAATTCCTGGATAAGCAACTCTAGGCCCTGGGATAGAGTAGAAGCAAACTATGAAACGAAATCAGAAAACCAAAACCAACCCGGGCTCCCCGCCAAACAGAGGCAGGTGGACCCCGAGACTGGCCTGGTCCCCTTCGGGTCTGGGCTTGCACTCGCCCCAGCGCAAACAGCATGCAGGTCTGAAGGGGCGCGGGAGAGGGAGGGGCTTCCAACCTCAGAAGCCCACAGAGGCAGCTGGACTCGGTCCTCAGGGCCTCTGTGCGTGGGCACAGACTGGATGGCCGTGTGGGAGGTGGTCCTGACACATTAGGAAAACCGGCCACTGGAGAGCCTCTGGGCAGCACTGGCCCAATCCCCAAGCCTGGAGAGTTAGCACAAGAGGGCTGGGACCAGCAGGCATGGGAGGGCGTGGCTCCGTGAGGCAGACAGAGTCAGCTGCTCGGGAGAGCCAGCAGGCAAGGCTGGATGGAAAGCTGATTTGCTTTAAGCCTTCACCTGGCGACTGGTGAGGATTAAAAAATCGTAATAAAGGTAAAAACGAACCCCCACCCAAGCATCTCCCATCACACGCACTCAGCTTAGAGACCTCCCCAGCCTCCCCCTCCCACAAGGCCACACCTACAGCTTGAGGAGCCACTGCAGGGGGTCCTGCCCACACCCACATTCCCACAGTAAACTGCCTGGTGGGCTTCCACACCTTCACCATGAAGAGTCCACCCCTCCCCCACCGGCCTGGCTTCGAAGCCCTTTACACTGTGCTAAGCTCTGGGCCCTCACTGACCCCGCCCACCCTCACTGACCCGCCCACCAACCACCTACAGGTGGAGACCTGAGGCAGCTCCATCACCTGCAGGAATAGTGGCATGTCCAAAGGAGCCAGACCTTCCAGAGGTCACTATATTCGTCCCCAGCAAGTCTTCCTACATCACCCAGGTTCCCACAAGTGCCTGGGTTTGGTGACTAGCATCCTCTGGGGGGATGTTTATAAATGAGGAAGGGGGCAAACCAGCTGACGCGCCTCAGCCCCAGCACATAGCCAACTGAAGAAAAACCAGCCCTGGAATCCAAGGCCCGGCCTCCAGCCCAGCCTGATGGCCGTGGTCACTCCAGTATGCCCTGTAACCCAGTTCTGATGGCCACAGTCACTCCCAGGTGTCGCCAGCCGGCAGCCCCCCAGCAGGGCAGGAAGGACACCAGAGAGCGAGCAGCACACTCTGGCTGGGCAGTCTTGCATGGTTTCCACGTTGGGCCAACAGCAATCCCGAGAGCTAATGTTTAAACAAGATAAAAACAGCTCCATCTGCTCACCCACTCACCCCTGCTATTCACCCATTCATCCTTCTATCCACCTACTTACCCAACCCCTATCTATCTGCTCACCCCCCGCCCCATCCACCTAATTGCTCAACAGCGGGTCTAAGTACTCCTCACTCAGTGACTCAAGGAGAGTGACACTGGCAGTACGGCCCTCGCTGGGAGGCCTTGCCGGCTGGGGAGGAAGCCAGCCATCAAGACAGGGCCGGGGCCATCAAGACAGGCAGGAGTGGACTACGGCACATCACTACTTGACCGAGGTCAGAGACCCAGCAGCCACAGTGCTAGCAGGCCCCACCGAGCCAGAGAAGAGCAGGCCAAGTCATCTGCAGGCCAGAGGCAGAGGTGGGGCTATGGGACAGGGCTATGGAACAAAACAGGGAGTAGGGCTCTGGGGCAGGGCTACAGAACAGGGCTCTGGGGCAGGGCTGCAGTGTAAGCTGGGGTAGAGATAGGGCTATGGAGCAGACAGGGAGTTGGAGCCCTGGAGAGGATTCCATGAAAGACCAAGCCCCGACTGCTTGCCAGGAGGCTCAGAGTCCAGAGTAGGCTGGCAGCAGTGACCAGCAGGGACTCCCAGAAGACTGGCCAGGAGAGGAAAGGAGCTTGGGACGTTCTGCAAGATCAGGACTGCACAGGACCTGGGGCTTTATGGATCATGCCTTGAGCTGCCCTCAGAGAGGGCCACGGAACAGGGATAGAGGGCTGCAGGTTGACATCAGACCCACAACCACAAGGGCGTGTGCATGCAGATCCTGTCCCCACCATACCCTCCCTAGTCTCAAGGGAGCAGGATGCCCATGTGGCCCTGGGGCCGTGGGGCTGCAGAGAGGCTGGGCACAGAAACAGCCCCTAACACAGTGCATAGTGTGGAAAAGACAAAGAGGGACCACCCAGGAGTCAAAGGCGTGTGCTTGGATGGGAGGGGTGTTCATCTGTCAGTCAACAGGGAGAAATTCCGAAATGATGCAGAAAGAGCCAGTGCCATGCATTCCAGCGAGCTAGCCTGCAGTCAACTGACTGTGGCTTCCTAAGAGCCCAGCGACTGTGTGTGTGTGTGTGTGTGTGTGTGTGTGTGTGTGTGTGTGTGTGTCTTGTACAAACTTGCCTGTGTTTGTGTCTGTGTCTGTACCTACGTCTGTGTGCTCCCGTGTTTGTCTCTGTAGGTACACCTGTGTCTGAAGATGCACACACATCTGCCTGTTTGAGTCCATGCATGAATGTCTGAGAGAGGTGGGGATACAAAAAGAGCCCCCTAAACACCACTCACACTGAGATGAGCAGACCAGGGCCAGGCGGGGTCTGAGGTAAGACGGGACGGGATAAGAAGGGTTCTCCTGTATCAGTTAAAAGTGAGAGATGTACAGACATGATGCCCCATTGAGCAGTGGACCTCGGCCCTGGGACACATGCCTGCACCCACCCCACAAGCCCACCCCCAGAAACGTGGCCTGGGGACATGCACACGCAGTGCAGAAGACTCCGTCAGGAGAGCTCCCAGCAACACAGTGGAAGCCGGTCCATGGGCAGCGACAGCTTGCAGATGGGCACTGGACCTGGCAGCTCAATGACAGAGCACACGGGCGGCCGCACAGCAGGGAGGAGCCGTGACCTGTAGCAAACAGCACTAGCAGCTGGAAACCTGACACTGTGTCCTAGAAGCACTGCACATCATTTCATTCAACCACCCAGACCCACAAATGTAAGCCTCCAAGCTGAAACGACACACAGCCGCAAGGAAATAATTCACCAAAACGAGAGTTACGGTTTGGAGAGAGGCCGGAAAGGACTTAAAAGGCAGTGACTGTCACTGGGTGCCATGGAGTCCGTCCTGACTCACAGCGACTCTCCGTATGACGACTACTCTCTCGGAGCCATAGGTGCAGCCCCTGTGCCCATCAAACTCGATGAGGGTCTTTCTCTTTTCTGCTGACCCTCCACTGTCTCAAGCCCGATGTCCTTCTCCAGGGACTGGCCCCTGTGGGACGGAGCTGCCTGTTCTTCTGCCCCCCGTGGGACCTGCAACGCACTGCACCAGCACCATCGTTCAAGCGCATCCATCTTCGATCTTCTTTACCCAGGTCCAACTTCCACATCACTAGAGGTGACGGAAAATAGGAATTGGGCCAGCCGCCCCATGGCTCTGAGTCCCAGTGTCGCTCTTTAACACGGCAGTGAGGGGCCTGTGCAGGTCTTCTGCCCCGTTAGCGCAGGAGAGAGTGTGGGTCAGGGGGTTATTTCTTCTGTTATGATGTGAAATTTTAATTTGTACATTCTGGACACCAGGCCATTTTAAGTTGTATGTGTTAGCAATGCTTCCTCCCACATTGTGGGTTATGTTTTGGGGGGTCCCCCTCCCACATTTCAGGAGTCTCTGGATTTCAGTGTGGTTTTTATTTACAAGGAAGCCTTTAAACAGAATACAGCCTGCATCCTTGGTCTTAGTCTACCATGTCATGTGTGGATTCTGCATTGCCCTTAAGAGTCCCTGCCCCGTCCGGGGTTCCAGAGATGGACTCTATAATTGTGTGTTCTTTTTCTGAAAGGTTGAAAATTTCACCTCTCACATTTAAGTCTTCAGCCCTGGGGGTTCACTGTTCATTTTCCTGTCTGACATCAATAAAAGATCTGCTGTTTGTTTTTTTAACAAATGAGCAGCATTCCTTGTTTCGCCCCTGACCTCCGGTCACCCCTTCCAGAGCGGCTACATCACCCCCGGCTCCGGCTCCTGGCATTCTACTGCTCCACTGGATGTGCCTGTTGTCGCTGTCAGTCCTGTCCAATCCGTTCCGACACCTTCATGCAAGTCACGTGGGTGCTGGAAAGAAAGCTCTGGCATCCTACAGGGCAAAATCCATCTTATTCTACAAGCATGTCTTCCCTGCCCTTGGCCCCTCTACACACTGACAACACAAGCTGACACACACACAAACACCCTACACACACAGTAGGATCAGCTAGCCAAGTGCCATTTGGAATCCTGGCTGGCACTGTTGTGGAGTTACACTGAAATTAATAAAGCAATCTGGGGGAGTGCGAGCATGTCTGGCTCCCTGGTGGTGTCGTGGTTACACGCTGGGCTGCAATTCACATGATCGGCAGTTCAAAACCACCAACAACTCTGTGGGAGAAGACGGGGCTTTCTACTCCCACAAACAGTTACAGTCTCTCCAGCCCACAGCGGCCCCACGCACAACAAAACGAAGCACTGCCCGATCCGGCACCGTCCTCACAAGCCCCCAGGCACAGCCACTGTATCCACCCATCTCGTCAGGGGCCTTCCTCTCTTCCGCTGCCCCTCCTCTTTCCCAAGCATGATGTCCTTCTTCGGGGACTGGTCTCTCCTGACGACATGTCCAAAGGATGTGAGAGGATGTCTCGCCTTTCTGGCCCTCTAAGGAGCACTCTGGACTCCTTCTTCTCAGAGAGATGGGTTTTCCCCATGGCAGGCCGTGGGGCTGCCACATTCTTTACCAGCACCTAGATCCCTCTGCGGTCTTCCTTAGCCGATGTCCAATGTTCACATGCATGTGAGGTGAGCGAAGGTTCCACGACTTGGCTCTGGCACACCTTAGTCCTCAAAGTAGCATCCTTGTTCTTCAAAACTTTAAAGAGGTCCCTTGCACCAGATTTAACTAGTGCAACACTTCTTTTGATCTCAACTGCTGCTTCCGTGATCACTGATTATGGATCCAAGTAAGACAAAAATCCTTCACGGCTTCAACCTCTATGTTTTGGTCTTCTTGACCCTGCGTTGTAATCCACACTGAAGACTGCAGGGTTAGTCCGAGTTGACTAGAGAAACACATTCATAGACATTCATGTGTGTATAAGAAAGAGCTTTATATAAAAGAGCAATTGTGTATTAAAAACATCCCAGCCCGGTCCAGATCAAGTCCATACATCCAGTATTAGCCCATATGTCCGATACTAGTCCATAAATTTCTCTTTAGACTCACACATCCATGTGATGCCGAATGCAGGAAGATCACAGGCCAGTGGGTGGAAAGTCTTGCGAATCCAGTGGCAGTAGAAGCATCTTCGCACTGGGAAGGGTCTCCATGTGGCTCCTTCAGCTCCAGGGCTCTGGCTCCATCAGTGTGTCTCCATGTGAATTCTCAACAGGAATGTGAAGCAAGAGTTTGTCCCGCTTTCGGGGAGGAATACAGAAGTTCCCAGAATCCTCAGGAGAAGGCCATGCCCACACAGAGGCCTCATTGGCTATGACCTGATTGACAAGCTAGACTCCACCCCTTCGCTCAAGTTGACAGGAGATTATGTAACCGCTACAGCTGCCATCCTTGATCTTGATCTTTGAAGACGTTCCAAATGAGCACAACGGAGTGTTCCGAAATTCCCATTCTTCTCACGGTTTGCCACAGTCTATTTTTGTCCAGAGTCGATGCAATACAAGTAAACATGTTTCTGGTGTTCTCTGCTTTCAGTCAGGATCCATCTGACATCGGCCATGACATCCCTTGTTGCACAAACTTCTGAATCTGGCTGAACTTCTGACAGCTCCCTGTCAATGTCCTGCTGCAGCCATAGTTGGATAATCCTTTAAAAAAATGTACTGTGCGCGATGCGATGCCATTATGGTACCTCGGGAGTGTGCGAGCACTCTGTTGGCACACCTGTCTTTGGAGCAGCACCAACACGGGTCTCGTCCAGTCGGTTGGCCAGGTAGCTGGCCTCAAAAGCTCCTGGCCTAGATAAGTGAGTGCTCCCAGTGCCTCTTCAGCATTCGGAATCATCTCAACGGGGGTTCCGTCAGTTCTCGGAGCCTTCTTTCTGGCTAATGCTGTCGGTGCAGCTTGAACTCGGCAAGGGCAGTCAATTCTCGCTCCGATGCCGCCTCCTGAAATTGTGGCTGTCAACTAGCTCTTGTTGGTACAGTGACTGGGTACACTTTCCAACCTCTCTTGATGCTTCCAGCATCGTGCCACCACTTGCCATTCAGTCTGTTGTGCTATGGGGCTGGTGTGTTGCTCTAGTTCTGGGAGCTGTGTCACTGGTTATTTCACAGGCCAGCAGGGTCGCCCGAAGCGTACAGGCTTCAGCAGAGCTTCCAGACTAAGAACAGACAACAGAGAAGAACTTTGGAGAAATCGCCGATGGAAACCTAATGAGAAGTAGGCTGAGAAAAGGAAAGGCAGGCTGCCACCGTCTGAAAACAAAGACTCAGTTTCCACCATCATGAACTCTCCTCAGAGACAGACTCGCAGTCAGCTGATCGTTTCTGACCCACAGTGACCCTGCAGGTCAGGGCAGAGCTGCCCCGTGGGCTTGAGGCTGGACATCTGAGGGGTGCGGAGAGCCTCATCTCTCTCCCTGGGAGCGGCTGGTGGACTCCAACGACTGACCTGCGGCTAGCCGCCCAACATGGACCACCCCACTGCTCTTCCAGGGCTCCCACACTGACCACGTCCAGCCATGGTGCAAACGGACCTGAAGAGCAAATAACAGAGCAAGAAGGCTGGGCACTGACCCTGAGATACAGGGGAGCAGCAAGGATCTCTATGCCCATCCCAAGGACCACGGGTGGTAGTGGCCACTTCTCTCCCCCGGGTCTACAAAGACTCACTCCAAAGGAGAAGTCTCCAAGGGGCCCAGCCTTCAGGGAAGGTGGTCCGACTATGGAGTGAAGTCCAGGAGATATGAATGACAGATGCCAGCACACCCACAGACACGCACCATGGGGCCAGGATGGCTTGGGGTGGCTGGTGACCATGGGAGGCCACCTGAGCACCACCGTCGACTACAGAGGCACACACACGTAGGTGCAAAACTTTACACCTTCTGGACAGAAGCAGGCATGAATACTTTTATGAGGTCTCTAAGGCGTTCATGAAGAAGCCCATCCTGCACTAGAGACGAAGGCAAACCTCAAAGCGGCAGGAATCAGTGGAATCCAAGTGAGAGGCTTCTACAAATGGACAGGTGGACGGACGGACAGATTGACGCAGCACTGGAGATGACTTGAAGATGGCTACTGGCCAAAACGCCTGGGAGAGCTCCAAAGAGAGGTGGCCCCACAGAGATGCCAGCTCACCACGACCCTCTAAGACAGGGCAGCACTGCCCCTGTGGGTCTCCGAGACTGGCCCTCTTGATGGGAGTGAACAGCCTCGTCTTTCTCCTGGGGGGCAGCCAAAGGCATAGCCCCTGCAGCACCAGGGCACAGATCGTACACACACACACACACACACACACACACACACACACACTCACCATATTCTTCAGCTACGTATCATAAAGTTATTTAAGACAAACTAGTGACTCCCCCCAGGGATTACATCCTCCTGGCCAGCCTCCCCAGAGCGGGCCGGCCCGAACCATTTCCAGGTGAAGCTCCTGGGCTGCACCCGTCCTGCTATAGCTCAGCACCCTGACTCCCACGAGGGAGCTCCGGCGGGCCTCTGCAGCCCCACTCCTCACCTCTGTCACTTTGGGCTGCAGAATCAGAGCCTCCGGGCTCATCCGGGGGATGTCGATGTGGATCTGGAGACGAGAGAAAGGGAGGTGCTTTAACAGGGGCGAGCGTCTACGAGCACTGTGAGGGCGGTGAATTGCTCGAGATCTCAGCCGTCCTCCCCGGAGACAGGAGCCCTTTTCTCCTGCTTCTCAGGAGCAGGGAGAGGACATCCAATGCCTACTCTATCTCACAGGGCTCATGTGGGCAGGGTGAGGCTCCCCGGCCACCCCCAGCCTGCATGCTCGACACCAGCCTGCGCTGACGGCTGGCCGCTGCCTGGCCTGGTCCTCCACCCGTGCTGCATGGGAAGCAGAAGGCTTCCCTCAGCTGTTCAGCAACAGGGCCCCCTGTCATTAGTGACCACTGACTTCCAGCTTCAAACACACCGACGCGCCCACACTGTCAGTGGTGCAGCTCCTTCTGGCAAGTCCTTGGGGGACCCGAGAGCATGTTGCCAGGGAAGCTTGAAGGGTGGCCCCAATTCCGGCCACCCTTTCTGTTGTCGTAATAGGAACTGCAGACAAGCGAGGTGTGGTGACCAGAAGAGGGTCATCTCCTGCCCTCTGTACACGGGGTGACCCATCCCAAGGCAGAGCCTGCCGCCACCCACCTGGCCAGGGGCCCACGGCACAGCACCCACGCCCCCATGAGGAGAGAGGCGGCATCCATCCCACCTGCCGGTACGTGTCCTGGTGGACTTCATCGTTCCTGGAGTCGTAGTAGTGCTCGATGAACGCAAAATACTCCTTCTGCTTTCTCTGCAGAGTGGCCGGTCTCCGGTCCACGTTGGCAGGAAGGTAACCCTGGAGAGAGAAGAGACACGCAGGCCAGGTGAGGGCGAGCTCACAGAGTCTTGATCCATAATGTGAAACTAACAGGTCCTCAGGGGCCGGGTGGAGCTGTGGAAAGGGAGAGGGAGTGGGCAAGAAGAACCAGGACACACCGAGCATCACGCGCACCCCCCACCCCCACTCTAGGCCCGGGGCATCCGATGCTTCCACCTCCTGGGACCACACTGGAGCGGGACGGCACCTGCTGTCAGGGGGCGTGGGTCCAGCACTCAGGGTTAGCAGAGCCCCCTCTCTTCTGCATCCCTCACACTTACAGGCTCTCGGAGTCTGTGCAGTCTTATGGTCTCACACTCAAAAACATACATACGTGCATTCTGGGAACACAGACATGCATGCAGGGACTTCGTTCCCAAAGAAACCCCACTCTCCTCAGCTCTTCAACTGCCCTCATGCATGCTACAAAAACATGAATCATCGCTGTAAACCTGCATGCGCCCCTGACCCGCTGCCCCCCGTATGTCCCTGTCTTGCTGTTCTCCAGGCCCTAGCCCCCAGAGGTGGCTTTCAAGATGCAACTGACCTCCTGCTTTACCAGGAGGGAAGGCTGTGCCACTGACCACAACAGCTCAAGAGAGGGCCAGGACTCACCCTGTCCACCTCCACCCCCGTCCTGTTCATGGTCCTGGGGACAGATCCTCTCTGCAAAGAGGACTCCTCCTCCCCAAGGCCCACACAGCTGTGCAGTCAGCAGACCCCACGGTCGCTGGGCCTCTCCCAGGCTCCTCTGCATCCTGGTCCAGCTCTGTCATGAGTGAGGAGCCCCTAGGTGGCACCAAGGCCAATTTGTGAACTACTAAACAAAGTCGTGGGTGGTTTGACTCCCTCACCCCCCAGGAACCTCAGAAGCCAGGTCTAGTGTCAGACCATCACAGACACGGGCCGCCTTGAGCCACAGCCGACTGGATGGCAGCGTGCAAAGCAGCACCTGCCAAGTAGAGGCCAGGACACAGGCTAGTGAGATGCGAGGCAGCTGGCACCTGCCCCACGAGCATGCCTGCACCCGGCTGGGAAGCGGCAGCCAGGCAGCACGCACTGGGGCTTCTGCCCAGAGCAGGCAGGCTGTGTGAATCAATACAAAATGGTTCTTCATCAAAGTCCAACAGGTCAACCTGGAAAGCTTGGGACCTGGAATGCAGACATGGCCAGGACCCCCTGAGCCAACAAGGCGGGCGCTGAGGCCAAGGGGTGAGCAGCAGAGAAGCCTGGGCAGGGGCAGCAAATCGCATTCCAAGGCCCGAGAACCCACCATCGCTAGAGCCACAGAGCAGGCTGGGTCCACCCTGGTGCCCAGGCCCCGGGCCGCCATAGGAATAGAAACCCGTTAGGAAGCGAGTCTGTCCAGCACTCAAATCAGGGTCGATCCAGGAAACACTGCCTGCTCCCCAGGATTGAGATTCAGCCCCCCGCCCCCCAAGAACATGGAGGGCGCAATCTGTGCCAGGGCTGAGGAAGCCACCCTGCCAGGGCAACCAGTGACTGTTAACATCAGTGCCATCTTCTGACGCCAGCACTTCCACTCACTGTTCTTAGAGCACCAAGTTTGCGGAAGGCTGTGGTTTACTGAAGGAGCCCCAGTGGCCTAGTGAGTTACAAGTCTGGCTGCTAACCACAAGGTCGGGTGTTCGAAACTACCAGCTGCTCCCCGGAGAAAGATGAAGCTTCCTGACAGCTCACGGCCTTGGAAACCCGCAGAGCAGATCTTCTCTGAGTCAGGGTTATCTTGAGGGTTTGAGTTTATGGTTTACAGAGCAAGCCCTAAACCCAATTCCAAGTCTCCACGTAAACTGAGCCTTCCCTGAACAGGAATTCTTTTTGACCACATGGGAATGGCCTTTCCCTTAGGTGGCAGAAAGTGGGTGAATGCCACTCATCTAGGCAGTCCAGGGTGGGGCAGCTGAGCCCTCAGGGTACCTGAGAGTGACATTCACAGAAACTGGGGTGGCAGCCTGCCAGTCAGAGGTCACGCCTCAGTGCCTTGGTCAGAGGGCCCTGGACCAATCACATGCAGCACAGGGGTTGGCACACTCTCAAGACGGAAGTCAATGCTGTCCCTCACAAAATCTAAGAACTGTTCGAGAGCCACAAACATATTTTTTACAAATGAGGGACATTAAAGCAACGTCCTAATTGAAGCAGTGACTGTCTTAGTCTTCATTTTCAAGTTCTGAAAGAGCTGCCCGCAGGGGGCTCCACCGAGACCAGCAGCTGGCAGACGCCGGGTGCCAGGAACACAATGGCTACAACAGTGCAAGGTCGCCCACCACTCCCTGGGAGAAAGACAGGGTCTTGGAGCCACCTGGCAGTCCCAGCCTGTCCTGCAGGGGTGCTGTGAGCCGGTGCCCGTGGAGGGCAGTGAGTCCGGCCTGGCTGGTCAGGCATACTGTGCGTGTCCCTAGCCCAGGCCCTCCAGCTTCAGAAGTTGCTCCCGCCTACAGCCGTGATGTGCGGATCTTCCATGGCAGCTTCCTTCTCCTCCCTGTGCCACTTCAGTGGCTGTTCTCCATGGATCCCTGGATGCCATGAGGACCTTGAACTGATGTTCCTGAGCCCAGGGGCAGTGTCTGTGCTGCTGCAGATTTACCGAACAGGCTTCAAAAGTGAAACTGAGATTTGGGTCTCTTTTGTCACCTGCACCCCACCTGGGTGACACTCCGCTATCACTGACTCCTCCCACATGTGAATTTAATACAAAGGTTTGGGTTTTTACCCTCGCATCAGAGGAGGAGGGCACAGCTGCCAGATGACGGCACAGCCTTGCTCACTGCCACCTTGTGAAACCAGGCTCGAAATATGCAGAGGACAGAAAAAGTTGTCCCTGCCAAAGGCAGTGGCTGACGGAGAACCTCGGCCAGGAGGCCACTGCCCCACCCCGAGAGAAAGAGGGGACTTACCGAGAGCAGCTTCCATGTGATGGGACGGACAGGCTTCGGGATCCCAGACCAGCTCAGCTTCCGCAGCTCCTCTGCCAACAGCACAGGGGACAAGGAAAAGCACAGTCACCAAGAGTTGGCCAACGCCCTGCCCAACGCGAGGGTGCCCAGGGAGAAAACACGCAGAGTTAAGGGACCTGCCACCATGACTAAAAGGGTGCTGGATGGTGTCTCCCAGGGAGAAAGGCCGCGGGGATGACCATGACAGGGTCCCGGCGCATCACACAGGTTCCCTGGGTAGTGCCAGGGAGGGCACACCTTCTCCCTTCCTTCCAAGGGGGGGGAGGGGTCTTAGGAACTGGGCAGACAGACACACAGACACACACACGGGAAGACAAAAGTCACTGCGAGAGGGCCCAGATGACTCCTGGCCAGGACGTCAGCCTCTGCCTGGCACCGAGCCCACAGCAAATGCCTGTACCCAACAGCCACCCGTGTCAGGAGGGTCATCCAGAAGACCCCAGAGCCAACTGTTCCCACCCATACCTCCATCTCCCAGATGACATCCTGGGAGCATCCTAGGCCAATGAGTACCTGACCCAGAGGAGCCAGCTTCTGGCCACTGCCCTCCTCCCAGCTTTTCTGTCCAGCTGTGGGTCTGTCTGTCTGACTGGCAGTGACCTGGGGGTAATTCCCGAACCCCACCAGGCCCTAGGTGCCTCCCTTCCATCTGCAGGTTGACCAATACCCATCCCATCCCACAGACGCTGAAGCAATTATTTCTGTCCTATAAGTTAGGGACCTATCAAGAGACGCGTCTATAACTGCTAGGAGCTAATGATGAGTACTAGGAAAGAAATGATTAAAAAGAAGGCTTTGGTAATCTAATCAACAAAACGCGATGTCCTGACATCTAATCTTTTCCCAATTACAACAGCCTAAATAAGATGAGGACGGAATAATTGGGCAAGAGGATGGCGACAGCCTGAGCTCCACTGCAGTCCCTCCCAAAGCTCCCTGATCTCACAGCCCCTGGGGGTGTCCTGACAAGCCTGAGCTGAGCATCTGAGCACCAACCTTGTGCTTTCTGCCCATCTTGCTCCCAGAGCCACCCACCCACCCCCACCACCAGCCCCGAGCCCTGGGAGATGTCAGCTGTTAGGGCCCCACTCCAGATCTGTCACTCAGCAGGCAGGGCTTACAAAACTGCCATGTTGAAATCTCCCAGCAAGCCCCAGGGCCGACGTGTGAGCATCGGTGTTTAGGAAGTGCTTTCCTGGGCAGCCCCAACCCCACCTGCCCGCCCGGCTCCATGCAAGGGATGGGGCACTCCAACACCACCCTTCCGACCACATGGCTTCAAACAGTCACCAGGCACTGGGGTGAAGTTATGCAAATAGGGTGTGGGTGGCCAACCACGAGGATTGGATAGCTTGCTATTCACACAAATAAGGTACCAGGAACCCTTGTGGAGGTGAGTCCATGCAGATAAGGTATTTCAAACTCTAGTGAGAGGACTGGCCAATTTGGCCATCCCACTAGGCTTACAATAAGCTCTCCAGAGGACAAAGCCGAGAGCCTCACTACATCAACAAGAGGTACCTGAGGTCCCTGAGCTGAGAACCTCTTAGACCAGTGCTTCTCAACCTTCCTAATGCCACGGCCCTTTCATACAATTCCTCATGTGGAGGTGACCCCCCCAACCACAAAGTCATTTTCATGGCTACTGCATAACTGTCATTTTGCTACTGTTATGAATCAGGTGACCCCTGTGAAAGGGTGGCTCAACCACCAGAGGGGTCACGACCCACAGGTTGAGAACCACTGTCCTAGACCCAGGAGCCCGAGCACTGTGGCATCAGGCACAGCAGTGGAAAACAGCAGCTGCTGGGGCAGAAACAGGGCTCTGGCAGGCACTGCCCCACGGGGCCCTCAGCACGGAACTCCTTCACACTGGACACTTGCTGGTGGAGCGGGCACCTCTGGGCACTTAGCACATGCTAACCAGCCAGCAGAGAACGAGCTGAGTGTCTTCAAAGTGAGGCTTGCAGGAGGTCCTGGCACTTATTGATGAAACTATAGAGTTTTGTTAACACATGTCTGTGCAGGGGAGAGGCCCAGCTGACCGAGTGGCCTGAGGGGGCTGAAGAACTGAGGGGTCGAGTCCAGGAGGACACCTGTCTGCAGGCACAACTGAGACGGTGTACTGACCAGAAAGCTGTATCCTAAACATTTCTGATCCAAAGCTATAACCTGGTACTTCCCTAATCAGCCCTGTAATTGATGGGGCTCTTGCAATGAATCACTGGACCAGGCAGGCGAGCAGAGAGGGTTGTGGTGTCAGAAATTAAACAGCTGGTGCAAGAAGGCATGTCTGCCCTCCACCTCATGGAAGTAGGCCTGGGAGGCAGCAGCTGCTGCTACTGCAAGAGGAGGAGGCCGGCCCTTCCCGGGTTTCCATGCCGTTTGCAGCTGGCCTGGCCGTGGTGCGCAGGAAGGCGGGAAGGCTGCACGCTGAGTGCAAAGCTTCATGCGCAGTGCAGCCAGTCAGGGGACCAGGCTGAGGCGTCAGTTGTGAGCAGCCGCTGTTTCGGTTCCTCCGAGTGAGGCACATTAACACTAGAGGGCAAGTCAGAGCGGACACCCCGGGGACTGGCTGTACCTCAAGCCTCAAACCAACATGAACTGACCAGGGTCACGGCCCAGTTTGTATGCGAAAACGGTCTCAGAGAGGTCCAGTGGCTCAGCCACAGCACACAGAGCTGAGCATGTGGCCAGGGGACCCTCAAACACCAGGGCCTTTAACTGGGCGAGTGTCCAGAATAAAAGAGGCTTTGGGTAACATAACTTTCCCAGGCTGTCGATCTCTGCGGGAGGGCGGCTGGTGGGTTCAAATGGCTGACATCAGGTGTGCTGCCCCACCTGGCTCCTGGAGAGGCGCACGGGCTCCCTCCACTCATAAACTATGTGAAGACCCTTCGTATGGAGGAGACAAAAGCAAGAAGATGCCCCTCCCAGGGGGACAGACAACAGGCAAGTGGGTGAAGGGAGACATAGGTCAGTTAAAGACATGAAAAAATAGTAATTTATAAATTACCAAGGATTCATGAGGGTAGGGCGGGGAGGAAGGGGGAAAATGAGGATCTAATATCAAGGGCTCAAGTAGAAAGAAAATGTTTTGAAAATGATGATGGCCGATCCTCTCCCACACACCAAGCAGCAGGGGTTCTCCCCTAAAAAAGTGGGGGCATCCCCAACCTACAAGTGACTGGGGGAAACGCCTGACCACTTGTGGGGCTCCATGCTACTGCGGGAACTCTCCCAACCTCCAAGGCAATCTTTCTGTCTTCGGCAATCCCCTGCCAGCGACAGAGCTCTACACCAAGGAGGATATGCCCGCACACCCTCCTCGGCACTACAGCTGCAGAATAAAGCACCACAGGACAGCCGCGGTGCCCAAGAACTGTGAAGCCTACTTAGAGATCGGCCAGGGAAGCGACGCCATCGTGGGCCCACAGCAATCCGACCAGTGCCACATGAGAGGAATTTCCAACACGCATTTCAAGAAGCAGATTTCTGGATGGCTAGGGTAAGAGTGAAACCACAGGAAGATACAGCGTAGTCTGACCCTCCGTCCAGCTACCAGCAGGTAGTTCATAGAAGGACTCATACAGATCCCCCAAGAGAGAGCGCAGGGATCTTCGACTCAGGAAGATGGCGCCAGGCTCCTCTAAAACAACACGTAAACAGCAACCAGTTCCAACAGCTTCAACGAAAATGAAGATGGCAACAGATGTACAACTGTGCTTGACACTATGGATGGATGGATGGATTGTGATGAGTTGTAGGAGTCCCCCAAAAATTGATTTTTAAAAAACAAGATGGAAACAAAGTATCCCTGCAGCACAGGCTGAAAGGCATACGTTAAGCACAGTCGGACACATGAACAGGAGAAGAAAAAGAAGAAAGGAATGCTCTCAGTCCATGCAAAGCGCCCGAGGTCCCAGGGGCGCTGCTGCAAGTGTCTGAAACGGAGCTGGTCCTGTGTGCGCCTGGAAGGGAAGTGCCTGCAAACAGCTGACAACACCTTCTGCAAGAAGGCTGCGGGGGCCACGCATGGCAGAGAGCGGGACTCCTCAAGGAGCTGCAGCGTGGGCTCAGGCCGGGGCAGGTGGAAAAGCGCACACTCATGCCCGTGCTCACAGGAGAATCAGGATGTTCCTCAAGGCGCAGATGTTGGGTTTTTCAAAGGGGAACTCTGACCACCTGTCGCACCATAAGGAGCCCTGGTGGCGCAGTGGGTACACAGTGAGCTGCTAACCACAGGTGTACAGGTCCAAAGCACCAGTAGCTTCGGAGAAGAAAAAGGAGGTTCTCTAAGTCCATAAAGAGTTACAGTCTCGGAGCCCACAGGGCAGTTGCACCTTGCCCTAGATCAGTGGTTCTCAACCTGTGGGTCTCGACCCCTTTGGCAGTGGAACCACCCTTTCCCAGGAGCCGCCTTAGACCACTGGAAAACACTATAATTGTGTTCAATTTGTAACAATGAAAATACATCCTGCCTATCTGATATTTACATAACAATTCATAACAGTAGCAAAATGACAGGTAAGAAGTAGCAACAAAAGTAACTGTATGGTTGGGGGTCACCGCCACATGAGGAACTGTCTTAAAGGGTTGCCGCATAAGGGAGGTCGAGAACCAGCGCCGTAGATGGTGGCGGTGCGTTGGGGTGGCCTTGGTCCGGTTTCCGGATCTCACCACACAAATGACCTGAGAGTGTCGGGAGCGTGTGCTGCAGAAAAGCATGACAGAACGGTTGGAAAAAGGCTCTCCTAGGCGAGACACAACCCCCGGAAGCTATCGATAGAAGGACAGACAGACTGCACAATTTGAAAAGGTGAGACACAAAGTACGACTCTGAGACTCCACGTGGCTCGTGTCGTGGAAAGGCCCGTCTCCCTAGGGCGTGACAGGCCGGGACATAGAAACGGCAAGCGACCCAGAGAAGGGTGTGGAAAGCCGGGGCCAAGGAAGCAGGCGGCACTGATCGGACGCCGTCCCTCGGTGGCACATGCGTGGAAGCCGGAAGCCGTCCATTCGCTGGGAGAGCTTAGGTGAAGGGGGGCAGGCAGCCTCCGTCTGCACAGCTTAGGGAAACAGCCCCTGCTGGGGTGTGGTGTGCCTGCAGTGGAGGCCACGCGTGCAGGGCGTATTCCAAATCACACTCCACCTTAGGGCCTGCAAAGCCAGGCCCACTGCGAGCACTGGGGCAGCGCGGGTGGCTGTGGCGACTGCAGGGGTCCTCTGGGAGGCACGGGCCACCAGGACTGATCAGGAAGGAGCCCTAAGAGAGCAGAGAGGCCCAGCTGTGGACTGTTTTCCATCTCAACAGGGCACCTGCCCGCCCTGCAGGAACATCACAGGGAGGTCTGGCACCATCCACCCAACGGCCCGGATCCTGTCCCTCCAGGCTGACCCCCAGAGCTCGTCGGGGTGCCCACAACACAACACCGCCCGTCCACCTCCATGAGGAAGCTGCCACCGGCACCCCGGGGCACAGAGCCAGAGGGAGGGCGTGTCAGGAGGCAGCAGCTCCGCATATGGGTTCTTGTTTAGCGCAGGTGGCTGTGACTTGGCAGCAGTGCTTTCTGAGTGGCTCTTGTGTGGGTGCAACGCTTGCTGCTGGTCGCAAGTTAAAGGCATGGTGCCTCAGAAGGAGCGATGAGCTCCCTGTGTCTCCGCGGGTGGCGCAGTGCTGGGGTCTGGCCGGCCGGGGGCGCTGGAGAGCAGAGAGCCATTCCAGCACCTTCTCTCCAATCTACACTTCCCGGCCCTGGCACCAAAGGTGTTCACCACTGCCTTACTGATCGTGGGACTGTCAAGTCCGAGGAATGCGCGAGGGTTCTGATGGGCTCGGGGGCCAGCTCAACCCACAGCCCAGAGGTCAGCACAGACCGCTCTGGAGACTGTCTTGTGGAAGGCACAGGGGCCCCTGGGAGACTTACCAGGAAGAAGTGGCAGGCCTGTCAGGTTGTATCTCTCGAGACCATGTCACGGTGTCCCTGTCAGTGCCAACACACAGCCACTACCTGTGCACGACGGAAGGGAGCACAGCCCAGTCCTGCGCCAGCCTCACAGCTGTTCTCACGTGTGAGCCCGTGGTGGCAGCCCGTGTCCGTCCACCCATCGAGGGCCTTCCTCGTTCACTGCCCCTCAATCTACCAAAGTGCTGGCCTTCTCCAAGAGCCGGTTTATCCTGTCATGTTCGAAATAAGAGTTATGAGTTCTCACCACCCTTGCTTCTAAGGAGCATTCTGGCTGTCATCTTAAGAGGGGGGGCGGTGTGTGTGTGTGTGTGTGTGTGTGTGTGTGTGTGTGTGTGTTTGTGTGTGTGTGTGTGTGTTTTCTCCTTCGGGCAGGCTGTGGTACTTTCCATATTCTCCACCAGCACCGTCATTCAAATGCACCCACCCTTCTTAGGTCTTCCTTATTAACAATCTCACGTCCATTATGTATGTGGGGTAGGAGCACCTTAGTGCCCAAAGTACAGTTCACCTAAATTACTGGCATGAACTTATACATTTACATTACTGCATTCCCTTTTGGACCATATCATTTTTATTCCTAGGATGGCCAAGCCCAACACCTCGTGTCACAGACATAGGAAATGCTATCAGGAGAGACTGGTCCCTGGAGGAGGACCGCATGCTTGGTAACGTGGAGGGGTGGTGTAAAAGAGGGGGCGCCGGACAAGAGGGATTGACCCAGGTGCTGCACCAAGCCTAGGAGCAATGGTGAGGATGGTGCAGGACGAGACAGCGCTCCCTCTGCTGTGCAAGGGTGGCCGTACACCGGACCCGCAGCAGCTGCCAACACGTGACCAACTGCTCCCTTTCTCTCTCTCTCAGCACCTGACACAGAACTTTGGCTGCGGGTCGGGGAGTCCGTTTCAACTGCTAGACACTCTGAGATGTGACCCCGCAGAGTGGGTCCACACTGCCAACCTCTGGTCAGGAACCGAGTGCCACCACACCAGGGCTCTTCCTGGATGCCTCGTCTTCTCCGTGCCTGTAGCATCTGTAGTGATGTATACCTGGTCTTCTCTGTGCCTGTAGCATGTGGAGTGATGTATACCTGGTCTTCTCCGTGCCTATAGCATGTGGACTGATGTATACCTGGTCTTCTCCATGCCTATAGCATGTGGAGTGATGTATACTGGTCCTCTCCGTGCCTGTAGCATGTGGAGTGATGGATTCCTGGTCTTCTCTGTGTCTGTAGCATGTGTAGTGATGGATGCCTGGTCTTCTCTGTGCCTGTAGCATGTGTAATGATGTATACCTGTCTTCTCTGTGTCTGTAGCATGTGTAGTGATGGATGCCTGTCTTCTCTGTGCCTGTAGCATGTGGAGTGATGTATACCTGTCTTCTCTGTGTCTGTAGCATGTGGAATGATGTATACCTGTCTTCTTTGTATCTGTAGCATGTGTAGTGATGGATGCCTGGTCTTCTCTTTGTCTGTAGCATGTGTAGTGATGGATGCCTGGTCTTCTCTGTGTCTGTAGCATGTGGAATGATGTATACCTGATCTTCTCCGTGCCTGTAACATGTAGAGTGATGTATACCTGTCTTCTCTGTGTCTGTAGCATGTGTAGTGATGGATGCCTGGTCTTTTCTGTGCCTGTAGCATGTGTAGTGATGGATGCCTGGTCCTCTCTGTGCCTGTAGCATGTGTAGTGATGTATACCTGTCTTCTCTGTGTCTGTAGCATCTGTAGTGATGTATACCTGGTCTTCTCGGTGCCTGTAGCATGTGTAGTGATGTATACCTGGTGTTCTCCGTACCTGTAGCATCTGTAGTGATATGTCCCCTTTCATTTCTGGGATGAGAAATCTGTGTCTTGTCTAGATGTATGTTTGTTCCCTGTTGACCAACCTAGCTAGGTCTTTTATCCTTCAAAGAACCAATTTCAACTTGTGTGTATTTCTGCTCTTATTTGCCCTTTTTCCATTTTACCAGTCCCCTTCCCATCACCCCTTATTTATTTCCCTTCTATTACTTGGCTTGGGTTCATTTCTTCTTCTTTTACCAGCTGCTTAGGCCAAAAGCTGAAATAATTAGTTTGAGATCACTCTTTACTTGTGTTTTCATCATGTAAATGTTGGTGTCATGGTCCTTGGGCTCAAATTATTTTCTAATTTTCCTTGTGCTCTCTTTGACCCACAGGTTACTGAGATGTGAGCTGATAAATACCTAGATGTTTGGGGAATTTCTGGACATCTTACCGTTGCTGGTTTCTAATTTAAAGCACTTGGTCAGGTGAACTTGGAATTGACTCAATGCTCTGATATCTATTAGGATGGGAAAATGGCCAAGCATATGGCCTACCTTGGCTAACATACTGCATGTTCTAGAAATGAATGTGCTCCTCAGTTGGTGAGTGGGACACGCTGAAAATCGTTGGATCCAATTGGTTACTACTCTGGTCCAGTTACACCAGTCGCATCAATCAGTAAACAGAGCCCTGGTGGGTAGGAGGATCAAGTGTTGGTCTGCTAACTGAAAAATCAGTAGTTCAAACACACCAGTCATGCATCAGGAGCAAGATGCGGCAGTCTGCTCCAGTAATCCCACCTCCAGCACCCCCTGCAGCCATCCACACTTCTTCCACCCACGCGCCCACGACCACCATTAACTCAATGAACCCAAGATTAAGAGGGCACTGCTTCCAGGCGAGGCCCTGGGCAGACAGAGAGCCTTGGGGCTGGATAGCTCACAGCCCAGATCCAGAATCAGTGGACAAGGCACCGATGCCCAATCAGCAGCTGATGTGGCCTCACACAGGCACCTCCAACAAACTCCCGGCGTCTCAGCAAGATGGGCAGTCAAGGACCTGCCCCAAGATGCACAACCAGCTACCCATGTGTTGGGTACTGTAGCCAGCTGCCGAAACATCAAGCCAACACCAAGATGGCAGCAAAGGGAGGGATGGGGCCTGAATCCAGGTTCCTGGCCGCCCCTGATCTCTGACTGGCAAGTGTCTACAGAAGACACACAGCCCACCTGAGGAGAAAGGAGTCACATGAACCTGAGACGGTGGCTTCTTTCCCTGAGGTCCCAAGACTGTGACAGATGGGAAGGGGCTCCTATCTGCTGGGTCGCCCCTGGTAGGAGAGCACGGGCAGCCCGCTGCACCCCAGGCCCTGGCTGTGTGCTGACATTTTACATACCTGAAAGGCAAATGTTTAAAAGGGGCAACAATTAACATGCAGAAGTAGTGCGTGCCAAAAGCTGGGCCACAGTTAATTCCAAAAGCATTTTAACATGAGATAAAACGCATTCCTGAAAATGGAGCTGATTGCTTGGCTTCCAAAATCCTCCCCCAGGAAGGCTGCTCGGACAAGGAGGTGTCCCCCAGCTTCTCACACCCACTGCTGCCGCAGGCCACACCCGCAGTGTGCCAATGGGCCAGCCACACAGCCCCTGCCCACAGGCTGGGACTCGGGACTAGGGGACAGGTCCACGCGGCACAGGATCGCAGACGTAGACACACACACACACACACACACACACACACAGAGGCACAGGGATCGCAGACACACACACACACACACACACACACACACACAGAGGAGCGCTGTCCAGAAAGCAGGCAGAGCCTGGAGGGTGTGCTGGGCAGCAGCGTGCCTTGCACTTGGCTTTCCGTTTACTTGTGCTGCTTTCTTGCGCAGGTTCTCGAGGTCGCAACGTGCACCCCACAGTGGTCACTGTCTGCTTTACTGTGGGGGGGGGTGTCCTTTTCCTATTGAACATCATTCAGCTCACTCATTCACAGTGGGGACCGCTGAGTAGTGACGGCTGCACAGCACGGCACACACACTGAGAACCAGGGATCCTGCTCTGTGAGAGGCGCCACCTCACACAGCGGTCAGAGTCCTGGAGAAGCAGGCTTTAAAGGGAGTCTTACCACCCCAGCTGCCTGCTGCCTGCCTGGCTGACAGGAGGGGCATAGTGGCCTTGGTGGGAAGTGTCCAGGACCAGCTCTGGGTCAGCCGGAGAGACCACAAGGTCTCTGAGAAGGCAAGGTGGCAAGCAGGCAATGAGAGGCCCCCCTGAGAGCCCGGAGCCTCCAGCAGATGAGTCACACGCTTGCCCAGACTTGCAGCTGATGTGTGCAGCCTGTCCACTCCTGCTGAGGTAGAGACCGGCAGTCTGGGCAGTTACGGCCCGCCCTCCAGGGTCACTAGGAGTCAAAATCAGCCTGATGGCAGATTTGGTTTGTGGGCTATCTCCCACTACTGTACAGCGGCTTCCACCACGGAACCGACCAGACCACGTGTCATGTGTGATCACAGCACAGGAGGTCCCCGGCCCAGCTCAGCTGACACCCAGTCACCAGCAGGCGCGGGGGATGGGGAAACCTTAACCCCCCACTGAGAGGAGTCTTTCCTTGTGTTGGGTACTGCAGCAGGGGAGCGCTGGTCTCACCCCTTGCCAGTGATGTCCAGTAGAAGGGGAGCAGATGCGGGGTCACACGCTGAGGGCAGCACCACAGGGGCATCTGGAAGCAGCAAGGACGTGACAGGACGCCCTGAGCCCCTAACTGGGGGAGTGGCCCCAGAATCCACAGACCTGGGAGAAGGCTTCCCTGTGCTTCAGCACCCCCAGCCTCGAGCTTGTTGGGGAAACACTGGATGGAGAAACCCTGAGGAAAGCAGCTGCCTGCCTAGGGGAGGACACGGGGCTTACCAGACGCTGGCCTCACTGCTGGGGCCTGTCTGGGAGGGACAGCAGAGGCTGTCAGGGACCCTGTAGGCTGAGACCATGTACACAAGGCCAAGCCTGTCCCAAAGGCTGTCTCTGTCAGAAGCAGGAGTAATGGCACCAGCAGGCCACTGCCTGGAGCAGCCCAGACGGCAGCACAGCTGGGGCCAAAACCACATCACGGCAGGGGCCTTCTGCCGCCAGCACAGGCACCAGGACAGGCTGAAGCGGTAAAGGGCCCACAGAAGCCCGCTGCCACACAGGGTGGTCCTGGCCAGGAACCCTCCTGCAGGGGCCTCACTGCAGTAAACAAGTGGCACAGTGCAGCCCTGCAGTCAGCGCTGGAGCAATATTGATGACTGTTTGCAACAAAATTAGCAGACAATAAGAAGCCATCCCTGTAACAGACACTTGTCCTCCTGCCTGCCTCAGGATCACCAGGAAGGTGCTGCCCTGGGTGCCAACAAGAGTGTGACCTCAGGTGCCCAGCCTTCCCTCTTCCCTTGGCACAGGGAACCCCGCCAGCTGGGGGCTTCCCTTCCAATCCACAGGTGACCTGCCCCAGGAAGCCTCTCCCTGCAGGTGGGTTCAGATACCTGGGCACAGCCTTTCTCTGGCAAGCCCCTCCCACCTTCCCCCTCTGCCCTCAGTGCTGCTGGGGGGCTCACAGACCCATCCCCTGGGAGGCAGGGGAGGAGTATCGCTACAAACAGGAAATACAAATAGAGCGGGCAGTGGGGCCCCTTCCCTGCCCCCCACCCCGCTGAGCACGCACCCTCCACCCCAGACCTGCCCAGTCCATCTGGGGTCTTGCAAAATGTAGGACTGACTAGGTATCTGAAGGGCAGGGGCTCAATGTCCTCGGCCAGGGTCCGACCAGAATGAGCCGGCTCCGAGCCTGGTTTCAAAATCACGCTGGGGGACAGAGGTGAGGGGAGACATACAGCTCCCTGAGGCAAGGGCAGCAGGCTGTGAAAGGCAACTGTCAGAAAGAAGACCACGGAAAGTCAGAAAAGCAGCACAGGTAAGCGGTGAGTGAGGAAGGACAAGCCAACCACCAGACTCAGTGACCACCGTGTGGGCTGGGACCCATCTGCTGGTACCCGCCACTGTGTCCACTGAGGGCTGGGTCCAGCAGACACGGGCTGTTGAGTCAGCAGGTGGGCAATGGTGCTGCTGCCAGCTGGGCTGTGGCCTGGCCCCTCCTCGGAGGCTTGGCAGCCGAGCCAGGACGGGCCTGCGACAGCAAAGGACTATGTCCCGGGCTGGCACCGCCCCGTTCCTGAAGAGCAGAGCTTCTAAGCCCCCAGCCAGCCCGGGGAATTGGCTTAGGTCTTGGGCACAGCAGGTGAGTTACCTCTAACTGACCTGACACCCTGGTCCTTGGCGGCCTGGAGCCCTCGGGACTTACACACACATACACACAAGACCCACAGCGACACCACCAGCACCCCCTCCTCCTGGGTGCATGGCAGGGAGACGACGCACTGCACTGCTCCCTGCAGGCCAGCCTGGTAGGTGCACAGCCTGCTCCCTGCCCCAGAGGGCACCTCAGAGCACGGGCAGCACTGGGCGCCCCCTGCAGGGGGGCTGCTGTCTTGCATGGTGGGTTTGGAGGGGGTTGGGGGAAGCCGCCCGGCTATGACCCCTTCCCAGCCCGCTGCACCTGCAATGAGAACGAGTCCCAGGCTTGAACGAGTACATGATCATCATTCTATCCTTTTCCAATAAAAGAGCCTAATATTTTGAGCATAATGATTTTAAGGAGCTCAACAATTTCTTCACATGCATTATTCATCGGGTGACACAAAACTGTTATTTCACTGAGATTACTGTAAATCGCTACATGAAGAGCTGGCTTGCATGAACAATTAAATGATAGATATGATAAACTAGATTTATAAGCTTTATGTTCCTATAACATAAATTCCGTGAATGATTTAGCTCCGCAGAGCTGGAAGAGTCTTCCCGGGCACCGACGTGCAGGCCTGCAGCTCCCCCAGCTGCCTCGGCCGTGCACCTGCGGGCCTGCGCGGGGGGGGGGGGGGGGGGGGGGGGGAGGCTGGAAGTGACTGCGGTAACCACAGCAACTTGCTCCACAAATGAATCACGGCTGTTAGCGCTTCCTTCCTACAACTGTTTCAACCGAGGAAGGCTCTTCAGCTCCGGAAGGAGAGCAAAAGACGTTTCTGGGCGCCCGAGCACAGGGGACTTTGGATGCGGGCCGGCGGCTGAGCCCCCACAGGTGAGTCTGGGTCCAGTCGCCATGGGGAGTGAGAGGTGAGGGTCCCTCCTGCGACCAACGACCAACGAGTCGTTATCTGGCTGCAGATCTCGTGCAGTCTTTCCCCAGCCCCACCCCACCCCACCCCACCCCTGGGAAGCAGCAGCCCGGATGCCCATCTCTTCACACCAGGCAGCTGCCATAGACCACACAGGCACCCAACACCAGTGCCCCGGGGGCACGGTTGCCAAGCCCGGAGCCGAGCCCCTCACCAGGTGGCGTGAGCCTGTTGTCCGAGGCCTGTGCCTGGGAACAAGAACTTGTCTGTGGGGGCGCCTGAGACCCCTTCTGCACTCCTCCGTTTGTGGTCAGCACTCGGGCCTCCCCGTGCTGGGCCTGTATCGGGCGGTGTCCCGAGCTGACATGGAAACAGCTCCAGCAGGTTTGGCTGGGACCAGCCCACCGGCCCTCTCAGGCCTCCAAGACCCCAAGCACCACCTCAGTGCACCCCCAGGCCGCACTCTTTCCCCCTGCCCACTCGCTCCTGCTGACCCTACTGGACACCGGTTCAGCCACTGGCCATCTCCCACAGGACTTGGGCCTGGGCTTCACGCTGATGGCAACATGGCCAGGACAGGGCAGGGGCCCCCTGCACACCCACAGAGCGTGCACCGGACCACGGCTGCGGCTGAACTGCATGAGAGGTGGCAGGGCAGGCGGCCGAGCGTCCCACGGCACAGGCACACAGAGCCCAACAGCCACCCGCAGGGTGCAGCCCCTAGAGGCCCCTCCCAGGCCCGAGCCCACAGCCATACCCACCCTCAGGACACAGACCGGTCTCACCTGGCAGGTTGCACGGCTGGCGTTCACCAGCACTGAACCTGTGGTAGTTACATAACCTGTTGTCGATTTGACAGTATTAGTGTGAGAGGGTGTTTTGCCTGACAGCCAGGTCACAGCTGACTCACTTGGAGGCACTAAGGAGATAAATGACTCACAGGAGGTGGAACACATACTCACAAGACACACAGACAAGACACACAGAGCTACGTTAGAGTCCTGGAGCTGAAGGAGCCACGTGAAGACCCCTGCCAGTGCTGAGATGCTTCCACTGCCACTGGATCCACAAAACTTTCCACCCACTGGCCTGTGATCTGCCTGAACTTGACGCTATTGCCTATATTGTGTGAGTCTGAAGAGGACTTTACAGATTTGTATCAGACATATGGGCTAATATCGGGCTTGTGGACTTGATCTGGACTGGGTTGGGATGTTTTCTCCATACTCAATTGCTCTTGTATATAAAGCTCTTTCTGATCCACATATGAGTGTCTATGAATGTTTCTCTAGTCCACCCAGACTAACACAGACCCACACTCAACTCCTCTGCCCCCACACTCAAGGCAGGGAGACAGAACAGAAAAACACTCCGCCCACCCCAGCACACCTGGCCTAGCTCAGTCCAGACCTACACCTGGCTCAGCCCAGGACAAGATAGCCCAGCCCAGTTCACTCAGCACAGCCCAGGACGGGGCAGGCCATGCTGTCACACACAGAAACCCAAAGACAAGAGTGTGGCCAGTCAGGGCTGAGCAGTCCACAGACATCTGGTCAGGGTCTGCTGATAGCTCCCCGTCTGCTCTGGCCCCTACCTGTCCTTGCTGGGGGAGCTATGGCTGCGTGTGACAGCACAGGTATTAGCCCATGACACATACTCTCTCGGGACCTCTTGTCCCCATTACCAGGAGCCTGGTCTTCTACACACAGAGATCTGAGGAGCTGTGGGCCTCTTTCCCTGCTGACCCTGCCCCTCCTATGCTCCAAAGTAGGGGTGTGTCACCTGGGGACCCATGAAGCCCCTTCCCAGAAGTCCCAAGGAGCCAGCCCCCAGCACAGGCCCTGAGCTGGGCAGGGTGGCCAAGGAAGCAGGTCACAACAAATGGGCGCCAGGGGCAGCTCCCCACCAGGGGGGGAAGGTCCAAGGAGACACTGGCCAGCCCAACCCTACCCATCCCCACCAGCCCTCCCCCTGGGCAGAGCAGCCAACACTGGCATGGAGGTGATGCTGGCTCACAGCGACCCAAGAGGGCAGGGCAGGACCATCCCTGTGGGTTTCCAGGACTGTGACTCTTCACCTGGAGAAGAAAGCCTCATCTTTCTCCTAGGAGAGACTAGTTTTAAACTGCTGACCCCGCGTACCCACAATGACCCCAGGGCTCCCAGCTAAGATGCCTCCTATTGGTTAACTAGTCAACCACAGCTCTATGTGTGTGTGTGGGGGGGGGGGTGTCATTCTGGCCAGCATTGGCAGCAGCAGTCATGAAGGAGGACGGAGCCCTGCTGGGAGTCAGTGGGGTCTCCGCACACAGGTGGAGGTCGGGAACCTCCCCAAAGAACAGGATGGCAGTGACCTTGGCAGTGATCAACAGCCATCAAGCCAACTCCTGGTGTCCAGTGTAGATTGTACCCCCTTCGGCCCCATGGGTGTCAGTGCAGGACGGGCCCACAGGGACTCAGGGCCCATCTTCCAGAGTGGACTGCCAGATCTTTCTCCCGCAGTGCTCTGGGTGGACAAAGACTCCAAGCTTCTGGTTGGAGCTCAACCAGAACCCATTGACCCCTGACCCGTAGGGACTCACACAGGGTTCTGAAGGGAGGGGCTGTGCTACACAAGGCGGAGGGGCAGCTGATCTGTCATAGCACAAACTCAGAGGAGCACAAGAATTCCTGAACGCTGCACAAAGGAGCTTTGTCTATTCCAAAAAGATAAATAAATGAAAGTAAATAAAAAACAAATGAGTTCCAATTCCCACCTTTACAGAGAGAGTTCTGGTGTTTTCTCAGCCCCGAAGTCCCGCCCCCCACCCCATACAGCCACAGCTGCCGTGGCCGCACACCTGAGAGTATACGTGTTCTGAGGATGGCGAGATAGGTCTACATTTAAATTAAACGTTGGTTTAGACAGACGTGCAGTTTTAATAACAACTTTAAGTAAAGATCATTTTCAGAACATCATGCAGCCATTAAAAGGGATGGATATGGAGCTGTGGCAACACGGGGGCACTGGTGGCACATGGGAACAGGAAGATGATCACAAACCACGTGCACCTCCCCCTGCCTGGGGAGGGGGGAGATCACAAACCACACAGACCTCCCGGTGCCTCGGGGCGAATGGGAACGGGAACAAGATGGCGACGGAGCAGCCAGCTGTCGCTAAGGGCCACTGCGCATCTGCCAGCACTGCCACACTTGCATGAGCTACCCGTGCTGGGATGCTGGAAGGCACAGCCCTGGGACTTCTCAAACCAACGGGGCCACCTGGAGTGGGCCGGATTCGGCAGAGTGTCCAGCTGAGGCTGACCAGAAAGCCGGGCCTTGTGGTCCACTTCTGAAAACAAGGTCCTGGAGCAGTCGTCAGCCAGAGGCCCATGGGGCGTCCCAGGCCAGTTCTGCACACGCTGCCTCATGGTCCCCCTCAGGGCAGTTGCTAGACTCGAACCACCAATCCCTCAGTTAGCAGCTGAGCACTTAACCGCTGTGCCACCAGGCCCCTTTCCGGACCACCCCCACCCCCCCCCACCCCCCCGCCTGATAGCTGCTTGAAACAAAACAAAAACCAAACCCAATGCCTTCAATGCCGACTCAGAGCGACCCTAGAGGACAGGGTTGAACTGCCCCTGGGGCTTCCAAGTCTGCACTCTTCATGAGAGTTGAGAGCCCCGGCTCTCGGAGGGCGCAGCGGGTGGGTGGTTTCCAACTGTGGACTGGCCGGGGGCTGTTATTGGGCATTCCCTTCATGGGAAAGACAAGGACCCGCAGTGACAGGATGGATTAGGACGCCGGGTTCGAGTTTGTGAACAGCGAGCAGTCATACCTGCAGGGGCCTTGCAGCTGTGGTGCACCCACTGAGAAGCAGCCAAGACACTGTCCCCACAACCTGGTCAGGCACCTCAGCGCCCAGCCCAACTGGGTACGTCTCAGGGCGGTGGTCAGGAGGCCAACAGGGAGCAGCCCCTGGTCAGCTCCAGTGCCCAGTTGCAGGTGTGGGGGCAGTCAGGAGCCCGCTGGCCAGGCTGTGCACCCACTCTGACAGGAGTGCTCCCTCTGAGTCCCACAACAGGGATGGGGCTGGGCCTTCCTAGGTCTCCGCCTGAAGACACCCCTCCCTGCCCCCCAGGAATACTGACCACACCATGGGCGCACACTGGACTCAGGAGCCCAAGACCAAAAGAATGGGGCTACCCGAGGAGTGGACAGGGCAGGGGGCCCAAGGACCTCACCGAAGGAACAGCGGGGGCTGTGGGACAGGGAGCAGCTGAGGGACCATGAGCAACACCACCACAGCAGGCCGATTGGCTGTGGGCAGGCTGCTACCCTAGAAACGGCCACCAGAGGGCACTCTGGGAACTACTGGCTGCTACTCTGCAAGCAGGGAGCCAAGACCAGCCTAGGGGACGCCACCTTCGGAGCCACCCCACAGGGCCTGGGAGAAGGAACCATGGCCTGGGCCACCCAGGATACTGCTGGTCATACCGGCCGACTAACAACTGTCACCCACAGGCTGTGAGTGTGAGACCAGGGCCCGATATACCCCCACCCTGTCCCCACTCCCTTCCAAGCCCCTCAGGCTCCCAAAGCACCTGCGGCACCTCCCCCATGCAGCACCCCACGTGGCGCCTCAGGGTGCAGCTCCCAGCACAGCCTCAGACAATGTCCCCAGGGCCGTCTGCAGCTGACTGTGATCACCAGGCCTTTCTTCCCCATAGGTCTTCGTCTGGAAGCGCTGCTGAACCCTGTCTGCGTGGGTGGCCCGGTTCCCAGGGGCACAGCAACGGGAAAGCCACAGTGGTCAAAGACCTGATGGGGTGTTGGCGGCAGGGATGTCCTGCCCTCTAAACCCTGGGTCTCTTCTGGGGAGTCGGACACGAAGCCAGGATTCACAGCAGGCATGGCACGGAGCATGCCTGGATGCCCCCTTCACCCAGCCCGACAGGGCCCCTAGTTGTCCTGTAACAAGCCCTGCTGCAGACACACAACTTGGCTCCACTGTCGCTGCCCCCCCTCAGCCCCTGCCCCCCACAAGACGCCTGACACCCAAGCACACCAGCCAGCTGCTCCGCCGGGAGCCTGGCTTACCCTCTCTACACTGGGCCCTCCTGGCGTCCTCCACACCAAACACAGATCCTGTCCACGCCATTCCCCTCCCAACAGCCTGTGATAGGACCACGAGAGCGGCTCCCAGGTGTCCCATCAAGCACGAGCACAGGAAAGCTTAGGAGGCTGGCTGGGGCGTGGGGAGCATCCCTCTGTTGAGTAGACGGTCACTAGGGGTCGGAACACACCTGAGGACACGTGATGACGGCGCAGCACATGCTGCTGAGCTGCAGATGGGGCAAGTCCTAAGCGACGGAGCGCCAGGTGAGCTGGCTGGTTTTGAGAATCATGAGCATCAAAAGGCTTACAAAAGGACAGGGCAGATGGTGGGCAAGGGGGGAGGAACACCAGGACACGGGCAGTGGGGATGGGCCTGAGGCTGCGTTGTCAGGCTGGATGGTGGGACGTCCTGCGGGACATGGTGGCGCTGTCCCTGCGTTGAGCCTCGTGGGGAAGAAGTTTGTGCATATGCTTGGGGGAAGCCCACGCGGAGGTGACAGCAGAGGCGGCTAGGAGCTGACCACCCCTCCACCCACCCCACCCCCCGCCGCATCAGGATTCTGTAACAGGTACACAAACAGGCTTTCGAAACATAAACTGTCCAATGACCGAGCCACCAAACACCCTGCCAAGCTGCTTCCAAACCAGGGAGCACACAGCCTTGCGCATGGCCTGGTAAGAATGGGAACATGAGCTGGAGCTGGGGCCTCAGAGGCCCTGCCCTGTGGAGAACGGCCCTGGGCTGGCCTGGAACCCGGAGCCTCACTGCACACTCCCCAGGGGCTCCGGGGCACAACGGCCAGGCACTCAACAGCTCCCAGGGGAAGGGCCTGCAAGCCGGCCCTGCTGTGGCCAGCTCCACTGCCCACAGGGCAGCGGGCAGCAGACTGCCTTGGCAACTCCAATAGGGGCCATATCCTGACGGTGAGTGGCCTACCCAAAGCAGCCCCAGCTCTGTGTGCGGCCCATGTGGCCCTGTTGGCCGTACCCCAACACCTCGCCCTGGCAACTCTGCAGGACCTGAGCCTTTGCTGAGCACCAGCACCAGCAAGATGCCAGGCCCTCGGAAGCCCCCAGCATCCACCCCCAGCCCCAACGGAGAGCAAGCACGTGGCCAGGCCGAACTCACAGCAGCCCCTCACTTGGGCGGTGGGAGAAGCCAGAGGAGGCCGCCAAAAGCCCAGAGGCAGGCCACAGCACATCGGGCCCGACAGCACTGTCTGCATCAGCCAGTGGCCAGTGCTCCAGGGCCACCCAGGCCCACCCTGGCTGTGGAGGGGGTGCAGTAGATATGCGACGCAGTCGTAAGTTCAAGAACCCCATGACCTACCCAGAGCCCTCCACTCCAGCCCCGCCACCCCACAGGCCACGGCCCCTGCAGAGCAGACTCACCGAGGTCTGTGTGGGGGCCCGCGAGCAGCTGCTGGAACTTGTCCATCCGAGAGGCCTCCCTCTCTCGCAGGGCCGAGCCGCCAAGAACACCGTGGTCCTGGTCCGACACCCCGCTGCTCAGCACCACAGAGGTCGAGTGGGGGAGAGACTGCGACCGCTGCAGGGGGGTGGACTCGCTGGCACCCTCTGCAGAGGGGCAGAGAACAGAGGGTCAGAAGGCAGAAGGACAGGACTCATCCCAGCATCTCGGTGGTGGGCTTCTCATGACAAGGGGCCCACAGCCCGCAGACACACTCCAGAAGCAGGGCACAGGCTGGGTGCACTGGGGCCTCTGGACTCATGGCCCTGACTGTGGACAGGAGCATAATGTGACCTGCCAACAGAGGCACTGCTGCCGTGCAAGTGCATGGGAGCCACACTAGGGAGAGTGCCCACGCCACTCAGACCAGGCCAGCCCAACAGACACGGTGACCTGAGGCAAGAGGGGCCTGGTCCTCTGGCCTGAGCAGTGTAGGCCCACCCCCCACCAAGTCCCACATGAGAAGGAGGGGAACCCCCAGAAAACACTGGAGACCCCACTGCCCAAAGCTGACCCCTGCCCAGGCTCCACACAGGTGGCCAGCCCCACGGATGTCCAGACCCTGTAAGCAAGCCAACGAGGAAGCAGAAGGTTGGGACAGGCCCCACACCTCACCACCCCTATACCCCACCACATGACAGACAAGCAGGGGCCCCAATTTCGGCATGCCCAAGGCTCAACACCCTCAGGCAATCTTTCTTATTTAAAACTCAAGTTTAAAGAGTAAAAATAACCCCACTAAATGGGGCAGGACAAAGCCAGTCTACACAAAGCCTGACGCCCACCCTGGCCACTGCAGCATGTGGGCAGCAAAGCCACTGCTCCCTGGGTGCCCACATGCCCCCCAGCAGAACCTCTGCAGACCCCACAGACCCACACACATAGCCCCCAGCAGCCCCCACCTCGTCTCCAAGAACCCCTGCAGCCCCCACCTCAGACCTTGCATACCCTGCAGACCTCTCCACAGATGTGTCCCAGATTCCCTGTCTCCCCTAGCTGTGTCCCCCACCAGACCTCCTGCAGAGGCCCCATACCCCTCAGAGGCTCCCCACGTGCCCCCAGAAGCCCTCCTCCAGGCTGCCTACAGAACCCCGAGGCCCTCATGCAGGTGGCCCCAGACCCTCCACACATGCTCCCTACCCCCACAGCAGGGCTCACAGCACTGCAGAAGGGAGGGGACTTCACACAGATGCCCGGGGCTACAAGGAGCCAGCTACCAGCCCCAGGGAAGACCTGGCCCAGTTTCTTCCCAGAAAAGCCCACAGTGGCACCCTTGCTCCTCCTGCAGGGCCCAGCCAAGTGCCCTGAGTTGCCCCCAAGAGACCCCGGCCTCCAGAACAATCTGGAGCAGTGGGGGAATGGGGCTGCAGGGCAGCATGATCGGACAAGGCCTCCCCTCGGGCAGGAAGCCAGTGGCCACACCCCATTACAGATGACTGTCTTCAGGGGTGACCAGTTAGACCAGCAGCACTCAGGCCTCAAGGAGCTGGGCCCCCAGCCCTAACCTGAGGGGAGGTGGCCAGGCTGTAAGGCGACAGCCACAGGGCGCCCCAGGGGGAAGCAAGCATACTGCCAGGTGACACGGCTGGTGCGGAGAGAGAAAAACTGAGATCTTCCACCAGCCACTGTCCAACTGTGTTAAGGGCCCCTTGGCCGCCACACTCCCAAGAGCGGGTGTCTGTGCAGTGAAGCCCCAGGCTTGTGCCTGCCCCAGGCAGCCCGGTGCCGCTCGGAGCTGGTAGGCGGGTCGTGGAGGTTTTCACCAAGATGGCGAGGGGCCGGCATAGAAGAAACGGTTGACGGTCAGAGGGCCTGTGGCTTGCTGGACACTGCCCCAAGCCGGGCACTGCACCCACTGTGTCTGCCACAGAAAAAGCTGGGCACTAGGCAGCAAGGCCACATGGACCGGATTCCCCCCCACCCACCCATCACCTCCTACAGAAAGAGCCTGTCTCCCCTCATGCAGGCGTCCCCTGGGTGTCGGCCAGGGCAGGGCCAGCCAGGTCCAGAGGTTCTCCAGACCCTTGAGGAGAATTCTGAGCAGAGAAGACGCCAAGGACGGGCAGAGGCAGCAGCCCGGGGTCCCTGCCTGCAAGGGACTGACAGAGGGTGCTAAGCCAGCCCCCACGCTCATGCCAGCGTCCCTGCCCTCCCTTGGCCAGGGTGGGAATCTCCCCCTGGGACTAAGGGCAGCGGCCCCTGCTCTTGGTCACAGCGGGACACCCCCACCCACCCCTACGCCCTGTCATGTGAGGACCACATCACCCCCCACAGACCCAGGTGGGAAGGCCAATTCCTGGTCACCCGTCCCACCTGCAGGGCGCCCCGTTTGGCTCTCGCTGACCGACTTCACCAGCCGGGGATCACTGGCAGGGGGCCCCGAGGGAGGCTCTGGCCTCAGCCGCCGCTGCCCCTGCCGCTGGCTATGGTCACGCAGGACACGGTGGGCCGTTTCCATGACGACCTCAGAGTCCAGGCTTTCGGCAGCCATGGCCAGCAGCTCGTCATCATCCTCACCGGCGTCCCAGGCGTCGCTGGTATTGCTCTCAAACTCCTGGAAGCTGCTGCCCCGCTTGCTCCTCTGAGGCGTGCTGGGCAGCCTGGGGGGCGGCCGGGGCAGGCTGTGGAGAGGATCAGCCATGAGCCAGGCAGCGGGGATACCCAGCGTCATGAGGGCCGGACACACACACACACACACACACACACACACACACACACACCCCTGCCTCTCTCCCTCGGGACCACGACAGGGAAGGAAGTGGATTCCCAGGCTGAGGGAACAAGCTGTGCTGTCCATGCCGTCCCCATCCCTCCCCTGCTAGTCCAGAGCCCACAGTGCCTGCCCCGCTGGGTCCCCTGCCCCACGCCCCTTCCCCTCTGGGTCCAGTGGCCCCTGCATGAGCTGAAGCTGCCCAGCCTGCCTCCCACAAAGCAGTGACCCCAGCAAGACTCTAACCCATGTCTGCTCAGAGAGTCTCTGCCCAGCGGCAGGGCGGGGAGGTGGAGGCATAGCAGGGGAGTAAGCAGGAAGCAGTGGGCTACCAGAGTCCCACAGGTCCTCAGGTCGGAGTGACTTACGTGCCATGCAGCAGTGGGTCGAAAGGGGGGTGCTGAGCCCCATACACGTGCTGGATGCTACAGGAAAAGAGGCTCACATCAGCATCTCCTGGTCCCACCTGAGCAACCAGCCCCCCAGTGACCCTCCAACAGGGGCCACTCCCCAGCTCTGCACACTATCCTCTGCCACCCCGACCACCCTGGCTGAGGGACCAGTTTCAGTGTTGCTCACCACCCCGACCACCCAAACCAGAGACCAGTCCCCCACACTGCCCGCAACCCCAACCACCCAAACCAGGGACCAGTACCCCATATACCTGCCACCCTGAACACCCAAACCAGGGACCAGTACCCCACGCTACCTGCCACCCTGAACACCCAAGCCAGGGACCAGTCCCCGGGGCGTTCAGTGAATCCACCCACTCGCTACGGCCAGCCAGGCACATACACAGCCGTATGCACCACCGGGAACTTGAGGGTGGGCACAGGACCTCCCTGTACATGTCTTCGTAAACTTCCACTTTTCAAAAAAAAAAAACAAACGGTTTTAACAATTGCTCTAGGTGGATGAGCAGCAGCAGCCAGCTCTGCGGTGCCCTGGACGACGCCACCTCTAACCCGGTGCTGCCCAGCCGCCTGGCTGCGCTCCGTCAGGCTAACCTGTGGACCCTTGAACAGGGGGCGCCTAAGACCATCAGAAAACACATAAGTATTTCATAATAAATAATTACAAACTGTTTTGTGATTAATCACTATGCTTTAATTATGTTCAATGTGTAACAATGAAAATACATCCTGCATATCAGATACTTACAAGACAATTCTGAACAGCAGCAAAATGACCGTGATGAAGGAGCAACGACAATAATTCAGCGGTTGGGGGTCGGTCACCCATCACTACATGAGGAACTGTTTGAGAGGGTCGCGGCATGAGGAAGGTTGAGAACCGCTGATCTAAGAGCGTCTGTGTGGGTCTGCTTAGAACAGCCGTGTGCACACAACCTCGGGCGCTGCCGTGCGAGGGCATGTCCCTGGGGGAAGGGTGGGGCAAAGGAGCCCCTCCCACCCCCCCAGCTTCTACACTGATGAAACCAGAAAGCAGGGGCTCCAGGGGCGCATGCACTTCTCTCATTGCCCACAAGGGGGAGCACCGTCTTCTTTCTCAGGCGCCTGGTGTCTCCCATTGCCCTGATGGGGTGCGTGATCTGAGCATGGGATGAACAGTTTAAAGGTGGTGGGTCAATGGTACCGGCATCATCACGGACACGCGATGCGCACACCCACTGTGGGAAGCGTGCATAGAACAGAACTCTAACCACAGCAGACGCAAAGAAACTTGGGCTACAGGACCAACTTCACGAACACGGTGACGGGAGAGAAACACAGCTGGAGATTCTCAATGGGGACGGTAAGGAGCCTCTCCTCCCTGACACTGGCTGACCGCACCACAGGGGCAGGGGGAAAGGGGACATGAGGCCAGCTAACTGAGCACCACCCCCACCCCCCGCTACGAAGCCCTGGGCAGCTGAATGCCACTCTATGAAGCTTGGACCAGGTCCTGCCCTGAAGAGCAAACTGCAAAGGTGTGTGATCAACCCACAAAACGAAGGGGAGACAGGGTCGCTTCACCCTCGATCAGAGAGCCGGCCCTGAACACTGGTGGGCTAAGATGAGGGGCTGGTCTTCTTGTCGCTCCACTTGTCAACCGACACATACGGGGCAGGGACAGCAGCTGGGGTCTAGTCTGAAAGAAAGGGCCGCACAGGGATTCCCCAGCGGAGGAAAGGAGGCCCACCACTTGGTGATCGGGCAGGGGGGTGGGGGGGAACTGCCAGGCCCCCTGGGTTGTGCTGCTCAAGGGCTCCTTCCTGGCAGGCAAGGAGGCCCATTTGTTTGGGGGTTTCCATCCATCGAGGTACATCAAACTAAAGCAGTGCCTGGGAAGGGAAGGGGGAGAGTACTGAAAGGCTTGTGAAGCAGGGGCTGCAACTGTGGGGAGGGAGGGAGGGATGAAGGGAAGGAGAGAGGGAGGGAGGGAGGGAGGAAGGAAGGAAGGAAGGGAGGGAGGGACAGCAGGGTGTGGATCATGAGGGAAGGCCAGCCAGCGTTGGATATCAAGTCACAGGAACCACACACACACAGCAGAAGGCAACACCGCCCGATCCTGCGCCATCCTCAACCCTGATCCCCTGACGGAGCCTGTGGGGTCCGCCCCGCTCATGGAGGGCCCCCTTACCAAACAGGAGGCCTCACCGGGGAAGGAGTGGCAGGGTTGGTTACATGCAGGGCTCAAGAAGTTTCCTAAGAGTTGAAGGATGCTGGGACAGGGTGGGTGGGCCGCAGACAATATGCAGGTCGAAGTCATGGTCACGTCGATCAACAACCCGGGAGATGTCATCAAAGGGAGAGTCGGCAAAGGTGAGGCAGAGCGGGGCGGAAACAATCGATGACAGGTGACTTTTAAGAAGGGGCAACAACAGTAACCAAATGTGGACAGAAAGCATGGTCTCAGTCAAGCACAAGCCCACGGCCCTGAGTTCATGCTGACTCAGCGACCCTGCAGGACGGGGTAGATCTCCCCTAAGGGTTCCCAGACTGGACTCTCTACAGGAGCAGAAAGCCTCGTTTTCCCCCTGTAGCGCGGAAGGTGGCTCCGAACTGCTGACTCTGCGGTTAGCAGTCCCATACGTCACCAATGAGCCACCGGGGCTCCTGCAGCATGGTCTAAGATGAGGAGCCAAGGACAAAGACCAGGGGCGGGTGACGGGGACCCCTCAGGGATGAGGCGATACACAGCGAGGGGGTGGGCAGTCTGGGGAAGTGTGACGACAGCCTGCAGAGCAGCCCGGAGTCCGGGATGGAGAAAGCCCCTCCCTCTAGAGGTGGTGGGGTCTCTGGAACAAACCAGCTCTCCTCAGGCAGGCTGTCAGGAAACGTGAGCCGCAGTACTGAGTACAGGCCTCCTGCTCAAAGGCAGGCGGGATCGTCGTGGGGTGGGCGGGTACCAGGTCAGGTCACTGCACAGGTGGCCAGAAGGTGAGACCGCATGGTGATCTTTCTTCACAGCCAAAGCCTTCTGAGGACTACGAGCTAAGGGACATCGCCTGGCCATGACTGAAGGGCCTGGGGCAGGAAGGTGACAGAAGACAGACTGCCTCTCACTTCCTGGCTGTGTCTTTGTCAGCATGTTGAGAGCTTGGCTGGCTAAGTGCCTCTTACTGTGACACTTGGAAGGTCCTCCTGCAGCCTGCGAGCACACATCCCTACCTGCCTTCTCAGCAAGGCCCCAAGCCTGCCGCTGGGCCCTGCTCTGTGGCTGTCAGGGGCTGCAGCGCGCGCGGGGCAGGAAGCCGGCTGAGCCGCAATACCCTTGGGGGCTGAATGCAGAGCCTCACTGGGAGGGGAGGGCAAGGTCAGCAGTTCGAAACCACCAGTCACTCAGACAGGGTTGTCTACTCCTGTGAAGAGTGACAGTCTTGGAAACCGCAGAGGCAGTTGCACCCTGTCCTACAGGGTCACTACGTCGGTGTTGACTCGATGGCAGTGCTTGGGTGTCACTAGCAGCAGCTACTAGGAGACAGAGACGGTCGAGCACAGGGGGCCGGGAGAGGGAAGGCAGCGTCATGGTGAGGGGCAGGCCGAGGCTCACACAGGCTCCAGTGGGGACGGGGACTCGGAGAGACGAGCAGACACTACAAAGCTGGGTTCCAGGCCTGGTCCCCCGGAGGCTGAGTCCTGTGTGGGGCTGGCAGGGCTCGGCCCACAGTGAGTGCCACCAGCAGCACTGTCCCCCAACTCAGAGGGCCAACCCCAAGGCTGGTCTAACAGCCCAACACGTCCCCCATGTGACCTCAGTCACCTTCCCCATTTGGAGCTAATTTCCATGCAAATTCCAGAAAAGAGGAACCAGCCCTTCAGATGAGGGGGAAGGACAGGCTAGGGTACTGAAAATGCAGGGCCCCGAGATGCTGGGCGCCAGAAACGGGAAGCAGCCCGGCTGTCGGCCCCAAGGATTGGCCACCCCGTACTCCTTGTGAGAGGACTGCTCGGCACCCCCTAAAGGTGCACCCCAGAAGCAGGACACACAAGGCACCAGAGCCAGAGCACCCACTGCCAGGCCCCAAGACTTGGCAGCCCCTGCTCCTGTGGGAGGTACGTCCGGGATCCAGGAGCACAGGGCACCAGGCCCAGCGAGCCTCTCCCGCCACCCGCACCCCTGATCATCCTCGGCAAAGCTCAGCATGGCCAGTGTGAGGCGCTGGTGAGCTTTCTGCCCCTCTAGGTCTTCCTGCGGGGCTCAGACTTCCAATGGGTGAGAGGGCTTCCTCAGCTCTGAAGTCCTCACCCACGAGAGAAGAGATGCCCTGCCTGGAGGAACACAGCCTGCTGCCCTGTGAGCCTGAGCAGCCCCTGTGTGAGCAGGCCTGGGCCCAGGGTGGGGATGTGGTGACTCCTGAATGGGCGGGGATTGTGGCTGTCAGGTGCGGTTGAGTCCGTTCCCACTCACGGGCCACCCGCGCCCAGCAGAAGGAAGCACATCCTCCGACTCGCTGTGGTCTCAGAGCCCCTAGTCGCAGCCCCGGGTTCCTCCTTCTCACTGTCACGGGGAGATAGTCAACCAGCCCCCACACACCCCCCTCCGCCTGCCTTGAACCCCGGCCCACAGACCTCTCACCCACTCCCCTAGACAGTCACCCAGCCCGCACCTCTGCCCTGCAACCCAGGAGACCAGCCCCTGTGCACTCGTGGGGCACACTCAGCCCCCACTGCCACCCACGGCCTGCACAAGCAGCCTCTTCACTGACAAGGGGCTGGTGAGCGGTGAGCCCAGGATGGAGCCTGCCTTCGGGGGAGGCAGAGGGCATCCCAGCCTGTCCACTGGGCCTGGCCCCTCCAGTAAAGAAAGCACAGGTTCTGTGGGTTCCATCCCCAGCCTCCCGACCCACCACCCACCCCCATCCTGAGAAGGTTTAAGAAACGCGGCACACCTCCTTCTGAGACACCTGTCTACAGACGCTTCCTGCTGCTGCGTTTCCAGCTCGGCCGGTGGGCTCGTGGGCTCAACAGACTCTCAGCAGAAGGCCAATGCTCGCTCACTGTGCCCAGGAATCCTTAGTGACGAGATCACGAGGAACTTGTACTTCAGCGTGATGGGGAACAACCAGGGCATTTAAATCAACAACAAGGAGGACAGAGGGAGCTGGGGGTGCTGGAGCAACAGCAACCTAGCTGAGGGGAATCACAGAGGCAGAAGAGGGCGAGTGTGACGGTGGGGCAGGAGGAAGGTGAAAGGAAACAGAAAAGATCTAGGAAGAAAAGCTATGGACAGCGGTATAAGCATAGACGTGCACTTACGTAAATACATTCATTCATAAAAATAGAGGTGCAGGCTTATGCACACATATTTACATGGCAATACACTGAGAAAGTGGATGGACTTTGGGCCTCTGCTCAAGCCCTCCCTCAACATAGGAACACTTTGTTCTCACAACCGGGCATTCTGGGATGCTCACCTTCCCGGCACTATCACTGAAGACAAAACGGGTGCATAAGCAAATGTGAAGAAAGCTGATGGTGCCCGGCTATCAAAAGATATAGCACCTGGGATCTTAAAGGTCTGAAGTTAAACAAGCGGCCATCTAGCAGAGAAGCAACAAGCCCACATGGGAGAAGCACACCAGCCTGTGTGATCACATGATGTCAATGGAAGCAGGTATGAGAAGTCCAAAAACAAGCTATCAGATGGACATGAAGAAGTGGAGACAGAGTGGAGACCCAATACCCACCTGTACAAGAATTGGACAGTCCCTCTCAGAAGGGCCACAAGAAGGGATGATATCCCCAGGGTGCAGTATGGCACTGCTGAAACACATAACTGTCCTTTAGTTCTCCGATGTTTCCTCTCACTATTACGGCCCTAGTTCTACCACATTAATATTGTTAGACCTGCGTATGTTCACTTGTATAATTAAGATCACTTGATGCATGAAATCCAAGACAGAGAAACCCTTCAGAAATAGTAATGAGAGAGAAGATTCCCTGAGGGTGTGGGGAGGAGGAGCTGATAGCAAGGGCGACTGTGTAACCCCACTCGAGGGGAACGGACACACTGGATGGTGTAAAGATGGCAAAGTGATAGTAATGACAAACAATAATGATACATAACATAATAATAAGGGTTGGGGAGCCAATATCAAAGAGTTCAAGAAGAAAATGTGTAAAACAGATGGCGGCAGCAATTGTACAATTATGCTTGATCTAAGTGAATTATGCATCCAGATGAACCAGAGGCACTTGGTACCTTGAGCGGCGGCAGCAGCAGCATGGGAGGTGGGGGGTACCCCTCCTTCAAACACAGTCGCACACCCATTCTCCCACAACATTATGTACATTCTTTGACAACACATGCTTTAAATACATATGTGCATTATAACACGGGTGTTCCTTACGACACATGTGCATTCTAAGGGTCCTAGCACACTTGTTCCCTTAAAACATATTCACGGACACGCTTACAATGCACACTTATTCTTACACACATTCTGCTGTAACACATGTGCATTCTAACACATTTTCTTATAACATGTACAAGTATACTCGCACAACACACGTTCTCTCAGAAAACACAACATATTCTCTAAGGCCTACATGTCTATTCTAACAGGCACTCATACTCTCATATAACACACACACATCCTCTTATATGACATACACACTCTCACAACACACGTGCTCTTATAACACATATGCACATCATTTGATAAGACACACACTCACAACACACATGCTCTCTTCTAACACAGGCACAGTCCCTTACAGCACGCACACCCTCTGACAACACGTGTAGCCTCCTAGACCCAACGCACGCCCATGTTTTCTCTGATCACGAGCCCTCCTGCAGCACCCACAAGTGTCACTGTGCAGTTGTGGAGGGCGAGGGCCAGCGTGGCCACCCGGGCTGCAGTCCAGGGGCTATGTTTCCGGGGTTCCTTGGTGACAGTCCATCTCCTGTTCGTGCAGGGTGTGGGCAGAACCCTGGCCTCAGGACTAAATGACCCGGGTCTTCATCTGCCTGCTGGATGCCACCAGGCCTCCAGCTTCTGGAGTCCTCCTGCGTCTCCTGCCTGGCGGCCCCTCGCACGTGACTGCAGAGCAGGGGCTCTCGCTGGTGGACTGCGCCCCGGCATAAATCGGACAGCGCTGCACTCTAAGGCCAGCCGTTCCCCAGTCTTCACTCCATCTACAGGAGGCTTCCCATGTGGACATCTCTGTGGGATATGACCGTGCCAGCCACACCCCACTCCTCAGGCCGACCCCGTGTCCAGCCCGCCAGGGGGTCCTGTGAGTTCTACCTCAGACACGCACCTTGGGCCTGTCCTGCCCCTCACCCGACAGCCACTGGTGCAACCTTAAACTGCTGCCATGCCTCCTGGCAACATGCTCCCGCCGACTGCGCCACCCTCTGCTAAGAACCTTCCAAGCTTCATCTCGGCTCCTGGGGCCCAAATCCCCAGGGCCTCTGGAGACCTGTGTGCTCACAGGCCCAGGTGGGGAGCTCTGCCCCGCTCAGACAGCCTCTTCTTTCTCCAAAGGAGAAACTGGTGGGTTTGAAGCACCTGTCGTTGGCAGTCCGGCGGAGATATTCAAACGCAGTAACAGTGAAGGGCAACTTCTGACGAGACTGGAATCTGTAGGTCGATTCTAGAAGTTGTGTGTAACAGTCCTCAGTCAATGTGTGTGAAAGTTTGTTATGCAGCCATTCACTGGACGGACAGATGGACGGAGAAGCTGTTGCTTCTGCTAGAGCAGAGGAAGGGTGCTGTGGGAGGACATCCCAAACATGCACCCGACAGCCCTTCACCCCTGGAGTCAAGGCGCATGAGGACAGGTCCAAGTGCAAGTGCATTTGGAGGCATCAAGAGGAAACGCACAACTCTTTTCCCTCTGCAGGCATAATCCCATGCTCGTCAAATGCCCACGTCTGCAGTCCTGATGAAAGCCCTTCCTTCACCCGGAGAAGCTGAAGGAATGTGCCAGGCACAGGGCGTGACTGGGGCTGTGCTGCCGAAGCACTTCTGCTCCTTATTTCCCTCCCAGCGCCGTCTCTTCCCAGGGAAGGACGCTGCGGCAGGTGGCAGGCGGCAGGCAGGCTAGTTTGGACCAACACATCAAGTACAGTCCAAAAGTCGGGTCCCGACTCAGGCCTGGCTGTGGCAGAACCCGCACTCCCTGACCACCACCTTCAGAGCGCCAGCAGGGGTCCCTGATGGCCACTGACCACAGCTCACCCCGCCCCACCAGCCTCTGGAGTTGCTGCCATGGTGCCCAGCACAGAGAATGAATGGATGACTATACCCATCATTTCTTCTCTGGCTCATGTCTGCCGAGTGCCTTGCTCAGACCCCACGAGGCCCTGGCACCCCCCAACCTCCACCCCCACCCCCACCCTCACCATGTTCAATCTGGGCCTCCCTCACAGCCCTCCCACAGTCAATGCCACGCTTGGCATGGCCAGCCGCCCACAGGCCTCCTGCTGGGAGCACTCGCCGGTCTGAAAGGCCGCCTGTGTCCTCGGCCTGGGGAAGGGCACTCGCCTTGGCATTTAGTACTGCCAAAGCCAGAATCACAAATGTGACCACAGAGAAACAGCTGCCCCCGCTGCACAAACCAGTGGCCGCAGAAAGAACTGGCTGCAGGGTGTTCTCTCATTCCTCTCACCTCCCTCCGTAAGCATCCAGCGCTTTCCCGGCCCTCACTGATGCCCCCTCCGCCCCACTCCTGCCTGAGCCTCGCTCACCCAGGCCTGGCCTCCGGCTCCTGCCCTGACTGGCCATCATCCGCCAACATCATGGGGGGCATGACCCTCGGGAGGGCCGTCTCAGGTGTGACACTGCCCCCGTCAGGCCTGAGCCCCCTGCTGGGCCTGAGCAGGTGACACCCACGCAGCTGCAGAGACTCAGGATTCGCCACCTGCACTCCTGGGCCGGGCAGAGCCACGGACAGCCGAGGCACAGCAGGTGACCACGCTGAAGTGTCCACCCAGCTGGTTCTGACGGGCGTCCCACAAAGGTTTTCAAGTTTTCACCCCTATGCCCTTTATAAACCCGGTCTGTGACATATGCAAGTGACCATCTAAGGGTCACATCAATCATGCTGTGCACAGCGCAAGGAACAACCGGGGACGCACAGGCAGCCAGAAACCCACCACGGCCGGCCTGGCCTGTGCTTCTCTCCGGGCCTCTCAGCGCTCACGGCTCATGCCCCACACCCGCCACCCAGTGGGTCACGAGAAAGACTTGTATGGGGAGCAGGGGGAGAAGGGAGTGGAAGCATCTCCCCTCTTCAGGGTGGGTCTGGTCACGCCTCCCAGCCGGCACACCCCTGGAGGATGTGCAGACCTCCTCTCAGGCCCTTCAGTCAGGCCCCTCTCAGCCAGTGAGGACAGGCCCCTAAGCCCTGAACACAAGCCCTATCCTCTGGGCCTCCTCAGTCCTGCCCCTGCCACCACAGACTGTCCCCGGGCTCCATCTGAGCCTCCCGCTGTCGTTGCTGTCATGGCTCCTTGAGATATGCCCCCTTCTCTCCCCATTTCCTACTGCTTCCCCCAGTTTCTGGTTACTCCCCACCCTCGAGTTCCTCCTTGAAGCTGCATCACTTGAACCCTTGGCTCCATCTTCACGTGGCCGTCTTCCCTGTCCTGCTTCATCTCTGGTCCAGACCTCCCTCCTCTTCCCTTTTAAAGACGCTGCTGCCAATGAATGTACAGATGTGCTTTACACAATGGATGGATGTATGGATTGTGATAAGAGTTGCATGTGCCCCTAATAAAATGATTAAAAAACAAAAAAAGATGCCAATGCTCGGTGTCACCGTGGAGTGATTGCCTCTCGGAATCCTGGATTCATCACATCTGCAGCTGTGCACATCGGGTCTCACTGAGCCGTTCCGTATCCACGTGGGGCCGGGTCTGGGCAGTGCTAGTCCGTGTGCATATATCTGCTGAGGGCAGCATGGGGGGGGGGCTGGGAGATGTGGCTGGAGAGGGAGCAAGTGTATGTCATATGGGGCCTGAGGAACGTGCACGTTCCTGCCTGCGTGGCAGTTCAAGTGACACGCCGGCACAGGGTGGCTGGGAGGACAAAGCGTGTGCTTTGGGAACTGGAACACTTGAAGCAGCCATAAGGGAGACGGAGCTTGTGAGGCACCAAGAACAGAGCCCGGCGAAGGGAGGGTGCTTCATGAAGGCCTGTCTGCATGATGATAAAGCACCTCTGAGGGCTGTGATAGGTAAGGGTCCCCCCTCCAGACCAAGGTTCCAGCCTTTGTGTTTGGGATGATGGGTGTGTGCTTCCTACACCGAGTTTCTCTGTGCTGCGGTCTGTACCCCCTCCACCCACCAAAAACTGTGAAACAATGATGGGAACCACTTGACTTGACACAGTTGGCAAGGCTGCAGGAACTCTGTTAAGGAGCTCAATACCATACACATGTCCAAGGTCAGTCAGGGGAAGGGTTTCTCCAGATGGGAACCCAGCATAGCTTCACAATTCAGCCAAATGCCAGCCTACCCCTGAAAGACCAGCACTGTTATGGGGGGTGGGGGGAGCCACTGGGGAAAGGGACAGAGCAGCAGCGTAGACCTCTCCCTGAGTCCTGGCTGCCCCTCTCTGCCCTGTCCCTCCACAGAGACAGCCCCTGCCAGTACCCCTGTATTCCACTTCAGTTTCTCTCCCCCAGAATCATTCTCAAAAGGGTCCGAGACACAGCATGGCTTGCAGATGAAGGCAGAAACAGACACAGAAGAGGGCTAAGGGCCAATTACCAAGAGATAGGCATCAGGTCAAAGGTTGCTCACAGCAGCTCTGCCACCGTCACATCTCAGTTGCCCAAGAATTAGTCATCAGTCAGGACGGCTGCTGTCATCGGGGTTAGGTACCCTGAGTCGGTGCCAACCCAGCGACCCTACATAAAACCCAACGAGACACTGCCGCAGCACCTGCACTTCAATCCACGGCTGCAGCCACCACGTCAATCCTCTCTCTGGAGGGTGTTCCCACTTAGACTGGAGTGGAGGGGACAAAACCCCAAGCCCCACCAGAAGGCCCCTTCCTGTGTCTCCTTCCTCAAGTCCCTTCCCGATCCTCTGCGTATCCCCGTGTGTTCCCGTCGCCACAAGGCTCTCCTGTCTCTGCCATCCCCGACTTCCCACTAGCTCTGATGGAAGCTCTTGCTAGCCTTCTGCCAGGCACAAGCTTGGGGAGGGAAACAGACCACGACACCTGTGGCACCTGCCTGCCTCCCAGTCCTGGAGACTGAGTGGCTCGTTCAGCTGCCCCTTCCAACCTGAAGACCACTGAGAAGCTCAGGCTGTTCTGACTGGACTCAGACAAGGATGTTCGGGTCCTGCCCCCTCCCCACCTGGGGGCTCCAACAGACTCCACTTGGGAAGGAGAGTAAGTCTATGTCACCAACCTTCCATTTCAAGAGAAGTTCACTTCAGGACAGAACTAATTCTGTATGGCATTCTCAAGGCTGACTTTTGTCACTGATCTTTTCCACCGCTGGCTGATTTTATGCAAAGCACTTCCGGTGCTCCTGTCTCCTCCTGCCCTGGGGCCCTGGCTGGGGTTCCAGTGTCCAGCCACCAAAGCCAATCAGACAGGACTTGGGAGCTAGACAGTGTCCACGATGTCCCCAGCACACTGGGCACTGAAGGTTTTTTAAATCTTTTCTGTGTCTGGTCAGCTGGCGCTGTGTCACAGCCAGAACTCCCCGACGCCTCTCACTCCCACCAGCGCTCACACCACAGCCCAGACGAACGCAGGGGTCAGAAGCTCCCCCACCCCCTGCAGGAACGGCCTCCCTGCCGGCGCAGCCCCGTCCCCACCCCGGTTTCCTGGCGCCCCCAAACTTCCTAGCACGACCCGAGTCGCTTCCTGCCCACTCCCCGCGGGAGCCCACGAGTTTGGAAGAAGAGTCAGCGGCTCCGCCTACGGGCAGCCCTGCTACCTCCTGGCCCCCACGCGCGACCCCCATCGGGTCCCGCGAGCTGCTTCCCCGATGCCCAGGTCCCGGCTCCGGGACCCGAACCGAACCCGCCGCCTCGCAGGCGGACGCGCCCACCGGTGCCCTCTGACCCCCGACCCGACCCCGCGCTCCCCGTCACACCCACCTGCCCGGGACTTTGCTGGTGCTGCGCTTCCAGAACTGCTTCCTGGCCCCGTCGCTGGCCATGGCCCCTCTTCATCCCTCAGGCCCGCGGCCCGACACCGCAGCGTGGCCGGCCCGCCCACACTGGCCAGCTCCTGTCCCCCGAGTGGCCCTCCAGCGGTCCCGGGACTCCAGAGCGCAGAGCCAACAAGCTCTTCCGCCTCTCTCCGGAAGTTGTGCCTCTGCGAGTCCGGAAGTCCCGCCTCGTTCCCAGGCGGCGTGCGACGCGCGGCTTCTGACGTCAATAAAGGGCGACGCAGACGACGGCGCGCAAGGAGCACGGCGTGGCCTCTACGTTCCTCGACGGATCCCTTGTTTCCGGCTAGGCACCGACCTGCGAGGTCTGTGTCCGACGCTGGCATCTTTCCTGGACGGCTTTGGAGGGGCCCTGGTGGTGCAGCGGGTTAGGCGTTGAGCTGCTAACCACCAGGTTGGCGGTTCGAATCCCCCAGCCGCCCTGCGCGAAGAAGAGGTTGTTTGTTACCGTATGGATTGCCAGCCTCGAAACCCCAAGCTTTCTGTCAGCCAGGATCCACCCTCGGCCGTGGTGGGTTTCTCCAGGAGCCGGTCCCGGACGGGAGGAGGCGGGACACCGATGCGGACTCCAGGGGAGGGCGACCTGATGTTCAGGGCCGAGTGTCAAATACGAAATCGGTGAGACAGTTGTAACGAGGCGAGGTGATTGGGGGATGGAGGCGGGGGTTCAAACCAGGCGTCAGTGGGAGGGCAGTGGAGCCCAGAGGCAGGGGGCTACCGGCAGCCCCTGGCCCTGCAAGAGGCCCCAGGGTGTCACAGAGGGTTTGCCTCCCAAATTAGCCAAAAGGTTGGTCTTGAGTAAAAAGAAAGGCCTCGTCATGGCCATCTGTCGTGGTTGCAGCAAGGAGCATGTCATGCAAGGTCACTGAGTTACATGGACCCAACAGCCACAGGCTGGTGAGTTTGGGGAGCCTTGGTGGCACTGTGAGTTGGGCACTGGACTGCTGACTTTGTGAGGTCAGTGTTTCAAGCCCATCAGCTTCTCCATGGGAGAAGACGAGGCTGGCTGCTCCCATAAAGGTTGACACCCTCCACAGCGGTGGTTCTCACCCTCTCATACCGTTCCTCATGTGGTGGTGACCGCCCCCCCCACCATAAAATTATTAAATTATTTTTGTTGCTACTTCATCACTGTATCTCTGCTTCTGTTGTGAATCGGGTGACCCCTGTGAAAGGGTTGTTGGACTCCCCAAAGGGGTCACGACCCACAGGTTGAGATCCGCTGCTCTATAGAATCTCTAAGGCAAAACCAACTGGGTGCAGTGGTTTCAGAGTTAGGCTGTTAACTGCAAGGTCAGTGGTTCAAACCTGTTGCTGCCCCTCGAGAGATGAGGCTGGCCATTCCCATAAAGATCGATAGCCTCAAACATCCAAAGAGGTTGGCAGTTCAAGGCCATCAGCCACCACAGGAGAAAGAACAAGACAGCCCGCTTTCACAAGGAACCCCACAGGGGCAGTTCTGTGCCCTGTGGGGTTGCTATGATCCAGGATCTGCTGGGTGGCAGTGGGTTCAATTTTTTTATTTGGTGGCTTAGTGGTTAAGCATCCAGCTCCGAATCAAAAGGTCAGTGGTCTGACCCTACCAGCTGCCCCCCAGGAGAAAGCTGTGGCAGCCTGCTCCCTTAACACTTCCAGCCTGGGGAAAGCACGGGGCCAGTTCTCTGGCCTCCGGGAGTTGGAGCAGGCTGGATGGCAGCGAGTCTGGTGCCTTGTGTTGTTCTCAGGCGGGTATTGCCCTCGCACTTGGTCTGCTCCAACTATCTCCCCCATGGAGACTTGCCCACTGTCAGCAGAATCAACGTCCTCAAAATGCCAACTTTAGGTCCTGCCTCCTCTGAGCAAGACCCTCCCAGCTCGTCCACACCCCAATGGGCGGGACCTGTGTCCTGTCTGACCACAGCCCCAGCACAGTCTCAATACCTGTCCCACTAAGTGCACAGTAATGGCTGGCACCTGGGCAGCAGCCTCAGAAACCCCAGGACCACCTGGAGTCCCAGCCATAGAAACTGCAGGATTCTGCTTTGGAGGTGATCGCAGTGAATCCTTAGTGACCCTTCCTAACAACTCGGTAGATACCTTGGAGTCCTACTCTTGCATACCCTCGGGGAACTTCCTGGATCTTCCTGATACTACTGCTTCAGTAGTCCTTAGGATCCCTCCCTGGTAGCCTGGAGAATCCCGAAGGACCCTCTCCTACTGTAGCTCAAGGCTCCAGGGACCATCTCCCATCAGCCCCCGGGGCCTCCTGCTTAGACCATTAGGGGGTGAGCTCAGTCTGGCTCCCTGCAAGAATCAGATGGTGGGGGGACAGGAGGAAGGGAGTACCGTGGAAATGTGCAGCAGGAACTGAGGGCTTCCAGTGCCTGGCTGGATGTAGATGCAGCACCTGAGAGGTTCTGCTCCCTGCATCTGACAGTGCAAGATCCACCAGCCAGCCAGGGAGGAGGGGGTCCATGCTAGACTGACCCACCAAAGCCAGAGTGCAGGCAGACCCAGCCTTCCTCCATTCCCCAGATACTGCTGCTGAAGACCACGCAAGTCCCTGCCCATGTCCATTCTTGCTCCATTCCAAAGTTCTCACCATGCCGCGGCCCACAGCCAGATTACAATGTGTTGCCAGCGTCATGTTCATGCGCTGGGAGACTAGGGCCCCTGGGTTCCTCACCTACCACTGGCTCAGGCTTTATTTCAATCTGGAGCTGAGCCCCCAGCATCTCCGAGGTGTGTCCATGGTCAGAGATCTGAGGGCAAGGAGGGCACCTGCCCAGGGTACAAGTTCCCAAACTGGCGCAAACCTCAGGTGTCAAGCCAGAGTCAGGATGGAGAAGGAGTTAGTCCACAAATGAGGTGAGAGGCAGCCCAGTACAGGACCAGATAGTGTGTCCTGAGTCATATCACCCCAGAAAGAAGGCCGTGATGCTGCGTCCCAGAGGGGCGGGGACCGTGGGAAGGAGGGAAAAGCGAGGGCATGGGGAGTAGATCTGAGCTCATGGAAATCCATCACTGACCTCATTCCTGGTGATCCCACAGGCAGCCGCCCCCCCCACCCCCAGCTGCTGCACCCACATTCCACTGGGTGTTCCAGGAGGCAGGGGACCACCCAGAAGAGTAGGAACAGAGCTTCCACGGGAGTCAAAGGACACAAACCTGATGCCACTGAGTGGACTCGGACACAGTGACAGTCCCACTGTAGGCAAGGAGATTCCAACCCATTGTGCCCGGTCAAATTCAGAACTGCCTCCTGGGGTTTCCAAGACTAGTCTTCCGGGAGCAGACTGCCCCGTCTTTCTCCCGCAGAGCTGCTGGGGGTGGGGAGGGGGTGGGGGGGACAATGACTAACACCTTTTGGTTAGCAGTCAAGCCCTTTAACCAACAGGGCCCCTAGCAACCCTCTCCCCTCCAAACACACTGCCATCCAGTCAAATCCAACTCACCGCGACCCTATAGGACGGCAGAATGGCCCCTGTGCATTTCCGAGACCGTCACTCTTTATGGAAACAGAAAGCCTCCCCTTCCTCTCATGGTGTGCCTGGTGGCTTTGAACCACCAGCCTTGTGGTTAGCAGCCCAACACCTAACCCACTGCACCACCAGGCTCCTTTGTGACCCTGCCAAGAGAAACAAAGGTTTTAGAAACGTGAAGGCAGATGGCTGACACCATGGCTGTGAAGGGCAAGCCCGCGAGCGAGAGTGACTCACAGGCGGGCTGCAGCGATGGACATGACGTGAGAACCCCGGAGGCAGAGGACTACCAGCAGGGCATCCATTCGGCGGATCTCGGGCCTTGGCGTCCACAGCCTGTGCCCACTCCCCCACCCCCACCCATCTCCACTTCATCATCCTGGTCAGGTTCCACAGTCTTCTGGTGCATCACCTGCCGATCCCAGAAGCCGTCAGCTGACTGCTCTGGCTTGAACAGGCCTGGATGCAGCTCTTTCTACAACTGTGAACCATTTCTGATCGTAAATCTCTTCCTAGACACAGCACGTGCCAGCATCACTGGACGGTAGTATTGTTTATCCAGAGAACCCAACCTGACACCGCCTCCTGTTACCACAGCCTCCCTTAGCGCTGCCCCAGGTCCAGACCTTGCATAGGAAGTGTACACCAGATCCCAGCAAGGAAAGGGGCCTCCCCCCACCCCCATCCCCAGAAGGCCTCGGGATGTGGCTGAAGGAGAGCGTGCTGCCGCCTACAAGAGGCAACAGGGAAGAAACAGAGCCAAGTGTAGACGCTCAACAGGGCCCCGGAGTTGGTTGTGTTCCCCACTCCACCCCCAGCCGCACTGTCCCTCGGTCTTACAGTGCGTCTAAGTCCACCACTTGAAACAGCGGCTACCAGGCGCTGTGTGAGGCCGGGTAGACCAGAGAAACAAATTCTGAGACACTCACATGTGTCTAAGAGCAAGCTTTATAGACCAGAGAAATTGAACTGTGAGAAAACATCCCAGCCCAGTCCAGATCAAGTCCAATATTAGCCCATATGTCCGATACCAATCTACAAATTCCTCTTCAGACTCACAAAACACGTGCAATGACGCCGAATCAGGAAGAGCACAGGCCAGTGGGTGGAAAGTCTTGTGCAGGGGTGCTCAATACGTTGATCCCCATCTACTAGTCGATCACAAATGTAGTGTGGGTAGATCGCATGGCATTTAAAAAAGCCTATCAATCCCGTCACTTAATTGATAGCGCAGCCAATCAGATGCAATCTTAGGTGTCAAACAACTGCGCTAAGTGCAGCAAAACTGACAAGCTGTTATCACCAATTTTTATACCTTGGTTTTTTTCTCTTAAACATAAGAAAGGGTATTAAAATGAGCGGGGGAGCTGGACCAAGTAAGACAAAAACGTATCACTTTCACACGGAATGGGAGATTTTGACACTACAAGCCGACATTCAGCAGAAGTCCAGGCCTCGTGAATAGTTCTGGAACTTACTCGCCCAAAGATGAGAAAATGTGCTACCTCCTTGACTGCATGATTCAGCTCTACTTATTTATGTGAGTCAGCCTTTTCCCACCTAAAGACCATTCAGACCAAGTACCGTCCACCAGGACTGATCATGTGGAAGTGTGCCTGAGGCTGGCTGTCAGCAGCTACTGTCCGGACTGTGCATCCCTGGCTCATTCCATTCAGGGAAAGTCATCAGTAAACTCAGGTAATGACAAAAACTGTGCATAGTTAATTGTGTTGTGCAATACGGACTCATGCAATTGTGCAAGGTACATAAACATTGTACATATATAAAGAATTCTCAATGCAGTTATGAATAAATAATAAAATATATGTTTTGCATTTTTGTAGTTGGTAGATCATTTTGACTTGATCATTTTATAAGTAGCTCGAATGCTCAAAAAGTGTGAGCCCCCCTGGTCTTGTGGATCCAGTGGGCTAGGCTGGGGAAGCAGCTCAGTGCTGGCGTGGACCCCATGTGGCTCCTGCAGCTCCAGGAGTCTGGCGTAGCTCCACATGTCTTGTCATCAGGAAGATGAAGCAGAGAGGGTGTATCTGGCCTCCAGTGAGCTATTCAGCTCCGTGGAGTCCCAAATGCAGTCCTCAAGCTTCCAGCCCTTCTCACGTGGACAGGAGGTGATGTAACTACCACAGGCTCGATGATGCCCCAGGGGAGAGATCCGGGATGCCTTCACGAACCTGTGAGCTGCCCACCCAACATGGGACCAGCTGGTCCCAACCCTGCGCCTTCCCTGCCCTACCCCTGCACACTGGGTGCCCTGGGAAAGCTCACACCTTGCGCCTAAAGTAACCCCACCTCTCCCTGGGAAGGGACCTAATTCTGGAGGTGGGTTTAAGGCAGCAGTTCTCAGCCTATGGGTCACAACCCCTTTGGGGGTCTAACGACCCTTTCACAGGGGTCACCCAATTCATAACAGTAGCAAAATTGCAGTTATGAAGTAGCAACAAAAATAATTTTATGGTTGGGGGGTCACCAGAACATGAGGAACTGTATGAAAGGGTGGGGGCATGAGGAAGGTTGGGAACCACTGGTCTAAGGGAAACCTCTCCCTGTCAGTGTGGAGGGGGCATGCTTATCACATCCTCTCCCTGTCTGATCTCTTCCCTCTCGGGCTCAGAGGCAATGGGCTGTGGTAGCTACATAATCTGGTGTCAATTTGAGGATTAAGAGTGAAGGGGTGGCGTCTAGCCCGTCAATCAGGATATAGCCAATGAGGCCTCTGTGTGGGCATGGCCTTCTGAGGATTCTAGAAGGCTGATGGAGCCAGACCTCTGGAGTTGGAGAAGCCACGTGGGGACCCACGCCAGCACCAAGAGGCTTTCAACACCACTGGGTCCACAAGCCTTCCCACCCACTAGCCTGTGATCTTCCTGCATTTGGCATCATTGCATGTGTTGCAGGAGTCTGAAGAGGACTTTATAGATTGGTATCACACATACAGGCTAATATTGGACTTATAGACTTGATCTGGACTGTGCTGGGATGTTTTCTCAATATTCAATTGCTCTTATATATAATGCTCTTTCTTATACACATGTGAATGTCTCTGAATTTGTTTCTTTAGTCTCCCCAGACCAGGGGTCCTCAAACTTTTTAAACAGGGAGACCCGTTGGAGGGCCAGACCATAGTTTTTAAAAAAATAACTGGACAAATTCCTCTACACACTGCACAGATCTTATTTTGAAGTAAAAAAACAAACGGGACAAAAACACCCGGCGGGCTGGATAAATGTCCTCGGCAGCCACATGTGGCCCTAGGGCCGTAGTTTGAGGACCCCAGAATAACACAGTCTGAGACAAAGCTAAATGCTGGTAACGTCTCCCCCTGAAGAAAGCCCTGCTCTGAAGTGGCTGACTGCCAGCAGAGCAGGGGTGGGACCTGCAGTGGGGTGGAGCCTACAGTGGGATGGATGGGGCCTACGGCTGCCCCAAGCCCCAGCCACTCCCGAGTGGTGACCTCAAAGTCTGCCCAACTCTTCCTTCTGGAAAACAGTGCTTATTGGGAAGACAGGGCCAGAGGTTGGGTGGGGCAGCCACCCAAAGCTGGAAGAGATGGGGGTGCCTGGGCCTCATCTTCACCATCTGTAGAAGGGGGCTGACAGCCTCAGTCCGTGCATCTTGTGAGGCTCTGCTGTAGTCCAGGAGAAGGGGGAGGGGGAGGGCTGGTGGGCACTGTTGCCCAGGGCCACCTTTGGGCCTCACCCAGGCTGCGCTCAACTCATGTCCTGATGGCAGCCCCGCACCCCAGCCGAGCCCTGTGTCCCCACCTTGTCCCCTGTCTGACTGCAGCCCCACACCTCGACTGAGCCCTGTGTCCAGGTTGCAGCTATGGGCTCCTGGCCAAGGCCTGGGGCATGTGGGGATGGCTGAGTGCATGCCTACCCTCCTGGCCCTGCCTATTTCCTCGTTGGCCGATGGCAGCCACTGACCCTGGACATTCTGCCATGCCCGGCAGCCGGCAGCTAGGTGTCCTGCTCGTGCTGTCGGGGCATTGACTCCTGGCAGGGGTAGCTCAGGAGCCTTGGGCCCCCCACGCTCCCACTCCAAGCTGGCTGTTCCACCCACCCTCCCTATGAATCAGATGACAGCACTGCCCTGCTAAAGGTCCCTTGGTGGCTCCCTCCATCCACGCCCCTCACCCCGAGACACCCAGCCAGCCTGGGTCCCAGAATGCTGCCTGTCCCATGATCTACATTCTTAGGATAATCAGCTCCAGACCAGGCCGACCCCACCACCTAGAACCCTCAGCACCAGTCCAAGCTTGGCCCTGGTGCCCCCTCTCCTGGCCCCAGCCACAGGCACCCCCTCCAGGATGAGGTCCACACAGATGTGAATCCCAGGTCTGAGCACCGCAGGGCGCAGGGCACCCAGAGGCCCAGGAATGGGGAAGTGGCCAGATGCTGACTCTGCAAATTCAGGAGTAAGCCTCCCCACCAGATCCAAACTCTGCCGTGAGGCCGCTCCTGGGAGCTACCCGCTGCTGAGCCCTGTACACCCTGACTGCCCTGAACACGACATTGCTCAAGACCAAGGCCCACACACAGGGGCAGCTGGAGAACCACCCAGCAGGACCTCAGTGAGAACTCGGGGAGAACCCCCCACCACTGCTCCACTCCAACAAGGGGTCTGCAGTTGGCAAGGCCAGTCTGCAGGCTGCCAGCACAGCCCACTTGTTTGCCCAGCATGGCAGCCCCGCCCCCCAGAGAGGCACCATGGGGTAGTACAGTGGGATGGCAGTGGGATCCAATCGACTTCTCAGATGGCCCAATGGGCTTCTCAGATGGTAGGAGGGTCAGTAACAAGGGCTGGGGTCTGCCGGGCTAGAGCAGGGGACAAGTCAGCTCTGGGCACCTTTTACAGCCCAGCTGGCTTCTCAGCTGGGAGGATACAGGGGGCCACCTGGGGGCAGGGGGGACGAGCAGGAGCTACATTGGAGGCAGTCAACAGGCCAGATACTGAGGGGCCTAGCGGATGGTGGCCAGCAGGGGCCCTCAGCTCCCACAGCCTGGGTTCGCTGCAGTACTCCTGGGGACGGGGCACCCAGAAAGGGAGGTGAATGGCCACGGAGACATGAGTGCCTGGATGGGAGAGGTCCCTGGCTCCCGCCTGTGCCTGACAGTGTGCAGTGAGCAGGGCCAGAGGCTGGCTCTCAGCAGTCATGACATGTGGCCAGCCCCACAGCACCCCTGTACCTCTCAGCAGCTGGGGGCCGGGCCCAGAACAGAGCTGACAGAGCAGTGAGGGGACCACAGGGACAAGATCACCCGGAAGCATTGGACACAGAGACTTGGCCTACAGTCCTGCCCAACCTCCCCCTACCCCCTACCCCCTAAGAAGAGGCAGGCCTCCCTGCCCTGCACTCTCACCTTGGCCTGTGACCGCCTTCATGCCAGTGTGCAGGGGAGACGGGCATACACTCTGCCTCCCATCCCTGGAAGGTCCTGCCTGCTTGTTCCCAGCCTCCCTGGGGTCCACGCCTGGGTGATTCTCCCAGGGAAGCAGGACCGGTCAGAGCAGCCAGCTCTCTTTCTGCTCCAAGACGTCTCAGGCTTCCTGGGGGCCCAACCAGAGCTGAGAGGTTTCCTGGGAGGCAGGGCTTTGCGTGTTAAGTCCAGGACCATCCTGACTCACAGGCATCCCAGGGCCATCAAGGCTGGCTGGCCTCAGGGTGAGCTCCTGGCAGGGCATGTGGTTGGCGTCGGGAGAAAGCTGAAGATGGAAGCCGATTCCACCGGGGCTGGTCCAACAGCTCGAGCTTCGGGGGGAGGAGGCTCCCAGGGCCCAGGGGGGGAGCTTGGAGGAGCTTGTGATGGGCTTGAGGGTCAGGCCAGAGACCCCAACCCTACTGCGAGGGGCCACATAATGGGGACCCTCTGCAGCTCCGATACAGCCCTCTGCCTCCATCACCAGGGCCCCGACAGTCCTGGGGGACCCCGACCTGCCTGGTGGCAATAAGAGGTTTAAGCAGTAGGCTCCCACTTCCTGCTGCCTCCCCAGGCCCACTGCACCCCATCCCTCCAGGACAAAGCCTGTGCTGCCTGGGTGCACCAGCGTCCTCCGACTGCCTGTCTGCACACTGCCCGCTCTGCTCCGCCACTGCCTCCAGGAAGCCCTCCCTAACTGCCTAGTGCAGGCCAGTGCCCAGAGCCAGGCAGCACTGTGCCCACCCCCTTGCCTCGCCTGGCAGGAGACCAGCATATCCTCTGCGGTGATTGTCTCCAGGGACCTACACAGTCCTCCCCTTGCTAGCAGGCCACTGGCCTGGGGGCCCCTCCACGTGCAGGCCAGGCCCTGGGGGGCAGGTGCTAAAGGAGAGCCGCTGCTGGTCTGGGCGCCTGTGGTCTTGGCCCTCAGCCAGGGGCTCTCATGCAGCAGTACTGACCCCTGCCTCTGGCTTGTGGACCCCTGGGATGGACATCAGGGCTCAGGGAGGTTCAGGCCAGGGTCCCATCACTCCCCTGCCCTAAGTGCTGCCACCCTGTGGACGCTGACATCCGCTGCCGCCCTGCTCCAGGAGCCGGAAGTGTCCATCCACAGACATCGGCTACACAGCTGAGGTCCACCCACCCAACACAGCATCACGGCACCGTGAAGAGAAGCATCGCCTATAATGGGCCTGACCCCGTTGGGGCAGATGTCCAGAAGGGGCAGGACCACACGGCCGTCTCTCCCCGTAGAAGCTAAGGCAGGCGGTTGCCTTTGGGGATGGCGAGAACGTTCTGGAACCAGAGAGCGGGTTACAAGGAGCCCTGGGGCAGAGTGGGCTATGCACTGGGCTGCTCCTCCATGAGGAGGAGAGGGGGAGGCTTGCTTCCCATAAGGAAGGAGTTCCCGAAAAACCAAGGTCAATCTACCTCATCCCATGGGGTCCCCATGAGAAGCAACTAACCCAATGGTCATGTCCGTCCACACGCACGTCCTCAAAAAGCAGAGAAACGAGAGTGCGGGGGATATCGACTGGAAAGGAGGGGAGAAGGGAACGCACACTCACCCACAGAGGAGGAGCAGGCCAATGGGTGGGGGGGACTCCGCTGTGAGGATGGGCAGTGCCGGACCCCTGAAATGGACACTCTCAATGGGGTGTGAATGACACCCCAACAGGCTGTTGCGCCAATCCACGGTCAAGACTCGGGAAGCAGCAGTCCGGGAGCCACCGGCACATTCCCTTGGGTGAATCTGCTACACAGACCTGCAAGTCTTGAAAAGCCAGGACCAAGGTGCACGTGACCCCAGGTCATAATATTTCCCACGTGCCTGTGAGAGCTGGACCCTGAAGAAAGAAGACCGAAGATGAATCGATGCGCTGGACTTGTGGCCTGGGGGACACTGTGGAAAGTCTGGGGATGGCCAAAGGAAGAAACGGATGGGACCTGGAACGAGTGCGGCCAGAACTCTTGCCCCTTCGAAGCAAGAATGGCAAGACTTTGTGTCATGTCGTTTTGACAAGTCAGGAGGGACCGGGCCCTGGAGAAGGACACCCTGCTTGATGAAACGGAGGGGCAGCGATTGGCACAGTGGCTGCAACCACGGGCTCCGCAGGAAGTGCCGCGAGGCTGGCTCGGGATGGGGTGGTGTTCCGCTCCACCTTACACCGGCAGGGCCGCTACGAGTCAGAACTGACACGGAGACACCTAACGGCAGCAGCATCCACGAGAGAGCCATTACCCTCAAAACGCTCGCTGCAGAATGAGATCTCATACCCCACCCGGCCTGGCCTCCACTGGCCAGTGACCTCTGCTGGGCCCCCGTCACGTCCCTTAATCCAGAGTTCCACACTCACATTCCCACTCTCACACACACTCGCACACCCACTGAGAGGCAGTCAATTAATATCGGCCTTCCAGCCATCGGCCTTACGGATTATGACGGAGTGTGATTCTGGGCGCTATGTGGGCCGTAGTCCCACTTTAGAGTGAGTTCTCTGCTCTGCTGATGGACAGGACTAAGGGGGGATTACATCTCTATTAGGGGGTGTGAACCAAGACACTAAAGACCCTTTGCTTCCTTTGGGGCCTGGCCTCCTGAAGGACAAAGGTCACCCCCCCCCCAAAGCCATTCATCATGGGCAGGAGCCATCTCTGACTCAGAGAAACTCCAGGACCATGCGAAGAAGAGTGTGTTTGAGATTGCTGTCTGAAGCTGCCAAGCCCAAGACCAGAGACACCAGAAGCTGAGACACGGAGACCACGGGACAGAGCAGAACAGGCAGCCTGGGATAATAGGACTGTGAGGCAGGGCAGGGAGCTGGCTTGCTGGTCCACGGAGGCAGAGGCCCAGGCACCATGTGGCCGAGAGGCTGAGGACCAGAGAGACTTGGCTTCTGGTTCAAGAGAGACGCTGAGGTGGACCAATGTTTTATGCCCGTGACTTGTGGTGACCCGTTAGCTCCCCCAATAAGCCCCTTAATCGTGAGTGTTGGCTGTGAGTCTGTGTGCCACCGCAATGAATTATCCACCCCAGCAGAGAAGCAGACTGCCGACGGGAGAGCGGTGTCAGGCGAGAGAAAGGGAGATGGAGGGGGAGGCAGGTCTGAGCCCTGCCTCTTGACAATAGGGAAGCCAGGGGAGGATAGAGAGGCCCCTCACCACTTAAGTACTCCCACTCAACTCAGACACACATACACATCTGTATACACATGCTCATAATCACACACATTCACATACATACGCACACTCTAACACAAACACACACCGCACCCGCTTCACACACACACTCACTCACTCAAAATCACTCACACACATTCACCCATATACTCACAGTCTTAACACAAACTCATACACTCTCGCACACACATTCACCCTCTCACTTTCTTCTTTTTTTAAAATCATTTTACTGGAGGCTCTTACAGCTCTTACCATAATTCATCCATCCATCCATTGTGTCAAGCACGTTTGTACGTATGTTGCCATCATCATTTTCAAAACATTTGCTTTCAACTTGAGCCTTTGGTATCAGCTCATTCCTTCCCCTCCCCCTCCCCCCATGAACCCTCAATAATTTATAAATTATTTTTGTCATGTCTTACACCGACTTCTGTCTCCCTTCACCCACTTTTCTGTTGCCCGTCCCCCCAGGGAGGGGGTTATATGTAGATCGTTGTGATCAGTTCCCCCTTTCTCCCCCGACCTTACCCTCCTGGTATGGGGTTTATCTTTCCTGGATTCCCTGTGTCTCGAGTTCTTATCTGTACCCGGCTACATGCTTGGGCCTAGCTGGATTTGTAAGGTAGACTTGGGGTCATGATAATGGGGGTGCATTAAAGGACTAGAGGAATATTGTATGTTTCATCGGTGCTATATTACACCCTGGTTGGCTGGTCCATTCCTTGTGACCCTTTTGTGAGGGGATGTCCAATTGTCTACAGATGGGCTTTGGGTCTCCACTCTGCCCTCTCCCTCATTCTCATCGATATAATTGTTTGTTCTGGGTCTTTGATGCCTGATAGGTGATCCCAATGACATCTCACGGTCACACAGTCTGGTGCGCTTCAACCATGTGGGCTTTGTTGCTTCTCAGCTAGATGGCTGCTTGTTTATCTTCAAGCCTTTAAGACCCCAGACATTTGCTTATACACTCATTTTGGCTTCAGTGATCATGTCAGGAAGGTGAGCATCACGGAATGCCAGGTTATTAGAACAAAGTGTTCTTGAGTTGAGGGAGGGCTTGAGTAGAAGCCCAATGTCCATCTGCTGCCTTAATACTTAACATATAAATATATGTACATAGATCTATTTCCCCATCATTATATATAAATATATTTACATATGTACATGCCTGTATTTTGACCTCTATAAAGGCTCTTTGCCTCCTAGTTCTTTGCTCTATTTCCTTTTATTTTCCTCTTGTCCCACTATCATGTTCAGCTTTCATTTGGGTTTCAGTAATTCCTCTCGGCTACATTGCTCTTCATCAAGCCCCACCATGCATCCTACACCCTCCTTGCCATCGATTTTAGGTCATTTGTTGTTCCCTTGTCCCTGGGTTCGTTGACACCCCCTTTTCCTTTGCCCCACCTCCCCCTCTCCCGTGTCCCCCCATGGAACCTGTTGTTTTCTCCTCTGCATTGTTTATCCTGCCTATCTTATATAGATAGACATGCAGAGATAATAATAAGCACAAAAACAAGACAGAGTAAAACAAAACATCGATGAAGAAGAAAGCCCTATAAATAGTTCCAAGTCTGTTTGTTGACCTTTAGGTGTGTTTTCCGGTCAAGTCTGACGGGGCGCCTATTTTTGGTGTTCCTCGGGACTTCGTTGCTTTGCTCCCCTTGCTGCTCTGCTGCGCGCCCTGAGTGTTCCGCCCCAGCACCACGCTCTCACTTTCAAACGCACATTCCCATCCTCACACTCACTCGGGCACACACACATACTCACACTTGAACACACATGCACATCCTCATCACTTTCAACACACACACTCTACCACATGATCACACCCACATTCCCATCCTCCTTCCCATCACACGCTGTCAAACTCACACCCCAGCACACTCACATTCTCATAGACTCACCTCCGGGGGCGGGGCTCCCCACTGGACCTCCTCCACCTGGGCTTCTTGGGTGACTGTGGAGCCCTGGACTTTGCCTTGAGACTCTGAGCCAGGGGCTGCTGTGTTTCCTGCCAGACTGCCCCCATCCCAGCGGCTCACCCCCTCACTCCTGACTGTCCCTCCCTGAGCATCTGTCTGGTCTCTCTGCTCACTGTCAGGATGTCCATGTGTCCGTCGTGCACACACGCACCTGCTGCGGGAGCAACACCCTCCACTGGAACCCTTCACTGCGAGTCAAGCGCTCACACACAGTGGGTTTGCCAAGATTGCCATCCTCCGAGTGCCCCTCTCGCCCGTCCCTGCCTCCCACCCTCCCTCTCCCCTCACCCCTCTGGACTCTGTCCTGGGGTCAGCGCTGCCTTCGGATTGCCCACAGTTCATGACTCTGAAACATGTGCCCCTCGCTGCTGCCAAGGTCCCCCTTACAGCCCTGTCCTCGGCTGGGCTGGACACTGGTCCACAGGAGTGGGTCCTCATCCAGCCGGGAGGAGCTATAGTTGTGCGGGTTTCCCAGTCTATCCGACCATTAAGCTCATGAATGTTTTACATTTTAGTAGGAGCTCTGACATATATTATTATGATCCTTATAGTCCCATTAGATCAGCGGTTCTCAGCCTTCCTCATGCCTCGACCCTTTCATACAGTTCCTCATGTGGTGGTGACCCCCAACCATAACATTATTTCACTGCTTCATCACTGGAAGTTTGCTACTGTTCTGAATTGGGTGACCCCTTTGAAAGGGTCATTCGGCCCCCAAAGGGGTCTCCACCCACAGGTTGAGAACCGCTGCAGTAGACCAAGCGTAGTTGTACAATTGCTGCCTTCGTCATTTCCAATACATTCTTCTTCCTGAACGCCTTAAATACAGCATCTCTCATTATTGTTGTTGCTGTTTTTTGAAAGCTGATGAATTTTTCTAGTCTTGTTCCCTTTCAGCCTGCCCTGGGCTCTAGCTGCTGCAGCCACCTCCCACCAACACCCAGGTGAGACCTGACCGTGCCAGGCTTGGCTGCCCCGGTGGACTTATTCTCTGGCTCCAGGCATCGGTCACCTGCAGAGGCCACCCCAGGCCACGGCGAGGGGAGACGAGGAGTCTGTGGAATGCCTCTGCTTTGTTTTCCAGTGTTTGGGGGGCAAGTCCGGCCGGCCGCCAGTGTACAGAGCTCCAGTGTTCCACTCAGCACTTTGTACACATACTGTTGTTACGTTTCTTGCCCATCCTTTTATGTGTAATCTGTTTGTATCCTTCTTTGCTTCACAGTTTTATTGGCGCCTAATCCACGCATCATATAATCCAATCGTTCCACTACATCCAGAAGAATTGTGCAATCATTGCCCAGTTTTACAACATTTTCTTGTCTTTGTCGCCACCCCCTCCATGGTCAACGCGCCTTTCAAACGAGTTGTGTCATCACAATCCGTTCCAGCCCTCCCCCGTGCACACCCCCCCACGTGTTGTTGTTTCATCTTCGCTGCTGCTGCCCCTCAAAGCGCCTTCCTGCTTCCACTTCCTTTCCTGACCCTGGGGACTTTGTCTTGACAGCACGTGTGTCCTGTGACCTTAAATGGCCGATTTTTCCTAACACAGCGGAGATCCGCTCCAGAACCGAAAAGTGAGTGGGGACCAGGGTCTCAGAGGCCCGCCTGTCTCTATCCAACCTTGATCGCCAGTGTCATTCAAAGGAGCCCTGGTGGGGAGGTGGGCTGCTGGCTGTGAAGTCAGCTGCTCAAAACCCCAGCTGCTCCTTGGGACAATGAGGAGGTGTTCTACTCCCCTAATGAGTCACAGCCTCAGTGTTGTTAATGGGCGAGAACAACCGCACCAGGATCTTAATAATTAAAGCCTTTATCAAACAGCTGGGCCAAGAGTAGGCTAACGCCTGGAAACCTCTCCATCCAGAACAAAAGAATTCCAAACTTTTTATATTTCAAAACAGGGGGCCTGGCTCATGGGAAGCAACATTCTAGCCCTTACATTCTTGTCGGGTAGGCAGGGTAACAGGACTGGACACAACAGCATACCTGCAGGTGCTGGCTCCAGGTGGGACAAGAGGGTGTACAGGTCATGCTGGCCGGGCAGGCAGGGTTCAGACATCTCGGAAGAGTCAAGGTCTTGTTGGGAGAGCCAGGAGAGGGAAGATGAGAAATCAGGGCTAACTGCTAGCAGGGGTTAGAGCAGCGGTTCTCCACCTTCTTCACGTCTCGATCTTTCATACAGTTCCTCATGTGGTGGTGACTCCCCAACCATAACATTATTCTCGTTGCTACTTCATCACTGTCATTTTGCTACTGTCATGAATTGGGCGACCCCTGTGAAAGGGTCGTTCATCCACTAAAGGGGTCGCGACCCACAGGTCGAGGACCGCTGGGTTAGAGGCAATCCGAATAAGATGGAGTTCCTTACCTTAAGCTAGGCAACGACATTGGAAAGCCACGGGGGGCAGTCCTACCCGGTCCCACAGGGTCACTGGTTTCAATCAGCTCAATGGTGGTAAGTTTAAGTTTCACTGGTGAGTCCTGGTGGTGCAGGGGGTTGCAAGTGGGGCTGCTGTGTGCAAGGTGGGTGGTTTGAACCCCCCGGGCATCCCACTGAAGAAACCGGAGTTTGTCTACTCCCATGGAGAGTGACAGTCTCAGAAACCCACAGGACTGGCCCAGCCTGTTCTATAGGGTTGCCGTGAGCCAGCATGGACTCCATGGTGGTGAGCTGGTTCTGATTCGGGGGCTACAAAGGGGGTGGGCAGTCAAGCCCAGCCCGCTCCCTGATGTCCCACCTGAGCCACATCACTGGCTGAGTGTGGGGAGAATGCTCTGGCAAGAGGAACAGACAAGCTGAAAGTCCGCCTGATGTAACCATACTGTGCAAGTTCATGGTCTGGCTGGGAGTAGCGGGCAGGGGGCTGAGAGAGGGCAGGAGGGGGGCTTGAGTCCCCTCAGAGGTGCCTCAGCCAAGCCCTGGTGGCAACGTGGCGTCTCAGTGGGTTGCTAGTTCAAGGGCGGCAGTTCAAACCCACGAGCTGCTCCTCCACTGGATCAAAAGGAGGAGGTTTTCCAACACCGGTAAAGAGTTTAGTTTTCGGAAATCCGCAGGGGCAGTTCTACGCTGTCCGGTAGGGTCGTTGGGAGTTTTTACCGGGTGGGAGAAGCGTCCTTTTCTTCTTCAGCGTGGTGGAGAGTTGTCAGCATGAAGGAGAAACAAACCAAGCTCAGGGACCATATTGGGCTCTTTTCCAACACCGTGGCAGCGGGTTTTCCGTTTGCTGTCACGCCCCTCTCTGTCGGAGCACACCTGTGGGCTGGTCCCCGCATGACCCCCTTCCTTGGGTGGCCTGCCGCCGGCTCTTCCTCCACACATGTGGGCTAAAGCAGTCGTCTCGGCCCTGCAGTCTCTCTGGTTCCTGGTCTTCCCACCTGGAGCCGACCTTGCACCGTTTGGACTCAATGTTCCCAGGAAAGGCTGCCAAACGCCCTGGGGAGATTCCGGTTAACATTCCGGACCCGCCGGGCCTTTCTGAAGCCCTCTCATTCCTTCTTCTTGCCTGCTGCCACACCAGCTGTCTTTCCACCAGGAGGCGACATCGGCTCCGAGGAGAAAGACCAGGCTTTCTATTCCCCTAAGGAGTCTCAAAACTGGAAACCCACTCTACTCTGTCCTGTGGGTCCCTGTGAACCAGCATCTGCTTCATGTCAGTGAGTTGGTTTGGTTTGTATTTTGGGGTGGGGGGTTTTCTCTGAAGTGGGCTGCCTTCTTTCACTGGGGTGACTGGGCTATGCGAGCGCCTTGCCTCTCCTCTCCCAGCCTGCACCCACATGAAGAAAAGTGACAGCTTGCTCCCCACACACCCGATTCCACGCCCCCCAACCTCCCCCGCCCCCGCCCCGGCTGAATCATCTCCACTGTCTCCAGGCCTGTGCTTGGCTGCTGTCTTCTATAGGCAGAACACGACCACCCCCACCGACCAGGCAACCCATTCAGAATCCCAGTTCCCTGCACTAACCCTGAGCCATAACCTTCTCCCTGGTCACCTCCAGCTGGGTTCCAGGTCAGGGTCCCCACCCCCTGCCAGAGGCTGAGCAGAAGCCACTCAGCAAGCTCCCAGCTGAGTCACAGCTGTCACCCTGATGGGGGTCTCTAGGGCATCTCTTCCCCAGCCTACCCTCCAAATGGGGTCACCCCTAGAAGGTATCAGAGAGAGTGGGCAGGGGAGAGGCAGGCACAGGCACCCTCCCACTGCCTGCTCCCTCTGGCAACCTGTTGCTGGGTACTCGTGGGCACTATGCCCTCCACAGCGCCTAACCACCCACCCCGCCCCCAACCAATTGTCCCTCTCCTGCTCTGAACAGGGCTGCAGAGCCAGATGGGGCCAGGCTCCCCTCTCCCCTGGACCACCCCAGAGTGCGCCCAGCAGGCATGGCTTGTTTCCAGGAGGGGCTACCATTGAGGAAACTTGTCCCCAGGAGCAGGGTGACAACTCTGATCTCTGGGAGCAGTGCCCAGGGGGCCCCGAGAGTGCCACCTGCAGGATTGGACAGTGAGTGGTGCGCCCACAGCCCCGCATTCGGGACTGCCCAAACCCCCTGGGATGCCAGTCTCCCCACCTGAGCAGGGCCGCCTTGGGAGCTAAATGAGCCAGCACTCAGCATGGTGCTAGAGCTTCTACCAGTGCCCCTCACCCCCTCCCGCAGAGGTGAGCCTGTCTGGAGCCGGCTGCCCAGATGCACCTGGTCCCCTCCCTACACCTTCCAGCTGCTCGGGCTCCTTGGAGGCCTCAGGCTCCCCAGCCCCCAGGGTTCGGGGAGGGGAGCAGGGGACATCCCCTTATAGTGGGCTTTAGTGGGCTCAGTGTTTCCATCGGTGCAATAGGGTGAATGATGTCTATTCCTAAGCCCATGGCCTGAGTCAAGGAGCCCTGGTTACACTTTAGGCTGCTAGCCACAAGGTCAGCAGTTCTAAACCACCCACCGCTCCCAAGGAGAACAATGAGGCTCTCGACTCTCTAAAGCAATGGTTCTCAACTTCCTAACACTGCGACCCTTTAATGCAGTTCCTCAGGTGATGGTGACCCCACAACCATAACATTATTTTTGTTGCTACTTCATAGCTGTAATTTTGCTACTGTTATGAATTGTCATGTAAATATCTGATATGCAGGATGTATTTTCATTGCTACAAATTGAACATAACATATAGTGATTTGTCACAAAACAACATGTAATTATATATTGTGAAATATTTCTTTCGAATGACAAATAAATAAAATTTTGTCTTGAAGCATGGTGTAGTGTGCGATACAAAAAGACTGTTTCCCAGCTTGACTGCCCCCAAAATATAATGTTAGACCTAGGACACTGTTTGCAACTAATGGTAAATGATTGTCAGGTTATCTCCCTGAAGACAGCAGCCACCCAGAGCAAGCAGACACCATTGTTTCTCCACAATAGGCAGGGCTCACTCCCTGCTGTTAGGGACAGTGGATTGTTGTCCCCTGACTGCTTAGGCTAAATAAAGTCCCCAGCTTTGGGCAAGCAAGGTAACTTAGGCTGCCATCATGAATCTAGGGTTCGCCCATCTTATCACGTGTACCCCCAATACCACCCCTTCCTATTGTATGCTTACTCCTATATCGTCCACCTCCCATTACTGTAGGACCTATAGCACTACCCCTTCCTGTGACGTTTGTCTTTACCTGTAATTAGGGGGCATATATGCCCCCAAAGATATATAAGCTTCAATTAGCAATAAATCGCGCTCTCCCTCGCGCTCTCCCTTGTGCTCTCTCCTGCCTTGTACCACCAAGAGGAGCTGGGGTGAGCACGCTACCATGAAATGTGTCTGACTCCATTATTCCTATCTCTCTTCGCTCTCTTATTCTCTATGACTTTACTATAATCTCTACTTATTATCGCTGTACAATTGCGACTACCAGACCCGTGATGGTTTGTTAGGGGCTGGCTCCCCTGACAGTGTAGCATGGGTAACAGTCTTCATGCCAGGGACTTGTATGTGGGCCTATCTGCATGTGGGTGAACCCTCCTGGAGACGGATAGAGGAGCGGTGTCTCGGTTCCAAAGACCATCAGAAAAATGTGTTTTCCAATGGTCTTAGGCGACCCCTGTGAAAGGGTCATTCGACTCCCAAAGGGGTCGAGACCCACAGTTTGAGAAGCGCTGCCCTAATGAGTCGGCAGGGCAGTCTGGGACAGCCCTTCCCCCCAGTGGCAGTCCTCCCCTCCCCTGTCCTGCAGGGCCCCAATGGCAGGAAGTTGGTTTGGTTTGAGTGAAGAGCTGGGGATATGACATGACGGAGGCAGGGCTGGCCGAGGGCATGTCCGGGTCAGTCTCTTGTGAGTGGGGACAGGGATTACACAAACCAGCAAGCAGAGCTGCCCCAGTGCTCCTAGGAGGGAGGGCGGGAAGACTCCTTCTCACATACTTTGGCCATGTCCTCCAGAGAGACCAGCCCTGGAGAGAGACATCCCGCTGGGCAGCCCCAAAAGAGGAAGGCCCGCCAGAGACAGACGGCACAGTGGCTGCAGCAGTGGGCTCCAACGTAAGAACTACTGTGAGGACGGCACGGGCCGGGTAATGTTCTGTTCTCATGTACGTGGGGTCGCTATGGGCGGGGACAGACTGGGGGGCTCCCAACCACAGGCAGAGAGCAGGGAGGGGAGATGCCACACGATCAGAGACTAGGACTTCCTGCCAGCCGCCGAGAGAGTGAGAGAGCCAGATCCCCTGTAGCAAACAAATGAATGAATGTTCAGGAAGAGCCACCCCTTGTGGTGTTTCTGCTAGAGCCCCTCTAGGAATGGGTCACCGCCAAGCATCTGGGCCTCTGGACGTTCCCCACCACCACCACCACCACCCCAGCCTTCAGCTGAGCCGGCTAGCCCTTTGGAAGGACTAAGGATGGTGCAGAAGGGCAGAGGGCGAGGCAGCATTCCTGGCTACCTGGAGCAGCTGGTCCTGTGCTCCTCCACCGCCCACCCAGCAGTGTTCTGACCCAGCTAACCTGGAGGAAGCTGCACTGGGCACAGCCTGGGCAGCCCTCAGAGGCACTGGGGACTGGGAAGAAGTAGGTCAGAGGACACACAGGGGCTCGTGCCCCCAGCTGCCCCAGCTGTGTGACAGTGATGAGCTCCAACAAAGGACCTTCCAGCAGGGTGGGCGGGGCACCCACACACCACATAGCCAGGGCAGGCAGAGCCCAGACAGTGGGCGCTGTCACAGCTAGGAGGCGGCCAGCCTAGCCAAGCTGGCTGGGCTCCTGACCCAGGGCAGTCAGGCCACTGGACAGCGACCCAGGCTTGCAGAGTGGGCATGGAACTGGGACAGGTGGCCTGGCAGGACCTGAGAGGTGGGGGCTCGGATTGCTGGGCTGAGCCAGGCTCTGACCTACCTGGCAGCTCAGGCTGGGCTGGCCCCACTGAGCAGCTGTGTGCCCGTCTGGCCTGGCGGCTGCAACAGCCTGGGAGCTCACAGGTGGATGTGCAGCTGGATGTGGTGGGGGGGGGGGCGGGACTATGCAAGAAGGCAGGGTGGAAGAAGGAGGTGAGGGGCTCAGGCAGGACCCAGAGAAGGAGTACGCAGCAGTGCCTGGTGGTGAAGGGCAGTCCGGCTGACGGGGCTCTTGGCCGACTGGCACTGGCCACCCTGCAGTTGTCTTCACAGACAGCTCCCAACAGGAGTGGGGCCACGCAAGGCTTCGGCGGGTGCTCCAGGCAAGTCTCCATCACACCCCCAACCCACACGGTGCTCGGAGCTGGGGGGCCCCGGCCCTAAACCTGCCCTCCTCCCTCCCATCCAACCCAAGGGCAAGGACAGGGCCTGTTCTGAGCACTCGGTGCTCCTCACATCGCCTCCACACCCCCTTCCCAACCAGCAGGCCTGCTCTGAGCAGACGTGGGGGCCAGGACAAGCTTAGGGGCCAGGCAGCCTGATGTGGGGCCTGTGCAGAGGAGGCGGTGGTTATTAGATGTTGTGGAGTAGGTTCCAGCCCATAGCAACCTTATGTAGAACCAAACAGAGCAAAAGGCCACCTGGTCCCACCTTACCCTCACAACTGTGCTACGTCTGAGCCTACGGTCACAGCCACGCTGTCAGTCCACCTGGCGGGTTTTCCTCTTTTCCACCACCCCTCCGCTCTGCCAGGTACGAGGCTCTCTTCTGGGGACTAGGCTCTCCTGACCATGTGTCCAGAGTATGTCATTTGAAGTCTCCCGTCCTTGCTTCTCAGGAACATTCCGGTTGCACGTCTTCAAGGCAGATTCATTCATCTCCTGGCAGTCTGTGGGATTTTCAGGATCTCCTGCCAACGCCAGGCAGAAGGGAGGCTCTGGGCAGAGGCAGGCCCTAGCTGGCCCAGGCCTTGTCCTGCATAGGCCAGGCATCCCGCCAGGCAATGCCAGGGCCGCAGTTCTCTCTCTGGGTGGAAGGGCTGGGGATTCCGGGCCAGCCCTGTGGATGGTGAGCCCAGAATGAAGGAGGCCTTGCTCACACATCCCGCCCGCCCCCCAACACACACACCACCACCACCACCACCCCGGAGAAGCTCCGGCAGGGGGACTTCATGGAGCTTGCTGAGGGTGGGATAGGCTGAGTCCTCTCCGGTCCTCAAAACCCAAAACCAAAACCCGAACTCACTGCCATCATGGCCATTCTGACTCACAGTAGCCCTGTAGGACAGGGTAGAACTGCCCCTGTGAGTCTCTGAGAGTGTTAACTCTTTACGGGAGCAGAAAACCTCATCTTTCCCCCTAAAGAGCGGCTTGTGGTCTTTGAACTGCTGACCTTGAGGACTCCATACTCAGGCTACAGGGCAGGTGGAAAGGACTTTAGGAACGGGCACCTGACATTTGGAGTGTCATTCACTGCCTAACAGAGGAGTCCTTCCCCCCGTCTCCCCCCCCCCCCCCCCCGCACGCACGCCTGCGCGTACACACACAGACAGAGCCAGTGAGGGAGGACACAAAGGCAGAAATGAGGGAGGGGAGGTGGGGGGGCACTTCCTGGCAGGAAGCACTGGGGTTCTGAGCCCCGCCCCAACACAACTGCCTGCCCCCACATGCAGTGGTGACAACAGCTTCCAAAGACATTCCACATCCTCATTCCCAGAGCCTCCAGGCAGCCTGTGGGAGGGAGCAGCAGAGCGCAAGCTTGGAGGCTCTCTCCTCTTGGCACTTGGAGATCAGGTCTGGCTTGCCCAGGGTGGGGCTGGAACTCACACCCCCTCCTTCCTAAAGGCCAGGAGGAGGAGGAGTGGGGGTGAGTGCTGAGCTCCAAGGGAGGTTGAGTCACCGGTGGAGGCCAACGGGGGAAGGTTGTACAGGTAGCCACCTGTGTCGGGCGCTGCTATGAAAGCCACGTGGCACAAGTCAGGGCAGGCTTCCAGCAGGAGTCAGGACAAGCAGGACTGGGCAGGGTGGCTGTCAGCTGTCAGGCCAGGGGCAGGGGGCGCTTGGAGCCCTCACCTGCTGGTCTGGGCTCTCTCGGCTTCCCAACCCAAAGAGCCTTCACGGTAATGAATGGACGGAGGGTGTCCTTTAAAAGGGTCTCAATCGGTTATGAACCAAAAGTTTGGGGTGGTGGCACCGAAGAGAAGCCTGTCAACTTGCACCCAGTGTGCACACAGCCAGGGCACCCCCAGGGAGTAGCTCCTCTCCCACCCCCGTAACACAGTGGCCAACATCTCCCACGTCTCCGGTGACAAACTCACTGCCATCCAGGGACCTTGTCATTGACCTGATGGCAGTGAGGTGGACAGGCTAGAACTGCCCATGTGGGCCTCTGAGATGGTCACTCTTCACAGGAGCAGACAGCCTCCTCTTTCTCCTGTGGAGTGGCTGGTAGTTTCAAGCTGCCCCACCAGTAACCATGACACCACGGTTCCTTTGGTGGCGAGGGTTTATTACTTGTTTAACTTGTGTGCTGGGCAGTGTGAGGTTCCTGGGGGTGGGCATGGAGAAGTCCAGGGCTCTGTGGCATTCCGGTGGGTGGACAGTTGACATGGAAATGAATAAAGATGATTACAGAGGTTGGTTTGCACGTATGTGTGTGTGGAGTGGGACAGTGGGGGGGAGGGTCTGGTAAACCTGCCCATCCCCTTCTCCCCCAAGCAGGCATCAGGTTTACCAAACCCCCCCCCCCACTGTCCCACTCCACACACACATACGTGCAAACTGTCCACCCACGGGAATGCCACAGAGCCTGGAACCAAGCTCCTTTGGGCTTCATGTCTGGCTATCTGACCCCTTGGAACCCGCCCACGTGACTTCAGCCCCACCTCACCCCCACCCAGAGAAGTGTACAAGCTCTGCTGTGCCTTTGGGGGGTCCTCTTAGCACAGAATGAAGGTCCCCTCTTCACGGGCTCTCACAACTCAAAGGGTGGGGGCTCTCACAACTCAAACTCTTGGGTGGGGGCTCCCACATCTGACACCTGGGCTGTAGGCCCTGGGCTTCTGAAACACCCCATCACTCAACCTGCCCCAGGGCACACTGGGCTCTGGAGACCCCAGCACCACAGCCACAGAACACCCTTTAACACCGGGGGCCTGGGGCCTGGCCCAAGCCCTGGCCCACCCTGCAAATTGGTCACCTCACACTGGGAACCACCTCCCCACCCCCACCCCCAGCAGAAGAACATGGATGGTCATGAAGGTGGGCCATTCTGGCACCCTGCACTCAGACACGGTGGCGTTCCCCTGGGGGACTCCCAGGAACACACACACACACACACACACACACACACACCATCCACCCACCACCACCACCCTGCCTATGATTAGAGGTCTGTGCTCTTAGCGCTAACAAAGCCCTTGAAACAGATAGAGGTCAAGGCCAGCCAGCCTAGGTCAGGACACAGAAAGGCGGGGTGGAGCCGCTGCCGCTCAAGGTCGCGCCCTGTTGGGGTGCGGGCCCTGCGGGGCGTCCACAGCACCAGCCGACGGTGCGGGCGGCCGGCAGCGGCCTCGCTGGGCCTCAGAGGCCACGCCGCCACCCTGTCATTAGCGCCGCCCGGGGGAGGCGGCGCTGGGCGCGCCCGGGGACGGCGCAGCGTCGGCCCCGCGAGAGGAGTCCAACCCACTCCCGGCCGCGGGGCTGCGCCCCCGTTCCCTCGCACCCTCCCCGCGGGCCCGCGCTCCCCCATTCCCCTCGCACCATCCCCCGCGGGCCCGCGCCCCCTCGCCCCCTCCCCGGGGGCCGTGCCCTCCGCCCTCGTCTCCTAGCACCCGGCTGCGAGCCCGCCCACCCCGTCCCCCCTTCCCGCGCGCCCGCCGCGCGCTCGCGCACCTCGCACTCAGCACTGCCGCGCTCCCCGCCGCGGGCTCGCGCACCCCATTCTCACCCCCCTCCCCCGACCGCCGCGTACGGGGTGACGCAGGCCCGCTCCCCCCGCCCCCGCTGCGCCCGGCCCCGGTAACGGTCCCGCGCCCGCGCCGAGCGTGCGCCCCCGGCCCGGTCGCGTGAACAGAGGCGTGATGGAGCCGCTGCGCTCGGTGCTGTGGGTGAAGGCGCAGAGCTGCGCCGTGAGCTTGGAGCCCGCGCGGGCGCTGCTGCGCTGGTGGCGGAGCCAAGGGCCGGCGGGCGTCCCCGGCGCGGGTAAGTGTCGCCGCTCTCGGGGGACAGAGCACCAAGGGCCAGTCCCCAGGGAGAGGAGGTCCCTGGGGGAGCGCGAAGTGGGGTGGGGTGGGGGCTGCGGGGGGGTGGGGAGACGAAGGAGGGCTCTGGGTCTCGAGGGAGCTAGGGGACAGAGGGAGGTGGGGTGTCCTCGGTTCTCTGTGGCAGCTGGCAAGAAAAGGTCCCACTCTGGTCGCAGAGGGTACTGCGTTCTGGGGACAGGAGGTGACAAAGAGGAAGGCAGAGGCTGCCTGGAGATCGGGTCCTCCTGGGAGCCCTTCCTGGAGTGGTGGCTGCTGGGGTGACCGGCAGCAGGGAAGGGTGACCCGGACCCGGTTTTCCACACATGGATCTGCACAAGGACAGCAAGGATAGGGTTCAGATATATTACAGAGCCTGGGGGTGGGCGTGCCAGTCCCCCCACTCCAGTGGTTTCGGTTTGACTGAAGGCATGCTTTTGTTCGGGGTCTGGGCAGGAAAAGCGAGTGGGGGCAGAGGTGAGGTTCCCAGTTGAAGTAGTTAGAGGAGGGGTGTTTGGGGGTGGGGTGGGGGTGGAGAGGTTCATTTGGGGGGAGGGAGCTTGGGGATCCCTCCGTTCCAAGACTGGTCCTTTTTGGAGTCCTCTCTTGCACCCGGAGGACATGGTGCAGCAGGGACCAAGGGAACTCCCCTCTCAAAGAACTGTCCTCAGGGCTGGCCACCGGCTGGATGCCTTAGCTGGGTTATCTGGTGACAGAGGGCTGGCAGAGGAGGTGCCATTTGAGCGTGGGAAGGGCCGGTGAGGGGATTGCCTGGGCCTGTGCTGGGGGTGCGAAGAGGTCCTGCTGGGTTTCATTCATCCTGATAGCTCCAAAGTGTTTGCTGAGGACCAGTGGGCAGTGCCCTCCCCTGGCAGGGCAGGGCAGGGCCGCTCAAGCAGCCTCTTACTGCTGTGGGCCTTTTCCATGAAGGGGCCTCGGGGGACAATCAGGGAGAAGCTTGTTTGACGGGAAGTGGGCACTGGCCATGGGGCTGCCGTCTTGTGACATTTTCTAGGAGACTCGTCCTCGCCCACCCCCATCCCCTGGGGTGGGGGGGGGAAGCTGTCCCAGAAAGTAACCCTTTGAGAGCAGAGTCCCAGAGATGGGGGCAGGGAGGCAGCCGGTTGGTGTGGGAGGCTGGGACGGGACGGGACGGGGCCTTTTCCTGCCAATGCAGGGCCCTATCCACCTGGACGCCCACCTCTCCTACTGCACACTGTGCGCTCAAACACAGCAACCGCGAGGACCACCGCTCAGACGCTCGGGACGCTCGGGACCGGACCGTGTGTCCTGCTGTGCATGGGGTGGGTGTGAGTCAGAACCGATTTGATGATACCTGACAATGATAAACAGCTCCACCACCCAGCTGGCCACTCGCCAAGGACCGCTGGCCACTGCTGGACAGAAGAGAGGAACCAGCAAGTGGGACATGCTTGGCGGTAAGGGCTCAGTTCTGGAGGGGACGAAGATGGATCTCAGACTTGGGGGTCCATCGGAGTTGCCACTGACTAAGGATGGGAGCCCTTGGGGCGGGACTTTGTTTGCCTTTCTGATTATTGGGTGAGTGAGGGTGCTTTGGGGTGTCAGGCAGGCATGCCTGGGTGCCCATTCAGAATGTGGATACTTTTCAAGTGGTGCTCTGTGGGCCGGGGGTGGGGAGCTCTGCAGGTGGGCCTGGAGGGGTAGGAGACACATCTGGGACAGGAGGTTGGCTCTGGTAAAGTCTCAGGTGCATGGCCAGCGTTGGTCTTCACCCTAGGCCGAGCACCCCCACAGGGCCCCCTGCCCTGCTGTACATGGGGACGTCACTGCGCTCTGATGGGGACCTGGGATTTGGTGTCTGTGTGGGGCCAGGCGTTTCGGAGCTCTCCTGTGGATCTCATGCCTCCACAGTGATGGCTGGCGTCTTGTGGGCACTCACCGCGTGTAGGGAAGTGAGCTTCATGCCCATGTCACAGCCAGACCTGGTGCTGCGCCGCTGACGGCCCGCTGCTGGTCAAGTGGGATTGGAAGCTCGTGGGCCCAACGCCAGGCCCAGAGAGGTTGTGTGGATGAACCCAGGACAGCACTGACCTTGACGGGCCCAGGGTCAGTACTTGGCCTTCGCTCACTGCTTCCTCAGCCAGCCCCCATTAGGTGTCCGATCAGCACGTTCTGGGCTCCTTGTGGGTCCAGGGGTGTCCGCTACGGCACACAGTGGCTGACCACTTCCTGGGAGGACCCCTCAGGCTACTCAGAGATGGACTTCTGTGTGTAAGGCAGCAGCAGCCTCTGCAGGGGGCTGAGGCCACATCTCTGTGAGCTCCCCAGGGAGCCAGCCCACGTGAGTACATGGAGTGTGTGCCAGCTCACTGGGAAGGGCTGGAAGTAGGCAGGGGTTACTGGGTCAGGGAGTACGGGCTCCAGTCTGTCTGGGCCTGCAACGTGGCTGGGCCCCCCTGGGACAGGGGGAACATGCAGGGGTGGGGGAGGTTAGTGCCCCGGCTCCAAAGACCCCTACACAGGCAGAGGCAGCTTGGGATGACAGGGGAGCAGGGAGGATCCCCCACGGGGGCTCTGGCTTAACTAGGGATGATGGGCTCAGCAGTAGGCATAGTGGCTCCAAGTGCCTAGGTGCTGGTGTGGTCACCACATGGCTCAGCTGCCCTGGAGACGCCTCCTCCCCTGACTCATTGCACCCTATGTGGGACAGACCAGACAGGATCTCTCACTAGGGGTCTCCCAGGCTGCCATCTTTACTGGTGCAGATGGCCTGGCCTTTTTGCATGGTGGTGGGTGGGAGGTGAGGTGGGGTAGGGGTGTTGGTAGCCAAGCATTTAGCTGTCTTGCCTGCAGGGATTGCCCCCAGGAATTTCACCTGTTGGGACAGGAGACCCGGACTCAAGTGTGGGTGCTACCGGGCACGAGTTGCATGGGAGGGAACCGGCTTCCAGGGCCAATGTGGGCCCCTGCTGTGTGGGGAGGGATTTACCATCACCACAGAGGTGGGTAATGGCTGGCAGCTCTGGGCCCTGAGGGGGCCAGCTGGTGGGCAGTTGGGCAGGAAGACAGGAAGGCCGTGGTAGGCTTGTCAGAACAGGCCGAGGGTCACCACCATGTTTAGCTACCTGCCAGCTGCAGCTCCAGGAGCTTCAGTAGATCCCGGGTTAGCATTCTGGGAGTTGGAGCCTGAGAGGTGTGCATGTTGGGGGTCAGGGAGAGTGTTGGGGGGCTTGGACAGTGATGTAGAACCCCCCTTTCCTTGCATCACCCCTCAACCCTCTCCCTCCAAGGCTACTGGGGAGTTCCCAGGGCGGGCCCCTGCTGTGTTCACCCACCTTGCCCAGCCAACCCTGGGCAAGCCCCCAAGCACAAAAGCAAAACCCATCTTCATTGAGTGGATGCCAACGCTCAGCGACCCTACAGGAAAGGATAGAACTGACCCTGTGAGAGTCGGGGACTGTCCCCCTCTACCGGGCGGGCGTAGAAAGCTCCCTCGCTCCCCCTTCCAGGCCCGTTTCTCCTACAGAGCTGCATCCTCTCCCCATAGCAGTGAGTGTGGAGTTTTGATCAACGGCAGCTGTTTTCTGCCTGGTTTTTGGTAAACTCTCACCAAAGATCAGACAAGCGGGACCAAGGGACCCTGGGGCGTTGTCCGTGGACTCGCCTACCCTTCAGCAGTATGGCTTGCAAACAGGCACCGTGGAGAAGAGTTTGCATATCAGTAAGGACACGTTCATGATACAGAGGGGCCAGTTTTGAGAAACATGCCTGCCCACGTGAGCGCCACCCCACCCGGGTACAGAGGGCTGGTGGCACCCAGACCCTTCTGCCCACCCGCTGCCCGCGGGCTGTTTTGTACCCTCTTGTCACCGAAGGCATGTCTTGTTGCTGGGACGGACCACCACAGTTGGCTTCCCCACTCTTCTGGGGTTGGTGGGGGTGTCTCCAGGTGGGGCTGGAAGAGCTAAGACGGTGTGTGTGTGTGTGTGTGTGTGTGTGTGTGTGTGTTTCTCTTGGTTTAGTCTCAGACACCTGGTATGTGGACCAATGGCGGTGGGAAGTGGTCCCCATTCAGGACTAGGTGTGGTCAGGGCTGAGCCATGTCCCTAGAGAACACAGTCTGCAGCTTCGGGTGGGAGGGACACCCTCCCTCTGCTGCCCGGTCAGCTGAGGCCACGCCATGTGAGTCTTGAGCTCAGTTCCCCCGGGTGGCTGGTGCCCCACAAAAAGAGGAAGCCTGAGGTGGGAGGGAGAACACGCTTGCCCAAGAAGCAGGGGAAGCAGAGGCTGGCGGGCGCTTACTCTTGCATCTGCTGTCAACCATTGCCCGTGGCTTCACCACGTCAGAGTGGCGGCTGCCGGGTCTGGGCCGCACCTGTCTCTCCTCCAAGCCTGCCCCAGGGCCAATACCTCCTCTCACCTGTACCGTCTGCGCCAGGGGCCAGAGCAGGCGGTCAGCCGGGTAAGCCCGTGCCGACATGTACTTACATGCCAAGCTGTAGCAAACAGTTCCACATTTTCAAGTGGTTTTCTGCAAATAAGTAAATAAGCACCCATTGGCCCGTGCTGACCCCACTTCCTGGGTAATGCGTACACCCTTGGGACTTCGAACCCAGGGCCCCCAGGGACACCTGGGGAGCAGGCCCTCTCCTGCACCTGGACTCCCGCCCCCACATCTGTGACGCAGTATGTTACCTTCTCTACGGCCCTCCCCCACGCCCCACACATGGGCTGTTTGGGGCAACAGCAGCCCTGGGTAGCTAAGGCAGGTGGACGAAATGTTTTCATGGAAAAATAATGGATTGTTAGCAAATAGAGAGGATAGAGTGTGTGAACCCTTCCTGACCGAGATGGGCCCCAGAGAGAACCCATGAGTAAATGCATTTGCCTAACTTCTTTTGTGAGGGGCCATGAATTTTTTTTTTAAATGATGGTTGATGTGACAACTATTGAATGATTGGATATTTGGATTATGTCCCACTAAAACGGTTTATAAAGTACAAAAAGAACGATGATGGAAGCAACTCAGAGGATCAGGAGTAGGCTGAAAACAAAACATTTACCTACGAAAAGCACAACCCATACTCGGCCCCAGAGCCGGCCCACAGGCCAGGGTGGGGTGGGCAACCCCTCTGTGGGTTTCCGGGACTCGCTCTTGAAGGGTGTAGAGAGCCTCGTCTTTCTCCCAGAGGTGGTTTCGAACTGCTGGCTTTGCATTTAGCAGGAGCCCGGAGCCTAACTCCTCTATCACCAGGGCGCCTTTCTCATCTGCTAGGGCTGCACATCCTCCTCACTGTCAGTGAGCAAGGTCACGTCCTCTGCGTACCGCAGGTTGTTCATCAGCCTTCCTCCCATCCTGATGCCGCAGTCTTCATCATGTAAGCCAGCTTCTCGGATGATGTGCTCAGCGTACAGACTGAACAGGTCTGGTGAGAGGATGCGACCCGACACACACCTTTCCTGATTTAAAAGCTTGCGGTACCCCCCTTGTTCTGTTTGCATAATGGCCTCTTGATCCACGCACAGGTTCCTTAGGAGCGCAGTGAAGTACTCTGGAATTCCCTTTCCTCGCAAGGCTGTGCATAGTTTGTTATGATCCACACAGTCGCATGCCTTTGCACAGTTGAGGAAACATAAGTAAACATCTTCCTGGTATCATCTGCTTTCAGCCTGACATCAGCAATCATATCCCCTGTTCCACGTCCTCTTGTGAATCCAGCCTGAGCCTCTGGCAGCTCCCTGTCAGTGTTTTGCTGTGACCATCACTGGATGGTTGTCAGCAAAATCCAGCTGGCCTGTGATGGCAAGGGTATCGCTCTATTATTTGCTCCTTCTGTGGGGTCACCTTTCTTTGGAATGGGCACAGATATGAATCTCTTCCAGTCAGTTGGCCAAGCAGCTGTCTTCCAAATGTATTGGCATAGACCAGTAATTGCCTCCAGGGCTGTCTCTACCCCAGCCTCCAGCCGTCGCAACCACAACTACTCATGTTGGCACTGCAGGTGACAGAGGGGGCCTGCTTCGAAGGGCTTTCTTGACTGTGTTCTTTATGGAAGCGGACAGCTAGGTCTTGCTTCCATGGTGTCTCTGGGTAGATCTGAACCTCCAACCACCAGCGCCGTAGACTCCTACCCAGCTCCTCCAAGTATCGCTGGTGTTGCACTGGGTTAAGCATTGGGCCGCTAACCCCAAAGTCGGCAGTTTGCAACCACCAACTGCCTCGCGGGGAAAAGACGGGACTTTCTACTCCCATAAAGAGTGACAGTCTCCGAAACCCACAGAGTCAGTTCTACCCTGTCCGACAGGATTGCTGTGAGTCAGCATCGGCTTCATGGCTGTAACGTTTTGTTGTTTGTTCGGGGTCTTCTTTGAGTTGCTGTGTCACGTGTGTCTCTCACTGCTGTTCAGAATTGTCGCTGTCGTTTGGTGTAGAAATCGTTGGGCTCACAGTCTTGGTGCACTCAGCTTGTGGCATGTGTTGGTACGTGCCTTTTGCCGGGGTTGGGAGGTTCTCAGGCTTTGTTTTTTTGGTATTTTGTTTGTACCTTTCAGCCCTACCCACTTCCTCTTCTCCTGGCGAGGTTCCAGTGACATATCCGTTCACCCTTTTGTTCTCTAGCCCCCCAAGATCCCTGGGCCTCCGCTTTTCTTCTCTCCTGTGACTCGTTTTCCTCCGTTGTCCAGATGGGAACTAGTTTGCTTGGTCAGGTTGTAGTCTCTTTTTCCTCCATCACGTGGACTGGGCAGTGTGAACGGGTCTGTCTTCCAGCTCACTGGGTTTTTTGTTGTTTGCCTTTTCCCTTCGCCCTCCATTCTGCTGTTGAGCCCGCCCCGCGGTGCTTTCCATCTCAGCTATTGTATTGTCAGGTCTCGAGTTTCCGTTTGGTTCTCTCGGACGCTTTCTGCTTCTTTGCAAAGGGCTCTCAGTCTGCCCGTTTGTTTGAGCAATCGGGTAGTGGCTCGTGGGCGTGCTGCTGCCCTGGCCACTCCATGAGTCCTCTGGCCCCGGTCTCTGCCCTCCCAGCAGTGTCAGCGCCTGCCGATCCTCGCTCTGCGCAACGTGGCGCAGCGATTTCCAGTTTAAGCCTAGACATTTTAATGGGTTAGCTATTCGCCTTGCTGCTTCATAGTTGTGATGTCGCTGGGGTCCCGCGGTCACGCTGCAGCAGGGAAGAGAGTCCCTCTCGGCTGGCCCCTAGGTCAGGGAAGAACTTCTCCCACTAGGCTTCTGTGTGTCTCACTTCCTCTCCATGAATTTTGTATTGTGCATTGGGTGGGGTGGGGGGCCAGTGTACATTTCAGACCATCAGCAGTTGAAAGCCCTCCTAACCATTCCTCCCCCCCCCCAATTTCTCTTCTCCCCCTGCTGAGCCTCCACCCTCCCTGGCACCCTAGCCCATGGATCCCTCTTCCCACCCTGCCTTCCCTCCCTCGGGAACCTCCAGAGTCTGTTCCCTTTGGTGGGCCAATCCTGGCCGGGTTGATAGTGGTCTCGTACAAGATCTGCCCTTTAGTGGTGGCCTAACTGTGCTCAGAGGGTGTCGCTGGGCCCATCCACGTCAGGAGGTGCCCCCTGGTCTCCTCCTTGGTTTGAGGGAGGCCAGAGCGACTTTATCCACTCTCCTGCTGGTGGGCATTTGGGCTGCAGCCAGTTCCCGGCTGTTGTGAGCGGCGCCGTGGGGGCTGTGGGAGCACGTGTGTCCCTGCAGGCTTTGACTCTCCCTTCTCCCACAGAAGGCTCCCTGGCTCATTTGGAATGTCTAACCCCAGTGGCTTGAGGTGGCGCCCCAGTGCTTTCCAGAGTGGTTGTACATCCCCCACTAGGCTTGTCTCCTGGTCACTATGGTGGTGGGGGTGGAGCCATACGTTCAGGCTCCCTCCCCAGTCCCCATCTTGGTGGGTGGCACTGGGGCACATTCTTATGACTCCCCCAGGGTACAAAGCCAGGCTTCCCTGGGGGTCATTTGCTGGCTTGCGCACAGGAGGCCCCAGTTTCCGTTCTGGAGCCAAGCATTTGCTGCCTCAGCAGGCCATCCCTGACCCTGATCCTTGAACCAGAGAGAATGGCCGTCACTGGGGACTTTGTCCAGGACTGTGCCCATCCGCTGCGGCGAGTGCTCCGGTGTCAGCGTCACGCCTGGGGGATGGGAGTCAGATGGACATGCAGCGAACTCACGGCTACACTGTTCCCAGGCCCACAGTGCCCACCCCTCTGCCCTTCGCTGGCCATGGTCATCTTGTCTCTGGGCCATCCATGGCTTTCCTCAGGGAAAGAGTTTTGAAAAGCCTGCCCATTCCATCTTCCCAGGTGCTGAAGGCCCCTGTTTATTTCTTGGAGATCGCTTTCCTACCACCCTTCAGACCAGATCGTTTCCATGGATCTGTGACCCGAGCCAGGTGTTGTCCACTGCTTCCGATGCGTGTGAACATGGGACACTGAATAAAGGAGACGGCGGAAGAATCCATGCACTTGAGGGATGGTGCGGGAGAGAGTATTCGAAGTCCCACGGATGCCCCAAGAGCAAACAAACCCATCTCGGAAGAAGCACAGCCAGAGCGCTCCTTAGAGGCGAGGATGGCGAGACTCCATCTCACGGCCTTTGGAGGGACCAGTCCCTGGAGAAGGACATCCCGCGTGGTAAAGTCGAGGGCTGGTGAGAAAGAGGATGGACACAGTGGCTGCCACCAGGGTCTCGGGCACAAGAACAGCTGTGAGGATGGTGAGGGCCAGGGTGGTGTTTGGTTCCGTTGGATGTAGTGTTGCCAAGATTGGGTGCCGACTTGGCAGCACCCAGCAGCCACAAGAATGACCACATGGTCACTGACCAAAGGAGCCCTGGCGGCGGCGTGGTTACATGGAGGACTGCAAGGTCTGCAGTTCAAACCCACTAACCCGTCTTTTGGGGGAAAGACGTACTTTTGTTCTCATGAAGATTGACAGTGCCTGACACCCCCAGGGGTGGCTCTGCCCTGTCCTGCAGGCCCACTGTGAGTAGGCACCTTTGCTCAACCTGTGACCCTGGAATGGCAAAGGTGGACGTTGGTGGGGGGTGCGCACCGTGACTGTAGCCCCACTTCTTGGTGCTAAAAATAGCACATTGTAGTTGACAGGGGTCCTTGTCGGGGCGGCGATGTGGCTGCTCGAGTCTGCTCAGGTCTTTGGGGTATGAGAAGAATCTCTTCTCTGAGCTCAGAGACGCTTAGAGATTTACTGAAGGTGTTTCTGCTCTTGGTCAGCCTCGGGAAGCAAAGTGGCCCTGCCCAGATTCCAAGTGACCCCCCCCACACACACACAGCCCGTTGGGGCAGCAGCATGTTCATCACTGGTCATGGCCTGTGGCTGCAACTGCCACGGTAGATTTGCCCTGCCCAGGGATGTGAGGCAGGCTGCCTCGGGCGGGGAAGCACCTGAACCCTTGGTCAGGGTTTGTTTAGGTTGATCACAATCTCATTTCCCTTCCAGCATTCGCCCCAGGAGAGATTTCTTGTCAGGTGGCCAGGGTATCCATGCCACGGTAAGGTCACAGTGAGACAGGACTGACTTGCTGCCTCTATGACAGCAGCGTCCCCACCAGGGGCAGTGGGCTGGGGGCCCTCGGAGCCAGGTTCCGCCCACGCAAGGCTTTTGTCCGACATGCTTTTTGGTTGTTGGTTCTGGAATTGCCGCCAGTGCTCTGTAAGGTGGAGAGCATGCAGGTCCTCTGGAACCAGCCCCACCCCATCCCCGGAGAAGACTGGATAAAGACACTGGTGAATGCGCACAGGGGGTCACTGTGCATCCCCGAAAAACGACGCCGCCCCGCTTACCAAGGATGGACCTGGAGAGCATCGTGCTGAGTGAAACAGTGGTGGTGGTTAGGTGCCGTCGGGCCGGTTCCCACCCAGAGAGACCCGATGCACAACAGAACCAAACACCACCCACGTCCCGGGCCACCCTCACCATCGCTCCTGTGCCTGTGCCCATCAGTGCAGCCACTGTGCCTGTCCGTCTCCCCGGGGTCTTCCTCTTTGTCGCTGCCCCTCTACTCTACCAAACGTGGTGTCCTTCTTGAGGCACGGCCCCTCCTGACACCACCGTCTTGTTTCAAGATGGGCCTGTTTGCTCTCTTGGCGTCGGCTCCACCGTGCGTTGTCTTCTTGGCCAATGACATTAGTCGACCACAAAAGGACACACATTCTATGAGACCACTGTTCTAAAGGGAAAAGCAAAATCAAGGTCAGGACTCCCATACCAAAGGGAACAGACGCTGGGGACTGCAGGGGCTGGGGGCGCCGGAGGGGGACAGGTGTGAACCTGGGGCCGTGGAGCATCGATGTTGATCCACAAGGGGAGGGGTGATAAATCAAGGAGCGGGGGGGATGGTAAAGTTTTGGCAGGGTGAGGGAGGCTGGATTCGTAGGTTAACCTGTTGACTACACAGTCGATGATCTGAAATGTAATTGACACCCCCACCACCACCTTATTGGCAGTTTTTAAAAGCTGCCAGGAGAAGAACAGGACACCACACCTTAGGAACGGACTAGATGGCGGTGGTGTTTTTAAACAAAATAACCGTAGTCATAATCCCAGGGGAACCGGGTTTCTTGGTTGAGTGAGTCCGAACTCGTGTGGGGTAGGTCTTAAGCGAGTCAGTTTATAAACCGAGCTGAGGGGGCCAGGAGCGAGGAGTGAGGAGCGAGGAGCCAGCGACGGTGTCAGTCCCGTGAGCTCTTCACGGAACCAAGGGACAAACGTTGAAAAGAGACGAGGACTTTCCCTCAGAGCTGGCTGAGAGAGAGAGAGAGAGAGAGAGAGAGAGAGAGAGAGAGAGAGAGAGAGAGAGAGAGAGAGAGAGAGAGAGAGAGAAAGCGAGGAGAGAGAGAGAGAGAGAGAGAGAGAGAGAGAGAGAGAGAGAGAGAGAGAGAGAGAGAGAGAGAGAGAGAGAGAGAGATTGAGATTCCCCTGAGCTGGTGGGGCACCCTGTGTCCTCACTTCTAGCCTCCTAAACTGTGAGAAAATAAACTCTTATTCAGCAAAGCCACCCCTTGTGGTGTTTCCGCCACAGCAGCACGAGGAGAGGGGTACTGAGGACACAGCAGCCCCCCGACCACGCTGCCACCCTGCATTGCCTGAGTGCACCTCTCGGCTGTGTTTTCTGTAGAGAGTAGGAGTTGCTAAGCACGACCCTTAACCCGTGTCCCCAGGGGCCACTGCCTGGAGATTAGTTTGTTTGTCACACCTGGGGGGGTGTCATAGGTGTGACCTGGGGTGCTGCTCATTCCCCTCCACCACCAGGTGGACCTGGCGGGGGGTATTGTGAGCCAGGACTCTCAGGCCAGCAGGCGACAGTAGGAAGCAGGGCCCTCACCTTCTCTGGTTCCTGGGAGCCGAGAGAAGTGAAGCGGATGCCAGACCATCACCCACCTGCAGGGAAAGCCGGGTGGCAAGGTGTGGGCTAGGGCAAGAGTGAGCCTCTCTTGTGACTCGGTGACCCCCAGCTGTCCACTCCTGTGTCCCATCCTGGCCAGACAGACTTTCCTATTCCCACGCTGCCTATTTGTCCATATCTTTGCATGCAGACTCCCAGGCCTGGCTCGCCCCTCCTGCTGCCCACTCCCCTGGCGCCTGCCCTGCAGCAGGAGCTATCGCCCCAGCAGACCCTGGACATGGACCCCCATTTTCACCTGATCTTCTGGGCAACCTAGCTATCACCCTGTCTTGGACCCTGCGAAGACCCCTGCGGGTCCTCTCCGTGTTGTCGTAATGGAGTCGCCCAGCCTTCCCCACCAGGCACCGTCCCGAGGACAGCACCGTGCTTTGCGAGGGCTCCGGGGTCAGTGCAGTCGGCACCGAGCTCACAGCCCAGTGTATGTGCCACATGCATGATGCTTCTGCCCTCCGGGTCACGCCCCAGTTTCTCGTGTTTCTATAGTTCTGGGTTGTTGTTTTTCTAAAGTCATTTTATTGGAGGCTCATGCAACTCTTATCAGGATCCATCCATCCATCCATTGTGTCAAGCACATTTGTACATGTGTTGCCATCATCATTTTCAAAACATTTTCTTTCTTATGAACCCTTGATAATTTATAAATTCTTATTTTTCATGTCTTATACTGACTGATGTCTCCCTTCACCCACTTTTCTGTTGTCCATCCCCCTAAGAAGGGGTTATAGGTAGATCATTGTGATCCGTTCCCCCTCTCTCCCCACCTTCCCCTTCCCCTCCTGGTATGGCTACTCTCAATATTGGTCCTGAGGGGTTTATCTGTCCTGGATTCCCTGTGTTTCCAGCTCTTATCTGTACCCATGTACATGCTCTGGTCTAGCTAGATTTGTAAGGTAGAAATGGGGTCATGATAATGGGGGGAGGGCATTAAAGAACTAGAGGAAAGTCGTATGTTTTATCGGTGCTACACTGCACCCTGGCTTGTCTCCTCCCCTTGGCCCTCCTGTAAGGGGATGTCCAGTTGCCTACAGATTGGTCTTGCGTCTCCACTCCACACTCCCCCTCATTCACAATGATATGATATTTTGTTCTGGGTCTTTGATGCCTGACACCTGATCCTGTCGACACCTCGTGATCGCACAGGCTGGTGTGCTTCTTTCATGTGGGCTTTGTTGCTTCTCAGCTAGATGGCCACCTGTTTATCTTCAAGCCTTTAAGACCCCAGTTCTGGGTTTTTCAAATTATGGATACCGTCACCTTATTTTTTCTTTAAAAAAAAAACTTAGAGGGGAAAAATAATAAATATTATTTTTATTTATTATTATTTTTATAGTTTAAGAGGTTTATTGTGTCCAAACCCAGACTCAGTGCAGAGGGACCAGTCCAGACTCTGTGGAGTGCTGGGTGTTACAGAAATATTTATTTTAAAGGGGAAAAAATTCCAAAATTATTTGAAAAAATAGCTCTGCATTTTTGTGATTACATTTATTGGAAGGGTGGAATGAACATTCATATGTCGCTTAGTTTGTAGGTGTAAACCAACTTATTTCAGAAAAGGACCAATCATTGGTTACTTCTGAGTGCCATCGTTCAAGGTACCCTTCGGAATCTATCCCGCACTCCAGAGGCGCCTCTCTTCCACACTGGGCAGATTCTTGGTTTCAGCCACCTCTCGGCGGACGGGCAACCAGCACAGCACACGGAGCATTAGAATATTCCATGCGGTTGATTTCTGTATCTCTTTTATACGTCTCTTCGTCAGTTTCTATAGTCGTCACCGTTTCTTCCACATCTCCCAATAACACGTTTCCATGCAGATCAAAGCTCTCGATCCTTTCGCATGTTCACAGACATGCGTTCATCCGTAGGCAGGGTCTCTGCTGCGTTGGTGGTTTGTTGCAGGTCCCCACAAGTCCGCCGCGTTTCCCATTCCTAACCTCACCTTTCGCGCGTGGGTTTCTGCGGAGCAAGTGAGAGCACAGTGTCTGCTCCGACGGGCCCTGGGCCCCCAGCGTGTGACGTCCTTCTGTCCCCGCAGATGCCTGCTCGGTGCCCATCTCCGAGATCATCGCCGTCGAGGAAGTGGACGTGAACAGCAAACACAGCCTGGGTGGGAAGTGGCAGAAGATGGAGAAGCCCCACGCTTTCACAGGTAACCGGCCCTCCGCGCCCCTTCCCCGCCTCACGCAGGAGAGGGAACTCCACCTGCAGGCGTTCTAGAACCGCCCCAGGGGCGGCTTTCCCCAGGTCTGCTCCTTCCGAACGTTTCGGTTGTTGACCCTCCTTCTCTGCCTTCTTCAATGGGGGGCACCGAGGGCCACCGGGAGGCACCTGGTTTGGGCAGGAGAATGAAGCCTGCCAGCAGGGCGCGGGGTGGGCGGCGCTGCGGGGCGCGGGGTGCGGGGTGGGCGGGGCTGCGGGGGTAGTTGGGGGCGGGGGTCCTGCGCCAGCTCGGCGCTCACGCGTGCGTGCTTCTGCTTCTTCCCAGTGCACTGCGTGAAGCGGGCGCGGCGTCACCGCTGGAAGAGGTCACAGGTGACGTTCTGGTGCACGGATGAGCCGCTGTGCAGCCTGTGGCTGCAGACCCTCCGCGAGCTGCTGGCCAAGCTGAGTACGTATGCGCATGCGTGCGCGGGTGGGCTTGGGGGTCGGTTGGGGCGGGGGGCGCCTCTGCTCAGAAGACAACTCCTCCGACGAGAGTCAACGTCTGTTTTCCCAAACTAGCCCAGCTCTCTGCCCTCGAGTCTGTAACTCTTTCTGGGGGCAGACAGCTTCATCTTCCTCCTGAGGGGCAGCTGTGCTCACCGCAAAGTCCGCAGTTCGAAGCCGCCAGCCGCTGCTCCGGGAGAAAGACGAGGCTTTCTACTCCTGTAAGGAGTTGCCGTGTCAGGAACCCACTGGAGCAGTTCCGCCCAGTCCTAGAAAGCAGCCATGAGTCGGCATTGACGCGATGACAGCGTTGGCTGGTTGGCTTTAGCTCCCATTTTAGTAATGGGATACTTAACCCGCTGCACCACCAGGACCCAGGGACCCCGTGTACAACCGGACAGACCACAGCTTCGGTTCTTGTGTCTGAACCCGGGGTTGCAGCCGCTGGCCTCCTGGGATGGTGCAAGCCATTAACATGCTCAGCAGCCGCTAACCAACAAATTGGAGGTGTGTGTGTCTGGGCAAGGTGCCGCAGAAGAAAGGCCTGGTGATCCGTTTCTGATATAACCAGACCCCATGGAGTGTGTCCTCCTTTGATGTGTGTGCGTGTGTGTGTGCGTACACACACACACAGGGTTGCTGTGAGCAGTAAACTCCATGATAACCACTTTGTGTTGATGTTTGTTTGCTGAAGGGGCCAACTAGTGCAGTGGGCAGGCTGTGGGTGCCCAGAGTCAGGACACCTTGTGGCCTGGGAGGCTCTGGGCAGTTGGCTTACTTCTGAGCCTCCGTTTCTGAGCCTGGAATGAGGGGATCATAATAACCTACCTATCTTAATAGCACCTACCTTAAACTGGTACACTGGGTATAGCGGGTAGGGTAGGGAGGCTCCCCTTTGCACAGCTGAGGCGTGTCTATAGGTCTGAAATGAAAGGATCGGTTACCAATTTCCACGAGACTACCCACCACATTTGGGGACACCAAACCAAACCCTGAACTCACTGCCATGTGGATTTCTGAAGCTGTAAATCTTTACCTGAGTAGAAAGCCTCATCTTTCTCCCACGGAGCGGCTGGTGGTTTTGAACTGCTGATCTTGCGGTCAGCAGCCAGACATATCACCACTTTGCCACCAGGGCCCCTTTGGAAATGTGTCAGGTGCGAATTCATCTCATCTCCACAAGTCTGTTTCACGTTGTTAGGTATGGTCTCAGATGCAGGTCTCACCTGAGAATAGAAAGGACGGGTGTTTTAGGTTGGGTTTGTATCTTTCTGGATTCGTTTGGCCTGTGGGTTAAGAAGTTAAATGGCGAGTCTTTGAGGCATCACCCTCTAAGAAGGCCATGTCACTCCTCTGCAGAGGGACGCCTTGTTGAAGAAACCCATCTTTCGCTGGTCACGGGGCAGCAACCTGTGCACATCTGCAAGCCTGTGTGGATGCCTGACTCTCGGCATTTCTGTAACCCTTCCTGAGGAGCCCTGGTAGTGTTGTGGACTGCACACAGAGCTGCTAGCTACAAGGTTGGCGGTGTGAGTTTATCAGATCCTCCATGGGAGAAAGACAGGACTGTCTGCTCCCATCAAGATGTATAGTCCCACAAACCCACCGGGATAGTTCTCTGCCCTGCAGGGTCACTGGCAGTCGGAACCGACCGGGTGGCAGGGAGTGGATGCGTTAACACCAGTCAGGAAGTTGCCTTTGGTTTCTTCTGCCTTGTCTCCTTTTGTCTCTGGGCACCTCCTTCCCTCCCGTGCCTCCCTGTTTATTTCCCTGCACCTTGGAGTCTTGGTTCATTCAAGGCTGGTCCTCTAGGTGGGGACTCCCCAGAGAACAGCCAGTGAACGTTCTTCCCCTTGGGTAATCTGGATCCCTTGTTTTTCTTGACAGTGTGTGGGTCCCGCACACAGCCCTGGTTTTGCGAGTCTGTAATGAGCTGTGAGGAGCCCAGGTGGTGTGGTGGTTACACATTGGGTTTCTAACCTCCAGGTCAGTGGTTCCAATCCGCCTGAGGCCGTCTACTCCCAAATAGAGGTGCAACCTTGGAAACTCACTGGGGCCCCATGACTCAGAATTGCTGTTGGACTTAAAGGTTTTGGGGGGAACTTTTCATGGTTATTAGCAGCTGTCGAGTCAGCCTCAACTCACGATACCCTCCCCTCTCCATCCCCCGTGTTCAACAACACGAAATGCTGCTTGGCCTGGTGCCATCTCCACCATTGGTGTATTTTGAGACCCGGCCCGCCCGGGGGACTTACCCTCTGGCACTGTATCAGACCACCTGTTGTGGTGCAGGGGACCATCGTGCAGATTTGTGGAGGTCAATCAGCAGGCCTTTCTTCCATGTTTTCGTCTGGAAGTTCCATTGGATCCTGTCCCCCGTGGGTGGCCCTGCTGGCATCTGCAGGCCTAGTGGCTTAGCTGCCAGCCTCACACCAGTACACAGGCCACCACTACAGTACAGCCGGCAGGTAGATAGGTATGGTGACGTCACCAACCCGTCTCTGAGTTACAGGATTCTGTGACTTCTGATGGAAGGATGGGAGAAAGACAGGGCTTGCTACTCCTGTCAGGGGCTATAGTCTGGGAAACCCATGAGCACTGTTCTACCCTGTCCTATACGGTCACTGTGAGTGGACATTGCCTCGATGGCGGTGAGTTTATTTTGGCGGTGGTGTTGTTGTTTGTTTGGCGATTTCAGCTAGTCTGCACACCCAGCCCCTCATCCTGCTGTTGTGTGAAGTGTAACTTCATCTCATGGACTTTGGACGTGTTGTCAGGAGAGACCGGTCCCAGGAGAAGGGCATGGTGCTTGATCAAGTAGAAGGGCAGCCCCAAAGAGGAAGGCCCTGGATGAGCTGGTTGGACACGGTGGCTGCGTCTAGGGGCTCGCACATAACAAGGGCCGGGCTGTGCTTTGCTCTGCTGTCCTGGGGTCGCCGCGGCAGGCTGATGACACAGAAAGGTGAAGCAGGAACAGGCCAGTGGGTGCTGAGTCATGTGGATCCAAAGTTGGTGGAAGCGTGGCAGGGTGCCGACAGCTCTCAGGATCGGGCAGTGCACACGGGGCCGCCCCTGGAGGCAGGCAGCGTTCCAGCACGCAGGTAGGCAAGGGGCAGAGAGAGCATTTCCAGGGTCTCTCACGCTTACACAGAAAGGCCCATGGCACCCAGGAGGTGCCATCCGGCTTCGGCCCAATCAATAGGTTGGGCCCACCCCTACCCTGACTGACCCAGGAGGGTCCAGTTGACTAATCCCTCACCAGCACAGGCCTGTAAGGACAACAACACAGATGCAGAAAGGGGTTTGATGGAGCCAGGCCACAGCTCCGTGGTCATTCCCTCAGTAAGCTTGTCTGCGTCACTAGCACCCAGAGAAGAAACCAAACACGGCAGGACCTCTCCTGCCTCCGTCAGACACCACCCAACCCACACAGGGCACTCCCACCCTCACTTCCAACAGTGAGAGGTGATTCTGTGATCCGCACAGGCAGACTTGCACAGTTAGCAATCTTTCATGTCTAGCTTTCCCGGGTCAGCATTCTGTTGGTGAGATTGGCCTGGTGCAGACTGCTCCTGGTCACGGCTGTGCAGGGTCCCACGCTCCCTTGTGTGTGCCCGTACGAGTGTGCATTCGTCCATCCCACCGTGGATGGTCACTTTAGCACCGGAGCTTTCTGATGGGCCCGCGTATGAATCGTCCTACTGGGAAGGTTCTGGTGGTGTGAGCTCGGGCGGCACTTTTCGAAGGCGGACACCTAAGAATGGGGCAGGGGGTGCCCGTGCTCAGCTTAAGTGCATGTGGCCCCGTGATTTTACCCACCAGCAGGTGGTCAGAGTGCTGGTTGCTTCACAGGGAAACCATTCCCTCTGAACCGGAGCCCTTTCTGGGGGTGTTTAAGTGGGGCTTTCCTCCTACTGACATGGGTGAGGAGGGTGAGGAAGGCGCCCCGAGTTCCGTGATGTGCCTGCTCAAGGCTCCTGCTCATGCTTTCTGTTGGGCTCTCGTTACCCTTTTCCCTTCGTGGTCATTGGGGACTCTGCATGCCATGGATCCGAATCTGACCAGGGATTTATGAACGACAGGTCTCGTCCCTCCTTCCACGGCTTGCCTTTCCCTGTTCTTCGGAGCAACCTTTCTCTAACGGGATTCTTCGTTTTAAGATAGGCCCATTCTTCCGAGCTGATGATTTTGTCATTGTTGAGACTTTGAAGGTCAGACGGTGTCCTGGTGAGACGGTGTCCTTTAGCTCCCTGTCTTCCTGTGTTTTGTCTCAGGGCTTTTTGTGATTTGACTTTCACATTCGGAGCTAGAAGCCATGTGGGGATTGGTTTTTGTGCAGGGCGGTGAGAGACATGAAAGGGTTACGGCTCATTTTCTAGAAATGGAGAGCGCAGATCGACCCAGCACCACTTAGTGTGAAGGCCCTACTTTCCCCCACTGGACTCTGGCACCATTGTTTGCTTTTTAATGTATTTACTGCATGTACATTTGTGGGAGAAAGAGAGAGGCTTTCTGCTTCCATAAAGTGTGAGTCTTGGAAACCCATAAAAGCAGGTCTGTCCTTTCATATGGGGCCCTTTGTGACTCGGCAGACCGGATGGCAATGAGTTTGACTTGGTGTGTGTGTGTGTGTGTGTGTGTGTGTGTGTTTAGCAACTTGAGTTTCCTATATTTACCTTGTTTCCAATAGCCTTGCAAAGCGCGCTGACCGATGCTAATGGTTTGGTGGTCCCTCCAGGTTTCCCACAAGCACAGTCTTGTCATCTTGAATAAGGACAACCCTGTCCCTCCCATCCCAACGTCCAGGTCTCTTCCTCGTGTCCTCGGATGGCAGGGGCGAGGACAGACTCCTTCATCTCCACACTGTCTGGGGGATGTTATCCGTATTTCACATTCAGAATGCTGCTGCTGGGTTGTTTTGACCACGTCACGGAACTCCCCCTTGTGCTCCTGGATTTGGACCGTGCCCATCATGAGCAGGGGGAACGGTGGGGTGGGGTTGAATGTGATCAGTGCTTTAACTGCCTTCACTCAGAGGACTGAAGGACTGTCCTTGCCCTGGGGTCATGCGATGGGATTTCTCTCTCCTTGGTAAGGCCCTTTGCATTCCTGGGGTTCATGAGCCCTGTTACCCTTTGTATCTGTTTTGGAATTTGGCTTCCAGATCTTCTCTTTAGATTCTATTGCCCCTCAGGGCTGTCTGCTTCCTTTCCAATCTCACCCCTGTGCTGGCTTTGTGGCTGCGGGGAAATCACGGCCAGGTGCAGCAGTGGAGAAGTAGGCAGTTCCTCCTTCCCCTGTTCTCTGGAGGAGCCTGGGTGAAACTGGGCTTGTTTCTCCAGTGCTGGCGCTCTCTCTGCGGGGAGCCGTCTTCTGTGCCAGCTCCCCGTTTCTCCATCAGAGAGCTGGCTTTGACTCTTCAGATGACTTTTTTGAGAGCTGGACCTGCTGTACCCACACTTACAAACTTACCCGCATTGATTTATGAATTTTAAAAAGCAGCAAAATCTAACAGGAAGCCCACTGCTGCTTCGCCGATTTGGATGCATCTCAGACGATGTAGGGTTTCTGAGTCTGACATTTTTCATAGGCGCAGACAGCCTCATCGTTCTCCCTTGGAGCGGCTGGTGGGTTTGAACCACTCACCTCGAGGTCGGCCTCATGCCAAACTCATAGCCCCCCTACCCTCAGGGCCCCTTACGTGATCAGTAGATTTCCTTATTTTCTTTGTAATGCTGCTCCTTCCCCCTGGGAGGTGGGCCCGCTTTCCGACCTGGATGTTGGTTGATCTCTTCTCCCCGCTGCCTCCTTTTTGGAGGTCATTTTTATGAGAGATTGATCCATTTTTATACTCCCCCAAAATCGACTTTGTGGCTTTGCTGACTTGCGTGTTTCGTGACGTGTGTCTCCAGAGGCAGAGGGGACTGAGAGCACCGTCCGTGAGGGGGCATGGACCCGCTGCTCTATACCTGCTCCCCATTGGCTGACTCCCTTCGTCCGTGTCCATTCACCTGTCCTAGGCCTCCGTCCTCTGTGCCCCATCCTTGCCCTCAACCCATGGGCCAAGAAGCGTCTTCTAACTCTTCTCTGAGATCTAAAATCTCTTTTCTCAGGGCGGGGGGTGGGGGGAGGAGCAGAATTCTCAAACCCTCATGGTGTGATTCTGCCCAGCGCCCCACCCTGCATGCGGGTGGTTGGTTCGACCCACCGTGACTTCTGTATCCCCGCCCCTTGACTCTCTCCTCTCCTCTGGCAGCCTGCAGGCCCAATCATTTGCTGGTGTTCATCAACCCATTTGGAGGCAAAGGGCAGGGCAGGAGGATCTACGACAAGAAGGTGGCCCCGCTCTTCGCCCTGGCCGCCATCACCACCGACATCATCGGTAAGTGGGAGCACCCTCCACCTGCTGCTGGTGGTGGGTGGACAGAGCAGTACACGCTCCCATCCCTCGAGGTCCGCACGCACGTCTTGGTGACACCGGTGGCATCTGTGGAGTCCTGCAGCCCTCCTCCCCTCCTTCTCAGAGTGCTCCTCCCCTGAGCACAGAGTCATGGCCCCCTAAGCTGCCGCTGCAAGCTCTCCAGGTCCTGCTGTCTATCTGTCCCCCTACCTGTTGTCTGGCTTTAGGCAGGCATCGGGGTTAGTTCTGGCTCCAGGTTTAGAGATACTCCGAGGGCAATAGGAATGCTCCAGGGTTAGTCAAGCCTGCATGGATCCAGAAAGTCTGGCTTCCAGCAGGATTTGCAATGGTGTTCTGCAGCCCTCCCTCCCCTTTTTGGTGAGGATTCTTCCATGGTGTGTTGGATCCAAATGTTCAGACCTGGTAACAGGGTACCACCCGGGTCTCGGGCTCATGACAAAGGGTGTAGCTGGTGCCGGAGGCAAGTAGCCACTCAGTTCACACCCTTCTCCGGATCCTTCCACGTCCAGGGGATCACTGACCCGTCGCTGTGCCGGAATAGCTGCTTGTGAGCTATCGCTTCTTCAAACAAGTGTGTGGCAGGACATGTGAGGGGACCCAGGACACTCATCAGAGAGGAGTGTTAGCTCCGCAGATGAGTGCAAACAAAATAGAGCATGGTTTTAAAAATGCTTTACGCCCCCTCCCCTCACCTCGTGCCGACAAGAGTAGGGAGAACGCAAGATAAGCCCTGTAGTGTGTTTCCACCAGGGTAAACGTCCTCAGCGTTTTAAAGCATCGAAGCAAACGCTGGCAGGGTCAGAAGTGCAAGGCCACGGCAGGACCGTCTTGGGGGAAGGGATGCCATGCTCCCAGGAGGAAACACCGAGAGGTGCTACTTTGCTAATCCTTCACGTTTCGTTTTGTTTCGTGGAAGCATGCCCGGCAGGAGAGGGCCCGCCTCAGCGAATGCCACGCGTGCAAGTCAGTGGCGTTGCTCTTATTCTCCAGGAGTCCGTTTCCGAATTATAGCATAAGGACAGAGCCCCGTGGTGTCGTGGTTACGAGTTGGGGGTCTAACCGCAAGGCCAGCAGTTCGAAACCACTAGCAGCTGCATGGGAAAAGATGACTCTTTCTACTCCCGTAAAAGAGTTACCGTCTCAAACACCCACAGAGCAGTTCCACCCAGTCCTGTAGGGTCGCTGTGAGTCAGCTACCTGACGGCAAGGATAACTCACTGGGCTGTGATCTACACGGTCAGCAGTTCAAAACCACCAGCCGCTCTTAGGGAGGAAGACGAGGTTTTCTACTCCTGAGTTAGACTTGGAAACTCACAAGAAGCAGTTCAACCTTATCCTATAGGATCGCCATGAATCGGCACTGAATTGATGGTAGTAAATTGGAGTTTTTGTATTAATATAAATTTTCAAACCAAAAATATCTACACCCACTGCTATCGAGTTGATTCAGATTCACAGGGACCCTATAGGACAGGGTCGAACTGCCCCTGGGCTTCCAAGACTCACGCTTTACAGGAGTAGAAAGTCTTGTCTCTCTCACTAGGTGCAGCTGGTGGTTTCAAACTGCTGACCTTGAGTTTAGCAGACCAACTTGTAACCGCGATGCCACGGGGCTCCCTCCGTTAGCAGTAGTAGTGTCTGTTTGTGGAGGTGAGTGGGCACGTTTGGAAATGAATCTCGGTGCTGGATACGCTGCCCTTAAAAACAGCCAAAGCGTCGTTTTCTCAGACACTTTGAGCAGAGTGCTATGTGTGGACTCCCATTGTCTTCCACTTTTTCATTCAGCCGACGATTCTTATACTCCCCCCGCCCGCCCTACTTTTTGGGGTAGCTTAACATTTTCAAAATCATTTGTACGGCATTACACCAAACCGGGAATCCTTGTCTACCCGAGGTCTCCCAGCGCAGTGTTCAGGACTGGGGGCGTTAGGAGGAGGCCCTGCCGAGTGTCTCGGGGCCCCTTTAGGGACCTCTCAGAGGAACTCCCTGAGGTCACCTTGACGATGACCATAGGGGATGGTGTTGTCTTTCCCCACAGTGACCGAGCGAGCCAACCACGCCAAGGAGCATTTATATGAGACGAACCTAGAGAAATACGATGGGTGAGTCAGCACGCTTTCCTCCCCGCTCACGACACGGGGCAGTGCGGTGCCACAGAAGCAAGGCCTGGTGATCTGTGCCGGTAAAGACTGACGTGAAACCCAGATTTGCAGGCCCCCGTGGGACGAAGGCCCCAGGGAATCCCCTCTGACCACCGGTGCGGGTGTGACTAGTCCTGCGGTCAGCAGGCAGGAACCCTTGGAGACTGGGTCGATGCAGCTGCAGTGAGGATCGGATGTATCGCCTTGTCCTCCGTTCCCCTTGGGGGCCCAGTTCACCTCTCTCCTCGTTTCTATCATCACCGACCACCCTTTTTTTTAAATGGCTTTCTTTTCTATGGAGGTTTTTCTTGGTTTGGTTTTGTTATTAGTGGGTTTCTTTTTTGCTTATTTTTTACTTTTCTCGATTTTTAAAATTAAAAGATCATTTTATTGGGGGCTCTTACAACTCTTAGAACAATCCATGCATCAGTTGTATCGGGCATGTTTGCACATACGTTGCCATCATTCTTTTCTAGACATTTACTTTCTATTGAGCTGTTGGTCTCAGCTCCTCCTTTTTCCCTCCCTCCCATTTTTATCAGTTTTAAAAACTCATTTTGTTGGAATGTCTTGTGGCTCTTATCACAATGCACACACCCACGGTGCCAAGCACATCTGTACAGATGTCGCCATCGCCCCTTTCGAAACGTTTCCTTTCCACCTGAGCCCTTCTTTGATGCGGCTTTGCGAATCTGACGTCCAGGACAGGTGAGTCGGCCGAGACTGAAACTGGATTACTCGTTTCTGACGGCCATGGCGAGAGAGAGGTGGAGCTGGGGGAAGCGGACCGCGAATTCCAATGATCACAGAAACGGGGAGATGCTTTCAGATGGAGTGTGGTGACGACCGCATGCCTCTCTTTACTGTGTTGAAACCATGAAACTGTGCCGTTTGTGAATTATATGTCAATACGATTTAAAATGGGGGAGGCATTGACAGCATAAAAAGCCCAGTGGGAGAACTCTAATCTGCCACAAGGGGTCGCTGTGGGCCCGAGTCTACCAGGCAAGAACCCAAACTCCAAACTCACAGTGACCCCAAAGGACAGGGTCAGTACTGCCCTGTGGCTTCTGAGACTAACTCATCCTGGGAGTAGAAAGCCTCGCTGTTCGCCCAAGGAGCGCTGGCTGCTCCAAACTGCTGGCCCTGGGATCAGTAGCCTGACCACGATGCCACCAGTCGCCCCTGCCCCAAGCACTAACAACAGGGAGTAAATTCTCATTCCCCACTCCCCTTAATGTAAAGGCAGGGCACGCTGCAGGTGGAAACCCAAGAGAGGCCGACACCCTCAACCAGGCAATCTCCAGCTCCGTGGGCACCGTGTTGTCATTGTCGGCCCTGTCTCTGTCCCCTGCGCTGTTCATGTTCACATGGAGGGAGGACTCCCTGGGGTGCAGCTGGCTCACTCAGCTGAGAGGTGGGAGGTTGAGGCCCACCCAGAGACCCTCCGAAGAGAGGACTGCCTGTCTGTTATTGTTAGATGCTCTTCAGTCAGTTTTGACTCGACGGGAGTGGGGGGGGAACCCCCAGTCTTTCTCTGTCAGCAGGACCAGCATGGAGGAGGCAGGAGGGGCTGCCCCTGGAGGGGGCGTGGTTGCGGAGGAGCTTCTGCCGGCGCCCGCCATCTCCTCAGTGCTGTGTGTCCCGGAAGCCCACACTACCTCTCTGAACCTCAGCCTGCTGGCAGCTGAGCAGACATGTTGCCGGGTGGGGGAGGAGTCAAATGCACTCCTGCCAGGGTCCAGCACCAGTTGAATTTATTGGTTTTGGAAGTGGCTCACCAGGCCTCTCTGGGTGGACCTGAACCCCCCACCTCTCAGTGAGCACCACCATGGGTGCCACCTTGTGCGTGAAGCAGGACCCAAGGGCCTCCGTGTGGGCTACTGGGAGGGCTGTCAGCGGGCCTCCCCGTGAGTGAGCGAGCGACAAATTGCAGCTCACAGAAGCCCTGTAGGACACAGGGAGACTGCTCCCAGACCTTGTGCAACTCTTTATGGGGACTAATGGCCTCATCGTTGTCTCTGGGAGCGGCTGGTGGGTTTGAACCGCTGACCTTGCGGTTAGCAACCCAAAGTCTAACCCACAGTGGCAGCACCAGGTCTCTGCAGTGTGCGAGCCTTAGGGAGAGAGGACAGAGGCTGGGGGCAACCATGCAGCTGAGGGGACCCTCGGTCATGGCTAACGGTGGTCTCACACAATGGGGCAAGTGGACACCACTATGGCCACAGTGTCAGTGACCGAGCAGGAGCAGGGAGGCCGCATGTTCTGATCCCCTTGGGCTCCTAAGGGTGCTGTCCTAACACTGTACCTATCCGTCGAAAGAGTCGTCTGTGTCGGCGGGGACGGCATGTTCAGCGAGGTCCTGCATGGCCTGGTCGGAAAGACGCAGCAGAATGCCGGTGTGGACCAGAATCAGCCCCGGGCCACCCTGGTCCCGAGCCCGCTGCGGATTGGCATAATTCCTGCAGGTAGATTCCCAGGGCAGCATGGGGTGGGGGCACGGGGGTAGACAGGGCCCTGGGGAGGCAGACCCCTCCCCGAAGGGGTGGTGGTAGTTCTCACCTGGGCTTTCTGGTAGATTCCCAGGGCAGCATGGGGTGGGGGCACGGGGGTAGACAGGGCCCTGGGGAGGCAGACCCCTCCCCGAAGGGGTGGTGGTAGTTCTCACCTGGGCTTTCTGGTCGACCTCAGCTCTCCTGATGGCTCTGTGACCACACAGAGCCCACGGGTGAAGCCCACATGATGGGGCGGGAGAGGCCGGTTGTCTAGAGAAACAAACTCAGCAACTCTCATGCATTTGTGTAGGAAAGAGCTTCGTTTCGACAAGTAATCTTTTATCCAGAAGGTGCCTCCACCCCCAGTCTGACTCAAGTCTGGAAGTCCAACCAATGCAAGCCAGGGCCCTTTCAGAGTCACATAGGGGCAGGCCGATGATGCAGAAAGGGGAAGCGGGAAGATCACGGACCGGTGGGTGCAGAACTGCGTGGAGCCAATGTGAATGGAAACACGGCAGGGTGGCCACACGGTCGGGCTTGAGTGGCCCACATGAGGTCTCCCCTGGAGGCAGGCAGAGTCCCAGCCAGCAGGAAGGCAAGGAGGGGGACAGAGAGCATTCCCAGTGTCTGTCACTCCTAAACACACAGGCTCTTCCCCTAAAGAGGTGACATCAGGCTGCAGCCCAATGGAGCGTTTGGGCCCCATCCCTCCCCTTACCCAGGAGTATGCAGATGACATAATCCTTAACCGTCCCATGGGGTTTATTAGGGACCTTAGCAGGTTTCCATCCAGGTGAGAAATATCCTGCACATACTTGGTCCTTTGGGAGTTTCTTCTCTGCCAGGCCCAGAGGCAGGCCTCTCCCTGGCCCTTGGCCTGCGGGCCTGGCCTCTGCCCTGCTCAGCAATGTTAGGGCTGTCGGTGAGGCACGCCAGTCTACTGTAAGCCTCAGCCTGAAGGCACTGGGGTCTCGCTCACCCAGTTAAGCACTGCTCCACAACCCAGCCTCCTGCTCAAGAGCCCTCAGCCCCACTTGCTCGGTGGGACGGGGAGTCCACCACTCCCCGTCCCACTCTCTGGCTCCCAGTGCTGCTGCTGCAGTTCTGACGTCACAGCCGTCGCCTGGATCCAGGACATTCCCTGTGCAGGCATCTCGGGACTCCAGGGACACGCGCCTCCCCCCCTGCTGTTTTCTCTTCCCCTGCCCCCAAGAGGGCTCGTTTTAATACCCTGCTCCCAGTGGGATCACCGAGTCCACTCAGCACTTTCCACTCACCTCCGTAGCCAGGCCCACCAGGAGAGCCACGGCCATGGCTGAAAAACAAACACGAAAAGCAGACCGACAGACACAGGATCGAGTCTGACCCATCGCGAACCCTGTTGGACAAAGTAAATCCGTGCCCCCTCTGCGGGCTTCCGAGGCCAGAAATCGCAATGGGAGTCGAAAGCCTCCTCTTTCCCCAGAGGAGGACGTGCAGATTTTAAACCACTGACTTGGCTGTGAGCCTACTAACGAGTAACCTACCCCGCCACTTGGGCTCCTGGGGGCAGGCCACGACCCTAGAAATAGGCAGCGTTGAGAGGCAGAGGTGGAAACTACGTGGAGGCTGAGAAGGGATGTGGGGTTCCCCCTGCAAACCGAGCCAGCTGCAGACCTCACTCAGAAACAAAAGCTCGTCGAACTCACTGCCATCATATCGCCGAGGCTCACGGCGACCCTGCAGGACAGCGTATAACTGCCCAGTCGGTTTCCTAGATGGTAACTCTTCTCGGAGGTAGAAAGCTTCATCTTTCTCCTGTGGAGTGGCCGGTGATTTCGAACTGCTGACCCTGCAACCCAGCCCACGACCCACTTGCCCCCAGGGCTCCCTAGGCTGTGGCCAGAAGAGCTGTCTGAAACAGTCCCCTGCTGGGACTTGGCATCCCCTCTGCAGGAAGAACCGGGACCAGCATTTTTGCCTGCAGGTCCCCTGGTGATTCTTCAGTACGTGGAAGAACCCCTTAAACAGCTCTGGGAAGGGTGAGGCCACAGGTCGCCCAGAAGGGCCAGCAGGGCAGGATCAGGTGGACTCCAAGGCCGGGCCTTCACCTCTGTCAGCGAGGTCAAACAAAACATAGCCAATTGGTGCAGACGCCAGGCCTGCCCACCCGGATAACCACATGCCCAGGTGCTGGGCCACCGCCCTGGAGAGCCAGTGCGCCGGTCCTGCTCCCTCGCTAGCTGGGCAGCAAAGCCGACCTCATGGGAGATGTGGCACCGCTCCTCTGAGCCCGGCCTCACCTTGGGTGGCCCGTGGCCTTCCCGGGCTGTCCCCACCCCCTCCAGGGAGCTTCCAGGTGATGGGGCCACAGGAGGCAGTCGCTGATGCCACCAACTGCCTGGGGAGCTTGAGAAGAGGCCAGCTCGGGTCAGCTATGTGATGGCCCCCAGGACCCCTAGCCAGCAGGCACAGCTCCAGGTGGCAGGGCCTGCTCGAGTACCCGTCAGACCCCACAGAGGCCTTTGCTTCCACCCAGCCAGCCGGGGTCTGGCCTGTTCTGTTGAGACAGTCCAGATGAGCCCGTCCGTTCCTCGTCCCTGGAGGGGACGGAGGAGGTCCAGCCAAGCCCCAGGGCCGGGCGACGGCGGGCAGAACCGGGCTGAGGACCTTCCTGTCTTCCAGGGTCCACGGACTGTGTGTGCTACTCAACAGTGGGGACCAACGATGCTGAGACGTCCGCCTTGCACATTATCGTGGGTACGTCCCAGCACGTCCCCTCCCGGCCTCCTGCCAGCCACTCCCGGAGAGGCCGACGCCCAGCCTCTTCTGAGTCCCTGCCTGAGACCACCGGAGCTTTCTAGGCAGACAGCTCTGTTAGCCTCCTCTCGGCCAGCGGCGGCACACATTTCTGCTCAGACGTCCTACAGACCTGTCTCTACTGTCACGGGAGACCAGACGCCGCCCCTCCAGCACCCCAACTGTGACACTTTACACTTTTCATGATTGAGTTGCTCCCCTTGGCGAAGGGGCAGGCACTCGGCTGCTCACCAAAGGTTAGACATTTGAGTCTAGCCAGAGGCACCTCGGAAGAAAGGCCTGGTGACCACCTTGCAGAAAGTTGGCCCTGGAGGCCTGGGGAGCACCATCTGCTCTAAGTCAGCCGAAGCCATGGGCAGGCTGTCCTGTGGGCGAGGGGAGGGTCTGGCCGGGCGGGTGCGACCTGGGTTCCATCCATGCAGCTCACGGTGGACGCCCCTTCCCACAGGAGACTCACTGCCCCTGGATGTTTCCTCCATCCACCACCGCAGCTCGCTGCTGCGCTATTCCGTGTCCCTGCTGGGCTACGGCTTCTACGGGGACATCATCAGGGACAGCGAGAAGAAGCGGTGGATGGGCCTCGCCAGATACGACTTCTCTGGTAACTCGGCATCACACGCAGCCGGTGGCAAGCCCGCCCCACCAGGGCAGACAGCACGAGATAGCCCTTTGTACTCTGTGCCCCTGCGGGATCTGTCGAGCCCCGCCCCGGTGACAGCTAGATAGGAGACCAGGTGCCCGAGTTTCTGGCCCAGGGCCCAGGGCTGGGGCCCAGCCTGCAGCTGCAGGGGATGGGTACCCCAGTCAGCAGTTAAAGGGGGAACCGTGAGGACCCTTGACCACAACTGGAGAGAGATGGGGCACCCAGTCTGCAAGTGGAGGGGCATGGGGAGCCCGGGCCGCAGTCAGAGGACTGATACTGACGGCCCAGGGAAGACAGGGCCAGCATCTTCTCCAAAGCAGGGAGGCTCAGGGTCTCGCCTGGCACCAACCCTGTGGGTGGGCTGAGGCCAGTCAAGGGTTCCCCAGGCAAAGCTCCCCCTCGCAGTGTCCTAACCTGGCCTGTCCGGTGACTTCTTGCCTCCTCTGTGCCCAGGCTTGAAGACCTTCCTCTCCCACCACTCCTACGAGGGGACTGTCTCCTTCCTCCCAGCCCAGCACACAGTGGGCTCCCCCAGGGACCAGAAGCCCTGCCGCTCAGGGTAGGTGCCCCCCACCCCGCCTCCTCAGGACGATGCTTAAAGGGATGCTAAGCACGACGTTGATCTCAACGAGGGGCTCTGGGGGCAGAGTGGTTACATGCCTTTGGGTTGCTCACCTCAAGGTCAGCAGTTTGAAACCACCAGCCGCTCTGCAGGAGAAAGGCAGGGCTTTCTACTTCAGCCAAGCGTTACAGTCTCGGAAATTCACAGGGGCGGTCCCGTCCCACCCTGTCCCACAGGCATCCGAATCGACTTATTTGAAGGCAGTGCGTTCGGATTTCTTGGCTTAGTGGCGTAGCAGCTCAGGTGTTGGGCTGCTGACCTCAAGGTCAGGAGTTCAAAGCCACCAGCCGCTCCCCAGGGGGAAGGCGAGGAGACTTTCTGTCCCATAAGATGTGATCATAGAAACCCGCAGGGGCAGTTCCACCTTGTCCCCTGCGGTCCCCGTGAGCCGGAATCCACTGGATGCCAGTAGCTTCCCTCGAAGCCCCTGAAACGGAGCTGAGGCTTCCTTGTGGGCAGGAGTGGAGGCGGGGCGGGGACACCGAGGGACAGGCTGGGCCCGCTGTGTGTTCCAGGTGCTTCATCTGCAGGCAGAGCAGGCAGCAGCTGGAGGAGGAGCAGAAGAAGTCGCTCTATGGCTTAGAAAACTCCGGTAACCCACACGGCAGACCCCTCCTGCCCCCTGCTCCCTCCCCCCTCCTGCCCCGTGTGACCCAGACTTAACAACACAAAACCATGTGGCCATCTCTCAGCACACGGCCTCCACCCATCTCCCGTCCCCCTCGTCTTGTTTCTCTGTCGGTCTCTCTGGCTGCGCTCAGCTGCGGGAGAAAGACAGGGCCGTCTGCTCTGGTAAAGGTTCGCAGGCTCGGAGATGGCCAAGGGCAGTCTACCCCTGGGGTCTCTACCCTGCGGGGTCGCGGACAGGCGGCGTGAGCTTGACTGCAGTGAGTTTGGTTTGGGTTTTGAGCTGCCGGCAACACGCCCTTGTCAGTGGCCAGGACTTTGGGAACCCTAGCTTGTACAGGCCATCTTTCTCGGCCTTGCTGGCGTGGCAGCCAGCCCGGCCTGGTCCTTCCCGGGCTTCCTATGAAAGTCTGGGGCATGAGCACTGTTGCCCCTCGGGGTCTATGCCTTTTTGGCCGGGAGAGCAGAGGAGTAGCACCGAATGCTGAGTCACGGTAACCCTCACGCAGCACAAAGTAGTGCTCGTCTCTAGCTCTGCCCGCCCTGCTGTCCAGACACGCGCACTGCACTCTTAGCTCCCAGGCCACAGTCAGGGAGGTGGAGGGCCGGATTCAGCCCGTGGGCCACGGTGTACACACCTACCGGTATGCCCACTGACCCGCCTCATTAGGGTTAGGGAGGCTTCCTGGCACAGCGAGCAGTCTTCTGAGGACGTGGGTGGTGGGAACCTGTATGGGAGGTGTGGCCCAGTGACCCGGGAGGGCCTCCTGGGGTGGTCTGGCCCCCCCAGCCCCTTTCCAGACTTGAACCCTGAGCCCTAACATCTGCCCACCTCTCCCCGCTGCAGAGGAGGTAGAGGAGTGGAAAGTGGCCTGTGGGAAGTTCCTGGCCATCAACGCCACCAACATGTCCTGCGCCTGCCCCCGAAGTCCCAGGGGCCTCTCCCCGGCTGCCCACCTGGGGGATGGGTCTTCCGACCTCATCCTCATCCGCAAGTGCTCCAGGTTCAACTTCCTGCGGTTCCTTGTCAGGCACACCAACCAGTACGACCAGGTGCGTGAGGCGCGCCATCTCAAGTCTCACCCTGCTGGCACGTTGGGCTTCTAACCACAGGGTCAGAGGTTTGAAACCACCTGCTGCTCCTCGAGAGAAAGGGGACATTCTCAGGAGCCCACAGGGATGGTTCTGCCCTGTCCCACAGGGCCTCTGTGAGTTTAAGTTTCACTTGGGAGCCCTGGTGGCTCAAACGCTGGGCTGAGATCCACAAGGTCAGCAGTTCGAAACCATCAGCTGCTCCACCAGAGAAGAGCCCTTTAGGCCTTTACTCCAGTAAAGAGTTGCGATCTGGGAAACCCACAGGGGCAACTTTACCTGGTCCTGCAGTGCCGCCGAGTTGGCAGTGAGTTTAGTTTCAAGTTCTATTGAGCTCGAGCGACCTCCCTGGTTGGTGGCTGAGTGGATCTGCAGGAGCCTGCCCACCACGACGCCCCTGCTGGTGTTTGGAAGGCCTGCGTGGGCAGCACTTGTGGCATCCCAGCTGCCCGCAGCCACTGCAGTGCGGCACACAGACAGACGGGTGGTGATGCGGCGCCGTGACGTTCTGTTGCTTCGTCCACGGGAAGGAAGACCAGGGTCTTGCCCGGCGTCCCTGGTTTCCTTTGAAATCTCGCTGACAGTCTAAATGCCGGATCGCAGTGTCCTCATGGGGACGGCCTGTTCTCTTCCTCTCGGGAAGCCTGACAGGCACACACTCATCTTTCTCCCACAGAGCAGCTGGTGGGTTTGAACTGCTGACTTTGGGGTTCGGTAACCCGCTGCACCAACAGGACCCTACACTTCACATAGTGCTTGCTAAAAGGATAACAGAATCCTACCACACCACCACTCCGGCGTAGTTGAGACAAGAGCCGTGATTCTGGAAGCTCTGGTCAACCCACAGCTCTGGGGGATTGGGGCGTGGCCAGGCGACACCTCCCACCCACCCCCAGACCTCCAGGCACATCACAGCCCCCGTCCCCGTCCCTATCTCTCGGCAGTTTGACTTTGGGTTCGTGGAGGTCTACCGCGTGAAGAAGTTCCATTTCACGTCCAAGCACCAGGAGGAGGAGGACAGTGACCTCCGGGAGGGCGGCAAGAAGCGGTTCGGGCAGCTCTGTCGCGACCATCCCGCGTGCTGCTGCCCCACCTCCAGCAGCTCCTGGAACTGTGACGGGGAGGTGCTGAGCACTTCCGCCTTGGAGGTCAGGTGAGTGGCGGGGCGGGGAGAGCAGGGTGTGTGTGTGTGTGTGTGTGTGTGTGTGTGTGTGTGTGTGTGTGTGTGTGTGTGTCGGCCCTCCGGTCTCCGGCCCGCATGCACTGAGAAGACTGCGGCCCCGTGGACCAGGGCTGGGGCTGTGGCCATGCCTGTGCCGTGCCATCCGGAACATACACTACACATGTTCACGGTCCACTCGGCTTGGGTTCCTTGAAGGCACTACCCAGAGAGACAGGGCCACCGTCACCGCAGGCAGTTGCTGGAGTGTTGGGTCAGGGTGGGCTGCGCCTTGGGGCCCTTTGTCATCACGGTCCATCTCCGGGGCGCTTAGTTCTCAGGTGCTGCTGTAAAGGGGAACATCCCAGGTGGACGCTGCCGTCACCAACGGAAATGTGGCCGCGCGGATGTCTAAACTCAGGACGCCGGCTCTGGGGGAATGTCCTTGTTTCCTTCCAACATCCGTGTGTCCGACATACCTTGAAGTCTCCCCGTGGATTGGCATCAGGCTTCTCAGCACAGGGACCCCAGGTCCGAAAGGTTCGCTTTCACTCTTGGCTGGTCTGTCTTGGTGGCACGGAGGCCCCTCCACTTCTGCTCACTTGTGTAAGCATCTCTTTTCTACCTCAAGCGAGCTTGATTCACGACACAACCGAATCTTGTGGAGGCCGTCTTTCCTCATGAACCCTGCTGTTGCCAGGTGCCATGGGGTGCGCTCCCACCCATTTTGACCCTATGAGCGATCGAACGGAACTCTGTCCGGGCCCGCGCCAGCCTCATGGTCGTCCCTGTGCCTGAGCCCATGGTTGCAGCCACAGTGTCCATCCAGGAGGCCCTTCTGCTTTTTGCTGCCCATCTACTTTACCAGGCACGATGTCCTCCAGGGCCTGGCCTCTCCTGACAACGTGTCCAAAGCACGCGAGACAGAGCCTCGCCATCCTTGTTTCTAAGGATCTCTCTGGCTGTCCTCCTTCCAGGACAGATCTGTTGGTCCTTTCAGCCATGGTCAATGGTACTTTTCCGATTTTTCTCCAGCACCACAATTCAAACACATCAGTTCCTCTTCACTCTTCCTTACTGCATGCCTAACTCTCATGTGCATGTGAGGCCTGGGAGAGTACCGTGGCATGGTTCAGGTGCCCCATAGTTCTCAAAGTGACCTCCCTGCTTTTCACCTCTCTGAAGAGGTCATGTGCAGCAGATTCGCCCAGTGCTATGTGCCCTCTGACCTCTTGACTGCCGCTTCCACGAGCACTGATGGTGGAGCCGAGCAAGACAAGGTCCTTGAGAATGGGCATCGCGTAGGATAGCTGCATCATCTGCAGAACCGATCACAACACAAACCACCTGTCTGCCTAGGTGTCGTCCCGGGCTGGCTTGGGTGCCACTGTGAGGTGGCATCCCTAGTGTTTCACACACCAGCAGGGGCACCCGAAGTGAGCGGGTCCTGGTGGCGCTTCCAGGCGAAGAACAGACAATGAAGACTGAGACTGTCCCACTTCAGAGGAATCAGCCACTGGAAACCCTAGGGATCGCCGCGGGATGTGGAATCAGCCACTGGAAATCCTAGGGATCGCCGCAGGATGTGGAATCAGCCACTGGAAATCCTAGGGATCACCGCGGGATGTGGAATCAGCCACTGGAAATCCTAGGGATCGCCGTGGGGCGTGGAATCAGCCACTGGAAATCCTAGGGATCGCCGCGGGACGTGGACAGGCCCCGGCAGCCCCGTGAACAGCATCAGGGTATTTTCATACAGACTGCCGCGAGAGGACCCCCTCGGGTCCGAAGGCACTCAGATGATGCCTGAGGAAGAGCTGCCTCCTCCAAGTGGAGTCGCGGATGGAGTCCAGCCTCCAGGAATAGAGCCTTCGGGACCTCCGCCTGCTGCTGGGGGGTGGGGGTGGGTATCCGAAACGAGAAGAAGCGCAGCAAGCATCACTGAGTCACTGGAACCCAGGATGTGCACAGACCAGTCCCTGGGGAAGGACCTCGTGCTGGGTAAAGCAGAGACAGGGGCAGCAACAGAGAGGAGGGCCCTCGGGAGGATGGATGGATGGATGGACACAGTGGCCAAGCCCACGGACTCAACCCTACTGGGGACGGTGAGGACAGCGCAGGCCTGGGCGGTGTTTCACTCTGGTGCACACAGGAGAGGGTCGCGATGGGCTGGGACTGACTCGATGACACTTGTCTAATGACAACCAATCACAACAAAGGGAGGGCCATGAGTAGCAGCTCAGCAAACCACTCGCTGCCGTCCAGCTGATCCTGACCGTATCGTTGCTGCCTTTCTTCTGCGGCCATAGCTCTCTAGGGAGCAGGGAGCCGCTTCTTCCTCTTCGTGCAGCAGCTGGTGAGTTTGGATCTCACGTGGAGGCAGAATCATGGTTCAGACCAGCTGATGCCTGTTTTTGGGGGGGTACAGGAATGCAGTTCAGTCCCCCTCGAGACAAGTAACCAGACACCTGGTGTCCCAGCATCCCTCCCATGCACAGTGTGGGGTCACGCGTCGCCAACCCCCCAACCACTGAGGTCCTCAGTCTCGTCCTTGCCCTCCGCCCCCTGCTCTTCTCTCTCATCTCCTATCAAATGAAGAACGAGGGAACCACCTTCAGGATACTTCCCAAGTCCTGGGCTCCCTGCACACGCTGCCAGACTCCCGGGCCCAGCACAGGCTCGGGGGTGTGGGTAGGGGGTGCATGGGGTGGACTCTGGGACGCAGGAGATCTGGGGTGGAAGAAGGGGACATGTGAAGGAGCCAGGAGTTTGGAGCTGTGAGGTGGTCAGTGGGACCCTGGGGCTGCCTGGCTGCCCTGTGGCCAGAGTGGGTGTTGGGGAAACCAACAAGGTCCCCGCCCTGGCATCCGTCAGGCCTGCTCCCTGACCTAGTGTCCTTCCCAGTCGCCCCCCCCCCGCGCCCCGCCCCAGGGGTTGGCCTGGGAGCTGGTAATAGGTGAAGTAGGAACACGGCATGGGGGAGGGAGGCTGTTTTGTCTTTAAAAAAACAAGAAATGGGCATGAAGGTTTGTGCTTGGAGGCAGAAAGAGTGTGAATGAGGCAGCGAGGAGACCGCTGAGTGGGGAGGGCTGGGGACTCTCCGCAGGTCGGCAGCTGTCTGCAGGGCTGGGAAAACTCGAGTGGACCCAGATGTGGGCCTCACTGTTAGGGGTGGGGGTCTGGTGACGTGGGGAAGGTGGTGTGGCAGGGCAGTGCCCAGGGCCCACCACTCCTGCACTGGGTGTTGGGGAGCACTTGGGCCCTGATGTAAGTCATGGGCACACCTGTTTTCTACAACTGGGCATGAGGAGCAGCCTCAGCCCAGGTGATGGTCCCTGGCTCCTTCAAGCCCACCCCAACTCCCTCCACTCACTTCTGACTCACAGTCCCCCCTGCTGGGCAGACCAGAACTGCCCAAGACTCCATCCTCATCCTTCTCCACGCGGGTGGCTGGGGGGTTGAACCTCCAACCTTCCGGCTGGCAGCGGGATGCTTCATACCCTGCATTACTAGCACAGCATAGGCTGCCCAGGGGGTGAGCAAGCGAGCGTCCAGCTGGGGGCCCCAGACAGAGGAGGCCAGGTTGGGGTGGGGTAGGGGGCCGCCAGGACTCAGCTGCGCCGCTTGCTGTCTCCGCAGGGTACACTGTCAGCTGATCCAGCTCTTTGCCCGCGGGATCGAGGACGGGCCAAAGCAGGCATCGCACGGCTGAGACGTGGCCACCACCGCCCCTCCCGCAGCACCAAGGAGAGGAGGAGAGGCCACGGCACATAGTTGCTTACATTGATAGTGACCTTGTAGGCGAGCGCCCCTTGCCCAGCGTCCTGTACATATCTGGCACCCTGCGCCCCTGGGACGCGCTGGGCTTCTCACAGAGCCAGTGACGCCATGGCTTGTAGACCTTATAGCCACTGGGCCGACTGGCTCTCCTGCAGTCACTTAGACACCCAATCATATGCGACCATACATGCACACCCCACTGGGGCCGCCCCTACCTCCCGTAGGTGGTGAGACGGTGGTGGAGACGCCCCAACTCCCAGAAGGTGGTCCTTCCCGCAGTTGCCTGCGCCCACCCCCCTAGTCTTCCCATCAGCCTGGACTCAGGTGTGACCCCTGGATTCTTGACGTCCTGGCAGCCACAGTGCATCTCAGAGAGGGGAGGGAGGCCGCTGTCCCTGCAGCAGTGACTCAGGTAACCAGGAAGACAAGAGCTTTCAAACCCCAGCCTCCCACCCAGTCTTGTTTCTGAATCCACTGGGCCGACCCAGGGCCCCTGGGCTTTGCTGTGTGTGCACAGGGAGGGGGTTCCGGAAACCAGGGAGTCAGCTGCAGGGCAGTTTGGAAAGCGCCTGACAGGTCCTGGCTTTCACCCACCCAGGACGCTGATGCTCTTCATGGACACCGAGTAGACTGGCTATTGCTCGGCTCCAGGGGGTCACGGGGAGGAGCTGGCATGGTGGGGGCACAAAAACACACCTGGGGAGCCCTTTGCGAGCTGACTGAGTCTGCCCCCACTCCCACAGGCTGGTGTTCTGGCTCAGGGGTCTGCTGGCTGTGGGTCCCCCTGCCCTGTCCCCGTCCCTTGTCATCCCACTCATTCCATGGCCTTTACTGGACATCTCTTTGCTCTTGGCCTGATGGGGGTCTTGCCGTCCCCTCATCTGTTTGTCTCTGACCCTAGCTGACCCTCTCACGTGCTCCCCTCCTTTAAAAAAACTGGTGGCTGCAGCTGGTCAGAGGGGATCTAAGAGAACGGGCAGTCCTCCTTCAGTTCAGGGCCTTTGCTCAACCACATCTCCACCTTCCTGCGTTGCTTGTGTCCATCCTGCGATGGGTGTCAGGGAGTGTCTGCAGGGACAGAGAGAGGGCTGCCAGCCACAGGCGGGCCATGGCGCTGTGGACACAACGGCACTTAGGTCTCGGGGCATATGTGACGGGCGCCCCAGTCGGGAAGGGCAGCATCAAGGGCACCTGCACAGACAAGGTGGATCTCGCAGAATCCTCTGGGAGGTGGCTCTTCCCGTCCTTCAGGAGGCTGGTGGCAAGCAGTGGCCGCCCTCATCTGGAGTGGAGGACTTATGTGTGGCCTATACTCCCTGGGCCCTCAGTGTGGAGGGCAGGTTCCTCGGCCCAGCCTGGAGCCAGCCAACCGTTGGCCCAACCTCAGAGCTCACCAAGGCTCCCTCCCAACATTCCTGTCATCTCTATTGCACCCCCCTCGCCCCCACTCCCGGCCCTCCTCTCCCTGGCTGGCTTTCCTTGGCAGGGCCTGCCCTAAGGCCCACTAGGAATTTTCTAGAATCTGACCCAGCTGCCGAAAAGTAAGCATTTCACGTTTGGCATGACAATGCCCTGCCAACACTAGGGCCCCAGTTGGGGGCCCGCCCCAGTGCACCCTGACACTCCCAAGGGCCAGCCTGGAAGCTTCTCTGGGCTCCTGGAGCCCCTTCCCCCTGGGCGACCTGCAGTCAGGGTGGGAGGGGACACCTCCCTCAGCAGAGACATCCACATCCATCCTTCGGAGCTTAAAGCAAGAAAACAGAAGGCAAGTGGCGGCCGTCAGTGAGAGCTTGGTGCCCTCTGGAAACTGTGTCCCGGTCTTGATCCATGCAATAGAGACCTAGGCAGCCACGGAGCCCAGCGGCGTCTTGACTCATGCCCGGCACCTGCGCTCCGGCCAGCTGAGGGGCAGGGCCCAGGCGAGTTCCTGCAGCCTGTCTTGCAGGACTGGGAAGCACTGACGGGGGGTGGGGTGGGGTGCCCCCTTCTCTCTCAAATCTTGCTGGTTCCAAGATGAGAGAGGGTGGGACAAGTGGTAGGGTCAGTCTGAGAAGGCAACAATAAAGACACTTTGGGCAGAAGATTGACTCCTCGTTTTCCAAGCTGGGTGTTTTCCTTGGAGCATCCACTGTCCTTGCTGTGGTTGACCCATCGTGATTCTGGCGAGTGGGTTCTGGCCCATAGCGACCCTGTGCCGCCCTCACAATCACCCCCTGGGAGCCCAGGGCTGCAGCCCCCATGTCCACCCATCTTGCCAAGGGTACTTCCTTGTCTTCAAGTGCCGCCCACCCCCCTTTCCCCAAGTGTGATGCCCTTCTCCAGGGGCTGCCACGTCCCAAAGTGCGTGGGATAAAGTCACCCCGACCTCACTTCCCAGGAGCAGCCTGGCTCTTCTCCCAAGACAGATTTGTTTGTCCCTCAACGTAGACAGCCTTCCAAGGGCAGCCTGCTCAGAGAAGGCGTCTCTCCAACCAGCGAAGCTAACCCACCATCCGGCTTCCCAGCCACTCAGGGATGTTTCTGGTTTACAAGTTAGAGGATGACCTCATGGCAATAGTGCCTGGTGTTTGTCCAATTCCTGGAGCCCAGGACGGCTGAAAGTTCCCTTCCACGTCCCGCCACTCCTTTCTGGTCAAGCTTCTCCGGTGGGGTTGGGGTGTAGGATCTACCCAGCACGCACCAGGTTGACGAGGCCTCCAGCAGTCGACTGGGCAGCGGGGGCCGACATCCATTATGCAGCTAACCGCTCTCTCCACTCCTCTTCCAAGCTGTCTGCCCCCCCCCCCCACGGACATGCACTCACTCCCCATTCCACCCCCGCTTCCTGCCTCATCAGTTCACTTGACCTTCTGGAATGTTCTCACAGGCTCAGGGCAGCGTCCCTGACTAGCGAGGAGGCACCACTGTCCATCTTTGGAAGGTATCGTGACTGGACTGGAGGCAGGCAGGGCTCCGTGACCGTCCAGTCAGCGGTCCCAACACATCCTGGTCCTGGAACATGCTTCCCCTGGGGTCTGAGAAGCCAGTGTGTCTCCTGAGGCCTGGCCCGGACCCCTCCGCTGGGGCCTGGGAGGGAGGGAGTTTGTGTTCCCACGCTGACATCCCTACACGGCCACTGTGGAAGAGCCCTGTCCGTGTGGGTGCAGCGCTGGGGTCCCTGGGGGCCGCGGGGCAGCATGGGGATGGGAACTCAGGTGAGTGGATGCTCACAGTGGCTGGCTTCTGGCTCAGTGCTGGACGTGAGCAGCAGAGGGCACTGCAGGGACACAGCTGGCAGCTGGAAGGTTGCAGCAAAGCCTCTCTCCCTTCACCCCATCTGGCAGGGGCTTCTAGATCCTTCCATGGTGTGCTACCTGCTTCTCCATGTGTGATACTTAGGGAGTTCCCTGACCCCATGGAGCCATCCATGCCTCATCTACAGCTGCTTACTGAAAGGTTGGCAGTTCAAGTCTATCAGCGGCCTCCTGGGAGCACAGCTGGCCATCCCAGGCTACGAAGCCCCAGGAGACAGTCCTGCTCTGTCGCGAGGTCCCTGTGAACCAGAATCAATTAAGTAGCAACAAGGAGGAGGGAGGTGGCACAATTACACTCCTTCTCCAGGCACTGGACCAGCCCAGGCCCCTCTGCTGGACTATAGGCCCTGGAGAAGGCAGTTGGTTACCCTCCAACTATCCTGATCCCTGGTCACTATCCAACCACCCTGATCCCTGGTTCCATACTAACGTCCCTGATCCCTGGCCACTTCCCCTGTGGGTTAGGTGTGTGATGGGCTCACTGGGAGTTATCATGTGCTCCCTCCCTCGACCTCAACCCCTTTCCTCCTGTCTCAGCAACTTCTAACAACAAAATTGTTCTTCCCACAGAACAGGGAGCCACCTCCCTCCATTTGGGGCCGTGACCCTGTGTCCCACCAGGGCAGTTTGGCTCCTGAGACTTCGGTCGAGAGGGGCCCAGTCCAGCTGGGCCTGCCGTTTTCTCCGGCAGATTCTTCCTCCTGCTCCCTGGGGCCCCCACCTTCCCAGACCCCTCGCTGTGAGGTTTTCTCGAGGTGTGTCCAGCCCATGGGTCTCCTGGGACTCGGGCTGGAGGCTGTCTCAGGGCCCCTGTGACAAGTGTCTCCTGAATGTTGACACTCGATGTCCTGCCTGCAGCCCATCCGTCAGGAGACCCTCAGGGCCCTGTTGGTCCCACCCAGCATGTGTCACCCAGTGCGGGCTCCTGTCTCCCTGTGATTGCTTTGTAGCACTGGGCTTTCCAGCACCGATTGCTGTACATTTGTAGGATTGGGTTGTGTGTGCGTGTGTGTGACAGAGACATTGATTTCTGAACCCGCCAGCTTAGAATTTCCAAACTTTTTTTTTTTTTTTTTTTTACTGGTCTCGACTTTCCACTGTAGGTAGCCCGGGAAAGCGGCAGGTGACTCGCTCTGGGAAGGATGGGACTCTTTTGGTGTTCTACACCTACCTGTGGTCCCTGCTAAACACGCCTTCATGTCCCTAGGGCAGACACGGGGCAGACACGCATCCTGTGTCCCTGGGGCAGACTCTCACCCTCTGGTCCCTGGATCAGGCACACACCCTTGTTTACTGCGGACAAACACGTGCCCTGAGTACCTGGGTCAGGCTCTCACCCTCTGGCACCTGGGACAGACAGACACACACACCCCGTGCCTCTGAGACAGAATCCTCTGTCCACATCGGATGTAGCTGTATGCTGTGTGCAGTTGACCATGGCCGCTACCTCGATGTCCAGGTGCCCGAGGGTGGTCCTTCTTGATCTTCCCGGACCCCCTGGGCCATCACTCAGCTGGTGACGTCAGTGGTGGCCAGCTTGTGTGTACTGTTGAGTCCAGTCTGGGGGTGAGCTCAGCATGCCCCCCTTGCCTGGCAATGGGATTTGTGTCCCAAGGCTGAGACCATGGCTCTGCAGTAAAAAAAAAAACCCTGCCCGGAGTCTGTTGTTTGGGGAGACTGGAGTGTCCACTCGGCTGGGCTCCTGGCCCTTCTCTTGCCCATGACCTAGGCCAGCAATCAGACTGCCTAGTCTACAGGCCTCCCTGTCAATGTGCGGCTGGGCAGAGCACCCCTGCAGGACAGGGGGCATGGATATAGGCTGCCCAGACACCCCCCAGGTGACCCTGGCCCCTCCTTCACGCCTCCTCCAAGGGGCCCCCATTTCCTCCCAGCACGTGGTGTTCTGAGGAGGGTCTATGAGGAGGGGCGATACGTGCGCACCACGATGTGAGGCCACACTGGCCGGCCTGGATGTTGGGCTGGCTCTGTGGGGTCCGGTAGCAGAGGGGAACGATTGGGGAGCATGGAGACACCATGGGCTGAGCTACTAAAGCGTGAGCTTGTGGGGGGTGGGTGCAACATGTTATTTATTCTGAGCTGGGCGAGTGGAAGTGTCTGTGTGCCCAAGGGTCACCCAGGAGAGGGTGCGGGGCCCCTTCATTGCTGCATCCCTGCCCCTGGCCCAAGGCTGGTGAGGCCAGCTCCCTGTGGATAGAAGGAAGGTGGGCAGACAGATGGAAGAATGGAGGTACACAGGACGGGCGGGGCAGGGGCGGGGCAGGGGCAGGTGCGGGGAAGGAGGAACAAGATGTGGAGGTAGACAGGTGGAATGGATGTGAGGAGAGCTCTAAATGGATGAGGGGAGGGTGGAAGGAGCTGCGTGGATGGATGGATATGGATGGATAGGTGGATGAGACATGGATGGGTGGTGGGCGAGCGGAAATACATAGATGGAAGGACACAGGCAGGAGTAGGGTGCAGAGCTATGGATGGAGGCACCCACAGGAGGTATGGTGGTCAGATTTTATGTTAATCTGAAAATGTATGAGAACGCAGAGGTGGAAACCAACCTGTCAATCAAGTCACAGCCCGATGGCACCTTCCTTAGGGGTGTGGCATTATAAGGAAAAAACTGGGAACTCCCCCACCCCCCACCCTCACCTCTCTTCCCCTTCACCTTCCTGCTTGGTGGGACTCGGTCTGCCTCTAGGGGTGGCCCTAGGTGGCCTGCCTGACCCTGAGGGCTGTCGGCACCCTGTCCCACTGGCCCATCATTTCCACAGGGGGCTGGGCAGTGCACAGAGGGATGTGGAGGGAAGGACGGGTGGGCAGATGGAAGGGTGGACGGAGGGTGCGGACACCCGTCCTGTCCCTCCCAGCCTCCCTCCCTCTGATGAGCCAGGGCTCAGAGTTGGTTGGGGGTGGCTGGTGGGCATGAGGCCCTGACCCAGGTGGGCGCAGCCCTGGGGCAGTTCCAGAACTGAGCAGGTGCTGGGGAGGTTCCTGCTCCCACTGTGCCTAGTGCGTGTGTCTGGTGTGGCTGAGGCCCTGGGTCCCTCTCCCTCCCAGGCCACGAGAGGGGAGGCCGAGGTCACAGACATTGGGCTCTTCTCAGGGGACAAAGGATAATGACAAAGTGCAGCTCGTGGGCCATCAGATGCTCATGGCTCCAGGACAGGCCACCCCTGGGTGGGGCCAGAACCTGCCTTCCTCCCACCTTCAGCACCCCCACCCTCACCCCCATGGCCCCCTGACGTCCCCTAAGGCCCATGCCTTAGCACAAAGCAATTCAGGTTTATTTAAATAAAAATTATAATTTATACAAGACTTCTTTTCTCTTTAAACAAACAAGGTTTTTCTTTAAAAAATGCTACAGGGAGTAGTTTTCATCGGCTCCTCGGACATGACGATCCCTGTAGGGCACAAGCCATGTGGTCACCACTATTTACACACGGAGCAGGCTCGGGCCCAGACAGAGGTTGATCCTCATCCCAGGCCCACGGGCCATGGGGGTGGGGGGGCTGGAACATCTGCCCAGATGTGCACAGTCCCTGCAGCACCACCTGCCCCACACCTACCCCTGGCCACGGCCTCCGGGGCCTGGTCAGCGTTCATTGCCCTTTCTGCTGAGAAGGGGCTCCGACTAAACCTCCCACTTCTGTAGGAGACGCCAGGGCCTCCCACGTGGACACCCCCACTCCTGCCCTGCACCCCGGGGACAGCACTGCTGCATACAGAGGCCTGCAGCTGCCACGCACTCAGGAGAGAGGCACTGAGGTGGCCTCTGGGGAGTGGGCCGCCCTGCCTCCCACCCCATCAGGTCTTCCCTCCCAGAACCAGCCGTGAGAGCTGCATCGTCTGTGTTGGGGGGGAGGGGGGATCGATCAGACCACCTCCTCCCCCTCCCCCTGCCAGCTAGAGAGGGTCAGAGCAAAGGTAAAAATTACATCTGAAAAATACAAAAATAAGAAAGACAGCTTTGCTCTCTGTAAAAAATAGAATCTTCTGTTTCTTCAGAAAACCACGCTGGGTGATGGCAGGGGCTCAGGGCAGGGGCCGCAGACCCCCACCTTCTCCAGGGGGCAGGCCCTGCAAACCCTCTCCTCACCCCCAGCCCAATGCGGGGTGGGGGGTCTCCAAGGAAGGCCAAGGGGGCCCCTGCTGCATGGACGGGGTTGGGCACAAGCACACATCAGCCAGCTGGGAACCCTAGGGGACTTGGGGTTGTGGCTGCCTTGTCACCCCCTCCCCACCCCAGCAGTGACCTCCAGAGATACCCAGAACCAGGGGCACTGGTGCCCCTTGTCCCCGCTCAGCTCAGCCCGCCCGCTTGTATACTGCTGCGGCCACGCGCCTGAGTGTCCTGAAGGCTGGATCAGCCCCCACCAGCCCGAGTACCACACTCAGGATGTGCTTTTGCTGCCTGCTGGTCTGTGCCACCGCAGGCCCAGGACCCCTGCCCTGCCACGGAGGCCCATCCCAGAGGGCCAGGCCCAGGTGAGGCCTGGTCAGCATTGGGCCTGTACAGCCCCAAGCCCCAGCCCCGTCCCATTTCCTGATGGCCCTGACAGCGCCTCTGTGGCGTGGGGCCCCCTCGCTATGGCTTTGGGCCTGGGGCTGAATTCACACAGCGGGGACGGGTGTCCTGCTGTCCTGAACACGGGCCTCCGAGGGTCCCTCAGCCTTGTGCCTCAGATGTGTGTGACTGCTACGGTCAGCAGGAGGCGAGCACGGTGCCGGGGTGGCTGCGGCGGATGTGGGCGCCCGGCTCATCCTCATCAACGGGCAGGGAGGGTCCCGCAGAGCCCACGGCCACCCCTAGCTGTCCACGCCCACGGCCGCCGCGGCCACGATCTTGGAGTACTGGGTGGAGATAGCCTCAAATGCTTCATCACGGTGCACCATGGCCCCAAACACCAGTGGCTGGAGGGGAGTGGGAGAAGCCAGTGAGCTGATGCTGCCCGGGTACGCCCGAGACCCCTCCCCAAGTCCTGCAGGCATCCCGCCAGCTCACCGGCACTTACTTTTTGGGTGGAAGGTGTAGACACTGCTATCCCCATGCCTGAACCCGGGAGGACAGAGAGGACTTTGTACTGAAAGGCAAGGGCACGTGTCACCATTGGACACCTCCCAGGACAGGCTGCCACCTCCACCCACTGCCCTGGGGGACCCGATCAGGGAGCTCATTGAAGAGAGGGGTCGGGAGCTAGCAGACAGGCCTGGGCACCTCACCCTGGCCACGATGTGGGCCATGGACCCCAGGCTCCACATCCAAGTCTCACGGGGCCCTGCATCACGCGGCATAGCGTGCTGTCAAGGGCTTGGACAGGCCCACGGACATCTTGGGGGCCCATGGATTCATCCGGGATCTATCCAAGCCCCTTCCTGGCCGGCCTCGGGCAGGTGATACACTCACCTTCTGGATGTCCGTAATGTCCACCAGCTTGATGACCTTGTTTCGCTTGGAAGACCCAGACTTGGAGCTCTCGAAACACAAATAGCTGGGTGGGGGCAGGGAGACAGGTGGGGTCCAGCTGCTGAGTCAGGGCAGTGCTGGCTCGGGGGCAGCCCCCAGACACACCCGCCCCCTCACACCAGGTCCCCCACAGCCTCTCAAAGCGGAGGCCACCGCTCTCCACGAAACCAAGGCTGGGGCATCCCCTTGGCCACCCTGTCCAAGGCCCCGCCCTCAGGGTAAGGCCCGAGACCAGCCCCCCCACCTGGGTCAGCCCCTCCCACCAAGGTAGCCTTCTAGCCCTGTTAGAGGGGGCTGTAGCAGGCTTCTGCCCTCCTGGGGAAGGCACCTCGATTATCAGGGGCACTGGGCCAGCCTACCATGGGTCTGAGAGATGAAGACAGGGTAGGACCTTCTGGGACCCTCTCTCCCTGGGAAGCCCAGATCTTTAACAAGAACAGCTGGGGCCTCCTGCCCGGCCTCTGGCGCAGGCGCACTCACTTCTCAGTCACGTACAGCACGCCGTTGCGGATGTAGTCGGTGGGCATCTTGCGATCCCTGTTGATGAGGCAGCAGCGCCACCCGCTCTCACACACTGCGGGGGGTCGGGGGGGAGGAACACACCAGCCACGAGTTTGAGAGGGTGTCTCACCCAGTGACCCATGGGTGGGCGGGGCCCCAGCCTGCCTCTGACGGGCTACTGTTGGTGCTATAGATGGCCACAGTGCTGGACACGGCCTAGCAGGCACAGACACCAGCCACCCCGAGGCTCTGCTGTCGCCCACGCGCATGTGGAAGGTGCTCCACCACCTGGCGCTACCTCCACTGGCCGTTCAGGCCTGGGATCCTGAAAACCCAGGACGGCTGGTCCCCCAGCTCCCCACCACTCTGCTGACCAGCCCCTCCAACTCGGAGGCCCACAACACGGCAGGGGCTCTGATCCATGTGTGCACTGCTAGCCAGAGGCCAGTGTCTGGTGGTTGGTTCCTCGTGCAAGGGCCAGTCTGGGGGAGAGGGGTGTGTGTGCCAGGCCACGGTCAGTGTCCGGACCAGTCTGGGGGAGAGGGGGGGTATGTGCCAGGCTATGGTCAGTGTCCGGATCTGGGTGATAGTCGTATCCCCGGGTCACGGTCAGTATCTAGGTGGCGGGGTCTGTTGGTGAGATCCCCAGGCTGTGGTGTCTGGGTTCCCGGGCCGCGGTCAGTGTCCAGGTGGCGGGAAGGCCTGGGACTCGGTCAGTTTCTGGTCACGGCACTCACCTGCCAGCGGCCGCTCATTCTCCGTCAGGTTGAAGATTTCATGGAAGTTCCCCTTCTTGGTGCCGTGGAAGCGGCTGGAGTCCTCGTCTCTGCTCAATCCGGCTGGGGCGCTGGCCACGCAGCTCCGGGAGGAGGTGGTCTGGACCTGTGGACAGTGGAGGCCCGTCAGGCACAGCGACAGGCAGCTGGCCACAAGGGGGCTGGGGACGTGGGGAGACAAAGGGCTCAGGTGTGCACAAGCCACCACGTGGGCTGCAGGCTTGCAAAGTACGGTGTGTGGTGTCTGCAGGCCACTGAAGTCCTGTTCTTGCAAGGTGGGCAGTTCAAAACCACCCACCACTGCGGGAGAAAGGCGAGGCTTTCTTCTCCTGCTGTGACTCGAGATGGGCTCGATGGCAGTGAGGGTTGGTTTGTGTTTTGTTCTGTTGCTGGCACACAGGCTGTGCTCAGTCCATGTCCAGCATGTGCCACCAAGGCCAGTGGCTGGACTGTATGTCCAGCGTGAAGCATTTCAAATGGACACAGGTGGGGGAGGGCATGGCCAAGAGCAGTCAGGAAGCAACACTCAGGTCGCGAGAGGACGAGGCCACTGGGAGGCCTGGACCATGGGGGCCGCGTCCACATGACGTCCACACACACTCGGGGCCTGTCCTGCTGGGTGACACCTCTGCTGTCCTGGGGCCTGGGTCACTTGCCCCACCTCCGCAAGACACACATACCAGGCCACCCCGGGGTGCTTTGTATCTGGGGGCCCTGAGGGTGCTGGGGCCCAGATGGCTAGTCTCAGGATTGCTTGTCCTGGCCTCCTGAGTCTCAAAGCCAGACAGTGGGGCCTGGGCAGCTCACCCCACAAAGTCTACCAGCAGCCCACAGCAGCCACACCCAGAGGCCCCCAGAGGCCAAGGGCATTCAGGCAGCAACGGGCGACACTGGAATGGCTCTGAGTTCTGAGGCCCCCACCATTGGAGGCCAGGGCTCACCCGGCGTGACACGGTGGCGCTGGCTCGCTCCTTGAGCTGGGGGTCGGTAGGGAGACTCTTCCAGATGATGTAGGGTGTGTCGTACTTGGCTCGTAGGCGCGGGCAGCGTTTGAAGATGAAATCAATGAGGAAGAACTTGATGCCGGCGTAGAGGCCTGAGGGGGAAGAAGCAGCCTGGCCACTTGGACCTCTGCCACCAGCCTGCCACCCAATGGCAGTCCTGGCCCTTCTGGGGACCCTCGCCAGGGTGAGCCCCCCACGGTGGTGACCACCTCCCTTACCATGGGCAGTGAGCACCCTCTTTCCCCTAGCAAGCCCCCTGTGGCAGGGATTACCCCCTCACCCACGGCGAGCCCCCCCCCCCCCCGTGGGCAGTGCCATTGCTCACCCGCGGCGAGCCCCACGAGGCGGTAGGGCAGGAAGCAGGAGGCGAGGAAGGCAGCCCACAGAGCGATGTAGAGCTTCTGCGTGGTCTCGGGCTGCACCCACATGAACAGGCTGCAGGGAGGGTGTCAGTGAAGCCATGCAGCCACCCACCCAGCCCCCCACCTGCCCCGCCCCCACTCCACTCACTTTTTGATCTTCTCCAGGATGTCGGCCATCTTGCCAAAGAGGTTCTGTGTGGGGACAAAACCGAGGGCACAGCATGAGTGAGCATGGGGAGCACCCAGAGCTGAGATTCTGTGAGGGTGGGGAGCACTCAGAGCTGAGAGTCTGTGAGGGTGGGGAGCACTCAGAGCTGAGTCTGTGAGGACGGGGAGCACTCAGAGCTGAGATTCTGTGAGGGTGGGGAGCACTCAGAGCTGAGAGTCTGTGAGGGTGGGGAGCACTCAGAGCTGAGAGTCTGTGAGGGTGGGGAGCACTCAGAGCTGAGTCTGTGAGGACGGGGAGCACTCAGAGCTGAGAGTCTGTGAGGGTGGGGAGCACTCAGAGCTGAGAGTCTGTGAGGGTGGGGAGCACTCAGAGCTGAGAGTCTGTGAGGACGGGGAACACTCAGAGCTGAGAGTCTGTGAGGACAGAGAGCACTCAGAGCTGAGAGTCTGTGAGCACAAAGAGCACTCAGAGCTGAGATTCTGTGAGGGTGAGGAGCACTCAGAGCTGAGAGTTTGTGAGGAACACTCAGTTGAGAGTCTGTTAGACAAGGGAGCACTCAGATTGAGTCTGTGAGGATTGGGAGCACTTAGACTGAGAGTCTATGAGGGCGGGGAGCACTTGGGAATGAGTCTGTGAGCATGGAGAGCTCTTGAACTGGGAGTCTGTGATGGGGTGCACTTGAGCTAGGTCTTTTGGGGAGCCCTTCAGCTAAGTCTTTTGAGGAGCACTCCGGCTGAGCGTCTGTGAGGATAGGGAGCACAATTATCCATCCATCCATGGACAGCACTTGGCCCAGAACTTGGGGTGCTTAGGGCCCCAAGGCTCCACCACCACCTGGACAAGGCCAGCGCCTCTGCCCCCATGGCCGGTCCAGCGTCGCACCTGTGCCTTCTGGGCTACGTCCAGCACCAGCTGGAACTTCTCAGACACGGTCAGGTCCTCTTTGGGAGGTTCCTTCAAAGGAAAAGCGAGCACCCTGAGAATGACCCACAAATACCAGGAGGGGTCCCCTCCCCAGCAGTCTGGGGATCACTGCCGTCCCCACAGGGGTCAGCTCTGCCATCTCACTGCCCATGGGGAATGGGGTAGTGGGCAGTGAAGGCACACAGGGGTTGACTTCCTAGCTGGTCCCCCTCAGCACCCCATGCCCCCTACTTAGCAGGAAGGGAAACTGAGACCCTGACAGAAGCAATGGGGCAGGATGCCTGTGGGTGCAACACATACCCCACCCAGGGCCCCAGGAAGCCTCCATGTACTTCTGTGGGACTCACCACAGCTTCAGACACCTCGGGGACAATGCTCCACTGGATCCTCCAGCCCCTGCGCACAAGACCATACAGTGGTCAGCGGTCAAGTCTGCCCGGGCTCTCGCCAGCCAGGGATACCCCAAGTGCCCAGAGGAGCCAGCAGAGGGGATGGCAGGGGTTGCTGGCGGGGACTGGGTGACCAGAAAATACCATCCCTGATTCCTGGGAACAGAGCACCCAGCCTCCTTGCCCTGCCCACCTGGGAGCATGGGTTCCAGCACATTCCACAGCCCCTCCTCGAGGTCACTGGGCCCCAGGAGGGCACTGCCGACACCTTCCGAACTATTTATTTATGTGCCTTATTTTCTAGGGAAAAGCCGAAGCCCAGGTTTGCGGGGCTGCAGTCCTCATGGGGAGGCCCAAGTCCATGTGGAGTCTGGATCCGTTTCCCTTCTTTCTGACCACTCACCGCAGGGTGCGCTCTGCCCTCAGGGCAAGTGCATGAGTGGATTATAATTGGGGCTGAACAAAGAGCAGGACAAGACCATGTTCAGACATTGTGATGACAGCTGCAACAATCTTAGTGTGAACGATGGGCCTGAACAATTACATTGTATCATGTGGGGAAAACAAGGAGATTACAACTGGGGGAAGGCAGGAGGTGCCGTTTTGCCCTCAGGCTTATGCTAGGAAGTGGGGGACTTGCCTAGCACTGTCCTGGGTGGATGGCTGAGGACAGTCTCATGATCTCTAACAGATGGAGTCTTGGTGGACTCTGGGCCGCACGGCCATGGCTCACACCCTACCACTTAGCCAGGAGGTCAAAGCCCTGGGAACCAATCCTCTAATCTGCAGTCGTGTGTGTGTGTGTGTGTGTGTGTGTGTATACATATGTCTGTGGTGTGTGTATGTCTGTGGTATGTGTACATGTGTGTATATGTTTGACTATCTGTGTTGTGTACATGTACATGTGTGTATGTCTGGTGTGTGTATGTATGTGTGAAGTGTGTGCATGTGTGTGTTGTGCGCATGTATATGTGTTGTATATACGTATGTGTATGTACGATGTGTGTGTTGTGTGGGTGTATATCTGTGCTGTGCGTGCGCACGCGCGTAGCCCGCATCTGTAGTCCCACCTGCAGCAGTGGCGCGTTGGTGACGACTGGCCTGTCACCAGTCATGACTGAGGCGGCTTCCTGGAGGGAGCCCTGGTGGCACAGTGGTTACTGAAGCCCCAGGCCGCTAACAGCAACCATCACACAGTGATCTCTGCTCCGTAAAGAGTTAAGAGTCTGGGGGACCTGCAGGGGCAGCTCTGCCCTGTCCTGCAGGGGCACGGTGAGCTTGGTTTTGGTGTCATCTCTCCCCCCCGCCCACCCCCCACCCCCGCACACACTCAGTGTATTCTCAATCCCGAGGCTGGCGTCAGCGGACTCCCATTTTGGCCTCTGCACTGTTTACTGAGGTGCCCTGGTGGCACAGTGAGTTACACACAGGGCTGCCAGCCACAGAGGCAATGGTTTAAAACCACCAGCTGTTCCACGTCTGCTCCCATAAAGAGTGACTGTCTTGGGGACCCACAGGGTTGCCCTGTCTTGTCCCGTGGGGTCGCGGTGAGTAGAGGCAGTGAGGACAAGTCTGTGTCTGAACGAGGGCTTCCCTCCTTCTGGAAGGACTGTACTGTCCCCAAAGGGTCTCTATAGACTATGTTTGCTTCCGGGCACAAATTGGAATGAGGTATGGACTGACCTCGAGGGTAGAGAGCTATGTTGTAGGAGCCCAAAGGAGGAGCCTCAGTCACCACTGAAGGACGGTGCAGCTGCTGGTGGCCCAGGTGTGGCCTGCAGAACCCAGGCGCTCAGACCAGCAGGTTCCCCCCTACAACCCAGGACCCTGGAACCTCACAGCGCCAAGAGCCCCTGGAACCGAGTTACCCACATGATGGGTCATCAGTTCCAGGGTCTAGGATGGGTACCTCCACCCACCCCCGGCCTGGTGTGGAGCAGGCACTGGCAGCCAAAGCTGGGGGCTGGGGCACATCTCACCGGGCAGGGTCAGGACCAGTCAGGGACTTTACATATTGTGCCTGCAGGTTCTGGAGCTACCAGGGACCCCACCAACATCAGTGTTGCTAGTGAGCCAGATGGGGTCCCGGCGCTGATGTCCTGGACGCCCCGACGGGGAAGTGCCTGCGCTGCCCACACAGCCCACCTACCTGGCGATGAGGAAATTCAGGGATAAGCGCAGGATTGCCAAAAACAGGAACACGGGGATGGCCCAGCCGTGCCACACGGCGTTCATGTACACCTGCAGGTGGGCAGGGTGAGATGGTCATCTGACACATGGGCCACCTGCCCTCCTCCGGCTCTGCCTTACCCAGGCTCAGCCATGATGTCAGAAGCCAGGAGAGCACTGGCTGCAGGGCTAGGAGATGGGGCACACAGGGTTCTGGCCTGGCCCACACAGGCCCAGCCTGTTCTATAAACGGTCCAGTCTGGCCTGGCCCACACAAGGTCCTGGGCCAGCCCACAGGGGTCCTGGCCCATCCCACCTGGGATCTAGCCCAGCCTAAACAGGGTTCTGGCCTGGACCACACAGAGTCCCTGCCTGGCCCATACAGGGTCCCGAATCAGCACAGTGCAGGGTCACAGAACCCCATTTATCATCTATCTTGGACCCCCAGATGGAGGCAGGACCCCGGGAAACCCCCGTCCCCAGGACAGCACTCACAACGAAGGCAATGGCAGATGTGTAGACGGAGTACCAGTCCGATAAGGCAGAGAGGTTCTTCAGGAAGCCGGTCACTGGCTTGGCCCCGCGCTCTACAGATGAAGCAGTCAGCTGGGCCAGTGGTCAGCCCAAGCCCAGGGTGTCCCTCCTGAAGGCTGCCTTGGGCCCGCCCATGTGACATGGAACCCGCCAAGCCCAGTCCCCCTGGGCCTCTCGGGGACCCTACAGCCACCCCATCATGCTTTCTGTGGGTGGGGACAGCTGGCAGAGGGAAGAAAGGGGGGCAGGGACCAGACAGGTGTTGGGGAGTAGCCTGCACCCTCAGGGCTGGAAAGACAGCTGAGAGGCGACCTAGAGAAAAGCCAGTTTCCCATCTCAAACAAGGGCTCCAGGCTGCAGGATGTGGGGTGGGGTCACATGGAGCAGAGGGGGCCATGCAGACTTACTCAGTCGCCTCATGTTCTCCGTTAACCTAGGAGAGTGGGGAGGGGAAGGGAGAGCTTACTGATCAGCCTGTACATTCCGGCCCGTGACCTGAGATGCTCCAATAGACACTGGGAGCTCAGGTGAGCCCCTCAGGGCCCCTCAACTCAGTGGACTCTGGGGAGCCTGTCTCAGCACAGCCCACAAGCGGAAGCCCAAGTCCTATGAGAGCTGGTCCAGGTGGGGGAAAGCCCCTGCCCTGGACACACGGCCACTCAGACCCACAGCCACTGGGACACTCAGCTGCCAGGACACACAGCAGCCAGGACACTCAGCCACCAGAACACACAGGACACAGCCACTAGGAGACTCAGCAGCTAGGACGCTCAGCCACCAGGGCACATGGACACTTGAACACATAGCAGCCGAGACACAGCCACCAGGACACACAGCAGCCAGGACACTCAGCTGCCAGGACCCATGACCACTCGGACACACAGCTGCCAGGACACACGGCAGCCAGGACACATGGCCACCAGGACACATGGCCACCTGGACACACAGCAGCCCAGACACTAAGCTGCCAGGACACACAGCCACCAAGATACTCAGCCACTTGGACACACAGCAGCCTGGACACACAGTCATCAGGATACACCACAGCTAGGACTCACAGCCACCAGTATACGTAAGACACACGGCCGCCGAGACACATAGGACACTGGCTCCAGGACACTGTCGCCTGACACTCTGCAGCCTCGGGGAGCACAGCCCAGCCCTCAGGCTTACCCAGGAATTAGGGGGCTTGCCTGGCCTGGCGCAGCCTTCGTGACCGACTAGAAACAGCTGCCTTCATTGAGTAGTGGGGCCCTAGTGGCTAAGACTCAGGGCCACAGCATCCTGGGTCACAGCCCGACCACCACAGCACCAGGGGTCAAAGCCCCAGGCCCAGTCTTGCAAAGGAGCCCGCTGGCAGGCCTACCTCCGGGCACTGAGCGGCTCCTCAGCCTCTACGGTGCTTTCCTCCGGCTGGAAGCGGAAGTCTTCCACATACTCCCCGAACCGGTCCAAGAACCACTTCTGCAGGCGGGCGCTCAACCCCTGGCCCCGGCGGTGCTCTGTGGGGACAACCGGGGTCCCGGTGAGGCTTTGCCCAGGACCTGACAGCAGATGGGCACCATGGGGAGGGGCCCACAAAGAAATGGCGGGGGGTTCAGGGTTCTCCCAGTCCTCAGCTCCATGAGGCACCCCTAGGCACCTGAGAGTCGAAGTATATCATACCCAGCCTCTCCCAGCATCTCGGGGTAACTGCGGATCCTTCCTGTGGGTTCCTGTGGTCTGGGAGGGGACAAGCCCCGGGGAGAGAGTGGTCATCAGGTCTGAGAGTGACAGAAACTGCTGACCCACAGCTGAGGCCTGGGGCGGGCCGGCCACAACAACATGCCCAGAGGGTGGACACTGGCCCTCCTCAGCTTGAGCCAGGTCTGCGGATCTGGCCATCCCTCCAGGAAGCAGGCTGGGGAGGCGCCTGCAGGAGCGCTGTCTGACCAGCGCAAGCTCCCGCCACTGCATGCCCAGGGCCACCGGGCCTGCCCCACATGGACACAGTGGCGCCACACATAGAGAGGCAACCAGAGCTCTGGAAGGAGTGGCCAAGGCCAAGGCTTCCAGTTCCTCCATCAGGGCATTAGGGAGATGGTGCAGGAACCATCCAGTCAGTGCTGCCTCAGGAGGACACCTGTTCCCCCCACCCCCTCACACAACAGAACGGAACATGGTCAGTCTGACGCCACCGTTACAGTTTGAGCCTCCGTGTCCTTCATCTCATTGACAGTCATTCCTGCTGACCATCTGCTTTGTAACCACGCTTGATGTGTGTCCATCTATGGGGACCAGTGCCTCAGTTTCCCCACAGAGGGTCTGTGGTGTTAGGCCTCAGCATGAACGCCAGCTCCTCGCAGCAGAGGAAGCCGCATCCCTGCACACATCTGTGGTCCTTGCGTCATCTGGTGTCAACTTGAGACTTTTAAGAGTGAGGGGGTGGAATCTAGCCTATCAATTAGGTCACAGCCTGAAGACCTTCTTTGGGAGGCCCGACAGAGATAAATAGCTCCCTGGAGGCCAGATATAGACAGACTCTCTCTGCTTCGTCTTCTTGCCGAAAAGCCACATGGAGCTACTATGATGGAAATCAGAGCCCTGGAGCTGGAGGAGCCACATGGAGACCCACGCCAGCACTGAGATGCTTCCACCGCCACTGGATCCACAAGATTTCCCACCCACTGGCCTGTGATCTTCCTGCATTCGGCATCATTGCATGTGTTGGGGAGTCTGAAGAGGAATTTATAGTCTGGTTTCGGATATATGGGCTAATATCGGACTTATGGACTTGATCTGGACTGGGCTGGGCGTTTACTGCTCAGAAGAACAATTACTCTTTGTCATAGAGATCTTTCTTCTGTATAGATCCGTCTCCCTGGGTTTGTTTCTCTAGTCAACCTGGACTAACACACATCATAACACAGAAGATGGAAGTGGGCGAGGATTCCATCTTGCTTGGATCCACAATCCCTGCTCCTGGCAGCAGCAGACAAGGGATCGAAAGACGTGCTGCACTGGGCAAATCTGCTGCCCTTTCGAGAAAGGGCTCTGACATCCCTTTGAGGGCGTGGTGCGTCTGGTCCCAGCGCAACATTTTCCACGGCCGCAGAGACGTGTGTTGGCTGGACAGTGGGCTGGACGACCGAAGAAGAATCGACCGATGCCTGTGGGTTCTGGTGTTGGTGAAGAATACGGAACGTCCCACAGACTGTCCGGAGAACCAACGATCTCTCTTGGGAGTACAGACATTATGGAACGCGCCTCAGAGGTCATGAGGATGGTGAGACGGTACAAGACCAGGGAGGGGCCGGTCCCTGGAGAAGGACGTGTTTGGAAACTTAGAGGGTTAGCGAGAAAACAGAAGACCCTCAAGGAAATGGATTAACACAGTGGCAGCAGCCATGCGCTCAAACATAGCAAAGGTATGGAGGATGATGCAAAAGAAGCCCTGGTGGTGTCGTGGTTACACGTTGGGCTGCAATCCCCATGGTCGGCAGTTCTCTGAGGGAGAAAGACTGGGCTTTCCACTCCGGTCCACAGTAACAGTCTAGGTAACCCACAGGGGGTCGCTATTAGTCAGCACTGACTCATGGCAGTGAACTTGGTTTGGTTGTGAGGTTTACTGCTCAGCCGCTTCTCCTGTACTTGCAACAATGTTGCAAAGTGAACTCGAGGTTTCTTAGTTATGGATCAAGGGTGTTACAGTGTTTCTCCTTGGAGAGTCTGCTGTTCAGGGAGCCCTGGCGGTGATGTCAAGTAATGGGAATGTCAGTGGTTCAACCCCCCGGAGACTGTCTGCTTCTAGAAAGATCTATGGCCCGGGGAAGCCTAACCAGGGTCACCAGGAGTCAGAATCGCCTGGACGGCCCCAGAGTCTTTCTGGTGTGCTCACTTGTGGTGGCCCTGGGACGGCGGAGCAGAGCTGCCCCCAGGGTTGTCCGGGCTGGAATCTCGATTGAAGCAGACAGCCATGTCTGCTCCAAACCAAAGAGATAGGTTAGTAGCTGCACACTTAAATGGCGGTGCCGGCAGGAATCCTTACATGACTGGCCCTTTGCAGACTGCAGCTCAGGGCGGAGACAGAATGTCCTGTCCTCACCCAGCGCCCGAGCCGTCCCTTCTAACTGTGCTGCCCAGCCACAGCAGCATGGCTGGCCGGGGAGCGTGGGGCTCCACCTCCCAGAGGAGCTTGCAGGGACGCTGGGATGGCTACAGCTTTGCTCCCGTGAGAAATGGAATGCGGTTTGCTAGGAGCCGCTTGTTGGCTGTAATGAGTCATAGATCCCAGAGAAAGAGTTTGAATGCACGCAGGGGCCAGGGACACAACTCCTTCCACCTCACTGTCCCCCCCGCCTGCCCCCACTCACCTGCTCCATTGTTAGCCTGGGTCTGCCCTTTCGGGGGCTGCTGAGCCGGCTGCTCCTCGGACCTAGAGTGGGGACAGAAGAGGTGAGACAGCCGTTAGAAGGGGTCCCTGAAGAACCCTGCCCTCCCTGAGGGATCTAGGTGCCCCACTGTGCTCCTGTTCACTGGCAGTGGGGGGGCTAGAGACCCTCTGGACTCCACCACTGCTTATCAGAAAGTGGGCTTTTCTTGGGGGGAGTTGTGTTTTGGTTACTGGGGGAGCTGTGCCGGGGTTCACTGAGCTGAGCAGAACTGGGCTCTGCAGGCTGTTCACTGGTTGGGACCTCCCAGAAGCACCCAGGTGAGGTAGTGGGCGGGAGGAGGGTGTTTTTTTTTGGGGGGGGGCTCTCAATCTGCCAAAATTTCAGCCAGAGGTTGGACACTGAGCTGTTTGCACCCCCCGTTCTCCCGGGGGGAGGACTCCAGAGCCACAAAAGAGCCCCCTGAGCTCAGGCTGCTTGCTTGGTCAGCATCTTCGCCTCCCCCTGACTCCGGCGCCCTAGCTAACAGTGCCTCTGTTGCTGCTGGCGTGTCAGCTGCCTTCCAGCTGGGCACCATTTCCCCCTGTGACCCTGTGAAGATGCTGCTGGTCTCCTGCCGCCCCACACTCGGATGGGAGGGGACCACCAGAATCCAGGAGATGGGGGGGGGGGCAGTAGGGCCTCGCCAGGGCAGGAAGCAGCATTTGCAGTCCTGGTAGGGGGGCTCAGAGCCAAGTCGAGGTGAGGGAGGGGAGCACTAACACATATCTGCCCAAGTGTGTGCTGTGAGGGCCCAGGGGCTCCTGCCTGGGACACTAGAGCCGTCACTGCTGGTATCAAATGTAAGGACGCTGCCTGGAAATGCCCTGAGAGAAGCTGACAAGTACTTCGTTACCCACATGTTGCCTTTGGGCCCAGAAGCAGGGTCCCCAGGGGGTGGCATCCAGGTCCAGAGCCCTCAGCTCCCCACATCTGCCCTGTGGGGCTGGTGTGACTTTGTGCTGGGAACCAGATGGCCACCGTCACCATGTCCTGATAAACAGGACAGATGGCAACGTGCTGGCCACCGTCACGGTCAGTACTTCCTTCAAGATACCTCGGCACCTTCCCCACTGCAAAAGCCTCCGAGAACATTCCAAGCAGATTCCACCGTACCCTGTCCCACCCCCCTGGGGGGTCAGGCCATCACGCCAGGGTGGAGAGGACCCAGTGGCCTTTTGTCAAAGCTCGTCATTCCTGGAGGCACCCAGGGGGTTCGAGTCCCCCCAGAGGCAGTGTGGGAAAAAAGGCCAGGAAACTCGATTCTGAAAGTCCACCAGGATGGCCACCTCACAAAGGGCACTGACCAACGACAAGGCCGACATGCGCCCCCACAGGGGCGGGCTGTGCATAGTGGGCATCGGGCTCTAGGGTAGGGGGGGATGCAGGGGCCATTGGTCAGACCTCCCAGGCTGCTTTGGCCACCGTGTGGGGTTCCTTGGGACAATGAGGGCTGGTTTAATAGCACCCACTCAGCTCTCTGGGAGGCAGAAAGCAGTGGCCATGTAGTGGAGGATGGGGGATCCCATGGGGCAAAGGGAAGTGCCTGTACTGTAGGGGCGGGGACATCGCCCATGTGGTGGGGGTTAGGGAGACAGGAGACAGGAGACACCTCTTCTCTAGGGTCTAGGTGGCACCCACCAGGAAAGGGGACCGAGGCAGACCTCTAAGGTCACTGCCCGCTCAGTGGGGTGCTGTGGGAGAGTGAGGCATGACCAACAGGGTCAGGAGGCACAGAGGTAGGGTCAGGAGGCACAGAAGCAGGGCCAAGATGCAGTGAGGTCTGGCCAGCGTGTCCTTACCCCTACCCCTACCCCCTACTCCCCTACCACCACTTTAGGGTACAGGCTTTCGGAGAGTGCTGCAGTCCGAGCTCCTCCCGCCACCATCCTGCTCCTGACCTCAACCTGGCTGCCTCCCTCCTGATTTGGGGCTCCCACTACTTTTACCATGCCCCCACCATATAGATAAGGAAACCGAGGCACGGGAAGGCAGCCACCTTCCCAAGAAACCCACTCTCCCACCGTAACTGCACAGCAGGGTTTCAAACCTAGGAAGCAGGGGCCCAGGCTGAGGGCCCCCCAGCTCTCCCCTCCCACCCCTCCAGGACCTGGGGAGGTGCTCCCATGAAGCTCTGGGGTGGGACTGAGCACCTAGAGGTGGAGTCAAGGGCTTCACACCACTGATGGCAGGGGGTATGGGAGGGCACAGAGGAAGGTGAGGTCCATGGGCTGCATCCCAGCCCTGGGCAGCTGACCCTGGTCCTGGGCAGCAGACACCAGTCCTGGCTGGGCCACCACCAGGCTCTGCTTAGGGCCCCCATAGACTTGGCCTCCTGGAAGGACAACAGCTCCCTCAGGGAGAGGCAATTGCGCTGTGGCCCCCATACCTGGCTGTGGCCGCCCTACCTGGGTTTGCCTCTGTACCTGGCTGTGGACCATACCTGGATGTGGTCCCCGTACCTGACTGTGACCCCCATACCTGGCCTTCAGCGCCTCCTGGACCCTCTGCTCCAGCTCCAGCCGCCTCTGCCGCTCCCTCTCCAATTCCTGACGCAGCGTCTCGGCATTGGTCTCTTCCCGAAGCTTCCGGAGCTCCTCCTCTGTGAGGGGGAGGGGAGGAGGGGGCCACAGTCACCACCTCGACACCACCAAGGGCCAATGCTAGGATGACGCAGAGCAGGACCACCTCAGCCTCTATGGGGATCCATCAAGAGCCCCACTACTACCTTGCATGGACACTGCTCAGGGCTTCCTGTTGGAATGCAGCACCTGTGAACATGGGCTCACCTGCTGCCCTACCCCACCCCTGCTTGAGATCTGCAGCAAGTACACCTGTGCACACACCTGTGTGTACACCTATGTGCACCTCTGTACCCCAGGCCAGGCTGTGTCAGCCAGTGACAAACGTGATGACCCCACCAGCTGGGGAGACCCTGTGCCCAGGTCGCCCCACTAGACAATGCTGGCACCCCAGCACCCAGGTTCCCCAGATGGAGCACAAAGGCCCCAACACCCAGGCTGAGCAGCACACACCCCAGTCTCCACCAGGGCACCACCCTGCCCCCACAAGACAGGCCCACTGGGAGCTTACTGGGGGGGCGGGGGGCACAGGCACCAGAGCTCACCGCAGGACCCCATGAATAAGGCACAGGACTCATCTGGTCCCAGGGGGTGGGGTTTATGGGGGTCCAGACCTTAGGGACCCCAGCCTGGCCCTTCATCAGGCTCCTGCCTGGCCCTTCATCAGGCTCCTGCTCATGCCCTGCACACCTGAGCAGAGGACCCATGGGAACACCCCTGCCTGAAAAGGGTGTCAGTCACATTATAAATGGCTGGGTGCTGGCCCCCGCCTGGCCATGGCGACTCTTGGTGGGTGCCTGTGGCCCCTTGGTTGGTGGAACTGGTGTCCCCGTAGCACCAGGCTGCATCCTCAACTCACATGTGGTTGGTTCCCCGGGCACGGAGATGGAGCCCCTGCCACCCACCTCACCCCCCCACAGGCCCAGAAACCCCCACAGGCTCCCTCTACCACACTCCACCCTGGGCCCTCTCCAGCAACAGCCAGTACACACTGAGCTCAAGGAGACTGGCTGGGAGGAGATAGGGCCGGGCCAGCTGCACAACACCTGCCAGCCAGGTGCTCATCAGGTGAGGGAGGGGGAGGGGCCCCTCTCTGAGGGTGGGTCCCACTGTACCAGCTACCCGTACAAGTTGGCCTGCCACTCCTCGACTGGTCCTCAGAGGAAGTCCAGGGGAAGGGCACATGGCCCACACAGCTGCTCACCCCCTCCCCCACGAGAGGCCTCAGAGCAGCAGGGGACCGGTGTCCCCCTTCTAGCTCTCCCTGGCCAACGGCCTCCAGCCGCTCTGCCTACAGATCACCATGTGACCCCGGCTTATGACACCCTCCATACACACAGTCCTGGCTGCTGCACATGCACACCCAGGCACCCTCAGTGCCACCACTGCCCCGCTGCCTGCCTCTGCCACTTACAGGGACCCTGAGGGTGACATCAGCTGCCCCCCCCCCCCATAACCCGGGATGCCTGCCCACCTCCAGGCCCTTCACTCAGTCTCATCATGAAGTCCCTTTGTCCCGTGAGGTGACATGTTCCCAGGACCAGGATCAGGGAGGGATGTCATCATTGGAGGCTGGGATTTGTCCAACGGGCCCCCCAGTGACAAACACCGGGGCCCCAGAACGCTGCCACTGGCCCTGGGGTGAAGGAACCCTTGAGCTTAGGAACTGCTCTGTGGAGCCAAGACCCTCTCCAAGAATCCTTCTCCCCGGGGTGGGTGCAGGCCAAGCAGGGGCTGCCAGAGACCCATCTCCTGGGGTGGGGGTGGGAGTGGGGGCTCTGGTCCCCGAGTCCTTGCTCAGCAGGAGCCATGGGAAGGCCTGTTCTCGGCTGGTGATCCACACAGTGCTACAGACACAACCGCGGCCAGGGGCTTCTCACTGCTCACCCGCCCGTCCTCCCTCGGGGCAGGCCCTGCTTGGCACCCGCTGCACAAAGGCTGAGTTAGCCATGGGCACCCCTGCTGGGGCCCTGATGAGTGGGGCTCCCGCGTGACACATTCAGGTCACTGATAGCGCCGCTCTCTACAGGGCAGAGGCGGCAGGATCCTGGGCACGGATTTCACCCGCCTCTGCCAGCACCGAGTGAGGTGGGGCAGGGTGGGGGGAGGCTGCCTGCTGGGTGGGAAATGCTGAGCTGGCTTCTCAGGTCACCTCTGGGCCTGGCCACCTAGGGGGACAGGTGCTCTAGGAGCTGGCTCTGCCAAGGAGCCCAGCCCACCTATCCAACTGCACTGAGTACCCCCAGCCCTGAATACCACCTCTCCACTCACCCCCAGAGCTCAGAGCCTGGCCTCTCCCACTGTTACAGACGCACAGGGCATGGGAAGGCACAAGCAGGCTGTTGTCTGGGGCTGTCATCCCACCACTGACTCATAGTGACACCGTGTCCCACAGAACGCACCCCTGGTCCTGCGCCGTCCTGGCACTGTCCTTAGGTTGGAGCCCAACGATGCGGCCACCGTGGCAGGCCATCTCGCCAAGGACCCTCCTCCCCTCGACCAAATGTGATGTCGTTTTCCAGGGACTGGTTTTTCCCGACAACATGCCAAAGTACAGGGGAAGTCTCGCTGCCCTTGCCTTTCAGGACTGTTCCAGACGCACTTCTTCCAAACAGACGTTTGTCCTCTGACAGTCTTGGCACCCCATCTTCCTCTCCAGCACCTTCTTCCTAGCTGTGTCTGCTGAGACAAGCATCGGAGGGCACTGGACACACCCCGCTGGATTCAGGTGCACCCTGGTCAGCACAGTGAGCTCTGTGCTCACCGGCACTTGAACACTAGCTTCACGGGACATGTCTTGTGGACGCAGCTCCATCTCCTCAGCGACAATCACAGAAACCGTTTGCGTTGACCTCCCGCCACTCATGCTGATGTGTGTCCATCGAGCGGACAAAGGATGTCCCTGTTCGCTTTCTTCCAAGTCTTCTCATCTGGGAGTTCTCTCTGCGGTCCTCCTCTCTCTACAGGTGCGTGTCAATGTACTGAGATCATGCATGGAGTTATTAACCCCAGGGGCCCGTTTCATTCCCGAGAGCATTTGCTTCAGTGACACAGACAAGCGCGGCCAAAGACTCCTTGAAGAGTAAACGTCAAAGGTAAAAGACATGAACGGACTGACCGGCCTAACCGACCCTTACGAGCCATCGAACCCATGACCTCCAGTGTCACATAATGCTCAGTACTGTAAAACTCGTCTGAATATGTATCGTCACACAGTTTCATTTCTAAGTTAGCAGCATGTCGTGGCGTTAAGTAAGTTGTGTTTTAAAGAAAAGGTGTGGTCTTGTTCACATGCCCACTGGGCATGCGTCCCCAGAGAGGGCTGGAGAAAAATGCGGGCTGACCTGGGATTTCCCCAACACGGCCCTCAAGTTGGGGGCCTCATCTCCTGAGCCCCAGCCAGCCCCAACAACCCCAGATAGGCGGCCCATGCAGCGCCCACCACCCACGATCCCCTCACACGTGCACACCACTGCACGCTCCACCAACCCCGGCTAATTCCACACAGCAGCTGGATGAGCTGCAGCAGCTGCCCAGGGAGCAGGGGCCCGACTGCCCCCCAGGGAGGGGCTGAACAAAAGGCATGGGAGTTAGAGGCTATTTGTGAACCTGCAGGAGTAGGCCTCTCAAACAGGAATCCTTCTGGCACCCAATCCAACAGGCCCCACTTCAGCCAGAAATAAAAGTCAAGTGATAGTCTTTAAATAAACTTCCTTCCAGTAAGCCGGCTGTGTGGGCTCGGGGCCTGCAGAAGGCAGCCCTGCCACCTGGTCGGGTCGGGGGCCAGAGCCACACAAGTATGACCTGCTGGGGCCTCTGCCCCTTCACCTCTCTCAGTGAACTCTCGCCTGGAGAGTTCTCCGGGCAGCCGGCCAACTCACCGGCAAGAGGTCTTTCTAGAAGCTCAAGCCATGCCCTCCCCACTGTTCCCGCCACCATGGCCAGAGAGCCGAGCGGGAACAACTGGGCCAACCTTGCCTTCCCAGTGCTCCAACCAGTCGGGGTCAGGTGGCTTCCCCACCTGGCTCAACCCCCGTCTATCTCAGGGAAACAGCCTGCCCTGACTAAATCCCCGCCCCCATTTTCCCTGGACACCTGTCCTCCCAGGCTCCTGAGAAAGGAACACTGGTGGTGCTGTGTGCTATGGGTTGAGATGCTAACTGCAAGGTCAGCGGTTCAAACCCACCAGCCGCTAAGCTGAAGCAAATGATGAGGCTTTCGACTCCTATACAGATTTAAAGTCTCGGAACCCCCCAAGGGGCAGTTCTACACTGTCCTACGGAGCCATCGCGATGAATCTGAATCGACTCAGCGGCAGGGAGAGGATGCAGCTGCCGGTTCCGACTCACGGCGACTACAGTGGAGCGAAACACGAGCTGGTCCTCGCCATCCTCACAATCATTACGTTGGCACCCACTGTGGCAGCCACTGGTCAGTGGGTCAGTCTTGCCAAAGGCCCTCCTCTCTTTTGCTGCCCCTCCACCTCACCAAGCAGGACTGGTCTCTCCCGATCAAATGTCCAGGATACGTGAGAGAAGTCTCACCATCGTTGCCTCTATGGAGCATTTTGACTGTCACTTCTTCGGGACAGGTTTCCGGCGGTCCCCGGAACTTTCACGATTCTTCTCCAGCACTGTCTTTCAGGTGCATGGCTTCCTCTGCTGTCTTCCTGGCTCGGGGTCCAGCTTTCACGTGCAGAGGAGGCGGCTGACAGCACCCTGGCTTGGGCCGGGCACATCTTTGTCCTCAGAGTGATATCCGTGCTTGTCAATGTTTTCAGAGAGGTCTCGTGTGGCAGAATGGAGCCCAGGTGGAGTAGCGGTTACATGCTGGGCTGCTAACCACAAGGCCAGCAGTTCAAAACCACCAGTTGTTCTGAGGGAGAAAATTGAGGCTTTCCACTCCCATCAAGAATTGCAGTCTCGGAAACCCACAAGCACTGTTCTTCCCTGTCCTGCAGGGTGGTTGTAAGTCAGGACCGACTCAGGAGCCGTGAGTTTGGTGTGAGCTTGTGCCCACTCATCCACCTGTGCACTGAGCACCTACTGGCAGCCAGCCCTGGGGCCTGGCTGTGGGGGTTATAGATAAGCAGGTGAGGCAGACCAGCTGTGTGGGGTCCAGACATGGCCTAAAAGGCCAAGACAAGGGAACGAACTGCTCCAGGCTCAAGGAGACCAGAGCGAAGGGCAAAGGAGAGCCACATCCAGCTTGATCTTCAAGCTTATCTGGCGACAAAGAACCTTCTCGGGTCCGATGGGGAAAACCACAGGCAGCGAGAGCTGGGCCTGCGGTGATTTCCTGACTTGGGTGACTGTGGTGCAGGCACAGGTTCTTGCTCACAGGAAGCACACAGTGTGCTGCGTGCTCGAGGGCACAGCGTGCCTGCAAACGGCCCTCAACAGCCTGGAAAGGAACGCTGGGTCAAATGGATGACGGATAGACAATGAAGGGAGGTGCGTGAGCGAGGGGGTAAGAGGGTATGTGCATGGACGGATGGGTGGACAATGCGGGGGTAGATGTGAATGTGTACTTTGGGAATGTTGGCAGGAGAGACCGGTCCCTCATCATGCTTGATAAAGTGGAGGGGCAGTGACAGAGAGGAAGACCCTCGACAAGATGGACTGACACAGTGGCTGCAATGACGGACAGTGCTTTGTCCTGTTCTTCACAGGGTCTCTATGGGTCAGAACTTACTCGATGGCACCGACAGCCAACAGCAGAAGAGAATGTGGATGGGGGAAGATGAGGGATGGATAGGTAGATGGGTGGATGAAGGATGGATGGGTAGGTGATGGAAGGAGGGCAGATGGATGGATAAGTAGATGAGTGGGTAGATAGATTGACAGGTGGATAATGCATGCGTATATGGGAAGGTGGCAGTGTGGGTGAGTGGATGGATGGATGGAAGATGAATGGATGAATGGGGGGTGGATGGGTAGGTAGATGGATGGATGGATGGATGGATGAAAGATGAATGGATGAATGGGTGGGTGGATGGGTAGGTGGATGGATGGATGGATGAAAGATGAATGGATGAATGGGGGGTGGATGAGTACATGGGTGGGTGGGTAGGTAGATGGATGGATAAAGGGATGGATGAGTGAATGAGTAGGTGGACAAGTGGGTGGATGAGTACATGGGTGGGTGGGCTAAGAGAAAGAGGGAAGGAGAGAGGAGAGGACCTGATCAAGCAAGTGTGAGCAAATGTCAACCCTGTGGGGAAGATTCTAGGTGAAGAATAAGAACTTCTCTGCACTGAGTTTTAAACTTTTCTGCAAGTCTAAAATTACGTCAGGACAAAAAATTCAAATGGAATAACCCTAGCAAGCCTTAAAATCTTAATTCAGGGGCAGGGGCGGGGGTGGGGATAGGCAGCCCACCTCTGCCCCGAGTGGATGGCACAGCCACAGAGGAGGGCTCCCGTGGCCTCAAGCCTGGTGCTGGGACTGCGTCCTCGCTGGGACAGGCCCAGGACTAAAGAACCGGAAGCAAACAGCAGTGCAGCTTCCCAGTGTGATCCCCTTGCCTGGTGGACCGGCTGTTTCCGGGGAGAGGCTGTGTGTGCTCCTGTGGGATTGAGACCAACAGGAGGCTGTTGGTGTCGCACGCATGCATGCACGCGCGCACCCACGCACACCAGCAGTCCGGGCCGAGAGAAAGACAGACAGAGGGCAGTGTGAGGAGATAAGGGAAACCCTGGGGCCTGGAGGAGAACCTGAGCCCTCAGCGTGGGCTCAGGTGGAAGCACCGGAAGGCCTACCACCCACGGCCAGCCGGCACGAGCGCTTCTGCCCACATCCCGCCTGGAGGAAGCAGTGCACTTTGGGGAAATGGCTGGTCCCAGACCGAGGGAGGAGCTGGTGAAGGTGAGCCTGGAATGTCTCCTTCCTCAGACAGCAAAGACGGAGAAGGCGGGAATGATGGTGGGATGAAGACCTCGTGCTGCCCTCGCACCAAACACACACACATCACGCCCTCGTCCACCCCCTGGGATGCTGGCGCAGCACTTTGAAAACTGGGAACTAGGTGGGGAGTGGGGGACCATCTAGCACGTCTCCTGACTTTCCGTAGGAGTCGCATGGTCGGGTGCCCCCAAGAGTGGTCAGCAGAAGAATGTTGGTTCTCAGAAAAGCATCGGGCCTCACGCAGAGAGAGAGGTCAGGAGTCTAAAGGGACCAGTCCCACTCGGCCTCTGGTGAAATGGTTTCCGTCTCCTGTCCTTTGGACACGTGGTCAGGAGAGACCAGGCCCTAGGGAAGGACGGCACACTGGGTCAAGTGGGGGGGGGGCAGCAAGAGAGTAAGGGAGGCCCCAGACAAGAAGGTTCTGTCTACGTTTTGTGACCAGATCCAACCCCTAAGGAAATGGCTGAGTTGAGGGTATCGTGAGGATGGGGTCCCCTGGGCCATCTCTGCCCACTGCTCCCATCCAGGGAACCCCACCCCCGCCACCTGGTCCCTCTAGCTATTCTTTGGGTCCCCTCTCCTCTCCCAGGGACACTGCCCTGGCAGCTCACTGACCCTGTGGCCCTGTCAACAGCAGGCATCTAGCCCACAGAAGGGTGGCCACTCAGGGTCCACAGTGACGGAGAGTGGGGGCGGGTGGGGGCAGCACGGAGGGCAGCTCCGCCCCTCAGGTCCTCAAACGATCTCCCGCAAGAACTGCTCAGCCCAACCTGCTGAACACGCACCGGAACATACTCACATGGAGCTTGCAAGTCCCAGGCCCCACTGCATGCCTTAGCCAAAGCACTGTCTACCCCCCAACTCCGCAACTAGGTTCCACGTGGCCTGCTTGACAGCCATGAGGTCCAGGCTCTGCCTGGAGCCACCTCGGTTACTGCCTTGATTCACAGGGAGGCAGTCACTCCCCGGTGTGTCCAGCACCCTCACCACTCACGAAGGCAGGACACTGAAGCAGGGTCAAGGGACCACAGCGGAGCTCAGGGCCCCCCCAGCTTCCCCAGCCCCTTCTAGGACCATCTCCCACGAGCATCTGGCAAACGGGTCCCCGTGGCTGAGATGCATAGAGGGCCCAGGACCAGCTCGGCTACCCTTCCTCCCGGTGTGCTCGGGAAAGCAGGGATAGGCATGGAATTACGGAACTTTCCAGAAGCACAAAACTCTGACACAGTCAGAGTTAACCAATGCCGGGACTCATGCAGAGGCCGGGAAAACGCTCCAAGACCGCGTCGTCTCCAATCCAGAATGGCTTCCCACCCCAGCAGACTTGGGACAGTAGACTGCCGGGGATGCCATGCTGATCACAATTGTGATCCCATGTTTCCTCCAGCCAGCTCCTGATGGTAGTACAGCAGGCAGGTCATTCCACCCATCCTCTTCCCCATGCCTCGTCCCTTCCTGTCCCCTCCCATCCCCTTCCCCATGCCCCATCCTGTCCCGGTCCCATCCCTGCCCCCATGCTGTTCCCGTCCCCAGTCCCCATCCTGCCCCTGCCCCTGCCCCTGTGCTGTCCCTATCCCCATCCCTAGGGGATGCTTACGGAGAAAGTGCTTTTCCAGCAGGGCGATTTCCAGGTGGCCTTTGATCTCATTCAGCCGGTCCGACTCTGTCCTGTTGAAGTCCTGGACCCCGGCAGCCATGATGAGGGTCCCCGGGCCAGCCTGTGAGAGTGCAGAGGTGCTCAGAGCAGCCCTCAAGCCTCTTCTTCCCACAGTCCTCCAAGATGCACAGGCCCCGCGGTAGGCGCAGTGGGGTGGGTGCCTTCCAGAACCAAGGCCAGGGACATCTCAGAGAGCAGGGCCACTGGGAGACCAACTAAGAAAGGGCTAAACTTCCACACCAGACTTCTGCCAGGCTTGGACCCCGGCCATCACCAGCACGGCCTTCAGCGGCAGTGGCAACGGCACCTAGCAATTCACTGCCGCCGCCGCTGCCGCTGCCGCTGCCACCGCTGCTACCACCGCCATTAGGTGCTGAGGAGCTGGGGAGGCGGGCAGGCCTGGGTGCACACGGGGCCAGTCCGAGATAGCACGGGGCATGTGACCTGTCAAGCACAGAGCCCCTTACTGGGAGTTGTAGGGCAGGAACCTTGGGGAGGGCCAGGGGACAGGGAGGTAACTAGAAGGCAATGGAGGAGGGGCAGGGGGAAGGGAGAGGCCATAGCCACAGCCCACCAGCTGGGCTGAGAGGGCAGCCAGGGTGGCCGGGCCCCGAGACCAAGGCACCCGGACTAGACTCAGCAGGCCCGCAGTAGCTGCTCAGGTTACAGGCTCCCTGTGTGCAGCCGGGACACGGGTGCTGGCAGGGAGGAGGAAGAGCTGGGGCAGCCTGTCCACCTGGGGGTGCCAGGGGCCAGCTTTCAGCCCATGAGATGCCACAGTGGCTGGGCAGGCCCTCCTTACCCCCCACACACACCAGGGGCCTGAGGCTCAGCCTCGACTCTTTGCCCCTCTCAGACAGATCTGCCCAGGCTAGCATCGGGTGGCCTTGTAATAACCCATGTCCCTTGCTTGCAGCCACAGCCAAGAGAATGGGAGGTCTCGGGACAGCAGGTTTGGGGTGTCTGACCTCTGGGATAGTCACCTGCTCAGTCCTGGGCCTAGGCTTCCACAGGCGGAGGTTCCTGAGTGTTCCCAGAGCCCAGACAGGGCAGTCCCAGGGAGGCAGACAAGCATGGCTTAAAGGCAGGTCCTTCCACCTGCCAGCCATCTGAGGCCGGCAGGCAAGAAGAGCACTGCGAACACCCGGCCCACAAGGACCCCACTCAGCAGCCTGGGGTGTAGCCCCATTGGCTCCAGGCAGCCGTTGGTGGCTGGGGGCGGGGGTGTCATTTCATGGTCCCTGCCATCAGGGCCTGGCCTGAGGGGGCACAGGTGCCAGGGAGAGGAGGGGTGTACGCGGGTCTCCCCCTGGCACCCCACCCTTCCTTCCTGGCCGGAGCAGAAGGGGAAGGACAGACACGAGGAGCCTGACAGAGGCGAGAGCAGCTTTTCCTCATCAATATTTCAGGGTCATGAATAATTGCAGCAGCCTACACACTGACAGCGCCCAGACGCTTGTATCATCCCCCTCTCACCGCCCCCCTTAAGCAAAGGAAGACGAGGCTCCAGGGACAATGGCCCAAGTGTCAGGGGATCCTTGTGAGGCCGGCCTTTGGTCCCCCATATCAAGGTCCCCCCACCAACTCGGGGCTGGGGCCGGTCTTGCCTCAGTGTCCCTCTCCTCCTCCACTGCCTTACTCTGACCTGACCCTGAGTCCTTACCTCGGCCAGGTGCTGACCTGTCACCTACCAACACGGCACCTCGGACTCTGTGGACCCTGCCGTCTAACCCCCACCCAGCTCTGCTACTCTCTCTGCACCATCATCCCTGTCTGTTGACACTTCCACCCCCCTACCAGGGGGTGCCCACACAGGGCCCCCCAGTGAGCCCCCAGAAAAGCCAGCTCTGACACTGATGCCCCCCCCACCCCACCCAAGAGTCTGAACTCCCCCTGCCCACTAAACCCAGGTCTCCACTGGCAGGATCAAACGCCTGGAACCGACACTCAATCCCTCTTCCCTCTAGCCGGATCTCTAACCAGTGAGCCCCACACCCCCAGTCTGGATGCTCTCACCACCCAGACATCCCTCCTGGTCTCAGCTGACAGGTAAAGGTACCTGGAAGCAGGACACTGTCAGTCAATGTCCCCAAATGAACCCAGCCTATCCTCTTGCTCACAGGAGCTCCCCGAGCTAAGCCAGTGGGCGGGGAGGGAGGGCAAAGGGCCCAAGTGTGGCAGTGGGGTGTAAGGGGTGATGTGCCGGTAGGGGGGCCTCTCTCAGAGCCCCCAGACCTCACTATCCACCTGCTTACCCAGGGCAGGCCAGGCTCGGACCCTCCACTCATCTTGTTCCCCGTGGGCTCCTGGCTCTGGGGAGGGGCACACCCCCCAGGTTCTACTCATCTGACCCTTGTGGAGACAGGAACCCCCTACTGCATGTGCCCCCACACGGGTATCCCCACACCAGATGCCCTCACACCACAGGCACCCCGCTCACTAGGTGCTCCCCCTACCAGGCAACTGCACATAGCAGGCAACCCCATACCCAGTACCCCACCCCAGAACCCTCTCCAAAGTGCCCCTACAGCAGGTACCCCCACACCCTCTAGGGCATCCCCGTGCCCTGTGCCAGAACTTGCAGGCTGGGGCCCTCGGCGGCACTGTTGTTAGGTGTCCAACCCCCCGGCCCACATCCAGCTACCCACCCTCATGTGCACTCAAACAAGGGTGCTCTGCTGGTGTGGGCTGGACCTCTAGCTCCACTCTCACCAGAGCCTGGTGGATCCACTCTCTCACCACTCGCTCCCCCAATCCCCGAGCCCTGGCTGGACAGACAGGATGCAGACAGCCAGCATGGCCATGGTTCTGCTCCCTCCTGGTCAGGGTTGTAGGTCAGACCTTCATTCCCAAGGTCCCCACCACCCAGATCCTGGACCCCAGCCCTCCAGGCAGACTGCTATTTTTCCGGCCCTGCTGCCGGCCGCCCTCCACAAAGCCAGCCAGGCAACCGTGAGCACCAGGAGCAGGGCAGCGTCCTGCAGCCTGGAAGGCACCAGAAGCATCTATCCCTTATTTACCCATGCCAGGAGCCACCCTGACCATCCTGTCAGCCCACAGCAATAAGGCAGGCCCAGATGCCATGCCCACAGCCACACCCACAGACTGCTGGTCTCTAGAGCCCACCGCCAGTGGGAGACAGTCTCACCCTTGAGGGCCATGGCAGGCCCAGGCCAAGCTCAGTGGCTGTGCCAGGCCAGAAGAGGCCACAGTGGGGCCCCCGCCACCACCGGGCTTATTTTCAAAAGCTTCTAATAGGCAGGGATCATCCATTGTCTGTCCCCTGCCAAGCAAGGTGCACAGTGGGTGCACACTGCCCACAGCTCCAGATAGACTCTGCAGGGCTGACCAGGGCTCAGGGACAGACACCCTGGCCCAGCCAGGTGGGAAAGATAAGCCCCTGAGGGCAGACAGGTGGGGGTCCCTGACTCAGCACTCTGTCTGCCCCCTACCCCCACCCAAACCAGGGCTCCCAAAGGTGGCTTCTATCTAGGACACCCCTCAGGAGGCAGAGGGTCCAACAGGGGACCCTCCCTTGGCAAAGAGCCTGTCCTGCCACTGAGCAGGGCTGAGAGCCCCCACCCCATGAGCCCAGCAGGAGGCGGGCATGGGCATGGGTCACAATGAGTGTGACACACGGAGACTGCCTGCCAGCCTCTCCTCAGTTGGAGATGGCCATGCTGTCTCGACATCTGAGAATGGGGACAGCCCCACCCCCAACCAAGGGGCACCCACCCCCCAGTCCGACCTCCCACCCCCATCCCTGGGACAGGGCCCAAAGACCAGACTGGGGCAGCTCCCCATCCTTCCATCCCCATGGAGATGGGGAACAGAGTCCACTGCCCAAGCTATGCCAGCCCCGCATCTTCACCCGACCACTGGGGTGGGGCCACAGGCAGCACTCCCCGTCCACCCCCTGGGGAGGGGCAGAGGGGGCACTCACGGGGTCCCTCAGCTCCTCGCTGTCTCGGGCCGCCACGCTCCGAGGGGCCTTCAAAGGCGGCTCGTCTCCACACTCGGTGTCCGAGGCCGTGGGCGACTCCACCAGGTCGGGGAAGTCCTCGCGTTTGTGACCTCTGAACCGGATCCGGTCCAGCCTCCTTAGCATGTTCAGCACCGTGCCTCTCTGCTTCACCTTAACATGACGGTAGGGCTCCCTGCAGGGGGGTGGGGGGAGGGGGAGAGGGCCGTCACACACCCACTCGGGCTCACCCCGCCGCCTGCACATTCCCTATTCTCAACAGAAACGGGTGTGCCCAAAGAAGGGCATTTGTGGCAGACGCAAAGGTAACCTGTGACCGGTGCCTAACAGCAGATCATCCCAGAAACCGAGAGAGGACAAAACCTCACGACCGAGGAAGCCCACCAGCCACCGGGGGTGAGGGCCCCTTCGGGGGACCCTGTGGTGGACAAAAGACAGCTGGGCACAGGGGTGCTGGGCTAGGGTGGACGGCAACTAACATTACCTTTTCCACCACCACCTCCACCTCCTCTGCCACTTTCACCACCTTCTCCACCACCTCCACCTTTACCACCTCCATCACCTCCCCCACTGCGTGCAAAGGCTCTCCAGCCTCGCAGAAGAGGGTCTGGGCCCTGAGTCACAGGCCAGAGGCACCAGCAAGCTACACCCACCCTGCGCACTTGCTCAGAAAGGCAGCACCTGCATCTGCCGGAGGAGAGACAAACTGGGGGCCACAGGGAGGGCAGGGGCGAGCAACGCCAGTGTGGGGCTGGCCTCTCAGCGATGCAGTCAAGTGGACGGGGCCATTGGATGGGGCTCAGTTGTCTGGCCAGGCTCCAGCTACCTCCCACCCCCCAAAAATGCTGGCACAGACCCACCAGCAACACAGCAATGCTGCTAGAGACCCTGCCGCCCAAAGCACTGAACCAGGAGGAAAGTCGGGCTGTGGAGCCTGCCACGTGTGCAGCAGCACTCAGGAAGTGCATGCCCAAGAGCCACCTGGGAAACCCCGCCTCCCACGGACGACGGTCACTGCATGGACGGTGGCCAATGTGACATTGCCAAGGTGACCAAACACCACTGTGGCGGCTCCCATGACAGGAAACCATCCCTCTCCAGAGGGCCGCAGGAGGAAACTTCCAAGTGCCAGCCCACGCCAGGAAAGAGCCGCACCCATGAGTCACCGGCTAGGGCAGACGCAGACAAGTGGACGGTCCCCTTCACTTGTCTATAAAGCTGGCAGCGTCTGCCAGACGGAAGCCAGAGGCCGAGTACCCACACACAGGAGTCGTGTCCAACACTCTCCCACAGTGCATGCGGGTGCCACCATTCTGGAAGGCAGCCTGGGGTGTCCACACCTGTGCCAGGTGTGCACACTCAGACTCAGATCGCAGGTGCAGGCAGGGGCAGAAGGGAGGCTCCTGCCGCATTTCCCAGTGTCACAACACACAGCCGGAAGGACTCTGCTGACGCAAAGGGGACACACAGTTAAAGTCCCGATCGTACGGACTCACTGTCCCTTGGAACGGTTTCACTGACACCCGCACTCTTTGCTCAGGGTTCACCAGTCACGTGGGAGGCAGACAACAAGACAGGGTGGAACCACCCCAGTGGGCTTCCGAGACGGCAACTGTTTACAGGAGCAGAAAGGCCTGTCTTTCTCCCGAGGAGCGGCTGGTGGTTTCGAACTCCTGACCGCATAGCAAGCAGCCCAGCTCAGAACCCATTATGCCACCAGGGCTTGGTGATCAAACACAAAATTACAGATATCACGTCGATGCCGACTCACAGTGACCCTAACGGACAGGGTGGAATTGCCCCTGTGGGTTTCCTACACTACAACTCTTTCACAAGCGTAGAAAGAACCGTCTTTCGCCCAAACTACTGACCTTGCAGTCAGCAGCCCAACCTGCTGGCTCATCCTTATGAATTGAGCTGCTCACTGCAGACCTGCAAGTTCGAACCCACCAGCTGCTCTTTGGGAGAAAGATGAGGCTTTCTGCGCCCTAGAAGAAACCCGGTCTCAGACACCCACGGGGGCAGCTCTAACTCAGTCAGGGACCCCCAGCCCCAACACAGCCTGGACATCTACCTCAAAAAAACCCAAAAAAAGCCCAGCCACTGAAGAGAGCTAGCAGGAGCCCTACGCACCTGCCCACGGAGACTTTCTTGTGAGATAAGGACAGGAAGGTTTGGGTGGAGTTTCCGTGCTTTCGTAGACCTGGTCGAAAGGCCGGGCAATCTACTTCCCAAAGCTCAGTCACGGCCAGCCTCACACACATGTGGCCCAGTTCCCCTGGCCGTGAGGTTGCCAGAGGAACTGTGTGTCCAGCACCCCATGGGGCTGGAGTCACCCGTGTATGTGGTTAAACTCGACCAACGCCTTCTCTCTCAACGCCCGGGTTTTGTATGCTCCTCCTGACACTGCCTTGTTGTTAAAGCAGAGAACACTGGAAATAACAGAAAAGGAGGGAAGCAGCTAAAACCACGGACCGCCTAAGATGCCCACGATGAAAACGGTAATAATAACAACACCCACTATAGAGGTTTTTTTAAAACCAAAGGGCATGATGAGAGGGCTTTACAAAATTCATGGAAAAGTGGAAAGAAAAGATATTGGCGTTTTCCCACCGACTTTCTGAAACCCGCAGGGCACCACCTCCAACCCACAGTGACTCCGTGCCCACCACGACAAAGCACCGCCGGTCCGGCACCACAACTGCTGTGTGTGAGCACTGCCACAGCCGCTGTGCCCATCCATCACACTGTCTGGGGTTCTCACCCTCCCCATGGTGGGGTGGCCCCCAGCCTTAGCTCCAGCTGGCAAAGGAGAGGGGACAGAGTGAGTGCTGCCCTGTCCAGCCATCAGTACGCAGCTGGGCACTGGCCATGGCTGCAGTGGCCAAGCCTAGCCCAACTCCCAGACCCCTGCCTCCTGCCCTACCAGATGCCCAGGTCATCTAAACACTGCCTACCTATCCACCCCCCAGTAGGGGCTCCCAGAGACTCCCACGCACACCCACCCCATCCCTGGGGTGGCAGCAACTATTGCTGGGCGGGGACAGCTCTCCGCCCCTAAACACAACAAGCTGTTTTGCCTCCCAACCTGGTCACATGTGACACCCCTTCACCTAAGTACCCCCAAATCCAAGATGAGGACCCTAAGGGCAAGAAACAGGGTGTGTGAGCCTGGGACCTTGGAAAACGGGCAGTGGACCCTAACCCAAAGCTGAGCCCTGTGGGGGTGGGGTTGGGGGTCTTCCTTGCCTCCCCTCTCCTGCTGCCCTGGCCCCACCCCCTCCTCCCAACTACACCCCTCACTCCTGACCCCTGGGGAGGACGCCTCAGCTCCTGTGTACAGACCCGGTCCCTCCACACACACGGCTTCCAGAAGTTCCCTGCATGCCTACCTTGCCTGGTGCCTCCTCCCCTCTCAGATAGGCCCCCCACCTAGTTTTCTCCTGCCCAGCCCTGAGGCCACACTCCCAGACAGTTGACCCCACCTCTCACCCTGCCTGACCACAGGTGGTCTCCCTCCCCCCTCCTCCAGAACCGTCTGGGTCCCTGGCATTGTGCACCCAGGGTCTGGAGCAATCACCCAGGGCCAGTGCAGTCCTCTGCACAGGGACTCAGGGGGCCCTGACCTGCACACCCCGGCACCCACTGCCCGGTACCAACCTCCATGTGGAAGTGGCTGCCCTGGGGAAGGGTCCCCCTTCCAGAAGCAGAGATGCAGTAGGGGCTGCTGCTGTGCAGGAGCGGGTTGGACACGTCCCCTACCCTCACCAGGCTCTGCAGCCCTCCACCCGGAAGGCTCAGCAGTCAGGCCACTGTGCTCACAGGCCCTGGGATGCAGGCAGCCGGGTGCTGAAACCCTGGCCCACTCTGGATGGACAAAGGAGGCAGTGTGTGGGACCACAAAGGGCCCTTCCCCTCCTGGCTAAAGCTGAGAAAGAAGTGGTTCCTGGGCTCGGGCACCGGGCCAAGTCCTGAGACACCCGCCTCCCAGCTACCCCTTGTCATGCAGTGCACACTGCCTCTAGATCCCCACACCCTGGGTCGCCCGCCCTGGTTCTCAGCCATAGCATCCGCCCCCACCCCCAGCCACCCCTCACCAGGCTGCCCCTCACACTGCCCTTGCCCCACATCCCGGGTCCCCGCCTCCCTGCAGAACCACCCCTCCTCGCCTGCGTTACACTCTGCCCCCAAGCCCCATCCTGGATCCCTGATCCCGGTCCTTAGACCATGCCCAGAGTCACCCCTCAGGGCACAGTGCACAATGCCCCCTCCCCCCTGCCCAGGTCCCTGGCCCTCACCCCACTGTTCACGCTCCCATAGGAACTGCCGTTGTTCCTAAACCACATTCCTGAGGGGAATCAGGGTTGAGCAGGACTGGAGTCTCCACCCCCCGCGCCCCCATGGCTCCCAGAGTCCACTGGCCCTGCCAAGTGATTGCTGGGCGGTGCTCAGATCCCGGACCTCCGTGGGGCAGCTAGAGACCCCCAGGCTCAGAAGATGGACATCAAAGACAGCCCAGCTCAGACCTCACACTTAGAAGCCTCCTGCCATGCACACACCTGGGACCCAGAGGTCTCCTGAGGGCTACTGATGCTGCTGGTCCCTACGCCTGATGGCAGGGCCGAAGGTGGAGCCTGTCCAAGGCGCAACACTTGTCCTGCATGCCTACCCAGGACATGAGGGACAGCAAGACCCCAGGCACTGCTGACTTGCAGCTCTACCTAGAGCCCCCTGGGCACCCTGGCCACAAGACACAGCATCCCAGGGCCCCTACTTCCCAAGGCTTCGGTGGGCTCATGTGCTGCTCAAGGCAGCCCAGGGGTGCTTGGTGCCCTGTCCCCCACTGCTCAGTCCTACCTCCCAGCACAGGAGCCAACATCTGTTCCTGGTCACCATCTCTGTCACCCCGCCCGTGGCCCCAAGAAAGCCTCAGAGCCCACCCTGTGGAAACACAACAAGCTTCCCAGCTGAGCTGGGTAAGAGGTAGGGTCTCTCCTGTCTGCCCCTCCCCACCCCTTTCCCACTCAGCTGGCTCCAGCTGCACCTCTCGGTGCCCCCCTTAAATCTTGAGGTACTCTGCTTCTAGGTGATTCTTACTGGGACTTCCTGGAATGTTGTGGGGGGGGGGGTAAACGGTGACTACTTTGATGTCACCCTGGGGTGGACCACAAACCAGCATTGCTAGTGAGATGTGGGGGGCAGGATGGAGAGGGGCTGTGAGGGGCACAATCTCTTCCCTCCTGGACCCTCAATACGCACATCTCCGTGGGTGCATGCACCCACATGCCCACATTGGCTCTGCGCCCACAACCCTCCGTAAGCTGGGGGGCTCCTGACTTGGGGTGAGCCGATGGTGGAGGAGGGGGTTGCCCAGGCAGGAACACAGGTAAACATGCGAACTATCAGCTTCTTGGGTGGACGGACCCTTGGCACACAATTCAAGATGTTGACTGGGGGCCAGCCAGTGGGAGAAGACCTGGCTTCCGTAAAGGCCAAGGGTTTGGTCTCTGTTTCCCTCAGCACATGATTTACCCACCACAGCACAACGCACAACAACGCTCTGTGGTGTCAGTCCCACACAGCCAGCTGACACCCACAGAATGCCCTCCTCGCTGCGCTGTGGCTGGGTCCTGGGGCCCACAGGAATGCGGCCCCGGCAGGAACACCGCTGAGACTTGTGTTCACATCTGGAGCACCTGGGAAACATCTTTGCTGACGAGATGAGTTTTCTGGAGGCGGACGAAGGTGTCCTAAGTTTGGGGCGTGTGCCGTTCACAGGGAATGGTGACAGGCACCATGCACCTGTTCGGTGACTCAGCGCACTGGCACCTCCTGCTACTCTCTGGGCAATGGGGTGGCACCAGTAGGTACATCAAGTGAAGTGCTGGTGTGTGGCATGTGCCCCCTGCCAGGTATAAAGTCCTCGTGGCCAGTCTCAGCCAGCCAGCATGAAGCTATTGAGCACGCTGTCGTGAGTGACCCGTCCCCGGAGAAGGACAACCTGCTTAGTCAAGCGGAGGGGCGGTGAGAGAGAGGAAGGCCGGCAATGCGACGGACAGACGGATGGACGGGCGCTGTGGCTGCAACCATGGGTGCCAGCACAGGGCCCACTGTGAGGATGGGGCAGGACTGGGCGCGGGAGGGGCGAGGCGAGGGGGGAGCAGGAGGGAGCTGGCAGTCCCTCTGGAAGCCTCCCCGGCGCCATTGCCAGCACCATTCTTGGAGAGACGCAGCAGAGAGCAGACTTGCACGTGTTTATCACTCACCCCCACGCGCTCCCAGCAGCACAGGGAGATGAGCCCGACGTGCGGCGTCTGCTCATCGTGGGTGGGGACCCCCGGGGAGAAGACTGAGCACCCTCCAAAGGGTGCAGGGAACAGAGGGGGTGGGGTCATCACATCTATGAGGGCCTTCTCAGGAGCCCCAAGGGGTCTTGGAAGAGCATGCTAGGGATCTTTGTCTGAAGTGGCGATGGGGGTGGCGGTGGTGCTGAGACCATGGCACCAAGCACCAGAGGAGCAGCGCCCGGGCTGTGGGTGCCCCCACCTCATCTGGCACCAGATGACGGAACTGTGGGGCCCAGTGATGGGAGGGCTGCCCCCACGCCCAGCTGGTGGAGAAGCTTGAGAACCGAGGCAAGTCTGCATCCTCGGTGCTTGCCGAACCCGACTTGTGGTGACTGATCGACGTCCCCGATAAACCTTGTGGTCGCGTCATTTCATGCCAACATGAAGATTTATAAAAGTGAGGGGGTGGATTCACCCTGCCCATCAGGTCCCGGCCTGATGGGGGCTCCTTGTGGGCGTGGCCTTCTCATAAGGAGGGTCCTGGGAACCTCCCCAGAGGCCCCGCCACTGGATCCACAGGACTCTGCACCCGCATTCTGCATCACTGCGTGAGTCTGAGGGGGAGCTTATGGACTAGCGTCGGACTTAGGGAATTGAGGTGGACTAGGCTGGGATGTTTCCTTGATGAACAATGAATTCTTGATCTAAAGCTTTCTCTTACTCACACGAGTGTCACCCGATTTGTTTCTCTGGTGGGCGCGGCCTGATACAAACCCCATTAACTGTGAAAAACGGATGCATTTTCATCACCGCGCTGGCAAGAGGTAATGAAAGTCGCATGGCCTCCCAAAGAACCAAGGAGGACCGCCGGGATGCACTCAGAGGCAAGGGCGGCGAGATTTTGGCTCAGGAGAGACCAGTCCCCGGAGAAGGACATCGTGCTTGTCAAGCAGAGGGGCAGCGCGAGGGGGAGGTCGTGGACGAGGTGGATGGTCACAGCGGCTGCAAGAGGGGGCTCAAGCACAAGAACGCTGCGGGGAGCGCGCAGGACCGCTGGGCGGTGTTCCGTTCTGTTGTGCCCAGGGTCGCGACGAGTTGGAACGGACTCGATGCCACCGAACAACAACAACAAAAGAGGGGGAAGGAGAAACAAGAAGAGAGGACGGCCCTCGAGGAGATGGTTGGCACGGTGGCTGCAACCATGGGCCGACCATAAAAACGATTGTGAGGATGGCGTCTCGATCCCTTGCACGCCGGGTCACTGTCATTCGGAGCTGATCTGATGGCAGCCGACACCAACGAGGTAGCTAGCTAGGCGTCTTGGTGGCATGGCAGCTCTGTGCCCAACTGCCAACCCAAAGCAGGGACCCGCTTCCTCGGGCAGTCCAAGCCTACCTGCCACACTGAGGAAGAGAGGGCTGGCAAGCTCCTGCCACAAAGTGACAGCCTGGAAACCCCCAGGGGAGTCAACTGGATGACCCCAGCGTGTGAAGGTCTTTGTTCTGGGGGGAGAAGGTCATGTGAGAACCGCCCTTGCCCAGAGACATTCATATCTCACCCAGGATTCTGACACAAGGCAGCTCTCTAGGGCAGGGTCAAACTGCCCTGTGGGTTTCCAGGACTGTCACTCTTTACTGGAGTAGAAAGCCTCATCTGTCTCACTCGCACGGGACAGCTTGTGGTTTCAAACTGCTGACCTTTGGGATCGCAGCCCAATGCATCACCAGGACGTCGCCAGAGCTCCTGGGGGAAATTGTAAACTAACACAAACACTACACTAGCCAATCAGATGGGGGCGGGGGGTTCGGGGTGGTTGTCCAATCTTGGAACAGAACTAGTCTTTCCACACAAAACACTGAAAAGGGCAGATTTCATCAAAGAGGAGGCGGGACCCTGGGCAGAGTCAGAGGTATGTGGTTATCTGGGGGAAACCCACTTGTCACACACATTAGGAGGCGCTGATATGGCGTCCGGTGGAAACGGGCAGCAGGAAGCATCAGGGGAAAACCAACAACTGCCAAACCCACGACAACAGACACGCATGTGAACCGTCTGCACAAGAACCACTCCCCCACCGGCTTAAGCATCCAGAGCCTACAGACTGCTCACCGCAAGCCAGGGGTTCAGAGCCAGCAGCCGCTGCTCGGGAAGAAGCGGAGGCTGTCTGCTCTCATCAGGGTCGGCAGTCTCGGGAACTCTGTGTCGTGTGGCTGTGAGTCAGAATGGGCTTGCCAAGAATGGGTTTTGGTTATTTTGTTTTGCTTATTCCCTTTCAGGAGCCCTGGTGGTATCGTGGTTACATGTTGGGCTGCGAACTGCAAGGTCTGCAGTTTGAGTCGCCCCTTAAGAGAAAGATGAGGGTCTCCACTCCCATAAAGAGTTAGTCTCAGAAAGCCACAAGGCCAGTGCTTCCCGGCTGGTAGGGTCGCACATGTCAGCATCAACTCGATGGCAGGAGTTTGGTTGTTTGGGAGTTTAAGGGTGTTGTCTGGTCAGTGTGGAACTGCTAACTGCAAGATCAAAGGTTCAAATCCACCAGCCCCTCTGAAAGATAATGATGAGCGATAAGGCTGTCTGCTCTCAAGAAAAACATGTTGTTTCAGAAACTATCTAGACATCCTGGATCATAGCGACTCTAGTTAGGCTTTCCAAGGCTGTGCATCTGAGTGGGCGCGGACAGCCTCCTTTTCTCCTGTGGGGTTGACTGGTGAGTATGAACCGCTGACCTTGGGGTTGGCGCAGTGACCAAGTTTGCCACCGGGACCCAATTTAAGAGGCTATAAATTATTAGGAGCTTAACACTCACCAATATGCACTGCTGCCCAGTTTATGGGGGTGGGGGTGGGGAGGAAAACACAGAAGATGAAGAGACAAAGGGAGATGGAGCATTTCAGAAGGATCGGCCCTTCGAAGGGCTCCACCTGGCCAGCCGAAGGGGGGACTGCCACAGCTGTAGCCACACCAGGTACACTTGCCCCTCAGTGGCCACAGTGCCCCATCTCGGATCTATGGAGGACTGCTACCTTCTGGACTAAGTTCCTGCACCCAAACAGACCCCCTGCATCCTTCAACTAACCCATCCATCCACCTAGAACCCATGGCTGGCTGCCACAGCCGGCAGTGAAGAAACCACACAGCGTGGCCCGCAGAGGGCTCTCCATGGTCTGAAATGCGGGAGAGGGAGCTCGCTCGGCCAGAGAGGAGTGGAGTCCTGGCACACGCTAGGATGTGGACCAGATCTGAAGTCGGCCCTTACAGCCTGCATCCCAATCTTCTGCACAAGAACTCCTTAAATGGTTGAAAAGCAAGATGGGGACTTTGAGGACCCAAGCGCACCTGAGCCGAACCCTGGTCTCCTGAGTCGCCTCACACGCATGTGCGAGCTGGACGCTAAATAAGAGAGATCGAAGGAGAAGCGATGTGTTTGGATGATGGCTGGCCAAGAAAAGGGAGAGTACTGCTGGCTGCCCAAAGAACAAGATGACAGGTCTTGGAAGAAGTATGGCTGGAATGTTCCTGAGAGGCAAGGATGGGGAGATTTAGTCTCACGTACTTGGGACATGTCCTCAGGAGGGACCGGTCCCTGGAGGACATTGTGCTTGGTAGCATGGAAGGGGAAGCGAAAGGGCAGAAGGTCCTCGATGGAACAGGTGGACGCAGCGGCTAGCACAGTGGGCTTGGGCATAGGAACATTTCGGTGTTTTATTATGTGGCACGTGAAGTCAGAACCGAATGGACGGCACCTAACAACAAAGCAAAAGCAGCAACTGCACAGAGCTGACTGGGCGGCAGGGCGAGGGGCTGGAGGAGATGGGAATGTTTTGGAAACAGACAGCGGTGGTTAAATGCCCAAATAAGAAGTGGTTGCGATGGAAATAAAGTCATCGCTCTGTCAGGAAGGTTTAAACATGCTTACACACACACACACACACACACACATACACATACACTCACACACAACTATACACGCCAGGTCCCACACACGTCTGCCTGTTAAGATGGCTAAAACAAAACCCGAGAGTTCTAAATGCTGACAAGGAGTCAGAGCAACTGAGACTCTCGCATACTGCTGGTGGGAATACTCATGGGAAACAGTGGCAGGTTTGAGCACACACTGGCCATCCGCCCCGGCCCTGGGGATTTAATCAAGGGAAGTGGAGATCTCTGTCCGCGCACGTTCGTGTGAGCTTTATAACAGCTCTGCCCATCGTTACCATGAGATGCACTCTGCCCACGTGCCCTTCAACCGGTGAGCTGGGCCCGGAGGCGGTGCACTCGGCCGGGGCACGACAGCATCCACAGACCTGCCGGACGCGCGCTGGCCATTAACTTTCAACGAGTCAAAGAATCCTCTGTGTCCGCAGAGCGCAAGGAAGAAAAGCAAGGTGCAGCAAGAATGCGCTCTGCCCGGCTGAACTGCATAGGGAAAGCACACATGAAGCTTACTGACTGAGGAGAGGAGCAGCCAGGACATCACCGGGCAATCGCCAAAAACCAGTACAGGAAATGGCAGCTCCATCCCTCCAGTGCCCCTCCTCTGCCTACCACGCCCCCCAGGGGCCCCTCAACTCTCCAGTCACCAGAGAAGAAAACCAAGACCAAACCAAGCTCGCTACCCTCAGGCTAAGGCCAACTCATAGCAACCCTGCAGGGCAGGGTAGAACCGCTCCTGTGGGTTCCGAGATTCTGGAGAGGAGCATATAGCCTTATCTGTCTCCAGAGGAGCAGCTGCTGGTCTCAAACTGATGACCTTGTGGTTAACTGCCAGCCACTAAGTAACCACTGCATCACCAGGACTCCTTACCACGCAGAATGTTCATCCAAGTTTGGATCCAAAAGGGGCCGTGCCCAGCACCAGAAACCCTTGCTGTTTTCGTTAATCTGGGTTGGTTCCGACTCCTCCCCCCGCCACCCCCCCCCCCCGGCTACACACCCGGGTGGCGGGCACCTTTCAAGGTACACAAGCAGAGGTTGGGTTGATCCAAAAGCAAACTCACTCCACTGAGTTGAGGCCGACTCAGTGACCCTACAGGACAGGGTGGAACTGGCCCTGTGGGTTTCCCAGACTGGATCTTTTCTATAAGAATATAAAGTGCCGTACTTCCCTCAGAGGTTGGGTCAGAGCAACTTATAAACACAGTTGCATGTGTGTGTGTGTGTTGTCCCAATTAAAAATCTTAAAAATAAGACAGAGGAAAAAACCCTCAAGAGCCAGCCTCGACCCCCCCCCGAGCCCTACTCACCACATGGTCTCATTCAAGGTGGGGGCTCCTGATGATGGCTCTCAGGGCCACCCAGCTTCCTCCATGTGACACTGGAGCAGGCGCTCCTGGAGCAGCCTGGCCCGGCCGGCCGGCCCGTGGCCCGCCTCCTGCCAGAGTCAACAGGAGTATGTGCTCAGGAGCTGGCCTGGAAGGCGGAGGTGGCAATACAGGGGACACATCTGGCATCTGAGGCCACCTGGCCTCACTCCCCTAACATCAAAGGGTGCCTCCCTATGCAGGCCTGGCGGCAGAGGTCTGCCCACAGGGCTGGGCTAGACTAAGGGGCAGCAGCAGGCGTGAACCCGCAGGACCAGATGAACAGGTTGTGCATGAGTCTGAGGCGTCTGAGTCAGTCTGCCACCTGGCCAAACTGTGCAAAAAAAAAAAAAAAAAACGAGAAGCAGGGGCTGAGGGGGACTGAGGGCCAGTGAAGGTGGGTCTGAAATGCTGGACTCTGCTGCCTCAGGGTCTGACCTCTGAATTCGGAGAGACAGGAAGCCAGGGCCAGATCACTGAGGGCAGCCCTGGCCCTGCCTCCAAGGCCCCCAGGGGATGTGAGGGATCTGGAGGCCCAGGGGCTGTGGGAGGGGCTGCTGGTGACACCTCTCAGCATGCATGTACATGACAGAGACCTAGGACACCCCCCCTCGCCCCCCCCCCACGTGCATGTACAACACTTGCCAGAGACCCTGGTCAATCCCTATCCCCATAAAATAGTGTGCTTGCATGAGTCCTGGGACCCTAGCCAGTTCCGGTCTCCACCATACAGGGTGATGACATGAGACCTAGGTCCCCTGCTGGTCCCAATAGCTATACCAAGTGACCACAGGAGTACTAGGATCCCATCCATGCATATAGTGACCCATAGAAGGCCAGGGACCCTAGCCAATCCCCATCCCCATAGACACAGTGTGACCACAAGTGATCCAGGACCCCCTTCCCATCCCCATAGACACTGTGACCACAGGTGATCCAGGACCCCCTTCCCATCACCATAGACACAGTGTGCCCACAGGTGATCCAGGAGCTGGTCCCTTCCAGTTGGCACTCTCTCCCAGGTGGGAGCTGTGCCAGTCCTGGTCCTCACATTCCATTGGGGGGGGGTGGGGTCGAGGGGGTAGGATGAAGGAGGACATTGCCCACTCAGTGCATTGACTCTCTGTGGAGCTCAGATGGTGGTCTGAGCAGGCCGAGGGGCGGCACAGCTGCTGTCCCTGGGAGGAGGTATGTGTTGGCTTGATGGCAGCAAAGCCTCAGGTCTCAGTGGCCAGCTCCTTCCCTGGGGCTAGGCTCCTGGCTGTCCTGGGTTTTGAGACCAAGGGCCTGCTGGCCTAGCTTGACCCCTGCCTGTGGCACCTCCTCCCTGGCTCGTGTGGACTTTTGTGTCTGTGCCCTCTGACAGCGGGCACTCGGGCACAAGAAGGGGTCTGCAGTGTGGTATCCAGGCGAAGCGGGGTTTGCATCCTGGCCTGAGCTGAGCTGAGCCTGGGACCAGGATGTGGGCCCCGCCTTCCTAATGGGGCATAGTCACTGGGCCAGCCCACAGCGGCAAGGGGAGGAGCCCGTGGTCAGGGGCTGCTGGCAGGGCAGTAGGAGGTTGGTGGCTGTGGAGAGACCCCAGGACAGGGCACCTGACGGCCAACTCCCACCCGCCCCAACCGCTGACTTCTGGGACTATTCCAGAAGCCTGGGGCTGCTAAGGCTGTTTGGAGCACAGATGGGTGCGAACCGCCTGGCCCCTCCTGCTGGCTGTTTCCTGGGGGCAGCTCCCTTGACCAGTCGGGTGTGCCAATGCACTGGGCCAGCAGGTCGCCTTGCTTGGAGCAGCAGACAGTCTGGCTCACGTGAGGAGGTCACACTGCTGAGTGCTGGCGGCCAGCAGCGGCCCCTCTGGCACCAAACCAAGGGCAGCACCGCCTACTGCTGGCACGAGGGTTCCACACAGGGCCAGGCAGGGCATCTCTGGGCCTGTCCGTCACCTCCCCCTTAACGCCCATCACCCGCACCCTGCAATGCAGCGGGGGAGGACGCAGGAGTGGCTGCACCAGTGGGCGCCGGCATCAGGGTGAGTGAGGACGGCACAGGGCCAGGCGGTGTGTCCTGCAGCTAGGCACAGGGTCCCTGAGAGTCGGAACTGAGCTGATGTCCACTAAGGACAGCAACCATCCAAACGCAAGTGGGAGTGTGGATGCCCAGCAAACGCAGAATCAGTGTGCGCACACCGTGGAAGCCTGCTGCTGCTCAGAGATGGAACTCAAGCCCCTGCCAGTGAATCCAGCCTGACTCAGTCACCCCGCAGGGCAGCGCAGAACCGCCCGGAGGGCTTCCAAGGCTGTAAATCTTGACAGGAACAGCCAGCTTCATCTTGCTCCCAGGGAGCAGCTGGTGGGTTTGAACCTCTGACATGGTCAATGAATAACCCACTACGTGCCTTGTGGTGGTTGGTTGGTGCCCTCCCGTGGCCCCGCGTGAGGGAGAGAAGCCTGAGGGCTGTCTAGGTTGTCATCTTGCCTGTCTTTCTCCCGCAGAGCCGGTCAACTCAAAGCAACCTTGCTAACTGCCCTGGACTCACTCTGATCTGACTCACGGCTGCCCTGCTGGGCAGGGAGAACTGCCCCTGTGGGTTTCTGAGCTGTGGATCTTTACAGGAGTAGTCAGCCTTGTTTTCCTCCCATCGAGCGGCTGGTGGGTTCCAACTGCAGACCTTGTGGTTGGTAGCGCGATGTTTCACCCACTGCGCCACTAGTAATCTTTTTTAAAAATTTATTTCTGTATGCATGTTCCAGTTCTGTGGGGCCACAACCAATACGCCACTAGTAATCTTGAAGAGCTATTGGTGGGTTCGAACCACAGATCTTCTGGTTAGTAACCAAGAGTTCTCACCGGGCGCCAACCAGACTCCCAAAGAAACGAAGCCTGGTCCCTCCTACTGCCGCTGGAGGGATCGTGCAAAGGATGCAATAAACCAAAACACCAAACTCTTGCCATCGAGCCGATGCCAACCCAGAGCGACCCGACAGGACAGGACAGCACTGCCCCTGTGAGCTTCTGAGACAGTCACTGTTCAGGGAAGTAGAAAGCCCCGTCTTTAAACCACTGACCTATCAGGTAACAGCCCAACGCGAAGCCAGTACACCACCAGGGCTGAGTCAGTGTATATTCGGTTTGACCCCAGGAAGACGAAATAGCCCAGAATTGGCTAATTCGCAGAGAGAGGGAGGTGGGAGTTAGGGAGCAGTTAGTACAGAATTTGGAATGATGGGGGGGAATTTTATAAAGAGATGGTAGTGATCGTTGCCTTCCTTCTGCCCCTCCCCCCCTTAAAAAATGGCAGGACAGAGATATTGACAAGACACACTCTTGCCAAGGATGTTGTTGCTGGGTGGCGTCAAGTCGATTCCAATTCATAGGGCTGCAAAGCAGAAAAGAGTTTGGTTGTGAAAGGGTTAAACACAGCCACCTCCCCCTTGTTTTCCGAGTTCTGAAAGTGTTGTTGTCATTGTTGCTAGGGGCCACACCGGCCCCATGCACAACAGAACAAAACACTGCCTGGCTCTGCACGGTCTTCACGATTGTCATCAAACACGAGCCCATGGCTGCAGCACTGTGTCCGCCCACCTCGTTGAGGGCCGTCCTCTTTCTCTACCAAAGATGATGGCCTTCTCCAGGGACAACATGCCCAAAGTACATGAGACGAAGTCTCTCCATCCTGGCCTCATCCTGCCTCCGAGACAGATCTGTTTGTTCCTTTGGCGGCCAGGGTACTTTCAGTGTTGCTCCCCAGCACCTCCGTTCAAGGGCATCCATTCTTCTCTGGCCTTCCTTATGCGGGGTTCAACTTTCACATGCACAGCGGGTGACTGAAAATACCCTGGCGTGGGTCACGAGCACCTGAGTCTTCAAAGCGCCCTCTTTGATTTTCGACACGTTAGCAAGGTCTTGTGCAAAGGATTAGTATCAAGAACGTGCAAAGGATTCCGCAAGAACGTGCAAAGGATTCCGCTGTAGCACACGGGGGGGGGGGGGGGGGGGAGAGGACTGAGCGAGTGGCGAGGATTTCAGAGCGAAGGGAACGCACGGACTAGAGATAAGCAGAGGGGTGCTGGGCCTGGCTGGTGAGCTGGAGACCTGAACCCAGACCCCGCTGACTTGAACCCCAATACACCTTCCTCTGTGCTTGGATTGTTCGTAATCTGTTGCCACCGCTGGCCCAGGAACCCTTTTATTTATTATTTAGTCATGCAGAGGACTCACTGGCGTCTGACACACCAAGTGGTAGTGCGTGGCTCCCGAGAACCACGAATTGGGGTGGGGAGGACCCTGGTGGTGTAGAGGTTACACTGCAAGGTTAGCAGTTCAAACCCCCCAGCCCCTCCTCGGGAGAAAGACAAGGCTTTCTACTCCCATAAAGAGCCTCGGAAACCCACAGGGACAATTCTCCCCCGTCCAATGGGGTCGCTGAGTCGGACAACCCCAGGGCAGTGAGAGTGAGCGAGTGACCAGCTGGCGATGACAGGCTCCAGGGGAACGCCCCCTTTGTCGTCCCTAAAGAGTTCTCTGGAAGTGCAGAGCTGCCCGTGGTGGTTCACTGCCTCGATCCACGGTCTATAATTTACTGCCGGGCTCCAACACCCACGCCGGTGGCTCCACAGGAACTCACAGAAGCCGGCGCGGAAGACACTGGAGAAGTCCACCAGGGCCCTCAGTCCGCAGCTGACCCAGCGTGCAGCCAGGAGGCATCGGTGATTACTGGCGACTGGAAATGAGGGAGGCGGAAGCCAAGAGGAAGGAACAGTGGTTGGTAAAATAGGGCCTTGGTGCCAGGCATGCGTAGCTGGCCACCGCACGGCAGGACTGTGCAGGACTGACAACTTCTTCACTGCCGACACCTTATTTCAACAGTATCAGCGGCGACGGGCCACGTGGACCTTTCCAGGTGGGATACACAGAAACCACACCCATGGCCTGAGACCAGAGGCCCAGTCTCAGCAGCCAGGCCAGGGGCTGATGACTGAGCAAGCACACCCTCAGTGGCTCGGAGGCAAGTTTGGGGTGAGCTGAAGAAAGCAAATGCCCAGCCACAAGAGCAGAAGTGCCACCTGGACCCAGTCCGTCCTACCTGAATCCCCAGAGCATCTCCAGAACAGCACTGATAGGCCATGGGGGGCATTGGTCGGGTCATCACAGACGCGAGGTACACAGTGGTCTGAGAGCCAGCTGACAGCGCAGGCAAGGTGCGCATCATGCAGGGAAGGGCTCGGCTTCCCAGCACGTGACTGACATCCACTCCGTTCATGTTTTTGTTCAATTACTTTCTTTGGGGGGGAAAAAAGCGCAAAAATTCCTGCCGCCGCGACGGTTCTAATTTAGGTTATGTGAGTGCCCCACCCCAATAATCACAAAGTAGGGTTCCTCTCTCTTCTAATTAAGCAGGATGTAGGACAAGACAGTCTTGCACGTGATTCTGAAGTATTTTATAAATAGGTCACATGAGGCGCTTTCACAGTGCCAGAGGGGTTCTCCAGCTCCGCAGCCAGCGCTGCCTTTAGCAACAAACCAGCAAGCTGATGACCGTGCAGCTGCTCTAGGAGGGGGCTCAGCTCAGCCTGCAGGTGCTGCTGGGCTGGGCGGCAGCTTTGGAAGGGATCCCCCTGGAGGACAGCCCGCAGGCGCAGGGAACTGGCCTGCACTGGGCTTTCCTGTTTGCAGCCTTTGGGAAGCAAGTTACCAGGCCTTTTCCAAGGCATCTCTGAGGGGTTCACGCAGCCAAGCTTGCCTGCCGGCAGTTCAGAGCCGCACCGACACTGGAGTGCTTAGTTTTCACACACCAGAACAGACAGACGGACGTCCCCTTCAGCACGAGCCATGAGGCTCTGGGGACCCTTGTGGTGAACAAACCTAAAGGTGGGAGCTGCGAGTCCAACCAGGAACTCTGCGCGAGAGAGGCCTGGAGACCCGCTTCCCGAGAGGTAGTCAGAGACCCCAGTTCCACTCTGAACACGTGGGTTGGCAGGAGTTGGCGTGGTGGCCACTGGGCGAGCAGTGTCCGTGATGAGGTGTGCCCTGAGCTGGCATGTAAGAGGGTACCCAGCGTCGTGAATGGCAGGCTGCTGGCCGTCAGTATGGCTCAGTGCCCACAGCTCATGCCCCTCCCTGAACCCCACAAAGCCAGGCGACGGCTGGAACCCACACACAGGCCTGAACCCACACGAGGCTCATCTGCCGACTGAGTCCCCCGCATTGACCCCTGACCCACAGGTCAGAGGGAGAAAAGGGCCATTGTATTGATCCCTAAAATCTGCATCCTCACGCCTCGGGGACACCATGACTGCTTAGGGCTAGCCCTGATCTGCTACATCGATGTGAGCGCCGAGAACAAGCTTGGGAGACAGAATGAGCAGGCCGGTCCCTGCCCGCCTGGAGTGAGGAGGGTCCCCATCCATGTTCCATGGTCCTGTCCCACGCGGCTGTCATGCGTGGACAGTCACCGGTGTTTAGTTTGCCTGTCCTTTCTCTGCTCACTGGCCCTCCCCTCCCTCTCAGCCTGTTCCCTCCCACAGAGCCTCCTCCTGTCCATCCCTCTGGGACATGGTGGTCAGTGCCAGGGGCTGCAGGGCTGACCTGGGCAGCATAGTCACTAGTATACTCCTCCCAGCTGCCCCTGAGGTTAAGAGCCCCAGGGTGGGGGATACCAGGGGCCCCCCACACCCACACCCCCCCCAGGGGCAGATGCCTTCTAGGAGGAGGCAAGGGGACAGAGACAGGGCCACGTTGACCAAGACACAGGACCCAGGGATGCCGCAGCAGCGCCAAGTGTGAGCAGGCTCTGAGCCTCACATGGAGGGGTGGGGGCGACCACGGGCCCATTTGCCTGCCTTCCCAAAGCGTCCACCCCCGGGGACTGTCCACCTTCCCCGCCAAGTCCACATCTCAAATTCCAGAGTCCAGGGGTCACCAAGCCATTCTAGGGAGCCCCTGGGGACCGGGTGCTGGGCAGTCATGGGCATCTCCGGGCTGTGCTGTCCAACTGTCTGCAGAGGACAGTGCCAGGGGAAGTGGGTAATATGGGGCCTACTCACCCCAAGAGTCCCATACTTCAGACGGTGGGGCAGGGAGGAGCACATATCCCATAGACTGGGCCCACCCTCAGGACACCCACTCTCTTACTCCCTCCACCAGACGCTGATACAGGAGGCCCCACCCCACCCCATCCCCAGCGGCAGGACCCTCCTCCAGCCCCTCTCTGCCCCGCCCTGCCCCCCCTGGTGTGAGTCACACTTCACTTCCTCTCCTTGAGCTCTGCAGAGGGCTGCAAAGGCCATGTGGGGCCCCTGACTAGGGGCGGGTGGGGGGCGGAGGGGGGGGCACAGTGACACGAGGTACCTCGGTGACCACCAACCAGATTCTCTAAACAGCACCTTGGGGGCCACTTGCTGGGCACCTCCTGTCCCCACTGATGCCCTCCCTCCTCCACAGGCACATACACTGTACACACACACCACACTCCTCCTCCTTCCACACACGCATACTCATACCTACACAGATACACAAGGACACTTACAAACATACAGAGTCCTCCTTCCACACAGCACACACACCCCACTCCTTACACGCACACACACACACACCCATTGCTGGGTGACACTAGTGATTCTGACCCTGAGACCCATGGGACACAGTACACCCATCTCGACTCCCCAGGCCACTAGACTGATGAAAGCACATCCATCACCAAGTGGTGATCTCCTGGACCAGGAGTTTGAACCAGCAACCTTCCAGTCAGCAGCCGAGCACAGCACCCTGAGCCATCTGGACAGCGTGCTCTTGGGCCCTGGCACATCACTGTGCCCTGTGGATGGAGCACCTGAAACCACTGGCCCTCGGCCCAGCCTCCTGCAGCCCCGGCTGTGGAACAGCATAGACCCTTGCTGCCCTGGTGCAGGGCCTGACAAGCATGTCTGCTGTGGAGGCCCAATGAACAGGGGTGGATGCCAGCTCGGGAGACGGGGAGGGGCGGGGGCACACCCAGCGGCCCTGCCGGGCGCACAGCCCCCGCCCCCACACGTGAACCTGAGTTTCGGTTCTTGGAAGAGGCAACTGTGAAATGACTCACATCCCCCACACTCCCTGCACCCCCATGTGGTCTCAGGGCCCTCTGGGGCTGTGCTCCCCGGAGTCCCCCACTCCCCCTGCTGCTGCCCCCAGCAAGGCATCACACGCAGGTGCTCCAATGACAGAGACACGGCCCTGACTGGGCACGATGCAGAGAGGACTGAAGCAGCCTGTGCTGGGGGTGGGCGGGGTGCCCCGCTTGGTCTTCGAGGGGTGGGGTGGGGGTGCTTCTCGGATGCCCCAAGAGCTGCTGGACTGGCTGGTTTTGTGGTAAGAGATCCCGAGCAAAGCCTTTACCATCTGGGCCACCATCACCCACCCAACCCAGCGTCATCAGCCCCACTTGCCAGCTGCCAGACTCCCCCTTGGTGCCCTGACACGGGGATACAATCCCTGCCCACCACCCTGAAGCCGCTAATAAATGGCGTGGCCTCTACAGGTGGTGCCCGGGTGTTAAATGCCACTCCCCCCACAACAGTAACCGCAGACACACAGCTCTGTCTCCGAGGTCTTGGGGCCCTCTGTGCTGGGCGGGCACCCCTGCGGGAGTCAGTTCCTACCCACAGCCACGCCGCGTGCAACAGGATGGGACGCACCACCCAGTGCTGCGCCGCTGACCTCCGATCGTCGCTATGTCGGGGCATCTTTTTGTTCTTTCTGGGGGGCCGTGGCCATTTCCATAGTCTTCCCCAGCACCGCCCTTCAGATGTATTGACTCTTCTTCAGTCTTCCTTATTCGATGCCCAACTTTCACCCGTGTAGGAGACGATTGAAAACATCATAGCTTGGGTCAGGCGCACCTTATAGAGCAGAAAACATACCCCCCAAAACAAGGTCTCCTGGGGCTCAGGAAGCCTCCATTCTTGCACCTTGCTCCCCACTTGGCCTTATAAGCCCCCCACCCTGGATCCTCAATGTCAGCATCCACTTCTCCATACTCCCAGCTCCCCACCTGCAGACTGGCTCAGAGAACTTTGCTCAGGGACCCCATGTGGACACCACACGCCACCTGGTCACACGGATAAGGACCTGTATGTACCAGGGACACTACGGTGACACCACCACAGACCGTACAGAACGGAGCTGAATGGCAGATGCCCAGCACAACAGAGCCTTCCTGACCAGCCAGGTCCCTTCTGCTGACACCGCTGATGTGCCTGGAGCTACAGTTACACTGCCGCCAGGATAACCAGGTGCAGAGGGTGGGGAGCTGGGCAGAGGGTCAGTGTCTGAGTCAACAGGACCCCAGGCTCCAAAGCCTCTGCCAGAGGCCTGCTCTCCTCGCTGAGAGCTGGGCCATGGGGAGAGTTCAAAGTCAGGCCCACTTTCAGATTTCAAAGGGATGCTGCAGTCAGCAGCTCAGTTGGCTCAGCAGGGTGGTCCTGGCTTGCTTCCTTCCTCCCCCTCGGGTCAGAGAGTCACCTTGGGCAGCAGGAGAGGGGGAGATAGAGGCGCACGCTGAGAACCTGGAACTGAAGGCAAGGGGACTGCCCTACGTGCTGGGCTCCTGTCCACCTCGCCATCTCCCACGGGGCACAGGGCGACCATTCTGCTGCTGCCGTGCATGCAGGCAGCAGTGAGACGACTGAGTGGACCAGGCTTCCCACTGCAGGGGGAAACCCTGCAGGTTAGCGGGAATGTTCCAGGCGGGAATGGATTAGAGTTGGAAACAAAAAAAACCCCAATCGATGTGGACTCAGAGCAACCCTACAGGCCAGGGTAGAACTGCCCCGTGGTATTGGTTTCCCGGGAGCAGAACGCCTCATCTTTCTCCGCCGAATGGCGGTGGCTCGGGCTGCTGACTCTGTGGTCACCTGCCTAATGCTTCCCCCACTGCCCCACCAGGGCTCCTGGGGCGAAGTCTGCCTGCCTGAGCACTGTGCTAACAATCACCTCTGCCCGGTCCTATGGCCGGCTTCAACTCAGCGGAGAGTGTGAGCCCACGTTGGCGGTCCCATGCCGAGAAGGGTGGCCAGGAAGCTGGAAGCACCTGAACAAATCGTCACCACCACTGAACGGCACCCTGGGAATGACGGACAGGATGTGTCCCCGGCATGTATGTGTTTACCATGTGTGGCAATTACATCATCTCCAGTCAACTTAAGAAGGGGTGGAGTGTAGCCTGTCAATCAGGCCTGATGATCTCATTTGGAGGAGCAAAGGAGATAAATAGCTGACTGGAGGTCAGGTACGCACACACTCTGCTGGTTGTTACTGATGACAAGACACATGGAGCTATGCTAGAGCCCGGGAGCTGGAGGAGCCACATGGAGACTCACGTCAACGCTGAGATGGTTCCACCACCACTGGATTCACAAGACGTCCCACCCACAGGCCTGTAATCCTCCTGCATTCAGCATCATTGCATGTGCTGCATTAGTCTGAAGAGGCACTTATAGACTGGTATCGGACATGTGGGCTAATATCGGACTTATTTACTTGATCTGGACTGGGCCAGGATGTTTCCTCACTGTTCAATTGCTCTTGTATCTAACGCTGTTTCTTATATACATGTGCGTGTCTGTGAATTTTGTTTCTCTGGTCTACCTGGACTAACATACCATGACAGAGAAATAAACACTGGGCAAAACAAACCCCACTGCCATCGAGTCCACGCCGACTCACGGCAACCCTGTAGGGCAGGGCAGACCTGGCCCTATGGGTTTCCAAGGCTGGAACTCTTTCCGGGAGTAGAAAGCCTTGTCTTTCCTGCGGAGCGGCTGGTGGTTTTGACCTGCTGACCTTCCGATTGCAACCTAACCATTAACCCACTAAAGCATCTGTAAAAAAAACAAAAACAAACCCACACACCAAACCCACTGTCACTGAGTCCATTCTGACTCACAGTGATTCTGTGGGACACACAGACTTGTTCCCTGGGTTCCTGGGGCTATAAACCTTTACAGAGCCAGGCCGCCTCCCCCTTCTGCTAGAGGCACCCGTGGGCTCCAGCAGCTGCCAGACCAGCACATACCCCACTGTGCTGCCAGGGCTCCAGAAGGGTCCCTGAAGCCATTCTCACATAAGTCACTGATTGGCTAGGAGCACAAAGGGCGCCCTGGCGGCCTAGTGTTGACAGGGTGGCCTGCAATCACAGGGTCAGCAGGTAGGCACCACCCGCCGGCACCATGGGAGAAAGATGGGGCTTTCTATGCTCATGAAGAGCTCCAGTCTTGGAAGCCCACGGTGGGCAGTTCTACCGTCCTATAGGGTCGCTGTGAGTCGGTATCCATTCGATGCCTATGAGTTTGGGATATGAACAAATGAGGCAAATGACCTAACACCCACACCTCCCCTCCATCGCCCTCACCCCACCAAGAATGCCAAGTACTAGCAGCTCCACCATCAAGGTGCTGGGCGTGACTTGGTGGGCTCCAGTTGATTCTGGCTCAGGGGGACCCCACAGGACAGAGGAGCACTCCCCAGTAGGGTTCCCAAGGCTGGAGTATACACGGAGCAGTCACCAGGTCTCTCCTCTCGGGGGCACTGATGAATTAAAACCATTGACCTTTCAGTCAGTTGGTCAGTCGGTCAGTCAGTCAGCAGCAGAGGGAGCGCCTCATGCCTTCGGTGTGGGCTGGGTGCAGCCGCTGGACTCCAGAGAAGGCTGTGTGCACAAGAGGCGGGGGCGGGGCAGCCAGAGCAGCGGGGCGGGAGGCAGATGCCTAGCAAACACCCTCCACTAGGTGGTCAAGGCCACGCCCCGGCAAAGATGAGTCAGTCTGATGGCATCTGATGCCTTCCTCCCCTAAAACCAAAGCCCCAGAGGAATTCCCATCCTCCCCACAAGTTCCAGGAGAGGCCTCTCCTTCAGAAAGCCCGAGCAGCCCTCAGCTTCTCAAGAACAACAAGGCAGGGTGGGGGCGAGAGTCCCATACCCACAGGGGCCTCAGAGACGCCCTAAGGTCCCCCCACTAGATCCTGGAGCAGACAGGAAATGGAGGGCATCCAACTAAACTGCAGACTGTGGGAGTGACGTATCAATATTGGTCCACACACCCACTGCCACCGCATCAGTTCCAGCTCACACGACCCAACAGGATGGGGCAGAACTGCCCCCGTGGGACACCGAGACAGTGACTCTTCAGGAGAGTAGGAAGCTTGTCTCTCTCCCGACTGGTTCCTAAGCTGTGTCAAAAGCACAGGAGCTCTCGTGGCATCGTGGTAACCGCAAGGTCAGCAGTTTGAAACCACCAGCCTCTCCAAGGGGGAAAGACGAGGCTTTCCACTCCCATAATGGGTTAGTCAGGGAAACCCACCGGGGAAGCTCTACCCTGTCCTACAGGGTCGCTAGGAGTAGGCATCCATTCGATAGCAGTGAATTCAAGGTCTTTGGGTTATGTTGGCTTTTTTTAATATCCCTGTTAAGGATCCCCGGTGGTGCTGTGGGTTTGGTGGGCTGCTAACCTCAAGGTGGGCAGTTGAAAGCTACCAGCTACTCCTGGGGGGGGGGGGACAAGGTTTCCTGTCCCCATAAAGAGTGAACCATTTCAGAAGCAGTAAAGGCGGTGGTTATGGGTTGGAACCCACCCCACGCAGAGAGTAAAGCATTCACAGTCACCGTGTCCATTCTGGCTCATCGTGACGTGATAAGGCCAGGGCAAAACTGCCCCACAGGGTCCCCAAGGCTGTCACCCTCATGGAAGCAGACCGACACATCTTTCTCTCCAGCGGCAGCCAGTGGGTTCGAACCGCCGCCCTCTGGGGCAGCAGCTGGGTGTGTCAAGCACTGCCTAAGGTCGTCGTGGTTGTTAGCTGCTGTGGGGTCCCTTCCGACGTGGAGCGACCTGACGTACAACAGAAGGAAGCACCGCCGGGTCCTGCGCCATCCTCACAACGGTTCCTGGGGGGAACGCTGGTGGTAGCCCATGTCCATCCTTTCTTCACTGGCCAACTACTTTACCAGGCACTCTGATGTCCTTCTACAGGGACCGTGCCGAACACCAGATGGACACAATATGGAGGACTGGAGGGGGGTGACAGATCAGGCCAGGTGGGGGGGGGGTGTGCATGTGTGTGACGGCTAAGGGAACAGTGGTGACAAAAACCTTCTGAAACGGACCTGTGGGGCCAATGGCGGGAGAAGCCACTTTGGCCACATGCTGTGTGGCGTGTGGGTCACATGTCAACACACCCAGTGCACCCACTGCCTAGGGGAGCAGAGGACGTGCCCCCCAACCCCTTGGCCCCCTCCCTCCGAGGCCCCACAGATGACTGGTCACATGGTGGTTGGGCTCCTCACTGGACCACTGAGAGCCACGTGAACCATCCAAACCACGCCCCTCCAAGGAAACCCTGCCCGGTGCATTGGTCCCCATATCTTTGTGGCGCCTGGCTTAGGGCTGCCCAGGCACTCAGAAAGTAACAGTGAATATGAGAGGCAGGCCCTCTCAGAGCTGACCTACTAGGGGCAGCAGGAGCCCCAACCACGTCCACACAATGCCAGGTGCAAGAAAAATCTACAACCAAACTCACTGCCATGGAGTTGATGCCAACAGAATGACCCGACCGTAGAACTGCCCCCAAGTTTCCAAGACTAACTCTTTACGGCAGCAGAAAGAAGGTGAGAAAGAGATGACTCACCTGTTAAGATGAGCACACAGGTGAACAAAGCCCAGACTCATTTCTGGAAATGGAACATACATGTGCTGTACATGTGCATGGCGTGCCATTCCAGAGCAGGTTTCCTTAACCTCAGCTCGTGGGGAAAAGAAACGGGAAGCGAAGGGTATCTCCCCGCCAGCCTTCTGCGGCCCCCTCAAGTGTGTGGGCGAGTGATCTGTGTAAACTCCAGCTTCGCTTCCTGTTGCTTGGGATTCCTGGTCTGGGACATGGTTCTCCTGACGGCGCCTTCCCTCTGGGCTGCTGAGAATCGTGATGGAGGAGCTTACAGTGGTCGGGAGCCAGGAAGGTTCTCTGACAGCCACCTCCTGTTCTCTGCACGTGTGGTGGCACACCAAACCCAAAACCAAACTCACTACCACCGAGTCGATTCCGACTCACAGCACCCCTGCAGCACAAACGAGTCTCCAAGACTGTGACTGCCACTCGCTGCCAGGGGGTCCACAGGGCCCTGCAGGGCAGGGTAGAACTGCCCCTGAGGGTTCTCCATACTGTTAACCCTTTATGGAGCAGAAAGGGGCATTTTAAGGAAGGGCTGGGTGTCCTGGGGCCAAGAAGGCACATGTGGGGCCGGAGGCACCACAAGCAGGTACTGAGTGGTCCTATCCGGGCAGCCCCGAGTCTGGGGAGTCCGGGATTCCTTGCTGCTGCTGCTGCTGCCACTGGGAGCTCCAGGGAACTGTAAACCCCAAGGCTTACCCCCAATCACAGCCCAGGGGTGGTCATTCCAAAACCACAGGATGCCAATACCGGCCCTGAGAGGAAGTGTCATTAGTGGTAAATTGTCGGATAAAAGGCACAACCTGGCCCTGGCCAACAGAGGAGGCCAGGGAGTCGCACTGGGCTCTAATTAGGGGAAACCCTGGTGTTTTCATGCCTGACCTTTAATTCTTCAGGGCGAATCCCTGCATTGGCATCTGGGGAGCTGGGGAGCCCTGGCAGGCCCAACCTTAAACACCATTCACCAGCATATTGAAGAGGCCAGGCAAGAGACAAACATGGCTTTGAGGGCTGACCTTGGTCCCCTGAAAGCACTCAGCGGCCATCAAGTCCCTTCCCACTCACGGAGACCCAGTAGAACAAGGTAGAACTGCCCCTGTGGATATCCGAGACCATACCGCTTTATAGGAGTAGAAAGTTTCCTCTTTCTCCTGGGGAGCAGCTGGTGGTTTTGAACTACTGACCCTGCAGTTAGCAGCCCAAGGCTTAGAGACGGTGTTTTCTAGATTTGGCCAGGAGGAAGAGACTGGATCTGTTGATGATGGAGAGCCCCACCGCCAGGCCACCAAGAAGGTGAGGAAACATCAGACCTAGCCCCCCAGCCAGGAGTCTTGGTAGCAGAGTGGTTACTTGTCAGACTGCTAAGTAACCACAAGGTCAGTAGTTCAAAAGCACCAGCCTGTCCATGGGATAAAAGATGAGACTTTCTACTCCCCTAAAGACTTACCGTCTCGGAAACTCACCAGGGCAGTTCTGCCCTGTCCCATAGGGTTGTTGTGAGTCAGAATAGGCCCCGGGGCAGTGAGTCTGGTTTGAGTTAGAGGTCCCTCAAAAGAGAGCCCTGGGTATCTGGTTCGCAATAAATTGAGCCATTGGAAACCCTATTGATCCAGCCCTGCCCTGATACACATGGGGTCTCCACACGTCGGAGACGCTGCTACAGAAAAGGGTCTTCTGTGCAGACATCGGGCCAACGGTCCAAGTCCACCCAGGGAGGTCTTAGAAGGAAGGCCGGGTGACTTCCTTCTGGAAAGGTTATCAGCGGCTGTCACGGCAGTCTGCCTCCTAAGACTCCCTGTGCTTCAGGACAACACACTGCCTGGTCCTGTACCACCCTCTCAGGTGCCCGTCTGAACCCAGCAGTGAAGCCACTGTGTCCGCCCATCTCGCCGAGGGCCTCACTCTTTTTCTTTTTTTTTTTTGTAAGGGGGGGCCACACTTTTTCAACGGCCCTCTACTTTGTCCAGCACCATGCCCCTCTCCAGGGACAGGTCTCTCCTGACAACATGTACACGGCCACAAAGGCTTCGATGGGCCAGGGAGTCAACAGTCGACGAAACTGGTTTTCCCAGACAGTACAGTGCACCCATGTCCCCATCCCACAACTCATCCCCAGCCCTCTGTAAGCTCCCCAAGGTGGGGAAGGCTGAGCCTACACCCAGCCCTGCCAGCCCGTCCAGCCCCTAGCATCTCCCACCACATGGCCTCTCCTTCCCCCTGACAGCACCTGAGCTTGCCTTGCCAGGCATAAGGCAGAGTTCAGAGAGCAAGGCAGCCGGGCCCTGGCCTCAGTCCCCCTTCCCTGTTGTCCCCCCTCAGCTCTCAATAGGTGACTTGGACCTGGTCAGCAGGTCTCCACCACGGCCAGCGTGCTCAGACACCAGGCATCATCAAGACACTCAGGACACAGTGGCAAGCCTATCAGCTCAGGGGTCAGCCACCTGCACAAGCCCATCGTGACCCAGCAGCCTCACAGGACACACCTAGCTGGCTCCCTGAGCTCCAGGAGTGAGAGCACCTGGCCACAACACCTAACCATTCCCAGGGGAATCCTGTTCCTTCACAGGGCTTGGGGCAGGTTCCCAGACAGTCTAGGGCCATGGTCAGCCCTAACTCCTCCGGCACTTTGGCTTTCTTTAGGCCCCCCCCCCGAGTCACCACCCACCATTCTTCCATACATCAGGTCACAGGAAGCCAGCAGACTCCTCCCAATGTGGTAGCAGGGGAAGAGAGGGGCCTGGGAAGGAGGTACAACAGGGAGTCACAGAGAGCAGGCGGCAGGAGCCATCTCTGACTCCGGCTCAGACCTGGATGCTGCAGATAAGACAGGAGCCCTGAAACCCTCAGTGTGAGGACACAGCACCTGGCCCGGCAGCGCCCATGACCAACGGGCTCGGGGGACACAGCTGACATGAACCACACTGAGATGCAGCCATGCATTTCCAGGAAATACTCCCCCCGCCACCGCCACCGCCACCGCCACCCGCCCCTCCACTCACGAAGACTCAGACATCAGGGACAGGCCCAGCTGGGACAGCCACACTCCACCAGTCACCGCACACAGTCAGGGTGACTGGGACCAGAGGGCAGAGGCAGGGCGGTCACCCACCAACCAATCACTAGGCCCAGGGTTACCTCAGGAGCCCAACGGCAGCCAGGCCACCAGGCACCAGTCAGGACACAATCTCACCAAGGCAGGAGGTGAGCAGATGGGGGCCCTTCCTGGGTCTTCAGAGTATTCCGTGGGAAGTGGGGAGGGGGATAGGTTTCCTGGTTAACAGTTGTGGCTTGTGACAAACACAAAACCTCAGTTCCCCAGGAAGGGCCCAGGCTGTGCCTGGAGTTCTGTACCTGGAAGCCCCAGCCTGGTCCCAAGGCAGCCAGGACGCAGAGTGGAAGTCAATCCAGTCCCGGCCTCCAGGGCAAAGGGCCCTGCACTCACTGCCACGGTGCCCCAAACTCTGACCCTAGGTCAGCAGTTCTCAACCTGTGGGTGGCAACCCCTTTGGGGATCCAACGACCCTTTCGCAGGGGTCACCGATTCATATCAGTAGCAAAATGACAGTGATGAAGTAATGACGAAAATAATTTTATGGTTGGGAGGTCACCACGGCATGAGGAACTGTATGAAAGGGTGGCGGCATTGAGAAGCACTGCCCTAGGTGCACTGAGCCAGCGGGCGTGGAGCACCTGGGCCCCATTGGGATGAACTCTTATCAGCACTCTGGACTCTCCAGCGGAGAGCTGTGCCCAAGGTCACGGGGCAGCTGGTGCGGGGCAGAACTCAGAAAATTTACTGCCCCTGATCCCATCATAAAACTGCCTCCAGGACTAGGTGGGGGAGTGGGGGCTGGGATGCTAGGTCCTCCCCACCCTGCAGAGGAAGGTAAGGGGGAACCCCCATCATGGCAATGATCTCCCCCAAATTGACCCTCTGTAAACACAAGATTGGCAACAGCCCCCAGGGTGGAGTGCATGTCTGTGGTCATGGGCACCATTTCCTCTAGTCCCTAGGAGAGGGCGTGCCACTCCCACACCTAGAGGCACCAGCCACCAGGCAAATCCTCTCTCTTCCTGCCAGGCAGGTGGGGCCGGGCTGGGCCACTACATCACATCCCACCTCCAAGCAAGCGGGCACGAGCCTGAGTCCATGCCACATTGCCAACCCACCCAAAGAACCCCGACCCTGAACAAAGGCAAGTCTGCCCAGTGGGGAGGGGGCCAGCGACTGCAAGTTGTTTTTTTTGGCGGGGGGCTTCTCTAGGACTGCAGGGGCTGATGGCCCCTTCCTCCTGCCCATCAAGGAGTGGACCAGGGCAACGGCGCCGCGCTGGCTCGGGTTCATCCCCCTCCAGCGGCCTGGCCGCTCCCCAGGTTGGGTTCCCGCACCTCCCGGCAGGGCGCCCGGCGCCCGGGACCCCAGTTTCCACCCTCATCGCAGCCCCGCCGGCCGGGCAGGAAACCGGTCCCCAGCGCGGGGGTGGTCGGACGCTGGCCGGCCCACGGGACCGGGGATGTGTGTGCCTGTGCGCCGGGTCGGCCTTGCGGAGCGGAGCCGGGGAGCGGGGCCGCGCGCCGGTGCGTGTCCGTGTGTCCGCGCACGGTCCGTGGCGGTGGTCGCGCGCTTACCCAACTCTCATCCACGCGCCGCGGCGTCTCCCTGGCCGGCCCGCCCGTCCGCGCCGCACCTGCCGCGGCCCGGAGCCCAGGGCGCCGGGAGCCCGACGAGCGGCCCCGCGGTCCCGGCCACGAGCGCGGAGGCGGCGGCGGCGCAGCAACGGCGGCGGTGGAGGCGCCTGGTCGCGCGCTCGCGTCCCGTCCCGCTGCGCGGAGCCTGCGCGCCCCCGGGTTCCCGCCCCCGCCCATGCGCAGCCGCCCCGCCCTGAGACTCCGCCCAGAGCCCCGCCCCGCCCGAGACCCTGCCCGAAGACCCCGCCCCGAGACCCCGCCCCGCGCCCTGGCCCCGGACCCGTGCCGAGGCCCCGTCCCACGCCCTTGTCCTGCACCCCGCGCCCTCAGCCCCGCCCTCAGCCCCTGCCTCTGCGCAGCCGCCCCTCCCCGCGCCCAGAGCTCCGCCCAACTCCCCGAACTCCCTGCGCAGCCGCCATCCCGCCCCCTGCCCCGGCCGCTGCGCAGCCATCGCCCCCACCCGGACCCCGCCCCGCGTGCCTTAAAGGGGACGCCCTCCTCCTCGCCCCGATTCCCCCTCCCCCAGGAGCGGCGCGCAAGTCAGGGGACGAAGGGAGGCGCGGAGAGTAGCGAGCGGTGCCGCGCTCACGCGGGCTCGGTCACGCGGTGCCGCCTTTGTTTGTGTGACCCACGTGGGTGCCCGGCCACCCGCACCTGCGCGCACGCGCTTCCGTTCGCGCGGCCACAACCACGCGGTCCCGCGCGCGTGTCACGGTGGACGCTGCGGGCGCAGCCACGCACAGCCACGCAAGTTGCTGTCACTCTCCGGTCCGTGGCCCGTCCGCCCAGGAATGGACACCCTGCGGGGAGGGGGCGCCTGGAAGCAGCCCTTGGTAGAAAGCGGGGATCCATGACCAACCCGGCTGGGAAGAGCTGTGGGCCCCCTGGCCGGGCAGCGGCTACTGCTAGTTTGTCTGGGGGGGACCCCTGTGCCCAGGACCCCTTAGTTATGTAAGAGATCTCTGCTTTCACTGCCCCCATCTCTATCGCTCCCACCCCCAGTCCGTGCACCTCGCTGTAGACTGGGGAACAGTCTCCTGGTTAAGAACCCTCCAGGTGAACCAACCCCTCAACTCCAGCTCCAGAGATTGTCCACCTCACAAAAGCGGGCCGGAGGACCAGATGGAGGGGAGCACCGGGCAACCCAAACAGCCCTGGGCCCTGCTCTAGGGTGGGAGGGACCAGCAGTCAGCTCCCTGCCAGCTCTGAGCTTGGAGGAAGGCAGCAGTGGACAGCACTGAATGTTTCTGGCTCCTGTCCCAGCTGGGCCTGCCCAGCACCCCTGTTCTACCCAGACCTGGGTACCCACTGCCCTGGGGAACCCACAGGTGTCTCCCCTCAACCCCCTCACCCCCAACCCCGTTACTGCAGCTCACCAACCCTCCCCTCTGGGCACTCCTATTCATTCCCCAGAGGCCCTTACATCCCCCACCCCCTGTACCCCCCCCCTACTCCACCCCTCCTCTAGTGCCCCAGAATCTCCTGAGAGTGCCCCTCCTTTGTCCTCTCTGAGGGATCCCTGCCTTGGAGAGCAGCCAGGAACAGAGTACTCAGTAAGCAAGGCAGGTATGGCTAGCCTGTGCTTACTGACTAACCTGCACATCATGCGAGACTGTTTACTATGCATCAGTCAGTAAGTACACATTAGCACGTGCCTGCCTCACTTCCCGAGCACCAGTCCTTGTTGGTAGATGGTCCCTGGGAAAAGAAGACGATGGATCCTGAAGGGAGGGTAAGGGGCTGGGAGAGACAGAGAGAGAGAGAGAGAGGTGACAGCAGTGATGTGGTGGAGACAAGGAGATCCTTCACTACAGAGTGACCTGTGCTTCCTTGGCTTGTGGGCACTGGGACACGGAGTGTTAGGGAGGAGGCTGTACTCTCTGAATGGGGGGAGGGTGACTTCTGACTTTGGGGCTAGCATGCCTTAAAGTGGGGTCTTCCCTCTCGATAGTCTGAATAGCAGGCCAGACCTCACTGGATTAGCCTGGCCCCTGTCCTCCCAGAAGCAGCCCTGTGCCTATCTTGCTTCTGATCATTGATAACTGTGGTCCCTTCCTCCAGGAGGCCCTCCTGACCAGTAGGACATTAGGGATGGTGTCACCCTCCGTCCCCCGCCACACACACACTTAACTACCTTCTGTATCAGGCCTGAGTAGCATCAATTTTAGCCATAGCATTACATGTATGAAATATAGTTGTAAGCTCCGTGCATGTACTGTTTCTTAAGGGGCCCTGGTGGTGCTGTTGCTTAAGCATTGGGCTGCTAACCACAGGACGGTGGTTCAAATCCACTCCTTGGGAGAAAGAGGATGCAGACTTGAGCTGCTCACTGCAAGGTAGGCTGTTCAAACCCAACAGCTGCTCCCATAAAGATTTACCGCCTCAGAAACTGACAGGGGCAGTTCTCCTCTGTCCTAACGAATCCACTGAGAGTCCCTGGCAGAGAGTTAGGTTTTGAGTTGAACCTGCTTGTGGTAGTTATATCATCTGGTGTCAATGTGAGGATTCTGAGTGAGGGGGGTAGAGTCTAGCCTGTCAATCAGGTCATAGTTTGATGACCTCATTTGGAGGCACTAAGGAGATAAATAGCTCACTGGGGGCAGGACACATGCTCAGTCCCTGGGAGACATTCTAGTTGACTAGGTACATGGAGACAGGCTGATGGCAGCCAGAGCCTAGGAGCTCGGGAAGCCACATGGAGACCCCTGCCAGTGCTGAGATGCTCACACCACCACTGGATCTATAAGGCTTCCCACCCACTGTCCTGTGATCTTCCTGCATTCGGTGTCATTGCATGGCTGCCTGAGTCTGAAGAGGAATTTATGGACTAGCATCAGACATATGGGCTAATATCAGGCTAAGGAACTTAATCTGGACTGGGCTGGGATGTTTTCTCAATAATCAACTGCTCTTGTATACAAAGCTCTTTCTTTTATACATGTGAGTGTCTCCCTGGATTTGTGTCCCGGGTCTACCTGGACTACCACCCCGCTCCTGTCTTCTCATTTTGCAGCATCTGAACCCCTATATAGGGGTTGCTACGAGTTGGAATTGACTTGATGGAAGTGGGATTGGGATTCTTGAGGGGTTTTTTTTATGGTGGGGGGGGTAACATGTCTTAGTTTGTATGATAACTACCAGTAAAATTGACCAGCAGAATCAGAGGAAGACGCTGAAGGAGGTGGTTGGACACAGTGGCTGAACGGATGAATGGACTCAAATATCACAATGATTGTGAGGATGCCACCAGGCCAAGCCGTGTCTGGTTCCATTGTACCAAGGCTTGCAGGAAGTCAGAACCCACTGGGCAGCACCTAGCAACGGCCCAGACAGCGCTGTTCTGCACACTTTCGACGTTGGGAGTTACGACATGATCAGTAACTGAGCAGAAGCTGTTTGAAAATATCCCCTTCTTTTCCTTTAATTACTACTTCTTTCTCAAAAACAAAAAAGTTATTAAAATAGGCTCGCAATTGCCACGCTATTATAGCAAACACACGAGAAAATCTGTCCGCAGCAGCAGCTATGGAAACACCCACAGCAAGAAGCCAGCCTTAAGAAACCGGCCTCAAGCGCTTGCAGGGAGGATAGATGAAACCGCACAAACCAAAGTGTCATTGTCACTGACTAACACTGACACCTCCGACCAGAGAGCATTCAACCCACTGCCAACCAGTCCCTTTGTGCCCATAACGTTCCCGAGACTGTAACTCTTTGCAGGAGCAGAGCGTCTCTGCTTTCTCCAGTGGATCGGCTAGTGGAATTGAAAAGCTGGTCTTGTGGTGAGTAGTCCAACACTTACCTGACAGTGCCCCCAATTCGAAAGGTAAATAAATTAGCATGGAATTTTCACCTGTAGATCTACTTAGTCCTAGTGACCCTACAGGACAGGGTAGAACTGCCCCGACAGGTTTCCTAGACTGTAACTCTTTACAGGAGTAGAGTCTCATCTTTCTCCCGAGGAGTGGCTGGTGGGTTTGAACTGCTGACCTTGTGATGAGTGGCCCAAAGTGTCACCCGCCACGCCACCATAGGGTCTCTGTGGGTCAGAATCTGCTCGATGGCAGTGAGTTTGGTTTGGGGAGTTTGGTCTACTTAACTGTTTGGTACCATTGAATCAGCTCCTACCCATAGCAATCCTGTGCACACAAGAACAAAACATTGCCCACTCCAACCCCATCCTTACAATTGATCCGATGCACCGTACCCGAGCCCATTGTCGCAGCCACTGTGTCTGGGCGATGAAAACGTTGTTGTAACTACAGGGATATCTTTCTGAAAAAGAGCGTGTTTCTGCTGAAGCACTGCACCGGCATGGAGAGTACTTCTGGGCTCACCTCTCTGACGTACCTGCGTCCCCCATGCCCCCTAGTGATGGCTTCAAGAACAGGAGGCTAGAACTCAAGATCAGGGTGTAGCTCCAGGGGAGGCCTAGGCTTGCTCTCCCCCCCACGCTTGCCGGTGGCCTAGTCTGGCCTTTTTATAGCTCAGAAGTGGTCGGGTGCAGACCCCACCCCATACACTGGCCTTGCTCACAAAACAAAAGAACAGCCCTGTTTCCAAATAGGGTCCCAGGCACAAGTCCAAGGGTCAGGAATTGGACCTGTAATAGGAGGCATGGAGCAGCTACCCACAGGGCCCCAGGCAGAGGCTCTGCCCAGCCGTCTCATTGCCCTGGTGACTGGGGACCACCAACCTCACAGCTGGCTCCATGTCATCAGCTTGGGGACCTGGGGGAGGGGCAGCTCCAGGAAAGAGGCCTGGCACCCACTCCCACCCTTGGGTGGGCAGACCGCAGCCCCAGCCTCCCATGTGGCTCAGGAGCCTCCCCCCTCCCACCTTCCCTCCACAAGCCCGAGGATATGCAGAGAGGCAGAAGTGTGCTCAATGAAACCCTCTGACATGGCCATGCCAGTCCTGGATACAGACCTTGAGCTGGGGGGGGGAGGGGGGGAGAAGAGCACAGGCAGAGAACTGGACACCAGGTTTAGGGTGACACAAGATGGACACCAAGTGCCCACCAGCAGACAACCGGCTAGAGAGGATGTGGGGTCAGCACAACACAGTCACACAGAACAAGGAAACCCTGCCCCGTGACAACACTGGCTGCGTGGAGCCCCCCAAAGGACTCACTGTCTCAAGGCCACTCCCACTCATGGCCACCCACCGGGGGCGTTGGGCAGAACCCTCCGCGGGGTTTATGAGGCTGTGAATCTTCACAGGAGCAGACAGCCTCATCTTTCTCCCCGGGACCGGCTGGTGGTTCCGAACTGCTCACCTTGTGACCAGCCCACTCCTGAGTGCGGTGAGTCTGTCCCAAAAGGACCACCGCCGCACGACGACCCCGTGAATATGAAGTAGCCCAATGTGCAGGGAGGGCCCGTGAGCCCTGGTGGCGGCGTGGGCAGAACGCCTTGGGCTGCGATCTGCATGGTCGGCACCTTCGAGGGAGACAGACCAGGCTTACCACTGCGGGTAACATCACCATCTCAACCCCACAGGGGCCGCTACGTGTCAGCAATGACTCGGTGGCAGTGAGTTTTATAGAGACCAAAGCCCGTTACTGGTACCAGAGATGGGAGGCAGTCAGGGAGTCTGAGCTGGGGGTGGGGGGACATGAGGTAGAATGAGCTGGAAGGGAGATTGGTGATGGTGGCACATGACGGGGAATGTGACCAGTGTCTGTGGGCTGACCACGCAGACCCGGCAAACACCGTGCTGTACAATTGACCCTTGAACAACTCAGAAATTAGGGGCACTGACACCCTTGTTGAATCTTCATCTAACTTTCGACGCCCCCTCCCCCCAAAATCTGATGGCTGATATAGACTACTGCAGCTGACCGATGGCATAAAGACAACCAACACATATGTGTGTGCCAAATGTGTGCTATACAGGGGCCGCAGGACAGAGTGTTTACATGTAGGACTTCTAGCCACAAGGTCAGCAGTTCAAATCCACTAGCTGCCCCGTGGGAGAAAGATGAGGCTTTCTGCTCCAGTAAAGTGTTGCCATCCCAGAAATCCACAGGGCACACAGTTCTGCCCTGTCTGATAGGTCACCATGAGTCAGCATCGACTCGATGGCAGGGGCACGGGTATTTGCACACTGTGCCCGCCCACGTAAGAGCTGCATTTCCAGAATGAGATAACACGGCATTTCACCAGCGTGCACGGGTTTCTCGCCTGCTGGCATAGCTGTAGCCGCCCACCTCACTCGCTCCTTTCTTCCTCACAGAGGCCCAGAGCTGAGGCAGGAGCCCTGAGCCCTGGTGCTGCAGGGGCGGCAGTCACCCGTCACAGCTCATCTCTGGCAACTTCAGCCGGGGCTCCCAGAGCATGGCCCACCAGGCCCTTGGGGGCTCAACATGGTGGAGGACCGTGATGGTGCCGGGAATGGACACCTCAGGGACAGAGCGATCTGGACAGACACATGGAACAGGTGGCAGATGCCCAAATGAGCAACATTTGAATAGATGATGCCGAATTAGATTGCCCTCCTTGTCAAAATAAAATATCTGCATATCAGGGGACATGTGTTGATCAACCCCCTGTGCTCCAGTGATCCACAGAGTGAGAAAGGCCAGGTGTTCCGCCACCACAGAGTCCAGTGGTGCCCAGAGAAGGGCTGCTCAGAAAGAGGCTGGTGGGAGGCCTGAGTAAGGGATAGACCAAAGAACTGGGTTCAAATCCCTGCTCCAGCCTGACCTGAGGGAGTCACCTGGCCACCCCCTAGCCTCCATCTTTGAAATAAGAGCACCCACTTCTCAGCCCCAGAACCAATGACGGGTGGGCAAGGGACAGCAGGTGGCCTGCCCCAGCACAGCGAACCGCTTAGCACCATGGGAAGCAGCAGGGACACCAGGGAACATGGGAAGGGCTTGGGCACGCAGGATCCAGAGGCCACCTGGCCACAGGGCTCAGAACCTGCGGGGCGGCCACCAAGGAGGGTGGACTCGGGCTTGGAGCCTGGGGCGTCCAGTGAGGCACCAGAAATTGGTGAGTGCCAGGTAAGCAGTGGAGTTGGGTGGAGTCCAGCAGCTGTGGAGCCACTCTGGACTCCGAGACAGAGAATGGGGGGGTCTCAGTATCAGGGAGCTTGAGGGCTCATGCTCCCCAACAGGTAGAATCCCAGGAAGGGCCTCACCCCCTCCACCAGCCCCACTTGAACCTACCCCCAGACAGTGTCATTCCAGCTCCTAGCTCAGGTGGCAGAACTGCTGCTATGACACCCCCTAGCAGACACCTGGGTTTGGGGGCACCTGGGATGCCTGAAAGCAGGGTGCAGCCTGATCTCTGGGGTAACATGCACGCACCCCAGGTGGTTCTGGAGTGTGCTGGGAGTCCAAGAGGCTCATCCCAGGCCCTCACAGCCCTAGCTGGGTGGCTCTGAAGACAACCCTGCCTCTACACTTCCAGGCCCGTTGGTGACAGTAAGCCAGTTGCCACAGCGTGGACTGTGAAGAGAACGGAGCTCCACAGGACTTTGGTAGTTGATTTCTCTGAATCCTTCACCAGCCTTTCTTCCTAGGCCCCTCTGGGTGGGCTCATTCCTTCTGGGTGGTGCCTGCTCACTGTGCACCCAGAAAGCACAGACAGGCATGTGGTATGAGGGATGTCATGGGACTGGCCGTGTCCTGGCTGGACGCTGAGCCCCAGGTTGCATCTCTGCCGGATGCCTGGGCCACCTGGGAAGGGGGACTATCAGCATCTCAGTTCAAGAAGGTTCCAGAAAGCATATCCTGACTCTGCAGAGCAGATCTGAGAGAAGTACACTGGCCTGTGGGTGCCTCTGCTCTGTCACCAGCCTGGCCCCGTGGACCTGTCATCTGGAAGGTGGGCTCTCGCAGGTCCTGCCCACCGTTATTGCTGTTAGGTGTCACCAGATCGGTTCTGGCCCAGAGGGACCCTGTGCACCACAGAACCAAACGTGGCACAGTCCTTCTCCATCCTCACAGCGGGTCCTAAGCTTGAACACAATAGTTTTTCCGATGCAGGAGCACAAGTGTTCTCATGCATCGTCCAGCTCCTTGGGGGCCTGCTTCTCCCACTGCCCCTCCACTTGACCAACATGATGTCCTTCTCCAGGGACTGGTCCCTCCTGACAAGATGTCCAAAGTACATGAGAGGAAGTCTCGCCATCCTCACCACTAAGGAGCACTCTGGCCTTATTTCTTCCAAGACAGATAGGGTTGTCCTTTGAGCAGTCCCTGGTTCGTTCAATATCCTTCCACAGCACCACAATTCAGATGCGTTGATAATTCTTCAGTCTTCCTCACTCAATGTCCAACTTTCACGTGCAATGGAGGCCATTGAAAATGTCAAGGCTTGGGGCAGGCACACTGTAGCCCTCAAAGAAGCATCCTTGCTTTTCAATGTTTAAAAGAGGTCTTGTGCAGCAGATTTACCCAATGCAACCTGTCTTTTGACCTCGTGACTGCTGCTTCCATGAGCATTGACTGTGGAGTCAAGCAAGACAAAATCCTCGACAACTTCAACCTTTTCTCCTTTCGTCGTGATGTTACCTGTTGGTCCAGGTGTGAGGATTCTGGTCTGTCTGACATTGAGCCGTCATCCACACCGAAGGCTGCCGTCCTTGAGCTCCATCAGCAAGTGCTTCATGTCCTCCTCGCTTTCAGCAAGCCAAGTTGTGTCATCGATCTCTCGCCAGCTGTTAACAAGCCTTCCGCCATCCCGAGGCCACTCTTCTCCACAGAATCTAGCTTCGCTGCCGACTTGCAGAGCACACAGATTGAATAAGTGTGGTGAGAGCGTACACCCTGATGCACACCTTTCCTGAGTGTAATCCACCCAACACTCACTGATTCTGATTGCACAACTGTCCCCCGACCCGTGTACAAGTTCCAAATGAGCACAGGAAGTGTTCTGGAATTCCCATTCTTCTCAAGGTGATCCATAATTTATTATGGTCCACACAGTCGAATGCATGTGCATAGTCAATGAAACACAAGTAAGCATCTTTCTGGCATTACCTACTTTTGAGGCAAGATCCACCTGACGTCAGCAGTGCTGTCCCTTGTTCCACATCCCCTTCTGAGTCCAGCCTGACTTTCTGGCAGTTCCTAGGGTAGACAGCATTTAAAGTCATCAGCTGCTCCCCGTGGGCATGCCACCCAAGCCCTCTGAGCCTGTGTCTGCACCTGTGAAGAGTGGGGTGTCCACGCCCTGGACTGGGTGGGCCTGAGCTCTCTGCCTCACCGAGAAGCAGCGCAGAGGTCTGTGTTAGAAGGCTCTCGAACAGGAAGTGCTGACCCTGCCCGGGCTGACTGAGGTCTGGAAAGCTCTGTGTAATCCGGCACTTGTATATCGGCCAGCATGGGGCTGGGGTGCGGGTGGGGGGTTGTGCACATCATGGGCACAGCATGTTAGTCTGGGTGGAGGAGAGAAACAAATGCTGTGACACTCGTGTATGTGTAAGAGAGAGCTTTAGATCAAGAAGTCATTCTACATCAAGCAAACATGCCAGCCAGTCCGACGCAAGTCCATAAGCCCCTCTCCAGACTCACGCAGCCACATGCAGCGATGCAGAATGCAGGAAGGCCACAGACCGGTGGGTGCAGAGTTGTGTGGACCTGAGGTCAGTGGAAACATGGCGGAGCTCCGACAGCTCTCAGGGTCAGTGGCAGAGTCCCAGCGAGCAGGGAAGCAAAGGAGGGCTCCCAGTTCCCCCAGTGAAAAGGAGGCCACCCCCCAGGAACCTCCATCAGGCTGTGACCTGATTACCAGGTTGGATTCCAGCCCCCGTTTTCACACATCTTCAGCTTGACATACAATTATCTAGCCGGAGGGCCCTAGGAATGCCTTTTCCCGTGACTTTTTAAGGAGCCTTGGTGCCCAGAAATTAGGCATTTGTGGTCGTTGTATGATTTCATGCTAACTTGAAGATGTGTAAAAGTATAGGGGTGATTTTCAACCTATCAGTCAGGTCACAGCCTGATGGCGCCTCCTTGTGGGCATGGCCTTCTCATAAGGAGAGTCCTGGGAACCTCCCCCACCCCTCTCTGCCTTCACCTTCCGGCTGGTGGACACCGACTGCTGCCAGAGCCTCTGCCACTGGATCCACAGGACTCTGCACCCATCAGCCTGGAATCTTCCCACAGTCTGCATCACTGCTTGTCACTGCATGAGTCTGGGGAGGGACTGACCAATGGACTAGTATCGGACTTACGCACTTGATCTGGACTGGGCTTCCTTGATATATAATTATTTCTTGATATAAAGCTCATATAAAAGTGTCATCGGCTTTGTTTCTCTAGTCAACCCAGCCTAACATAGCACTGGACTTCAAAGCAGAAGATCAGGGGCTCCGATCCACCAGCGGATCCATGGGAGAAAGGTGTGGCCGGCTGCTCCCGTGAAGATGACAGCTCGGTCAACCCCAGGGGGCAGTTTGCCTGCATCCCCTATAGACACTATGAGCCAGAACAGACTCAATGGCAGTGGGTGGTTTGGGCTTTAACATGCCAGGTCTAGGATTCGCCATAAAATCAAGGATGGCAGCCTTCAGTCTGGATGACGATGCAACGTAAATAAGACCCCACTCCTCACAGCTGGACCAACACACGACATCACGGTCAACGGAGAAGAGGGTGAAGGACATCCTGCTTGGTAAAATATCAGGGGAGTGAAAAAGAGGGAGGCCTACGAAAAGATGGATGGACACAGTGGCTGCAACAAGGGGCTCAAGCAAAAGAGAAATTGTGAGTTTGGTGCAGGACTAGGCAGGGTTTCCTTCTGTCACGGGGTTGCTAGGCGACAGAACATCTAGAGTCCCTCGCATGGTGGACAGTTCGAAACCACTGGCAGCTCCAAGGGTGATAGACTGGGTTTTCTACCCCTGCAAACAGTTGCGGTTTCAGGCACCCACGGGGCGGTCCCTGTGAGTCCACATCGACTTGATGGGGGTGAGTTTGGTGTGTACCAGGACTTAGCTAGGGGCTGGGGAGGTGGAATCTGGGATGCTTCCCCAGGGAGGGATGTGACACCTGGTGGCTGTGGGCGGCAGTGCATGTTCAGGGGCAGGCTCACACCCAGGGACCCTGAATTCAACCACAGTCCTCTCTGGGAAAAGGGTAGGGGGACCCAGGACACTGCCAGCCCCAGTCCTAATCTGGGCTCTGGGTCTCCTCAGATGTAGGAACTTGGCAGGACCCTCCACCGCTTTGAGCCTCAGTCTCCTTCCTGCCTTCTCCAGCCCCCTCCATCCCCAGCCCTGCCCTCAATGACCTGTGGGGGCGAATGGAGGGACCCCAGAGGAGGCTGAGGGAGCAGTGGGTGGTCAACCCTCTCTGTGTCCTGTGAGTCCCTGGGGCCCAGCGAGCCCCGCGGGAGATGGTTCTGGGGTCCTGTAGGATGAGGGGTAGGGCAAGGGCCTTAGGGGCCCTGGGCGTGGAGACACGGCAGAGCCCCGAGGGATTGAGATGTGTGTTTGGAAACACCGCCCCTGTGGCGGAGGAGCCCGGGATACACAGAGTTTAAGGGCTCAGCTGCCCACGGGAAGTTCCCGGAATGAGACAGGTGTGGCAGTGCACTTCCTTATGGATTTCAGACTGGGGGCGGACCCCATGGGGCAGGACTCTGTGCCATCGAGTCAGTTCCAACTCATAAGGACCCAATGTTCCACAGAAGGAAGGTATCCCGGTCCTGTCCCATCCTCACCATTGTTCTGTTCGAAGCCTCTGAGTCAGGCTCTCTCCTGGAGGGCCTTCCTTTCCGTCGCTGGCCTCGGCTTCACCAAGCACGACGTCCTTCTCCAGGGACTGGACTCTCCTGACAACGTGTCCTAAGTACGTGGGATGAAGTCTCACCATCCTATAAGGAAGGGAATTGTGACAAAATATAAAAATATAATAAAAAGAGAGCAACGGAAACCGACCACCTGCTGAAAGACAGTCATTCATCCACGAAAGCCAACCCGCTGGCAACAGGCCCGCCCAGACTCCTCGTGACCCTGAGACAGGGAGGGATCGCCCCCAAGGCTGCCAATCGCAGAGCTGCCAACCTGCCGGCTGGCAGCCCAGCACTGTCCCCACGGTGCACCAGGGTGCCTGCTTCGAAGAAAGTGAGAGATTCAAATAATAATTTGATCCCTTTTAATTAAAGGCATATTTCGTTGTTGTTTTTTTTTTTTATAAAGGGTTACCTCTAAGAAGTCAAGATACTTTGTTTCCAAGTGTGGTCGAGGAAACAAAGTTACATTGAAGAAAATCCCTATGGAGAAAAACTGAAAGGAAGGATACAAACTAACCTAGTAGTTGCACATTCGCATGTCATCAGATGTAGAAGAATTCTCTCTCTCCCACCCCGTGTAAAATTCAGACATCTGTCCTGTATCCCTAGTGGTTACCACTTAGAGCCCAAAAGAAGGACCAAGCCATTGTCCTCTGTCCCACCACGATTGCTGCACCCACTACTCCTGCGTCTGCACAGCCTTGTCCTGGGACAAACTGAGGAACAGAGAGATGGAGAAAGCATGCTCTGAGTCAGAACGGGGTTTTCTATTTTCCTTTTTTTAACATTTGGTTGTGACTGGGGTGAAGGTGTACTGAGCAGCTCATCAGCGTGACCTTCAAGAATCCACATGCATTTCATTTCAACTCACCCATCGCCGTCCACTCAGCGGACCATCAGCACCCGTCCCCCTTCCTCCCCCTGCTTCCGGTTTCCCTCCCCTCTCCTTCCCTAACCCTCGGAGCTTTGGCCTGGGGTCAGCGCTGCCCTTTGGGTCTTTAACCTGGGGGTGAGTTCACTTCCAGACCTTAAGGGTGGCTGAGGGACAGACTTTTGGTGGGGTCCCACCAGTCTGGGTTCCATTAATGCGCCTGGCCTCTTTTACGACATGGTGGGGTTTTGTTGCACATTCGAGAACAGGGAGACCTAACTACAAGGTCCAGAGCCAACTCTAAAGACCTGAATTTTCAAGGGACGATTACCATGAACTCCTGCTGTGCTTATTTGAAAAATCAAATCTGTTCCATGAGTGAAGACGCCCAGAAACAAAGAGCAGGGAGCACCCCTTGGGCCAGTTTGGGGTCTCTCCACAGAAGCCCCCGTACAATGGCCCAGTCCGTCTGTGGAGGACTGAGTGATTTCACATCTGGGACCAGGGATTTGTCACAGTACAGGGCAAGAAGGCACTGAAAACTTCTAGGACCAGAGCACCGCGGTCCACATGGCACCAGCCAGGGATGGGACCACGTGACCAGCAACAAGAATTGTCACTGTGGTGGTGCAAAGAAGCCCCGCCAACAGGTTTCAGTCCATGAGTTCATGATGATAGGGGGGAGAAGTCCGCCTTTACCTGATACGAGGCAGTGAACTCCTTCTTTAGAAACAGGGAAGAGAGGAGTTAAGAATTTCTTCTCTTCTCGGAATTTAGGGCAACCGAATAGTTGATGATGGGGAGTTTCTTTTTATAGTCTCTCAGCCGATGATGTCATTTGAACATCATCTTTTCCTCTCGCAATTCTCAATGAATTGTGATCAGCCCTGGAGGAAGGGCAGCCAGGCTGCCCCACCGAAGCAAGGATGGAAAAACGTCACCTGCTCACTCTGAGCAGGTCATCAGGAAAGACCCGTCACCGGAGAAGGACCCCTGTAGAGAGGGTCAGCGAAGAAGAGGAAGCCCCTCAACGAGATGGCTGGCACAGCTGCCGTGACTGTGAGCTCCAGCATCGACGGCAGGGAGACAGTGCTGGCCTGGCCGTGGCTTGGCTTGGCTCTGTGGTACTCAGGTCATCGGGAGCAGCAGCCAGCTTGAAGGCCACCAGCTACCCCATGGCAGCAGTAGTAGGCTGGTGGAAGGCTGATAAAGAGTGGACCTTGAGCAGTCCCTGGAAGCACGTCTGGTCCAGCCAGCATCCAGTGCCGAGAGCTGGGAGGCTCTGCAAGCGGAAAGGACCCTGCCCAGCAGGCCAGTGGTCACTTACTCTTCGAAGGAAGCTCCTTGGAGAAGTCCTTGGGTGTCGCCATGCTTCCTTGGATGATGTGCTTTCATTCTGGACTTGGTGCTCCTGGCTGGGTTCCATCTAGTAAGACTTTCTCGGATACAGGACCCCCAACTCCTTGCTATTAGGTCGACGCTGACTTACACTGACCCTACCGGGTGGGGGAAGAACTACCTTGAGGTTTTCCAAGACTGGACCTCTTTCTGGGAGTAGAAAGTCAAGTCTTTCTCCCATCACATGATTACCAAACCCCAACCCAAGGCACTGCCCTCCCACCATTTCTGACTCACAGAGACCCCTCAGAACAGGGGAGAACTGCCTCTGTGAGTTTCCAAGAAGGTCACTTTTTTAAGGGAGTAAAAACCCCATCTTTCTCTGGAATCCAGGGCTCCTGTATTACAGGATTAAGAGGGGACACCGTCTTGACCTTAAGGAGCGCTGGGGGCATTGTGGTAATGTGTTGGACCACTAACTGCAAGGTCAGCTGTTCAAAACCCCCAGCTGCTCCTCTGGAGAAAGGTAAGGCATTCTACTGCCTGAAAGAGTTATTACAGTCTAGCAAGCTCACAGGGCAGTTCTACCTTGTCCTGTGGGGCCGCTGTGAGTCGGCATCCACGTGATGGCAGGGAGTTTGTTTGCTTCTTTCTTTCCAGTAAGTCCTGATCTCAGGACAATGTGAACCATGTCACACCCTTTGTTTCCTTGGGGGCATCACTGTTGATGTTGTTCGGTGCCGTAAAGTTGGTTCCGACTCACAGTGACCCGGTGCACAACGGAAGAAACACCGGCCTATCCCGGGCCATCTTTGTGTTAGTTACATAATATGTCAATTTGAGAGGGTCACCAGTGAATGGGTGGAGTCTGGCCTGTCAATCAAGATATAACCAATGAGGCCTCTGTGTGGCCATGGCCTACCCCAGAGGATTCTGGGAAAACTCTGGGATTTCCTCCTTGAAGGCAGGGGACAGACTCTCTACTGACAAGACACAGGCACTAGGCACATAGACCCTGTGCCCCGGGAACTGGAGAAGCCACGTGGAGACCCCTGCCAGCGCTGAGATGCTCACAACGCCACTGGATCCAAAGACTTTCCACCCACTGGCCTGTGATCGTCCTGCATTCGGCGTCATTGCATGTGTTTCCTGAGTCTGAAGAGGATTTTATAGATTGGAATCAGACATATGGGCTAATATTGGACTTATGGGCTTGGACTGGACTAGGTTGGGATGCTTTCTTAATGTACAATTATCCTTTATATAAAACTCTCTCTTATTCACATTTGAGCGTCTATGGATTTGTGTCTCCAGTCCACCCGGACTCACACAATCCGTGTAGATGTTCCTATGCTCAAGTCCGTTGTGGCAGCTACTGTGTCCGTCCGTCTGTCTGGTCTCGGGTCTTCGTCTTTTTCACTGCCCTCTACCAAGAACGAAGTTCTTCTCTCTCAGGGATTGGTCTGGCCTGATAACAGGCGGCTGGCTCAGTGCATTACACCATTGGGCTGTCAAATGCAGGGTCGGCAAATCCAAACCACCAGCCGCTCCTCGGGAGAAAGACGAGGATTTCGACTCCTGTAAAGAGTTATCATCTCAGAAACCCACGGGGGCAGTTCCGCCCTGTCCTGTAGGGCCTCCAGGACCTGACAGGGTCACGTAGAAGGAGGCAGTTATATAAAATCCACCGGCCAGTGTTTCAAAGGCCCTTGTGGTACAGGCTGCATCCCGGGGCCTGTCATTTTTCCTGGGTTATGGGTTGCACAAATAATACCACATTGACTATGGGGGGGGGGTTTGTTTTGTTTTACATTTTTGAGAAAATCACCCCAGCAGTAATTTCTTATATTTTGTGTGATTTCCTTAATTCCATGGCGAGTTAGAGAATGCAAAAACAAAACAAAACTACCCATTGCCGTCCAGTTGACACGCACACAGCAATCTGACAGGATAGGGTAAGAGCTGCCCTGTGAGTTTCTGAGATCAACTCTTTAAGGGAGTAGAAAGCCCTGTCTTTCTTACTCAGCTGGTGGTTTGGAACTGCTGACATTACCATTAGCAGCACCAATGTGTAACCCCTAGACCACAAGGGCAAGGGGTCCTCTCTGATTAAAGGATGCTTTAAAGAGTCCAGCAGAACTGGTTTTTGCTTGGTAGAACTGCCCCTGTGGGTTTCTGAGTCTATATTTACAGGAGTAGAAAGCCCTGTGTGCTAGTCCAGGTTGACTAGATAAACAAATCCAGGTTGACTCTTACATGTATAAAAAAGAGCTTTATAGAAAGAGTAATTGTATATTAAGAAAGCATCCCAGCCCAGTCCAGGTCAAGTCCATAAGTCCAACCATATGTCCAATACCAGTCTATAAAGTCCTCTTCAGACTCACACAATATAGGCAATAGCGTCAAGTGCAGGAAGATCACAGGCCAGTGGATGGGAAGTCTTGTGGATCCAGTGGTGGTGGAAGCATCTCAGCACTGGCGTGGGTCTCCAGGTGGCTCCTCCAGCTCCAGGGCTCTGGCTTCATCAGTGTAGCTCCATGTGGCTTGTCAGCAGGAAGACTTAGCAGAGAGTATTTCTCTAGCCTCCAGGGAGGAAGACAGGAGTTCCCAGAATCCTCAGAAGGCCGTGCCCACAGAGAGGCCTCACTGACTATGGCCTGATTGACAGGCTAGACTCCACCCCTTTGTAAATTGACAGGAGATGATGTCTTTCTCCCCAGGAGTGTCTGGTGGTTTTAAACTGTAGGCCATGTGGATCCACAGCCCAGTGAAGAACCACTATACTACCAGGGCTATTTGCAGGGAAGGAGTTAGATACATCTATTAATTCTCCGATGGGGGGGGGGTAATTGTTATTGAAGTTACAGGTGCTTTTAAGCCCTCTTTGCATCCATGCTGTCATTGTTGTTGCTGCTGCTTCTGTGCTAGTTCAGATTTCTGCCAACCTGGCTGGGACGGGATTCTCTCATGGTACGATTTAGCATACCGTGGTCAAATCCATGATGGGGGTCTTCTGAGAAGCAGCCAAGCAGCTGTGGAGAGATGAGACCTCTCTACCACCCACTACTTGTCTGTCAGTTTGTGGGACTGTGGTGACGTGTGTCATCGTGATGTTGGACGCTGTGTCACCGGTATTTCAAAGGCCAGCAGGGTCACCTGAAGCGAACAGGCATCAGCGGAGCACCCAGACGAAGAACAGACAATGTAGAAGGATGAGGCTGTCCACTTGGGAGGAATTAGCCACTGAGAACCTTCTGGGTAGCATCGAAACACGGTCAGACACAGAGAACTCACTGAATAGAAGCCGAGTGTTGTCAGAGACTGCGTGCCAGGAGGTGAACCTTTCAGGTCGGAAGGCACTCTGATGATGACTGAGGGAGCGCTCCCACCTTCTCAGAGTGGAGTCGGCCGTAATGACGGAGATGAAGCAAAGCATCTCGGAGTAGAACCTTCGGGGTCTTCATCTGCTTACGGGGCATGACTCACAAGGAGAAGAGACAGTGGCCCAAATTGACTGATTCTCAGAATCTGGAAGGTAGGTACAGATTATGAATCTAGGAAAATTGGAAGTTTTCAAGAATGAAGTGGAATGCATAAGAGTCGATATTCTAGGCATCTGTGAGCTGAAATGGACTAGTGTGGGCCATTCTGAATCTGGAAATCCTGTGGTTGGCTAGGCATCTCAGCCGAGCTGTAGGTGCGCCTGCTGTCGTTGACAGGGTCCCATCTGTCTGAGTGCAAGGGGAGCCTTCGTCATTGCCCAGGCCTTCTTCAACAGCACCAAAGACCGCTCCGCGTGCGGACTTCTCCACATGGAATACACCGCAATCTAACCGACCCCGGCGGTGGGAAGAGGCATCTGAAACCAGGCCAGGGGCCAACGCCGAAGCAGACCATTAGTTGTGCCTGCACACATTTAGGCTGAGGCTGGAGACCATGGAAACAAGTCCACAAGAACCACACGACGCCATTGAGTAGGATGCTGTTGTCAGGTGCCCCCGAGTGGGTGACAACCCAAACCAACCTGATGCCTGACAGAAGGAAAACCCGCCCGGCCCTGTGCCATCCTGAACATTGTCCCTGTGCCTGAGCCCATGGTTGCAACTAGTGTGTCCATTCGTCTCATTGAGGACTTTCTTTTTCGCTGCCCCTCCATGAGCTTTACCAAGCACGAGGCCCTTCTCCAGGGACTGGTCTCTCGGACAACATGGCCAATGTATGTGAGACCAAGTCTCGCCGTCCTTGACTCTGAGGAGGGCTCTGGCCTTATTGCTTCCAAGACAGATGAGTGTGTCGACCATGGTACTGTCAATAATCTTCTCCACCATCACATGCTCATGCATCGAGTCTTCTTAGGTCTTCCTTCTTCAGTGTCCAACTTTCACATGCACACGAGGCAAAGGAGAATATCATGACTTGAGTCAGGCGCACCTTAGTCCTCAATGCTCTAAAGAGGTCGAGTGCAGCAGATTTGCCTAATTCGATGAGCCTTGACCTCCTCAGTGTGGCTTCCGTGAGCATTGATCGGGCTTCTCAGCAAGATAATGCCAACCTTTTCTCCATTCCTCAGGAAGACAAATGGTCCATTTGTGAGGATTTTGGTCTCCTTGGAGGCTGCCATCCTTAATCTGTGTCAGCAAGTGCTCCAAGTCCTCACTTTCAGGAAGCCAGGTTGTGTCATCTGCATATAGCCGGTTTTTTATAAGCCTTCCTCCCATTCTGATGATGAACTCTTCAAATAATCCTGCTTGCCTGATGATGTGCTCAGCACACAGATTGAACAAGTATGGTGAAAGGATGCAACTCGGTCACACACCTGTCCTAATTTTAAACCATGTTAAATGTTAATTTCAACATGCCCTTGTTTTATTCACACACCTGTCTTTTGATCCATGTACAAGTTTTGCATGAGCACACCAAGGGTTATGGGATGCTCGCTCTCCTCAAAGGTAGCCATCATTTGTTGCGAGCCACAGAGTCAAATGCCTTGGCACAATCAATAAGACACAAGTAAACATCGTTCTCTGTTTGCAGTCCAGGTCCATTGGGCTCAGCAATGAGATCCCTTGTCTCGGATCCTTTTCTGAAACCAGCCTGAACCTCTGGCAGCTCCCTGTCAGTGTGCCCCTGCAACCATTGTTGGAGGATCTTCAGCAAAATTTTACTTGCATGTGATATCAGTGATGTTGTCTTATAATTTGAGCATACTTTTGGGGTCACTTTTCTTTAGGGTGGTACAGACATGGATCTCTTCCAGGCAGTCTTCCACATTTCCTGGCATAAACGAGTGGGTGCTCCCAGTGCTTCATCAGTTTGTTGAAACATTTCAGTTGGTGGTCCATCAATTCCCAGAGCCTTGTTTGTGTCTAATGCATTAAGGGCAGCTTGAACTTCTTCCTTCAGTACCACTGGTTTTTGCTCAGATGCTACATCCTGATATGGTGGAGTGTTGACTAGTTTTTCCTTTTGGGGGTACAGTGGCCATATATTCTTTCCATCTTCTCTTGATGTTTCCTGCACCATTCAATGTTTTTCCCATAGAACCTTTCAAGATAGCAACCGAAGGCTTGATTTCCCCCTTGAGTTCTTTCAGTTTCAGATATGCTGGGTGTGTTCTTCTCTTTTGTTTTTCTAATTCTACATCTTTGCACATTTCACTTCAATCCTTGGCTCTGTCTTCTCCAGGAGCTCTTTGAAATTGTTCAGTTCACTGACCTCATCATTTCTTACATTTTGCTTTAGCTACTCTACAAATCAGATCAAGTTTCAGGTCTCTTTTGACATCTGCTTTGATCTTTCTCTCCTATCTTTTTAATGACTTTTTGCTTTCTTCGTGAATTTCTCTTATTAGTACTGAATGCATCAGATCTATTTTTGAGAGGTTCTCGAAATGGAGGCGGGATAGACTCAGGTTGTATGTTGACTCCTGGCTTCGTTTTATTTTCTTCAGCTTTATTCTGAACACACACAGGAGCAATTGATGGTCTGAGTTCCTGGTCTGGTTTTAGCAGCTGATCTCAAGTTTCACCATTGTGTCTTCCCGCAGATATAGTCTGTTTGATTTCTGTGTATTCCATTCAGGAAGTCCATGTGTATAGTTGCCTTATGTGTTGTTGAAAACAGTTATTTGTCATGAACGAGTCATTGATTTTGCAAAATTCTATCATGTGAGCTCCAGCTTCATTTCTATCAAGACCAACTTCTGTTATTTTTTCTTTGTTTACAATGTTTTCTTTTTTTTTTTTTTAGGTTGTTTACAATGTTTTCATTCCAATCTCCAATAATTATAATGCATCTTGATTACATGTTTGATCACATTCCTACTGAAGTTGTTGGTAGAATTCTTCACTTTCTTCACCACTAGCTTTAGTGGTTGGTGCATATATTTGAAGAATGGTTGTATTGACTAGATTTCCACGAAGGCAGATAGATATAATCCTATCACAGACAGCATGGTACTTCATGATGGATTTTGCAACGTCCTCTTTGACAATGACTGCCACACCATTCCCCTTGAGTATCTTATTCCTGGCATAGTAGATCATATCACTTTCTGATTTGAAATGCCCAATGCCAGTCCATTTCAGCTCACTAATGCCTAGGATATTGATCTTTATGTGTTCCACTTCATTTTCACAAATTACAAGTTTCACAACTTTGTACTTCACACATTTAAGCTCCAATCATTAGGAATAATTTGAGGCTGTTTCTCCTTACCTTGAGTCATGCCCCATCAGTGAATGAAGGTCCCAAAGGCCACCATAGGCTTTCCCCGACTTATATCACCACGGTCAACTCCACTCTGAGGATGTAGCTCCTCAATCATAATTCAAGTTCCCTTGGACCAGAGGGGTCCCTTGTCTGGCACCAACTCTGATCACGTTCTGTTCTTTTCTTGAGCCCTTCCATAATTGACCATGCTTCAAAGCTATGCATCATGTTTTCAGTGGCTTCTTCCTCTCAACGGGGAGCCAAGTCCTCCTTCTGTGTCTCTTACTATGGAAGCTCCGCCGAAACCTGTTCATTTCAGGTGACCTGGCTGGCATTCAAAATATGAGTGACCTAGTTTCCAGCATCACAGCAACACACAAGCCACCACAGTGCGACAAACTGACCAACAAGCGCTGCGCCTCGGGTCTCTCCCATCTAGATTTCAAGAACATCTCTGGAACAGATTTGCTGCATGGAACACGGATGCCAGGGAACCGATGAGCAGTGGGGGGACATCAAGACATTACACACGAAGGAAACAAAAGCAGAAATGCACTGCTTCCAGGTCCACGCTGACTCGCGGTGGTCGTAGGGCAGGGTAGAACTTCCCCTGGGCGTTTCAGAGACTGTGACTCTTCATGAGAGCAGACGGGCCCACCCGTCTCCCAGGTGGTCTCCAACTGACCTTGAGGTTAGCAGGGCAACATGCAGTCACTACGTGACCCGGGACCCCCAAAGAAAGTAAAAGTTCATTCTAAAGACAGGAAAGAAAGAAAAGGTTGACATGGATGTTAGAAGAGACTCAGAAACGTGCTCTTAACCATGGAGTAGTTAAGTCAAGTGGGAGAAGTGACAGAGTCAAAGAGCTCAACAGAGCCCTTGAAAGGGCAGCTCCAGAAGACAAGGTGAACATGCTCTCAGGAAATGTGCAAAGGCCTAGAGTGAGAAGACGAAAAAGGAGGAACGCACGAAGCATACCTGAAAGGGACAGAACTGAAACTCAAGTCCCACGTTGTAATATTGAAAGATTCTATTGGCAACACATGTACCATATTTATTCGATCTGTGTGCTGAGCAAATCATCAGAGAAGCTGGATTACACGAAGAAGGATTTGGCATCAGGACTGGAGGAAGGCTTATTAATAACCCGTGGTGTGCAGGAAAACCCCTCCCTGCTGGTGCAGATCAAGGACAGCAGCTTTCAGGATGGTTTAGGACTCAATGTAAAGAAAGCCAAAGTCCTCACAACTGGACCAATAGGTATCATCATGACAAACGGAGAAAAGGTTCACATGATCAAAGATTCTGTCTTGCTTGGATCCACAATTAATACTCATGGAAACAGCAGCCAGTAGATGAAAAGACTCATTGCTTTAGGTAAATCTGCTGCACAGACCTCTTAGAGCAGTGGTTCTCAACCTGTGAGGTGTGACACCCCCCCCCTTTCACAGGGGTCGCCTGATTCATAACAGCAGCAAAATTACAGTTACAGCTATGAAGTAGCAATGAAAATAATGTTCTGGTTGGGGGGTCATCACACACGAGGAAGTGTATGAAAGGGTTGCGGCATTAGGAAGGCTGAGAACCCCTGTCTTAGAGTTATGAAAGGCATTACTTTGTTACCTGACCTATGCCATGGTATTTTCCATCACCTCATGTGCATATGAAAGTTGCACTTTGAATAAGGAAAACTGAAGGGAAATCGATGCATTTGAATTGTGATGCTGGAGAAGAATATTGAAAATACCATGGACGCTAAAAGGACAAATTGATCTGTTTGGGAAGGAGGATGGCGTCAGAGTGCTCCTTAGAGGCAAGGATGGCGAGACGTGGTCTTACATGCTTTGGACACATTATCAGGAGAAACTAGTCCCTGAAGAAGGACATCGTGGTTGATAAAGTGGAGGGGCGGCAAGAAAGAGGAAGGCCCTTAATGAGATGAATTGACACAGTGGCTGCAACAAGGGGCTCAGGCAGGACCAGCAGGGTTTAATTCTGTTGTGCATCAAGTAGCGGTGGGTCAGAACCAACTTGATGGCCCATAAGAACGACAACTATGGGCAAAATAGTGAATGACACAGGAAGCATGCAAAGAAGATGGAGAGAATGCCCAGGGTTACCGTGTCAGTCCGGGCGGACTACAGAAACAAATCCAAAGACACTCGTGTGTGTGTAAGAGAGAGCTTCATATCAAGAAGTAATTATGCATCAAGAAAACATCCCAGTCCAATCCAGATCAAGTCTCTAAGTCTGATATTAGCTCATATGTCTGATACCAGTCTATAAATTCCTCTTCAGACTCACACATTACATGCAATAATGATGAATGCAGCAAGATCACACATCAGTGGGTGGAACGTCTTGTGGATCCAGTTTTGTGGTGGAAGCATCTCAGCCCTGGCAGGGATCTCCACATGGCTCCTCTAGCTCGAGAGATCGGGTCCATCAGTGTAGCTCCATGTGGCTTGTCAACGGGAATGTGCAGCAGAGCGAGAGTGACTGTGTCCTGCCTCCAGGAGGAAGAGAGGAAAACTCCCAGAATCCTCATGAGGTGGTCACACCCACAAGAAAGCATCCTTCCGGCTGTGGCCTGATCAACAGGCTAGGACCCCATCCCTATAACCTATTTAACAACTTGACATGAAGTTATGTAGCAACCACAGTTACTGTACCCAAAAGAACTAGTGACATTCAGCCATTTCAAGAGGTAGCCTTGACAATGGAGATTGCAGAACATTATGGTCATGTGCACCCTGTGCATGGATCAAGAGGCAATTGTACTAACAGAATAAGGGGCCACGGTATGGTTTAAAGTCAGGAGAGGGTCTGAGGGGCTGGCCCCAATCCCAACTACGTGGACAGCCCCCCCCCCAATCCCCCTCAAGAAGAATTCACTTCAGAGGACAGCACTGAAGCTACAGCTCAGGGAGATGGACACATCTGATTAGAGCACACAGGAGCAAATGAAGGGGGAGGGAGAGAGAGTGGAGCACATCCTGGCCCACCAAGCCCCGAGGACGATATTCCTGCTCAGAGCAGCCAATACACAGAGAGGACCACAGGGCCGGCCCTACCATGAGACACAATGTCCCTCACTGACCCATAGTGTTACGGGGGACAACACTGGAGACACAGTGTGGAAATTGTGCCCAATCTGACCCCACCACACTGGAAAACACTCCTAAAGGTCAACAAATAGACTTTGAACTATTTCAAGTTCTTGTCTTTCATTATTGTTGTTGTTTTGTTTTGTTGCTTTGTTTTGCTCTGTCTTATTATTGTCTCTACATGTCTATCTAGATAAGATAGGTGGGATAAACAATCCAGAAGAGAAAACAACAGACTAACGGTTCCGGGGAGACATGGGAGAGGGGGAGGTGGGGGAAAGTAAAGGGAGTGTCAACCAATCGAGGGACAAGGGAACAACAAGTGACCTAAAATCAATGGTGAGGAGGGTAGGAGGCCTGGTGGGGCCGAATGAAGGCCAAACATGATAGTGGGACAAGAGGAAAGGAAAAGGAAATAGAGGAAAGAACTAGGAGGCAAAGGGCATTTACAGAGGTCTAAATACAGGTATGTACATATGTAAATATATTTATATATGATGATGGGGAAATAGATCTATGTACATATATTTATAGGTTTAGTATTAAGGTAGCAAATGGACATTGAGCTCAAGTACTTCCTCAATGCAAGAACACCTTTTTCTATTAAACTGGCATTCCATGATGCTCACCTTCCCAACACGATTGCTGAAGACAAAATGGGTGCATAAGTAAATGTGGCGAAGAAAGCTGATGGTGCCAGCTATCAAAAGCTATCGCTCCTGGGGTCTTAAAGGCTTGAAGGTAAACAAGTGGCCACCTAGCTCAGAAGCAACAAAGCCCACATGGAAGAAGTGCACCAGCCTGTATGATCACAAGGTGTTGACAGGATCAGGTATATCAGGCATCAAAGAACCAGAACAAAAAATCATATCATTGTGAATGAGGGGGAGTGGAGAGTGGAGACCCAAAGACCATCTGTAGACAATTGGACATCCCCTTACAGAAGAGTCACTAGGAAGAAATAAGCCAAACACACAACTTTCCTCTAGTTCTTTAATGCTTCCTCCCCTCCACTATCATGACCCCAATTCTACCTTATAAATCCAGCTACACCAGAACATGTACACTGGTACAGATCAGAGCTGGAAATACAGGGAATCCAGGTCAGATAAACCCCTCAGGACCAATATTGAGAGTAGTGATACCAGGAGGGGAAGGGGGAGAAAGGGGAAACCCATCACAATGATCAATATATAATCCCCTCCTTGGGGAATGGACAACAGAAAAGTGGGTGAAGGGAGACATCGGACCGTGTAAGACATGAAAAAAAAATTTATAAATAATCAAGGGTTCATGAGGGAGGGAGGGAGGGAGGGAGGGAAGGAGGGAGGGAGGGAGGGAGGGAGGGAGGGAGGGAGGGAAAATAATGAGGAGCCGATACCGAGGGCTCAAGTAGAAAGAAAATGTTTTGAGAATGATGATGGCAGCAAGAGTACAAATGTGTTTGACACAATGGATGGGTGGATGGACTGTGATAGAGTTGTATGAGCCCCCAATAAAATGACTTAAAAAATAAAAATAGAGTCAGGAGGTATCTATCAGTGCTGTATCCTCTCGCTATACCTACCCATCTACATGGTGAGCAAAGGCTGCCGTCCTTAATCTCCATCAGCAAGTGCTCCAAACCCTGCTCTCTGTCAACATCCCAGGTGGTTAATAAGCCTCCCTCCAATCCAGATGCCACATTCTTCTTCAGAGAATCCAGTCTTACTGATGACTGGCTCTTTGTACTGATTGAATCAGGGTGGCGAGAGGACACACACACACACACACACACATACACACAACACACACCCCTTTCCTGACTTTAAGCCATGCAACAGACCCTTGCTCTGCTCACCCAACTATCTCTTGATCCACGTACATGTTCTGAAAGAGCACAGTCAGTACCCTGAGATCTGGGAAAGCCACGTGGAGACCCACACCAATGCTGAGAGGCTTCTACCACCACTGGATCCACAAGACTTTCCACCCACTGGCCTGTGATCTTCCTGCATTTGGCATCATGGCATGGCTGCGTGAGCCTGAAGAAGAATTTATGGATTAGAATTGACATATGATCTAATATCGGACTTATGGACTTGATCTGGGCTGGGATGCTTCTCAATACTCGATTGCTCTTGTATATAAAGCTCTTTCTTACACACATATGAATGTCCATGAATTTGTTTCTCTAGTCAACCCGGACTAACACACTGGTGTTCTCTTCTTTGAGTCAAGATCCATCTGCCCTCAGCAATGGTATCCCGTGTTGCATGTCCTCTGAATCTGGCCTGAATTGCTGGCCACTCCCCGACAGTGTACTGTAGCAACCACTGTGGGATGACGTTCAGCAATGTTCACTTGGATGAAATCAGCGATACTGTTCGGTGGTTGAGCACCTGCTGGGTCACCTTGCTGTGGAATGGGCACAAAGATGGGTCTCTTCCAGTCAGTTGGCCAAGTAGCTGTCCTAGTTTTTCTGGGTTTGTATTTTAAATAGACCCTCTATCTGGAGCACCGTTTGCCCCTAGTTTATCGGGACAGTTTGATAAATATCATTTCTTATACGTGTTTTGATCAGAGGGTGAGGCTATAGTCTATTATGCTTTCATCAAAGTAACTCAGGTTCTCCAGGATACCCAACCTCCCCTCGCCTTCAGATGTGAAAGTGAATGGACTCCACAATTACCGCCTCTCCCAATTAGATGTATTGCGATAGTTTCCCAAAGGAAAAAAGAATGTCCAGTCGGTGAAATGTCCCACCTTCACTGTTCAGAGAAAGCGGTTTCCTGAACTTTGTTTGCCTTGCCTGCCACGGAAACGATCTTCTCACTCACTCCCAGGATCAGCCTTATGCTGAAGGGTGGGGTTTCACTTCGAAATGATGGGGCCAGTGTCCATCACAGATCCCAAGGTTTCCCCTTTAAGACTTGGTGTGTTGCTGGTTTGGAAGGGAAAGGAGTTACGGAGAAAGGCTGCCATCAGTTCCCAGGCAAGGCTGCAGCCACAAGGTCCATAAAAGACATCTTCCATTGGGGGTGGGGTGGGGGTGGAGGGAAGTTAATTGGATGTGTTCTTCAGTTTGAATCCATTTTTTGTTTGAATTTAGGACAATTGATTTTTCTTCTCTGGATTTCTTTCTTTCTTTTTTTTTTTTCCTTAAAAAAAAAAAAACAACGGAGACACGAAAGGATAGGACAACATCTTACAGGAAAAAGGCTTTACCTCAAGAATATCTCTGGGGTCGTTGCAGCTGTTGTCTGTTTATCAGCTTGAGCGTTTCCTAGAAATGCTCAGTTGACTTAAGAAATGCATCTAACTGGGCTGCTTCCCAATCTAATTTATGTTGTCTGTCCCCCGCCCACTCTCCGTTAAAGTACTTAGCTCAGGTTTTAGGCCATGAATAAAGAGGTAGTTAATGCTCTTGCCACCCAGGGATAGTCCCATCTAAACCCGAATGCTTTTCCAAACAGCACACTTCAATGTAGGCATTCTGCACAGCCCCCATTCTCTCACCCTGTCTCTACAGGCTTGTTTGTTTTGGTGGAAAGACTTGGGGCAGACCACTAACAAATTGTTAGTAACTCAATAAACCCTTTGAGATGCAGCCTGACCTGTGAGTGAGGTGGTAAGATCTTTATCATCATCTTTGGCTGTTTCTCACTTTGTGGTTACTCTCCATTTTCCTCGCTCCCTCTGCCTCCAAAGCACATGAGTAAGTTGATGTAAACAAGGAATCCCTGGATCTCATGGTCCAAAACATTTTAAATTCTTCACTTAGACATGTGCGTCATCATAGGGCTGAGGAAATTCTTTTGTGATGCTCTTAATTCAGTTTTGGTCTAGGACAGTGGTTCTCAACCTTCCTCATGCCACCACCCTTTCATACAGTTCCTCATGTGGTGGTGACCCCCAACCATAAAATGATTTTGTTGCTATTTCATCACTGTCATTTTGCTACTGTGATGAATCATCATGCAAATATCTGATATGCAGGATGTATTTTCATTGTTACAAATTGCACACTAAAGCATTCATCACAAAACAATATGTAATTCTATACTGTGAAATATTAATTTCTACTTACAAATAAATGCAATTTTGTCTTGAAGCATGGTATAACATGGGAATCAGTCTTAATAGAACAACAGTAAACTACATTGCTACATTTTGTGATATTATGTGTAAAAAGCCAATGTCAGTACCAAGGTTGAGATAGCTTCTTTCTCACCAAATCAGCGTATCTGCATGTGGGTGGGCCCTCCTGGAGACGGATTTCTAAGACCATTGGAAATAAATGTTTTCCAATGGTCTCAGGAGACCCCTGTGAAAGGGTCATTTGACCCCCAAAGGGGCTGCAGCCCCCAGGATGGGAACGCGCTGGTTTAGGAGGTAAGAGTAGCTGAAGCAGACATTCTGTCATTTTAACTCAGAAAGCACTTGTGCTGTGCTCTCTCCCTTGGAGAAGGAGAGTTCAGCTAAGGACAATTAGAGTCTTTCTGAGTAGCAGAGTAACGGGAGAGTGCAGGATAAAGGAGGAGTGGTAGGCAGTGGAATAACATCATTAGGCCAAGGTTCAGAAAGCACTTTCCCTCTTTCCAGAACCATAAGTTTCTCGTTCGCTTTCTGCAAGGAATCTTTAAGGGAGACAAGCTTGCTCTCAGTTTGCTTTTTCCAAACATCCACGTACTAATCAATGTGTGCATGTCTTTGGGTTGATTAATTTTAAGAAAAATTTCCAATTTTTCTCTGAAATAATCTTTTAAAAAATCTCTTTCTTTTTTTTTTGGCCACCCCCAATTCAAATTATCTTTAGTATGCTCAGTCCATGGTTCTCAAAACAGCAACTCTTTGGTCCATAGCGCTCCTGTTTCTATACAAGAAGAGGTTCTCCAAGCCCACCAGGTCTAGAATTTAAGGAGCCCACGCCTCTTGTGCTCTGGCTCTCAGAACGAAAATGCTGCCAGCAGAAAGCTCCAAGAAGCCTCCAGATCAGCCGAGTGGAGCCTACTTTCACTGAATACCTTGCTGGTTTTGTCAAGACCCAGTCTCCCTGACAGCTTCCACCCACTTCTAGTAGACGCAGTCCAGAAACACGGAGCTCAGAATTGGAGTGGGGTTTACTGATGGTTCAAAAGCGCTCCTGCAAAGAGCCAAGGAAGCAGGAACATGATCTGTGGGTACCATCCATCATCATTCATCCTTCTGCCAGAGAGTCTAGGGCTGAAGAAAAGCTGCCTCAGAATCCCATTTATGACACCAAGGTTCAAAACCTAAACTCATAGCAGATTGATTTAAGTTTGCAGACAATGGTTGGAGTTTATCTGTGCCATGATTTGCAAACTAGAGTAACCAGCTCCTCTTGTAAAGCTGAGCAGGCTCCTGAAGAGACTGGGGGGTGGGGCAGGGGGTGCCTAGGTCTTTTCATCAAAGTCGGTACAGATGTCAGCTATGAATCACTAAGTAGGGAACAAGAAGTTCCATATCTCTCTCGGGAGCATCTCTTGGTGGTGCTTGACCAAGATGAGCCCTGTGTGCCAGGGAAGTCTTATCTTTGTGGGAAGTAACCGCTACTTCTATGTGAAACATCTTAGCATTCAACCATTGCATTGTTTGGGTATGGAAATTGTATCGTTTGCTTATAGAAATTGTGTGCAGTCTTGAGTCCAGAGGCTACGGGAAGTCAAGGTATCAATTTATAGATTTTTGCTCATAGAGGTTCAGGCCAGTCTGAAATCTGTGGAAAATTGAACGTTGCCCTTACAGAACCCGTGAGCTGCTTCTTGGTACAATGATGAGACCATCTGCTCCTGTGAAGATTCCAGCCTTCGAGACCCTGCAGAGCAGTTCTCTTCTATCCAGAAGGGTCACGGTGAGTTGGAATCAACTCCATGGCAATTATTTTTGTTTTGTTTTGAATGGCATTGTGGTTACATGTTGTGCTGCTGACCACAAGATCATCAGTTCGAAACCGTTAGCAGCTCCTCGGGAGAAAGAGGAGGCTTTCTACTCCTATAGAGAGTGACAGTCTGGGAAACCCGCGGGGCAGTTCCACCCTATCGTGTAAGGTTGCTGTGGGTTGGCATGGACTCGGTAGCAGGGAGTTTGGTTTTCCAATTGCCACAGACTCTGCTTCTGGGGCGTGGAGCTCCCATGCACAGCAGAACAAAACGCTGACCCTGTGAGCTGGCTTTTCAGAAGCAGATCACCAGGCCCTTCCCCCTCGCTTGCCTTAGTCTGAAAGCCCCTTTGGCGCCATAGCCAATGCACATGCCTCCTCTGACGGGCCTGCGGCAGTGGTTGCCCATGGAGGCCCTGGCCAGGAACGGAACCTAGGATGCATTGGCAGCAGTAAGTGGCACTGACTCCTGAGCCAGCCTGTCCGGCACTCCTCTTTCCTCCAGCTAATTGTGACACAGTCATCGTGGCCCTGCCCACTCCTCCCTGACTCACGGCCCGGACTGGGTCTGCACACGCACTCTCCTGCCTCCGGGCTTCCATCGATGACACACAGAGAGGGAAGAGTTGCAAGGGGAGGGGGGCTCAGAGGGGCTCAAGCAGACGTGGAGGTATGTTGATGTATATAACTGCCTAGTCCATGGGGTGTCCTTCAGGTGCGGCTGGATCTGGTCAGATGGTTCTGCCTTGATATAGACTGGTTTCCCCCTCATGGCAGTGCCAGGTGATGGTCTCCTCTGTCACCAACCACCTAGGGACCGGAGAGTCTGTCTGCTCTACAGTCCTAACTGACCTTGGCCCTCCTGGCCAGAATCAAGGACAGGGGCTGTGACCAAGGCATTCTGTGTCTTAGCACCGCCCAGAACAAGGAAGGGCACCCACAGGCTACCTTTGCTTGGATTCCTCAGGGCCTGGCCTATGCCGTTCCCATTGCCTCCAACAGCCTGCCTCACCCGCCCACCTCCTCATCCTGCAGCACTCAGCTCCTCCAGGAAGCCCGCACGAACCCCACACAAGCCAGGTCCTGTTGTTCCTATCACAGCAAGTGATATGTTGACATAAGACCTGGCTGGGCCAGGATTCACCATTAGCCTGGTGAGGTCAAGAGCAGGATGGCGATTGTCTGCCAAGCAGCTATGGGAAGAACAGCTGTGGCAGAGGGGTCACCTCCTTCATCTTGTCACAGTCTTGATACGGTTGAGCGAAGCAGTTTCATCTGGATGCAGCCAACTCTTGGGACAGATTGGCAGTGTGTGGAGGCCAGTTCCCCTCTCCTGCTGGGATCTGAGTCTTACATCTGGTCAGTGGACCTCCTGTCAGGAGCGATCAGCAGACCACTAACCTAGGAGTTAAATGGCCAACCTTGGATTCATTCAGCTCGGCATCTGCCAACCTGTGGTCTTCCCGCATCCTATCCATCAGCCTCTGCAGCAACAAGAGTCAGGAGAAGCCTCCAGCTGACATCTGACCCACAGACTTGAACCAGGCTGGACCCGCCCACCTGTACAATTGTGTGCGCCATTTCTCGATACAAATCTCTTTCTCTGCCCATAGACATGCAAGTGTCCCTGGATGTGTTTCTCTGGAGAAGCCCGCTTAACACATTGCACTTTGCACGGTCATTCACGCCCTGCCTTCATCATTATGCCATCAGGCCCGTCTCTTCCAGCAAGACCTAATGCAGAGTATGCCTAAGGACGCAGCAGTTCCGAAAACAAAGGATGTTATTACACTGGGGGAAAAAAATCTGCTTACAGAAGATCTCTTGAGAGAAAGGGTTACAAAGAAAAGATGCTACTTTTTTGGCTAAAGTGCACCTGACCCAAGCCATGGTCTCTCTATCATCGTATAGGTCTGAGTGTGTGCTGAGCAGATAATCCCAGAAGCCGGATTGTATGATGGGGAATGTAGTACCAGGATTGGAGGGAGGCTGATCAGCCACCTACGATATGCAGAGGACACCACCTTGCTTGTTCTAAGTGAGGAGGATTTGAAGCACTTGCTGATGCAGATCAAGGGATGACAGCCTTCCATATGGATTAGGACTCAATGCAAAGACCACCAAAATCCTTACATCTGGACTTATCGGTAACATCATGATAAGCAGAGAAGAGACTGAAATTGTCAAAGAGTCCGCCTTGCGTGGCTGCACCATCAAGGACCACGGGAGCAGCAGTCAAGCGATCCAATGACACATTGCGCTGGGCACGTCTGCTTCACAGGGCCTCTTTGGGGATGAAGGTGTGACTGACCCAAGCCATGGTGCTCTCCGTCGCCTCACATGCCTGTGAGAGTTAGACACAGAATAAGGGCGCTGGAAGAAAAATCAATGTCTTTGAATTGTGGTGCTGGCGAAAAAGATTGAAAGTCCCGTGGACTGCTCAAAGGACCAAAGAGTCTGTCTTGGAAGAAGGCTCCTCAAAGCAAGGATGGTGAGACTGCGTCTCACATACTTGGGACATGGTGTCAGGAGAGACCATGCCCTGCAGAAGGACATCACACTTGGCACCCAACAGCTACAATGTGAAGGCTCTTTCAATGCCCAGTGTGACCCCAGCAAGGGGACGACTGGAGTTATGGTGTGACTGGAGCCACCCTCTCATGCAAGCCTGTGACCCAGCCCGCCCCCGTCGTGCTTCGTTAAGGTTAGGATTCATGGCCTAGACGCCAACCTGGAAGATAATTACAGTGCCTCACCAGCGGGAGGACAAGCACATGATACTGGGATTCTTGATGTGGCCAAGTTGGTTCCTATCGCCAGGGTGACCCAATTCCCTCAGTGATGTTACCAAAGACAAGACAAACGGCTCATCCTCTCCCAGAGCCTTCAGAGGAACCAGCGGTGGGGATGCCTTGGCTTCCGCTGTGAGAACCGTTTGAGAACCTGACCTCCGGAACAAGGAGAGGATGCATCTGGGTTGCTTTAAGCCTTTAAGTCAGTGGGGTTTTATTTCAGTAACAGGATTTGGGTGGGGCCTGTTTTACAGGGGAGGAGTCGGAGGCCCAGAAGAGAGACTTGATCAAGCCCACAGCCAGTGGCATAGCCAGGTTCACTGCCAGGTGCCCCGGCCCTGGCCACCCTCCTTCTCTGACTGCAAACAACACACCTAGCTCTGCAGAGAGGAGGCATGGGATGGCTGGATCCCTGGTGCTCGGCAGTCAGCCGGTTTCCTGAGTGCTGAGTCAGGCCCAGCGGCCCATTAGCAGGAGTTGGGACTTGCAGGAACCTAGCGCTCTGCCAACAGCCCCTCCAGACCCTGCGGACAAGTGGCACAGCGCCAGGGATGTCAACCTCAATGGCGGCCTCCATGGCCTCCCGGGCCCCAGCATCCGCCCCTCCTGCCTCCCTGGGGGCCCGCCCATGGCGCTCCACTGTTCCTGCCCTCATCCATCTTCTGGGCTTTTGATCCCAGAAAGGGCTGCTCCCTGCCCCTGCAGATCTCGGCTTGCTTAGCAAATTCCAGCGGGGCCTGAGCCGCCAGATCCTGCCCGGTGTGGTCCTGCTCCCCCTGGGTGGGCAGGGCTGGTGGGTGGGGCCGGGGGCTGAACTCCTGTACACCCCAAGTATACCACACTGGGTTGAGGGGGTTGTCCCCTCCTATTCCAGGTGTTGGGTGGGGCTGAGGAGTTGTCCTCTCTGTCCCAGGTGGTGGGTGGGGCTGGGGGGCTGTCCTTGGCATACCCCAGGTATGGGCAGGCCTGGGGGTGGGAGGCCTGTTCTCTTCAACCCCGGTGGTGAGCTGGGCAGGAAGACGGGACTGTCTGGGGGCTGGGGGACTTGTCCTCTCCAAGCCCAGATGACGAGTTGGAACTGGGGGTGGGCCTGTCCTCTCTGACCCAGGTGGTGGGTTGGGGATAGTAGGTTAGCTTGGCTGGCCTCTGCCAGTCAAGAAGGAGCCCTTCATGAACAGATGTCCCCTGGGCTTATGCTGGCTTTTTGTCCCTGAGACAGCATGGTCCACAAGGGGCTGCGGGAGCCCCTGGTGCTGGGAGTCACCCAGGCCTGGAGGCAGCTGTCCCTCACCCTGATGGCCACAGGCCCCCTGCTCCCGGAATGTAGCATGCCTTCCACATCTCCACTTGGGGACCCAGGCAGTGACCTCCTGCCCCAGAGGTGGCCAATACCTCTGGCTTCCGATGGAACTTCTCATTCCAGATGTCCACACAGTGGATGGGGAGCTAGCAGACTCCCTTCCCATTCTCTCCTGGCTGCCCTGCCCCAACCCCTCCAGGGTGACCAAAAAGGTGGCCTGGGCTATGTTCTCAACACCTCTGTGCTTGCATGTGTAGGGCTGCTGGCCTTGGTGACAGGTGATGTGAGTGTGGCCTGGAGCCGCGGGCTGGGAACAAAGCCAGTGTCCCTTAGAAGGACAGTCAAAATAGCTTTCTTATCAGGAGGACTTGGTCAGCCTGGCGGGGTCTTGGTTCCCAGGCAGCCTCATAAACTCGAGCTTCCTGGGGCTGACACCCTCCCCCCTATGGAGACATGGTGGGGAAGTGTTCTTTGTAGCCATGTAAATAAGCACAAGTCAGCCCGTGCTTACCTTGCTGACTGTGTGCTCTGTCCCTGGAGGGGACTCCACATGGGAAAAGAAGGCTTAATCCTCAAGGCAGGTGAGGGGGGGGGGCGTTTCGAGTGAGGGGCACCAACCAGACCTTTCCGTGTAGCGAAAACGTGTGCAGTGGATTGTCTCCACAGAGCCGAGGGTCAGGAAGCACAGGTCAGCTCCCGCTGACCTTGCTCGTAGGTGACCCGGTGTTGTCCCCAGAGGTGGACAACAAGCCTAAGAAGCAAGTCTGTGCTGGTGGAAGGGGGAAGGACCAGGATTTGAACTCAGCTCCACCTGGCTCTAACACTGGGGTTGTTCCTCTCTTCTAAAAAGAAGATCTCATTTGGGCCGCTAGCCTGGAGGTTAGAAGTTCAAAACCACCAGCAGCTCAGCACAGAGGGTCACAGTCTTGGAAACCCACAAGGGCTGTTCTACCCTGTCCTGCAGGGTCATGCGACTCAACGGCAGTGAGTTGGTTTGGTCTTGGTTCCTCCAGCCAGTCTCTGGGTGTCGCACACAGTAAGCACTGGGCTACTCACAGTCCAGGAACCAGTAAGCACAGCAAAGGCAGCCTGGCTCGCGCGTCCTTACTAGCCTGGAGCGAACAATTCCACCCATTCCACCACTTCAAAGATTCCGGCTGGCATGCATCTCCCTACTAACCTCGAAGCACCTGCCGCCAACAGCCAAGTCTCCTTTCACGTCCCCAGTCCCTAGCAGAGCAGGGGCACCCAGTCAGCCAGGGAAGCCGGCTGGGACACATGGGCAAACTGTTCACTAGGAAGTCATGAGTAAGCAGGAGCCCGCCTGTGCTTGCCTGGCATGTTGTCTAATCTGCCTGTGGCTACAAGACAGGCCTTTCTCTTTGTCCACTGACCCTCTACTTGACCATGGCATTTCATTGGCCTCGTCGGCTGGCCCATGGATGGTGGGGACTGCAGGCAGAAAACCAGAGCACTGGATGGGTGTGTTGGACACTTGGTGCTGGCAAGAAATTTTGAAAGAACCGCGGGCTGACTGCCAGAACAACAAACACGCCTGCTCGGGAGGAAAGGAGACCAGAGGCTCCTTAGCGGCAAAAACAATGGCGAGGCTCGGTTTCGTGTCCTTTGGGCCTGTGATCAGGAAGGACCAGGCCCAGGGAAAGGGCATCATGCTTGGGAAAGTAGAGGGGAAGCAAAAAGGAAGCAGGCACAGGGGAAAAAATGAGGAGCTGATGCCAGGGGCTTGGGTGGAGAGCAAATGTTTTGAGAATGATGAGGGCAACGAATGTACAATTGTGCTTTAATAATGGATGGAAGTATGGATTGTGACAAGAATTGTATGAGCCCCTAATAAAATGATTAAAATTAAAAAAGAGGCAGGCCCTTCGACAAGATGGACTGAGGCAGTGGCTGCGACAATCGGCTCACAGGTAACAACGGTGAGGGTGGCGTAGGACCAGGTGGGGCTTGACTCTGTCATTCGGGGGGTCGTGATGAGTTGTAATCACCGACTTGATGAATCTCAACTGGCAACACTGTGGCACGAAGCACGATGTGCTTCTCCAGGGCCTGGCCGCTCCTGACAACATGTCCAAGAGGCAGTAAACCAGGCGAAGTCTCATGAGCCTTGCTAATCTAAGGGGCAGTCTGAGACCACTTCTTCCAAGAAGCTGTTCGTTCTTCTGCAACCTGTGACATGTTCTGTTCTCACCAACACCCTAATTCGAAGGTGTCCTTTCCCCTCTGATCCTTCTTCTCGTTGCCCCCGCTCTGCAGGGGTTCCCGTCCCTGGGAGGGCGGTTTGCTCCTTGATCGCTACCAGGGGAATGGCGTCTGTGGGCGGCCACGGTGCTGCCGTTCGCGTAGGCAGCGAGGGAAGCGGACGGCTTCTGCAGGGCGTGGTGCAGATGAGCCCTCTTCCGGGGTGCCCATCACAGGCAGGGCCTTAGCCCCAGCCCAGGAGAGTGGGATAGCATCAGGGGCTCAGGAGGCAGGCAGAGAGGGCGGCGGTGGCCAGGGGGCAGGGTCAGCGAGGTGGCACACAGAGTTTGGTGCTCGGCTGCTAACTGGAAATGTTGACGGGTTGAATGAAGGCCTCAGGAGAAAGGCCTGGTGGTGGAGGTGCAAACCTCACAGCCCCGGGAAAACCGGGGTGCAGGTCTCCTCCGATCCACACCGAGCGGCTATGTGTGGTGTATTGTTCTGTTTTGTTCTTCTTTGGTTTGGGGGCCGGTTTAGCGCCCCTCCCTGTACCCAGTGGGGACCGAGGGACATCCTCTCGATGATAGCAGTGGGCATGGAGTCCGTGTCTGAACAGAAGAGAGATCATGATTTCAACAACAATGGCTCGGGCACTTGGCAGAGCCCACAGCTCCCGTGCCTTTCCAGCCCTCCTAACCGTCGGAAAACGGAAAAACCCCAGAGAGCCATGAGCAGATACGCGGTGGCATGCAGTGGGCACCACTCCGTGCAGTGGGTACCGCTCAGTGGCTCAGGGAGGAGGAGGGGCTGCATGCTCTGGGGCAGATGGAGCTGGACAACATCGTGGGAGGAGAAACCAGTCTGAGCGGAAGGGACATGTGCTGTATGAAATGTCCTCAAGAGGGAAACCCATGGGGACAGATGGCAGATGGGTGGTTGCCTGGAGTGGGAGCAACAAGCAGGGGCAGTGAGGAGTGACATCGCATCCATGCAGGGTTCCCTTTGGGAGAGATGGGAATGTCCTGGAACTCAGTCATCGTGCTAGGGCCCAACTTCATGACAACATTAAAAACCATGTGTGTTAGTCTGGGTACTTTAGAGAAGCAAATCCACAAAAACTCATGTATAAGAGAGAGTTTTATATAAAGATTAAATGCACATGAAGAAAACATCCCAACCCAGTTCTGCCCAAGCCCAAGTCCAACATTAGCACATATGTCCAACACCAATCCACAAAGTCCTCCTCCATCTCACAAAACACACACTATGACACCGACTTCAGGAGGAAAGCTGAATCAGTGAATGTGTAAGCATCTCAGCGCTGGCAGGGGTCTCCACACGGTTGCTGCAGCATCCAGGGCTGCATCGGGGTAAGTCCATGCGGCTTCTCCTCAAGGATGTCTTGCAGAAAGTGAGCCTTGCCAGCTGAAGCAGGGAACTGATAAGGCAGCTGCATCCTGGTCCAACCATCACAAAGCAAGAGACCTGAGAACTAGAAAGGCGAGGCTCACCAAGCCATTTATCTCTCTGCCCCTCAATTAATCCCACATGTGTTCATCGGCCAAGTTGGCACAATAAACTTTAACTGTCTCACCGTGGGACCGTACCCCTTTTAAGCAAGGGGAGGCTCATGGCCGGGGAGGGACGCAGGGATCCAGGAGAGAGCGCTGCCCCTCGGGTTCCACTTGATACATGCAACACGTATGGGTAGATTCCAAACAAAACGTGTCGAAACCTGTCCCTGTCATCCACAGACACGCTCTCCCAGCCCTCCACCTTCCCTGCTCTCCTCAGGGGCCTTCAAAGAAATGGCCAATCCAAACAGTGGTCCATCCACACGAAGGCAGAGAGGTCGGCTCAGGCGACCATGGAACTGGTTTGGGGGTTCCAAAGGAGCCACCTCAATAGGTCGTCTCAAAAGACACAGGACAACCAGAAAGACATTTCAAGAACACTGGAGACTGGGTACATTGTACTGAGGAGGTTTTTCAGTTTGTTTTTTTTCCCTATCATGCAGTGCACCTGCTTATGCTTCAAGGGTAACCAGGGCTGTCCCGAGGAGGGTTTCTGTTGGAAAACAGCACCCCATCACTCGACAGTCCCGCTCTTGCTCCTTCACACTCTCTTCTGTTCCCCAACCCCCGAGGCCATCTGAAAGGAGCACAAGTGAGGATGTCCAAAGGACAGTCCCACCCTGGGCCAACTGCACGAGCACGCATCTCTTTGGGGAACAGAAGATGGAAACACTCTCAGAGGAGTGAAGGCCTAGAACTTGCATCGTGAACACACACCTGTACAAGGCTACGCAGGAAGACAGCTGGAGCCCCAGTCCACCTGCAGAGCACCTCTTCGGATCAAACCTCTGGCCACAGTCAAAAGATGCCTAACTACCAGACAGAGATTACTGTAAACTTGCTTACAGAACTCCCTGTGAACTTGACTATTGTAAACTTTGTTATGGCAGGTGGTATAATATGATACCTGGTCAGTTGACCTCCCTCACGGCCCATTTGGAACTTGCTCTAGGTTTAAATATTTCTCACTTGCTCCTCAACAGTTTTCTCTCTGGCTTAAAGAACATACATGCTGCCAGTGGGCTTTTCTTTTTCCCTTGTCTTGTTTTTATTGTTTCTTATGCTTCCCAGTTAATGAAGCAAAGGAGGATGAACAGAGGCAGCAACGGATGGAATAGTGTAGCGGGGATACAGGCCGGGGAGATTGAGGGGAATTGGGGAGCAAATAATGGATATGGAGGGGGTACTAGAACTGATTGTGGCAATGTATGTACAACTCTTGTTTTTTAAAGTGACTCGTGTATGTGATTGTTATATCAATGAAAACACTGGAAAAAGGAATTGTCTCGAAGGCAATTATGTCACTGAAATGAAAGGACAGAGGAGAGGTGTGAAGGCCGTGGAGGAACCCATCCTGGGAAGCAAGGGCTTCACTCCTGGCTCCTTTCGCTTAGCGGAAGGGCCTATGATTTGTAGCAGTATTTTTGGATGCATCCTCAGATCTCAATTTAAAATAAGGAAAAGACCAAAGTATGTGGACAAGAAGAACCAATGAAGCAAGAGTGTGCGTGTCCATTTTTAACTGTTTTATTGACACTACATTCACAAAGTGTGTGTGTGTATAACCGTTTTATTGACACAAAGTGTGCATGTGTTTGTAACTATCTTATTGACACAGTGTGTATGTATGTGTGCTTGTAACTATTTTATCGATACAGTGTGTATGTTTGTAACTTATTGACACAGTGTTTCTTTGTAACTATTTTATCCATACAATGTGTGTGTGTGTCTAACTGTTGTATTGACATCACATCCAGAACGACTGCTTTCTCTCAGGCTGGCTTCATGACAAGCTTGAGGGCACAGAGCTGAGACTAGGAACCATGGTGACAATGATGGTGATGACAATCATAGCATGAAAATAACAAGAGTGGGCACTGAGCCCAGTGGCTGGGCATGGTCCTCTCCCACTTTACTCTGTTCTCACTGCCTGCCCCCCCCCCCCCCCCCCGCCTTCAGGACTCTCCGATCCCAGCCACCTCCCTTGAAATGCCACACCTGTGTGCTCCTGGGTCCTGTGCCCTAGGCTCAGGTCTTTGCAACCGGCCAGTTCAGGCCCTTCTTGGGGTTCCCCATGGGCTGATGACCAGACCTGGAGTGAGAAGACACTCCCTCATTGCTGGGTGCTGTGATCCTCAGCTTGCAATGTGAGGGGAGAGAGGAGCCTCATCTACAGACAGCCGGGCTCAGGGGCTCCAGAGCAGCAGGGTGGTGTCACCTGGCATTGCTCGGCACAATAAGGATGGCACATCTCAGTTTGTGTTCATGAGCACGTGATATGTTGACGCAGGGGTGAGCACTGTGCAGCAGAAAGGGGTGGGCTTCGCTGGGTCTCCACCACCTGCTCACGGGCTGTGTTTGGTGGACACTGATGGAGGAAGGGAGGGAGCGCTGAGGGCATCATGGTGACATGCTGGTCTGCTAACCCAAAGATCAGTGGTTTGAACCCATGGGCTGCTCCCTGGGAGAAAGACGAGGCTGCCTGCTCCTGCACAGATTTAAAATCTCAGAATCCCATGGGCTGGTCTTTGAATCTACTCGATGGTGCCATGTCTGATTGGGTGGTAGGTGACTGGTTCAACTCACTGCTATCAAGTCGATGCCAACTCACAGCGACCCTACAGGACAGGGTAGAATGGCCCCCGCAGGTTTCCCAGACTGTCACTTTTTATGGGAGTAGAAAGTCTCCTTCCTTTCCCCTCAGAGTCACTGGTGGTTTTGAACTGCTGACCTTTTGGTGAGCATCCCAACTCATAACAGCTATGTGACCAGGACTCCTAGGTAACTGATGAGCAATACCCAGGAATACAGGTGTTGTTGTCAGGTAACCACACAGTCTTCAGTTCAAGGCCAGCAGCAGGTCCCCGAGAAAATGAGGAAGCCATCACTCTCAGAACCTCAGAATCCCATTGAATCATTGTGAGCCAGAACGGATGATGGCAGTGGACTGGATTTTCAGTAATAAGGACTCTGTGGGTGAAGGGGGGTGGTTATTAACTACTAAGTCAGAGGTTCAGGCCCACCAGCTATTCTGAGGGAGTAATATGAGACTCTCTGCTCCTGCCAAGATTTTAAAGTCCCAGAAAACTCCCAATGGGCAGTACTGCTCTGTCCTGTAGGGTTGCTAGAGTCCGAATCTCCCTGACTGCCGGGGGCTGTGGTAGGTGTCCCAGGAAGCTGGAACCCTGCTAGCTTCACGGTTAAGTGCTCGGTTACAATGGAAAGATGGGCAGTCTGAACTCCTCCCTGGGAGAAAGATGTGGGAGTCAGCTTCCCCAAGATTTACAGTCTCGGAAACCCTACGGGGGAGTGCTGAGAGTTGGAATAGAGGGCCACTCCAGGTGAGGAGATATGGGGGGAGGTAGTGGGGAGCGTGGGGGAGGGTGCGGTGCTGGCTCTCAGCCACTAGAGGGCACTACAGACTGAGGGTGGGCCAGCTGGCCCCATGGGGCTGGCCTCCAAAGAGAAGTTAGGGCACTGCGGACAGACTTGTTTACGCCCCCCCCCCCTGTTCACCAACAGGAGAGCGTGAATTTCACAGAGATCCTAGCCTTTACCTCTGCAAAGAACCTTCCAGAATGTCTCTCCAGGTAGGTCAGAGCATGATGCAGGTTGACACGCACATGTTAACAGGCTAGAGGGGTACTTTCAGAAGCCCCACACCTGCACATAGGCAGGTTAGGCCCCTTCCAACGGAAAACATTCCTTACTTGGCCCCAATTTATGTTGTGTTAGGGGAAGCACTGGCACATCTGAGGTGCTTGATTAGAATCTCACTTCCCTTCACCCCTCTTCTCCAATAACACCCTAATGAATGTAAGGTCTCCTCTTTAGTCGCAAGTGGTAACTTAAGGTACCCTGGTGGCATAGTGGTTACAAATTGGGCTGCTAATCACAAGGTCAGCAGTTCAAAACCATCAGCCACTCCTCAGGAGAAAGGCAGGGCTTTCTACTCCCATAAAGAGTTACAATCTCAGAAACCCACGGGGCAGATCTGCCCAGTCCGATAGGGTTGTTATCAGAGGATGGAATCGACTCCATGTCAGCGTATTTGGTTGGTTGTTACTTAAGTCTTGTTCTAAGTTGAATGTTCACAACCTTCCAAGCTAAGTGGTGGTGGGGTAGGGACAGTGGGCTGATGGGCTCTGTTCCCAAGAGGACTTTCCTTCTGGGTCCCTAGGCCAGGGGGGTGGAACTCATTCCTTGACTCCCCCTGCCTACCCTCACCCCTGCAGGGTGGTTTCTCACTCACTCTTGCAAGACAGGCATGGGAACTTACTTTGCAGAAGACAGATTCAAGAATTCATGTGACCTCTGTCTGGAGCCTCTGGCAAGATGCATTTGGAGCTTCTGAGGGCCTGTGTGACCCAGGGGCCCAGAGCTTCTACCTGGTTTGTCTTTAATTCTAACTTAAAAAAAGTTAAACTGCTCACATCTATGAAATCCTTCACATCCATTACAGTTCCAGGAGCTGGGGGGGGGGTTAAAAGGGGGGCGAAGCTGCAGAAGAAAGCAGCGACACCCTGGCGGTGGCTTCTATCCTGTGGCACTCAGGGCCAGGGGCTCCAGACCACCTGGGGGGGCTTCTAAGCTGCACCCTCCTCCCCTTCTGATATGACCAAGTAGGGGGCAGCCCCCGAGAGTCCTTGAGGGGGGTCACTCTTTCTTAGAGCTCTTGGGCACTGAGGGAGGGGAGGAGGACTACCTCCTCCGTCCCCAACCAGCCACCTCCAGAGTGGAGGGGAAGGGACCCGACACGGGTCATTCAGGCCTCAGCTTTGCAGGCAGTGATGACATCAACAAGGCCCAAGCTCATCCTCCTGGAGGCAAAAGTTGCAGTAGACTCTGTCACCCCATTCCTTCCCTCAATGATGCTGCCCAGTTGGTGGCCAAATGAGAACTCGGGGTTTGTGCCCCACTCAGACTCCTGGAAGCAGCCCTGCTAGCGTAGTGGTTAAGCACGGAGCTCCTGCCGGCCCTGGGAACCCACCTGCTGCTCAAAGGGCGAGAGATGAGCCTGTCTGCTTCGATGCAGATGTCCAGCCTGGGAAACCCGACCGAGCAATCCCACCAGGCCCTACAGGTGCCCTGTGAGCTGCAGTCATCCCGATGGCAGTGGGTTTGGCTTTTGCGGGTCCATTGGCGTGATGCTTCAAGTGCCCAGCTGCCAGCTCCAAAACCCAACCAAACTCATCGCCATCGAGCTGATGCCAATTCCTCATGGTGACCCCACGGGGCCGCGCAGAACTGCCCCTGTGGGTTTCCCAGGCTGTGACTCATTATAGGAGTAGAAAGCCTCATCTTTCTCCCTCAGAGGGCCTGGTGGTTTTGAACTCCTGGCCTTCTGGTTAGCAGCCCAGCACGTGGCCAGGACACCACCCGGGCTCCCCACTGAAAGGTGGGTGGTGGGCACCTTACAGCTGCTCCTGGGGAGAGAGGAAGAGGAGGCCGTCTGATCCTATCAAGACCACAGCCTGGGGAGCCCTAGGTGCCCTTCTGCTGGGTCACTAAGAGTCTGAGTGGCCTCTACAGCATGGGGTTGGGAAACGGCTGGACTTTCCATTGTGGTTCTTATGCTTGTAAAGGTGGGACAGAGCAGTCACAGAGCAAAGAGCAAGTGCCTGTGTTTACAGCTCCCCTACTGATTATAGAGTGTATTCAGGTAGCCCTCTGGCTAAGAAATAGCTGTTGCACCCCTGGCCGGTCTCCTGCGTTTCTTTCTGTGCGTTCACTCCTAGGCATCTGAAACGGGAGGGGTGAACTGGGCTGTGCTGGTGCCGCAGGTGAACCAATCACATCAAGGTCTCCCCATACAGTCCTGGGACCAGGAAGTGGCCTTGCGACTGCTTGTCTTACCCAAAGCCCAGGAGGAGCTGGTGTCCTGTTCCGGAAAGCAGCACGACGCCCACGCCCATTCGCTGCATTCGAATTTTAAAAACCTGCCAGCACACTGGGACGGAATCTTTTATTTATCTAAACCCCACCCACCCGGCCCTCACCTGATTGCACAATACAAGCTTCTGGGGTTCTCCAGCCTTGCCCACACCTGTTCCCCCTACACCCCAGCTCAGGGGTCTTCTAGGGGGGACCACCTGAAGGACACGGAGCCCATGGGAGGTTCTCTCTGTCCTTGATGTAAATTCCTGTCCTCAGAGCCCACCAACATGCACACAGAGGGTGGTCTGGGGTGGCGCTGGAGCCGAGAAGTTTAAGGGGCAGACTCCCCCGCCCTCCCTCCTCACACACATTTCCCAGCAGGGCTGCGCGGAAACTCCCAGCATGTCAACGACCCGCATTTCAGGTGAATCGTAACGCCTTCAAGTTGAGGGAAGAAAAGACTCAGGTTTGGCCTCAACCCAAAGACATGGGTTTTTTGGGTGTGTTTTTTTTTTCTTTCAGTAGCTTTGAGCAAAACTGGTTGAGCAGCGGCAATGGTCTGCTGATTTACTTTTACTTCGCGCCCAAGAAGACGATCTGCTCCCCCACCCCCACCCCAGGCTGCGCACGCAGGTCCGCTCCGTGGACAAACGCCAGCCTCGTTGACCCCCGAGCGTCTCCCCATTTGTCACCCCATTCTACGGAGAAGAGCGCCGTGCAGAGCTAACTCACTGCTTGCCCCCCGCCCCCCCCCGTGTTCCCCCCGCCAGGCCCACTCGCGCTGCATGGCTACACAGAGGCCCTGGATCCGGGCGCGGGCCCGGCCGGCCGGGCGGACCCAGGAGGCGCGCTCGCTGCTGCCGTCCCTCCTACCAGACCCGATGGTCAGTCTGTGCTCTTTTTCTTTTCGTTGCAAAGTTACTTTTTAAGCCCAGTGGGGCCGGAATCCGGCAGATCGCCTATCATTCTTCCAACTCCAGGGACAGTGCCTCCCAGCATGTGGCTGGAAGTGGGGGGACCCCTCCCGTAGCCTCCGCAAGCCCTCCTAAAGCCTCCAGTCCCCTTCCCCACAGCTGCCCGCCCCCTGGCCGCCGCCGGGGCGACAGTCTCGGCCAACCTGCTCCGCCGGTGGCAGGAGGCTGGCGCCCTGACGGGAAGGGTCGGGGTCCCTGGCAGCGTCCGCCGGGGCCCCAGCCCCGCCCCGTCCCGTCCCCAGGGGAGTGCCCCCCCGCCGCGCCCCCGCGTCTCCATGGAGACCCTCCCGCGCGCCCACTCGCCTGCTCCCCCCGGGCCCAACAATGCTCGGCGGGCCGGCTGGGCGGGGCGGGGCCGGCGGGGCGGGGAGAGCGGGGGGCAGGACCGGGAGCCACCGAGCTGCCTGTCCGAGGGAACGCGCAGCCCGCCCGCCACCGCCCGAGCGCGCCGGCCACCTGGAGCCGCCGCCGCCGCAGGTTGATGCGCCGCGACTCTCGGGCCGCGGCAAGGAGCCATCTTGAAACCAACTTCGCCAACTTTCCCAAGTGCTCTCTCGGTGGGCGCTGCGCGGGAAGTGGGCCGCGCATATCCCCGGGCCCCCGCCGGGCTCCTCCGCAGTCCGCGGCCGCAGAGCGCGGGGTGCCCCGAGGGGCCGGCGCGGGGCGCGTGGGAGCCGCGCGGCGGCCGCGCCGAGTGGATGCGGGCGCGCGCCGGGTGCATGGACTGCGCTGGGGCGCCCGGCTCGGGCTCCGGGCCATGGCGCCGCCGCCGCCCGTGCTGCCCTCGCTGCTGCTCCTGGCCGCCGCCGCCACCGCCCTGTCCGCGGCGGCGGGGGGCCCGCCCGTTCCGGGTAGGGCCACCTACGCCCTCGACCCCCGACCTGGCAGGACCTCGGAGCTGGACACGGCACACGCTGCCCGAGAGCTGCGGGAGCTGGTGGCCTTGAGCCGTGACGGGCGCCTGCTAGGACTGGGACGCGGGCCGGGCACGAGGCCCCGGGGCTGCGCGCTCCCGTGGGGGCGCCCACTGCCGCTGGCCTCGCATCACGCTCGGACCGCCAGGAGCCGGTTGCGGGCGCGCGCTCTCGGCCTGGGCTGCGGACCCCCGCGCGGACCTCAGTTTGGTGCGGAACTGCGCGTGCGGGCCCTGCTCTCGGTGTATAGACCCAGCTTGGAGCTCTGCTGCCCCGGCGATGCCCGACCCGCTTTCGCTGCCCGCCGCTGCCCGCGCCGCCCAGTCGACCTGCGCCTGATGTGCGCCCTGGGGCGCGCGTCTGGCGTCCGGCTGGCGCTGGCGCTGGAGGCGGCCGCGGGGACGTCCTCGCGTTCACGGTCGCTTCTGAACACGCGCCAGACTGGAGCGGGAATGGTACGGCGGGCCCGACGGGGCGCGGGCGGCAGCACGAGCCCACAGTTCCCGCTGCCCAGCTACCAGGTGTCTGTGCCCGAGAACGAGCCAGCGGGGACTGCGGTCATCGAGCTGCAGGCGCAGGACCCAGACGAGGGCGACGCTGGGCGCCTGAGCTATCAGATGGAGGCGTTGTTCGATGAGCGCTCCAACGGCTACTTCCTCATCGACGCCACCACGGGCGCAGTCAGCACGGCCCGCGCGCTGGACCGTGAGACCAAGGACACGCACGTGCTCAAGGTGAGCGCCGTGGATCACGGCTCGCCAAGGCGCTCGGCCGCCACTTACCTTACCGTCACGGTCAGCGATACCAACGACCACAGTCCCGTCTTTGAGCAGTCCGAGTACCGAGAGCGAGTGCGGGAAAATCTCGAGGTGGGCTACGAGGTGCTGACCATCCGTGCCACCGACGGCGATGCCCCCTCCAATGCCAACATGCGCTACCGCCTGCTGCAGGGCGCTGGTGGAGTCTTCGAGATCGACCCGCGCTCGGGCGTAGTGCGCACGCGGGCGCTGGTGGACAGGGAGGAGGCGGCGGAGCACCAGCTGCTGGTAGAGGCTAATGACCAGGGCCGCAACCCTGGCCCCCTCACCGCCACGGCCACGGTTCACATCACCGTGGAGGATGAGAACGACAACTACCCGCAGTTCAGCGAGAAGCGCTACGTGGTGCAGGTGCCCGAGGACGTGGCGGTGAACACGCCCGTTCTGCGTGTGCAGGCCACGGACCGGGACCAGGGTCAGAACGCCGCCATCCACTACAGCATCGTCAGCGGGAACCTCAAAGGGCAGTTCTACTTGCACGCGCTGAGTGGCAGCCTGGACGTCATCAACCCCCTGGACTTCGAGGCCATCCGGGAGTACACACTGCGCATCAAGGCGCAGGATGGGGGCCGCCCGCCACTCATCAACTCCTCGGGCCTGGTGGCCGTACAGGTGCTGGACGTCAACGACAACGCCCCCATCTTCGTCAGCAGCCCCTTCCAGGCCTCGGTGCTGGAGAACGTGCCCCTGGGCCACTCCGTGCTTCACATCCAGGCAGTGGACGCTGACGCCGGGGAGAACGCCCGGCTGCACTACCGCCTGGTGGACATGGTTGGGGCGGGGCCTGGTGAGGACTTCGAGGACGCTGGCCCGGGCCTCGTCTTCCCCTTCCAGATCCACAACAGCACTGGGTGGATCACCGTGTGTGCCGAGCTGGACCGGGAGGAGGTGGAGTACTTCAGCTTCGGGGTGGAGGCCGTGGACCACGGCTGGCCGCCCATGAGCTCCTCAGCGAGTGTGTCCATCACGGTGCTGGACGTCAATGACAACGACCCGGTGTTCACGCAGCCTGTGTATGAGCTGCGCCTGAATGAGGACGCGGCCGTGGGCAGCAGCGTGCTGACCCTGCAGGCCCGTGACCGGGATGCCCACAGCGTGATCACCTACCAGCTCACGGGAGGCAACACTCGGAACCGCTTTGCGCTCAGCAGCCAGAGTGGCGGGGGGCTCATCACGCTGGCCCTGCCGCTGGACTATAAGCAGGAGCGGCAGTACGTGCTGGCGGTGACTGCGTCCGACGGCACCCGCTCGCATACGGCACAGGTCTTCATCAACGTCACCGACGCCAACACCCACCGCCCCGTCTTCCAGAGCTCCCACTACACGGTCAGCGTCAGCGAGGACCGGCCCGTGGGCACTTCTATTGCCACCATCAGTGCCACGGATGAGGACACGGGGGAGAACGCACGGATCACCTACGTGCTGGCTGACCCAGTGCCACAGTTCCGCATCCACCCCGACAGCGGCACCATCTTCACCACCATGGAGCTGGACTATGAGGACCAGGCTGCCTACACGCTGGCCATCACCGCCCGGGACAACGGCATACCCCAGAAGTCGGACACCACCTCCCTGGAGATCCTGATCCTGGATGCCAATGACAACGCGCCCCGCTTCCTGCGGGACTTCTACCAGGGCTCCGTCTTCGAAGATGCACCGCCATCCACCAGCGTGCTCCAGGTCTCCGCCACGGACCGGGACTCTGGCCCCAATGGCCGTCTGTTATACACCTTCCAGGGTGGGGACGATGGCCACGGGGACTTCTATATTGAGCCCACGTCTGGCGTCATCCGCACCCAGCGGCGGCTGGATCGGGAGAACGTGGCCGTGTACAGCCTGCGGGCGCTGGCGGTGGACCGCGGCAGCCCCGCACCGCTGAGCGCCTTGGTGGAGATCCAGGTGACCGTGCTGGACATCAACGACAACCCCCCCGTGTTCGAGAGGGACGAGCTGGAGCTCTTTGTGGAGGAGAACCGCCCGGTGGGGTCGGTGGTGGCCAGGATCCGTGCCAACGACCCCGACGAGGGCCCCAACGCCCAGATCATGTACCAGATCGTGGAGGGCAACGTGCCCGAGGTCTTCCAGCTGGACCTGCTCAGCGGTGACCTGCGTGCCCTGGCCGAGCTCGACTTTGAGGTGCGGCGGGAGTACGTACTGGTGGTCCAGGCCACATCGGCGCCGCTGGTCAGCCGGGCCACGGTGCGCGTGCGCCTGCTGGACCAGAACGACAACCCACCGGTGCTGCCCGACTTCCAGATCCTCTTCAACAACTACGTCACCAACAAGTCCAACAGCTTCCCCAGCGGTGTCATCGGCCGCATCCCGGCCCACGACCCCGACCTCTCCGACAGCCTCCGTTACAGCTTTCTGCAGGGCAACGAACTGCGGCTGCTGCTGCTGGACCCGGCCTCCGGCGAGCTGCAGCTCAGCCGGGACCTGGACAACAACCGGCCGCTCGAAGCGCTCATGGAGGTGTCCGTGACAGGTGAGAGGCTCTGTGAGGACAGGGCCGGGAGCTGGGGCCACCTCTCACCCACCCCACGGGCTGGGAGCAGACCCGGGCTTTTTTGAGTTCAAGGCTGAGGTGCTTGGGTCCCCCTGTGAAGACTCGGGCTTCCAGGACACGGGGTCCTGTCTGGGCTGACTGGCGAGGCTCTGCAGCCAGCCGCACGGCTGTCTGGGCAGATCAAAGGTCACCGGCTGCGCCACGTGCCAATTAGTTCTCGGGTGGGACCGTTGGGAACTGGCGCTTGGGTCCCTGAGTCACCCAGTAATGGGCCTTTGCTTTCAGGAGCTCCCTGGGCTTGGCATTTCTGTCTCCTCCAGTTAATAACCACCGGGCTGAGGCGTGCTGGCTCAGTGTGCAAAGCTTAGCCCCATTTGATCTTGGCCTTGGCTCCTGCACTCGGGCTTATAATTTGGGTGTTACTTCAGAGACCTGCTCAGCTTGGCGGCAGAGCCCTTGTGGGAACCCTGCTCGCCAGGCCCCCGGGGCTGGCGGGGAGCGGTCGGAGGAGGGAGAACTGGCTCAGTGCACCAAGCATTCAGAGGCAGAGAGTGGTCCCCACGTCACGGGACTCCAGACAGGAGAGGGGGACAATAAGCCTGTGTGAACGAGAGAACAGGTTCTTGGGGTGCAAGAGAGGACCCCAGCAGAAGGGCTGTGAACATCTGTGGCTGGCGAGTCGCCTTAGTAATGACGCCAAGGCATTATCCCCCAGCAAGTGTGGATCTGGGCGAGCGGGAGGTGGTGTGTCCCATGAGCTCGCTCTTCTGGAACATCTCCCTGGAATGGGGATGAACGTTTGCAGAGCCTGCTAGTGGCCCATTCGACACTCTATGCACATTTGCTTTCACCTCTCCGTGTCATAGCAGGCTTCCTGTGCTCCCACCCCACCTGGGCGCCCCAGTTCCATTGGTCCACCTTCCCTGCCCCCTGGGGTCCTCTGAGCTCTGTCTTTTGGCAAAGGATGCCCTGTGGTCTCAGCTGATTTGTTTCGAGAATCCCTTTCCACGGAGGTGTTCCTGCTCAAGAGATAGGCCTGTCTGTTGTTCAGCTGAAAGGCGAGCCGTGGGGCAGGTTTAATTCCATGCTTGAAGGGCTTGAAGGTTCTACCAGCCTCTAGCTGACCAGTTAGATTGGTCTTTATGATTCTGAATTTTGTTCAACATTTTTCTCCCATTCTGCCTCGCACCTCCACTGTGACCCAGATCGGAGCAGTGGGTCACAGTGACAGGGCACCGGCTAGTTCTCATGGGCTCAGGCTGATGGAGACTGTGACTCCTGTGATCTAAGGGGCCTTTGAACTCATGGATTCTTTGACCCTGTTGTTTTCTTCATTCTTCTTTGATTCGATGGGGAGGGGCCAGTAATTGTATTTTAGGTGGCTGTTTGCAAGCTTTTAAGAGCCAGCTGCTGCTCCCCGAGGTAGGGTGTAATCAGCGTTGCCTTCATTGACTGTTTTGCCTATGGGATTCCACTCTACGGTCCAAAGTTGATGAGTTCTTGAACAACGATACATTATGGTGCATTCAGCATAATGGCACAGGCAGCCCCCAGATTTGGGAATGTGCAGTTTACATACAACCCCAGTTAGGGACCCACCTCCACAGACCTGTGATGCTCATTCCAGGCACGATAATCTATAACACAGACAGTTGCTACTTTGTGACATTAGTATTACAATGGCTGTATTGCTATATTTATAGAGATATATTACTATATCTGGAGGCATTCCTTTCATGTTTTTTAAAAATCATTTTATTGGGGACTCATACAACTCTTTTCACAATCCATCCATCCATCCATTGTGTCAAGCACATTTGCACATTTGTTGCCATCATCATTCTCAAAACATTTGCTTTCTACTTGAGCCCTTGGTATCAGCTCCTCATTTTCCCCCTCCTTTACCCACCCTCCATCCCTCACGAACCCTTGTAATTTATACATTATTATTCTTTTTCACGTCTTACACTGTCCTTTCATGTTTTTGAAATACCCATACATAGAAACGAACCATAGAAGAAGGTAAGTGTTCTACTAACGAATCATACCTGTTGCTTTAAACTCAACTTTGCCTTAAAGACAGAACTGTCCACAGTCTGAGTGCCGCCTGTCCTGTATCCCCCATCAAATCTTGGGAAAATTACAAGCACTTGTTTTCTGAATGACTTTGATTTCCACCCTCAAGTCGATTCCAACTCACAGCGACCCTCTAGGACAGGATACAAGTGTCCTGGTGAGTTTCTGAGACTGTCACTCTTCCCCCACCACCCCAAAACTGTCACTCATCACAGACATAGATAGCCTCATCTTTCTCTAACGGGGAGGCTGGTGCTTTTGAACTGCTGACCTTGCAGTTAGCAGCCCAACGCGGGACTACTATGCCACCAGGGCTCCTATGGTTTCCGTTTCCCCGCCATCAAGTTGATTCTGTGTGGAGCTGGGGCAGGAGGTAGGCGATGTCTTCCTGCTGGTGCACCACAGGGACTGTCCCCAGGGCAGGATTGGGGCGCCGGGCCCTGCGTCTTCAGCCAACACCTTCGAGTGAGAGGCAGATCGAGGTTCTGTGTGTCCGTCCCTTCAGATAATCAATCACCTTCTCCTGGATTCTTCCGGGGTCGCAAGCCGTTTTCTCGCGTTAAGAGTTACCGTTTCGGAAACCCACGGGGGCAGTTGGACCTTGTCCTCTGGGGCCGCTAGGAGTCAGCACTGACCAGATGGCACTGAGTCCATTTGGGGTTTCTACCCTGTTGTCTATTTGTCCAGTGATGGTGAGGGCAGGGAGGGGCGTCATGTGCCTCCACCCTGCCCACTTTACAGATGATGAGACTGAGGCTCAGAGGGGCAGAGCTTCCTGCGTGACTTTCTCAGCTCCAGGCGAGCCCGCTACATGAAACAAGCACTTTCAGGGTCCAGCCCCCCTCTTTACCTTTGAGAACACGCTGGAAAACCTGGGTGGCTGAACCCTCCCACTCTAGCGCCTAACTCTCTCAGCACCTCTCTGGACTAGATTGGATGCCCTGGAGAAGCGGAACAAACCTCGTCATTCTCAACACCAAAGCCCAGTGCCCAAGCAGAACAAAAGATCCGCCCTGAGGTTTTACCAGGCGTCTGCTGTTACTCAGGAACAATGGGGACAGTGGTTGCTCAGATGGTAGCCTTGTTTCCAGTGAGCTGTTGGGCTCTGGGTTTACAGCCGTGCCCTAAAGCAGGAGTGCCGCTTGCTTCCGGCTCTCAGGGTGCCGTGGGAAGAGCCAGGCTGGCTTTGGGGTTTTAGGGGAGGGATTCCGGAAGGGCTGTGAGAGCCTGCTGAGGGTGGGGGCTAGGGTAGCTACACCTGAGGGTGGTCCACCTGGCTAGAGTATGCCTGGGGTGCAGGCCAGGGGTTTTAACTCAGCCACGGGGACTTGGCAAACGGTGTTGGTGCTTGTTCTGTAGCCCCCAAGTACAGAAGACCAGAGGAAAGTGGCGTAAGGGCCGTGGACAGCTAAGCGCAGTAGCCCCATCTGGGAGTCCCAGGCGGTGATGACGATGGCTTCTGAGTGAGGTCTCAGTTCCGTGGTAGGAACTTGGTAGGATAGATCTTTTCAGAAGCAACGTGGGCCTTTCTATTGCAGCCTGGCTGGTAGCCTGGTGGGAAATGCCAGCTCCCAGCCATCGCCGCGGTGCAGAGTCCAGGGCTAGCGTGGGAGGCTTGGCGAAGTCTTTGGAAGCCTTTGCCTCTCAGGGGGTTGTCTCTAGATGACGGCTGAGGTCATGGGGAACGAGCCGTGTCGCAGGTGTTGCCTGGGTGCACAGCGGTATTTTGGCTTTCCGGTTCTCACCTTTAAGGATCCCTGGTGGCGTGGCAGTGACACACTGGCCTGCTCACTGCAAGGTCAGCAGTTCGAAAACACCAGCCGCTCCCTGGGAGAAAGACGAGGCTTTCTGCCCTCGTAAACGGTGACAGTCTTGGAAACCCGCAGGGGAAATTCTGCCCTATGCCACAAGGTCACTGTGAGTCAGAATTCCCTCGATGGCAGCGAGTTTGAAGTTTAGTGTTCCTCTCGTGGAAAGGACAAAATAAAACAAAAAAACCCACGGCCAATTCCAACTCTTTTGGGGAGTAGAAAGCCTCGTGTTTCTCCCTCAGAGCAGTGCACAATTTCAAACTGCTGACTTTGCAGTTAGCACCGAGCATGTGACCACCACACCTCGGGGCGTCCTAGCCATCAGATCAAACTAAAACCAAACGACTCATGCCACAGAGTCCGTGCTGAATCATAGCAACCTTACAGGACAGGGTTAAGGTTAGGGTTAGGGTTAGGGTTAGAGTTGGTTTCTGAGAGCGTAATTCTCTCTTTTTTTAATAGATCATTTTATTGGGGTCTCTTACAGCTATTAGAACAATCCATACTCCCATTGCATCGATCGCATTTGTACATATGTTGCCACCATCCTTTTCAAAACATTTCCTTTCTACTTGAATCGAAACTGTAACTCTTCACAGGAGTGGAAACCTCATCTTTCTCCCTCAGAGTAACTGGTGGTTTTGAACTCTGGGCCTTGTGGCCTTGGGGTTAGCATCCCAAAGAGTGACCACTATGCCATAAGGACTCCTTGTGGCCCTCATGCTCTAAAACACTCCAAACTCACTGCCCTCGAGTGCATGTGGACTCATAGTGACCACCTGCAGGTTTCCAAGACTGTAACTATTTACGGAAGTAGAAAGTCCAGTCTTCCCCTGGCCCGCGCCTGAGGGCTGAGTTTCTCACGGGTTTGACTGGCAGCGCCCACAGATGATGTTCTAAATATCCAAATGGCTCTTGGCAGAGCAAAGGTGCCTCGCCCTGTGTGTAAGTCTTTACGGAGAAGAGAGCCAGCCTCCTCTTTCTCTCATGGACTGGCTGGTGGGTTTGAACTACTGACCTTGGGGCAAGCAGCTCGGCAAAGAACCCATGATGCCACCGGGGAGTCCTATGGGGTCACTGTGAATCCTCATCCACTTGATGGCAGTGAGTTTTTAAGACACTAAAAAGGAAAAACCAGTTGCCATCAGGTGGAGCTGACTCTAGTGACCCTGTAGGGCAGGGCAGAACTGGCCCTGTGGGTTTCTGAGACGGTCCCTCTGTACTGGAGCAGACAGCCTTGCCAGCTGTCCTCTTGTGGGCTGGCCTTGCAGTTAGCAGGCCAACACTAAACTCACCAGTTACTCAGCGGAGGAGCTGGCTTCTGCAGGAAGAGCTGGGACTCTGGAAATAGGTTAGCCGGTCAAGGGCACAGAGAAATGCAGGCGTGAGGATCCTGCACTGAGATAAGGGAGGGTCTGTGCATTTATTGGGAACCTGCTGTATACCCCAAGTGTGGTGTGCAAAATGAGTGTGTCCCCTGCCCTGCCAGAGGACGGGTGGAGGTGCACACGGGACTGCACTCAAGGACAGGGAGGTGACAGCATCAAGGTGGGTGAGGGGACACTGAGGTGTGAACGTGAGTGTGTGACATGCGGCCCAGGCAGGAAGCGAGACCCCTGATTCTGGGGAGGGAGGCTAAGGGATCTTTGTTCCTGGAAGAGGAGACTTGGGCCGGGTGCTGGGGACAGGGGATGGAGGGTGGAGGCAATGCAGAGGGAGCCTGCGGCTGGCCTGCGTGGGCAGGTGGGGCCAAGACGTGGAGAGAGGAGGAGGGGGGAGGGGTGGTCAGAGGGCAGTGCTGGTCAGGATGCTCATGGCCCCGTGCTCCATGGGCTAGGAATTGCTGGGCTTGACCTGTCTGGGCATAACCAGTCTCCATTACACCCTGTGAGTAGGTCCGTTTCTGCCACGGGTGAAGGATTGGGGCCTGGGACAACTGGGGCCTGGGACACGCAGAAGAGCATCCTGGTCCCCTGCCTGAAGGCCCCCAGCCACGCTCTCAGAATCAACAGGGGCCCTGGGGATTATGTGTGGGGCAGTGGATCGCAGGGTTGCTAGTTCAAACCCACCAGCTGCTCCAAAGGGTGCAGCTGGGGGCTGGGGGAATATTGAAGCTTCCCACCTCCCTGCAGGTGCATCCCGTACGCCTGCTAACCTGCCCAGGCCCAGCAGCCTCTCTCCACTTGGTTTGGGTCACTGCCCATGCCCTTTTTGAACGCTGAGAGCAGGAACCTGTTCTGAGCTGGGAGGTGGAGGGGTGCCAGCCCCTCGGGGACCTGGCAGTGTGTCTGGGGCCAGAGGCATAGAAGGTGGCATGGTGCCCCGGGGGGCCTGAGTTCCTGCCAGCATTCAGATTCAAACAACAGTTGATTTGTCACGTGGGCACAGCGGCTGGAAAATGTGCGTCAGTCCCATCTGCCCAGGCCGTAACCCAGCCGGGGGCACGCAGCTCTGGGCAGCTTTTCTTCCGGCTTCATCACCTGGACCCACAGGTTCATGGGTGGGTCCCGGGCCCCAAGTTTGAGTGCTGGAGTGGGGGTGGGGGCAGTAAGCATCACTCTCTCCCTGAATGTTTGTTAGGGGTGGGGTGGGGTGTCCAGGTAACCGACTGACCTGAGGCACCATGATGGCCTACCATCCAGAATGTAACCTCCTGTGGGGAGGGGCCCCGGTGGGGACCGTGGCCCATTTCCTGGGCCCAGGGGCCTGACACACACACGGGGTGCTGAGAGGATATTGAGGAGTGTGTGGGAAGGGTGAGCACAAGCAGATTGAAGGGGGCTTGGCACTAGGATCCCCTTCCCCCTAACAGCCATTTAAGATCTTTCCTCCATATATTGGGGACCCCTCACCAAACCAAAACAAACTCACTGCCACCGGGTCAATTCTGACTCACAGCGGCCCCATAGGACCGAGCAGAACTGCCCGGTGGGTTTCCGAGTCTGTAACTCTTCACGGAACGGAAAGCCTCATCTTTCTCCCCCAGAGCGGCTGGTGGGTTTGAACTGCCAAGTCTGCTGTCATTAGTCAACGCAGAACCACTACGCCCCCGGGGGCGCCTTCATGCCTCTAAAGGTGTCCTGAAAAAGGAAAACAGACAAAGCACCCCCTTGGGGTCCATTGTTGTTGTTAGGTGCCGGCCCATAGCAACCCTCACGACAGGGGGAGACACCGCCCAGCCCTGGCCCATCCTCACCAGGACTCTAGTGCCTGAGCCCATGGTTGCAGTCACTGTGCCCATCCATCTCCTTCCCCCGGCCCCCACCTTACCGAGCATGCTGTCCTTCCCAGGTACTGGCGTGGTCTCTTCAGTTCACATTGGCCCCGGAGGGCAGTGTAGCGTGTCCCCCCCCACCCCCCGGGTTTCCAAGCCTGTGTGGCTCTCCAGAAGCTCACAGCCTCATCTGTCTCCCATGGAGCGCCTCGTGGCTTCACACCACGGACCTGGCGGCCAGCAGCCTGGCATGCAGCCTCTTTGCTGGGGCCCCGGGGGCTGCAAAAGGTGGGGTCTCAAGTCCACCCAGAGGGGCCTTGGAGAAAGGGCTGGCCATCTCCTGCTGAGCACCCCCCCAGAAGCCCCCGGATCTCTGTTCTCTGACAGGCCTGGGAGGGCCGAGCCTGGGCATCCCTCAGTGTGTGTGTGTGTGTGTGTGTCGGGGGGAGGGGGTGGCCGGGTTAGAACTCAGGTCACAACTGGTGGTTCCTTGGTGATGAGCTAAGACGAGCCCACCCATCCGCTTGGTGGTTCAGCCCTATAGTAGCTTCGGGGCCCTGGGTGGCGAACTGGGTTAAGCCTCTATTTGAACCCACTAGCCATTCACTCCACAGGAGAAAAACTAGTCTTTCTACTCCCTGAAGGGTTATAGGCTCTGAAGCGGGGCGTTCTACTCAGCCCTGCTCCGCAGGACAGAGACGCGGCGGTCTGTTGGCATGAAGGTGTGCACAGTGTTGGACACCCCGCGGGCCCGTTCTACTCTGTCCTACAGGGTCGCTGAGAGTCGGGGTCGACTTGACGGCTGTGGTTTCGGTTTGGGGTGTTATTAGCGGGAAGTACCTGAGTCTGTCTTCGCTGATGGGTCTCTGCTGCATAGGGTGCAAGCTTACATGGGTTAACTCTGCTTTCATGGGGTCTCCTGTACAGCAACTGCCGGGGAACAGCTCCCCAACACCAGCCATATTCGCCACCGTGAACCACCGAGAACTGGCTGGTGGCTTCCAGCTGCTGATCTCATGGCTGGTCCACGCTGCGGCTCTGTGGCGTAGTGGGGGGAACGACCACGCCATGCTGGCCTGTCTGTCGTTCGTTGATTGGCATCTAGGCGGGTTTGCCATCGTGAGTGAGGGGCCAGCGAGCACGCCACTGCTAACGAAGAGGCCGGCTGCTCAGACTCACCAGCACATCTTGGGTAACAGATGTGGCCCCTGCTTCCCTTTGGAGAGTGCACTCGGTGACAGCGGGCTGAAGGACATGAGGCTGGCTGTGCATGTTTTCTCAGGCTGGTTTGCCCTCCATGTGTCTTGTCTGGTGAGGCCACTCCGCTCTCTGCCCCCTCGGTTTCTTTTTCCGATTGCATTTCTCTTCCTTTTAAAAAAATTGCATATTCTGTGTAATTTTTATAGTTTTACGATTTGCTTCTATCTAATCTGCTCCGGACGTGGTTAAGGCCAACTACTACAGTTAATCCATGCAGACCCTCCCGGTGTTTGCCCTCGGAGATAAGGGAGGCAGTAAAAGGTTCTCCGACTGATAGCACTTGGCCAGTTCTCCTCCTCCACAGGTTACTTGTTTGCCAGCAGCGAGGATACAGCCCAGCCACAGCCGCTGACACAGCGGTGCCCTGAGATGTCACTGGGGGTGGCAAGGCCTGGATTTGCGCTGTCACTGTCCAGGGCCAGCTTCCTGACACTGGCATGGCCATCCCTCTGGGCCTCAGTGCCCCCACCTGACATGGATGTGGGCGGGGGGGAGACTGTAGTGCAGTCAAGCCTCCATGCGCCCCTCCTTCCCTCCTGGGGTCCCTGGTGACTGGCTGCCTGTCCCCGGGCTCGGCCAGACCTGGCGTGGCAAGCTCACGAGCAGACAGTGTGCGGTTTTGTGTCTGGTGCCTTTCTCCTTGCCTGTCTTTGAGGGCCATCACGGTGAGCTTGTGGATGAACTTGGGTCCTTTTCATGGTGGCCTGTTGGGAGGACTGGCTCCCCTCCCCGTCTGCAGGGCAAGAATCCCCGGCCCCACTACGGTTGCCAGCAGGCAGGCAGGCAGTCATCACCCCATGGCTGCCCCCATGGGCAGTGAAGCCACCTCAGGAGCGCAGCATGTCCTCCTGACCGGTAGAAACAGAAGGGGGGTGAGAAATGCTTCAGGAGTCCAGAGAATGCTCGGAGGGAGGGCCAGGGCTGGGAAACTTCTGAAATGCACGATACGGCCAGCGCACCTGTGCGGCAGATGCACTGTGCAGCCCACAGGGCATGCTTGGACACAGAGGCCAACAGGCAGCCCTTTCTAGTGCATCTCTGATGGGTGCCAACCCTGCGGCTAGTGGGGGAGCTCCAGCCATCTGCACTGCCCAGGGACTTCATGGGGAGCTGGGTAGGCGCAGGCCGGGCAGTGCAGGCTAGGAGGGGGGTCAGTGCAGATGATGGCCCGGCAGCCCCTGCCCAGCTGCTGCGCTGTGGAAGGGGAGACCTTCTGGGGAAGGTGGGATCCACACACAGGTAGGTAGGCAGAGACCCTTGGTTACATGGAGGACCCTGCTGGAGTCACTGACCAGTGACTCTGGTCTGATGAGGTCAGCGACCCTGGCCTGGCCTCTGGGAGTCCTCCTGAACTTTCCCACCTGTGCATGCAGTCCTGTAACTGGGTCAGGGCTGGGCCTGGAGCCGAGGGGTCTGACTGTGGGTGCTGGACATCTGCAGCCAGCTGCAGTCTCCTCTAGTGGGAGCTGCGAGACAGTTTGGCTGCAGACGGTACCCTGTCCTCCGTCTCGTGGGCCTTCCGGGAAGTTCAGCTTCTCACAGACGGCAGAGACTGCGGCCAGTGCTGAATCCAAACTACCATGTAAGTCAGAGGGAGGAGCCCCGGGCAGCACAGTGGGGAAGGGTCAGCTGCCAACAAAAGGTTGGCAGCTTGAACGCACTAGCTGCTCTGAGGCAGAAAGGTGAGGCAGTCTGCTTCTGTCAAGAAGGCAGCCTTGGGGGCCCAGTGGGGGGCAGCTCTCCTCTGTCCTAGAGTCACGGTGAGTCAGAACAACTCGGGGGCTGGGGATTTAGCTTATTTTATTCAACCCCGGGGTTAATGCCGGGTGGCACGGTGCCATTGAGTCAGTTCTGCACTACAGTCTGGCCCCACCCACATCCATGTCAGTGCTGACCCATGGAGGCCCCACGCGCAACAGAATGAAGACTGCTTGGCCCTGCACCTTCCTCACAGTCCTGTCTGAGCCCATGGCTACAACCACAGCATCAGGCCACCTCCCCGAGGGCCTTCCCCTCTGTCATGGCCCCTCCACTTCACCAAGCACAAAGTCCTTCTCCATGGACTGGCCTCTCTCTCCTGACAGCAGGCCCAATAGGCTTGAGACAGCATCGTCCCATCCTGGCCTCTAAGGACCATTCTGGCTGCACTACTTCCAAGACAGATCCATTTGTCCTTTTGGCAGGCCATGGTACTTTCAGTGTTCTTCACAGAACCACAGTTCAGATGCATCAATTCTTCTCCGAAGAGCTTCCTCGTTCAGTGTCCAACTTTCACATGCATACGAGGCGATGGACGAGACCCTGGCTTGGGTCAGGCACACCTTTGTCCTCAAGGTAGCATCCTTGCTCTTCAACACTTTCAAGAGGTGTCGGCCAGCAGACGACCGAATGTGACCTGTCCTTTGACCTCGTGACTGCTGCTTCGGGGCGTTGACTGTGGAGTTCAGCGAGATGAAGCCCCAGACAACGTCACCCTTTTCTCCATGGGTCGGGGTGCTCACTCCCCCTTGGCCCAGGGCTGAGGATTTAGGTTTTCTCTACTCAAGAGGGTAAGCCATGAAGAGTTGTTACCAGTCAGGGGTTAGAAGTGGCGGCGGAGGCTCTGTGTGTGTGTGTGTGTGTGTGTGTCTGAGTGTTTATTTTGTGGCCACTCTCCCAGAGCCCAGCACTGCCACTGTATTCAGGGTGGGTTCATTTGCTCCCCTGGCTGGCCTTTCCACCCAGAATCCAGCTTTCCCACCTCATTAGGTAGCCTGGCTTCCCGAGAGCCAGCACGCAGCCTGGCTCTCACCTGGGGGCTGTCCCGAGCACGGGCCGGGCCTGCAGGACCACTGACAGGGCCCCGGGTAACTCCTGAGCTAGTGGGTCCTCCTGTTTCTCGTGTCACCCAGGGAGGGGTGATGGGGGAACGGATGTGGGGTGAACACGGTGCAAGGCCACCGGGTGGGTGTTCAGATATGGCCCCTCCCTGTCCTTTGTGTCCAAAGCCAAGTGCTGCAGCTGGGGGAGTCGCCTCAGTCCGACCCTCCTTTCTGGGCGTGAACAACCATCCTGTGGAATTGTAGGACCAACACCCCCCAGCCCAGCTTCAGAGAGGATGGAAACTATTAGGGCTCATTGTTCTGAGGGATTTCCTATCCATCCGGCACACAACTGTTGGGGGTCAGGGCTGGGCCTGCCTGTGCATGTGCGGGTGCCTGCGGGTGTGTTTCTTTAGTGTGCTTGTTCTGGTGTGTGCCTGTATGCATGTGTTTCCCATACATGTAAGTGCACATGAGTGTGTGCATGAGCATCTAAGTGTACATGCTTGTATGCATGTGCATATCTGAGTGTGTATATGTGCACATGCATGTGTGGGCATGGGAATGTGTGCCTGCAACATATGCATAAGCATGTGTATGGGCTGTGTGTGTGTATGCAGGGCATGTATGAATGTGTGTGTACATTCATAAGTACCTCTGGCATATATGTGTGTATATGTGATCATGTGTGTATACGTGTGTGCAAATGGCTATGTGAACATGGGTCTGTGTGCGTGTGTGTTCATGCACAGGCATATGTGAGCATGTGTGCGGGTATGTATGTACATCTGTGCAGACATGTGTCTACACAGATGTGTTCTTACATGTGTGCATGCATGTGTAGGTATGGGCACATATATAGGGGTGGGTGTGTGAGCATGTGTGTACATGCTTGTGCACATGAGGCAGGGTTCTTGGTGGAATGAGACCACATGTGTGTGTCTCCACATGCCACTCAGTGCCAACACATGTCACTGTGTGGCCACACACGAGAACATACATGTGTGGCATGAGATTGCAGCTTGGCTGCCGCCCACCCTTCAAGGCTAAATCAGCAGTGGACCTGTGGGATGGAAAGCAGGGACCTCCTGTCCCTCCCCTTGTGTCCACTGCTTCTCTGCTGGGCCATGTGGGGCCTGGAAGCAAATTTGGGTAAAAGCTGGGCTGAGCCCCTTCAGAGACAAACCCGTGCCGGCAGCTCGGAGCTGGGGGAAGTGAGGCAGCCAGACCCGGCGGGACTTGCAGGCCTATTCTGTGGCACCCTGAGGCAGGGATGCTCTGGGGAGACTGTCGGCCACTCGCTGTCCGATCGGCCACGTATGTAGCTGTCTGCTCCGCACCTTCGGGGTTTTGCCTCCTCTGCTAATTCCTGCTTAGAAACCATAAAGCCTGTCTCATGGCGTCACTGCTGGCGGCCCAGGCTGACATAGGCTTCTGAAGATGGATCACGGAGGGCTCAGCAGCAGGTGGGAGGGAGAAGGGTGAGGTCACCAGAGGCCAGCTCACCCGTGTGGGGGCCACGGTCACGCACCAGGGTGAGGTGGGAAGAGACCAGGAGGAGCTGCGTGGAGTGCCCCGTGGATGTCCAGGCCGTTGGAAGACAAACGTTGCTTGGAGACAAACATTCCCAAGCGTGTCCTTGCTTCGTGCTGTCGCCCACAGGGTCCTGACTGAGAAGTCACTGTCCAAGGCACTCCCTGTACCGGTCATCACGACCGATGGCACATTGGGGTTACGGGGAGCCACCCTCCCAACCATCTGCTTCCCAACACATGTGCAAGCAGTGCCCAGCTTCTGACGACAGGCTCCTTTCTGACAGCCTCCTCGCCAAGGGCGCTCTTGGAAATGTGTTCAGATGGAATACTTCTCCTTTTTAAAGTTTTTATTATGATTGCTTTATACTGTGGTCGTTAGGGCCCGTGGGAGCGCCTGACCCACAGCAGCCCTCGGGCACAACAGAACGAACCACTGCCCGGTCCTGCGCCACCGCACCGTGGTCCTTGTATCTGAGCCCATTGCTGCAGGCACGGTGTCCACCCCTCTCCTCGGGGGCCCGCCCTCTTTGTTGCCGCCCCTCCACCTTACCAGGCGTGAGGCCCTTCTCCAGGGACTGTCTTCCGACAAGTCCAAAGTTCGGGACACAGAGTCTCACCGTCCTTGCCTCTGAGGAGCTTTCTGGCTGTACTTCATCTTCGACTGGGAACCTGTCCTCCTCCAGCCCCTGGGCAGCCCTCCAAGAGCCCGCTGCTCTGCCAGCACCCCACCTTTCTCTAGCAGCCCTTCCCACCTCTGCCCTGCTGACGGAGCGAAGGGCTTCCTCCCTCCTTCTGAGTTGCACAGCACCCCACTCCCCTGCTGGCAGGCCTACTTAGAGGAGTCTGGGAGATACAGTCTCCAACCTTCTAGCCCTCTGTTTTGCAGAGAACACCAAAGAGGAAGAATGGGCCTAAATGCCCACAGAATATGCCCGCCATCAGTAACGACACATCTGCTAGCTGTTCTGCAGGCGATGCGGGGAAAATACAGAGAAATGACCGTCAAGACACAAAAAACCCCACTGTCATAGCATCGTGCCAACTGAGCCGGCCAGGCGGGGGCACAGACGGTGTTTGTTGAATGAACAAGTGACAGTACTGCCAGGCCATAAGGAAAGCTTATTCTACATCCTGTTGTGTGTGGACAGAGGGCAGGGCTCTGATCAACTCATGGGTCTCGTTGGGGCTTAGGAGCCTGGAAGAGGAGACTGTGGAAGGGGCCCGAGGCTGTGGAGACTGGATGGGCAGCGGCTGAAGGTGGTGGCTGGGCTGCAGGGCGGCAGGGTGTGTGCCCTGCTCCAACGGCTCTGCTTGCTGGATTGTTTTCTCGTATTCATGGGGTTTCTGCCTCGTTTTCCATACCGGTCTTTCAGGCACACACAGACCCATAGCCCCGCTGAGCCGACCAGCACTTCCTGTTTTTGATTTCTGAAAACTTTATTATGGGTGATAGAAACACACTTTTCAGGAAATAAAGATTTTTTTTGGAGGGGGTGGGGGTGGGGGTGGGGTGTAAATATGCGCAGTCTAGAAAGTTCTGGTATAATGAGGGAGCTCAGAAAGCCCCAAGCCCACAACCTAGCACCTTCCCCTGCAGACTACATCAGGACACAGGAAACTCCCTAGTTTTCTGTCCAAGCCAGCTGCACCAGGTCAGCTGGCTGGTGGTGGAAAGGTCCTGGCCCGCCAGGGTTACCATGGCAGTGAGCATGCCTCTCAGGAGCTGGAGAGCCGTCCCTTTGTCCTGGACAAAGGCCCCCAGTGACTGCAAACCCAGGAAGCGGGGACGGTTTGGTCCCTGAAGGAGCCGGGCCTCTCAGTGCCCAATTCAGGTCGTGCACGCCGAAGGGGAGCACCGTGGTCTCCCTCGCACTTAAAAACACATTTATGTACGTCACGCCCGGAGGACCTGAGCTTTGATGATGTCCCCTCTGGACTAGCCGCGTCTGCTGGACATGGGGCTGTGCTAGCCCAGCACCATCATGATGGAGAGGGGACCTGAGGAGGAGGGGAAGGTGTTGTGAGTCCCAAGTGCCTCCTGGACTGGGCATCATAGTCTCCCTGCTGTGCTGCGGGGTCAAGATCCTGGGAGAGAGAGCAGGGCTGTGCCCATGGGGTGCCCGGGACTGTCTTCACCGAAACAGACCCGCAGGTTGCACTGGGTGGGTTCCCACTGCCAGGCGCTTAATCAACTGCACCACCAAACCAGCCCTACTGTGCGACATGCCTTCGGAGGACTGCGCTCAGTGTTCCCGGGGCCTAGTCCTCTTTCTCCCGCTGGGTGGCTGGTGAGCTCCAGTTCCCTGCCCCCCCACCATCCAGTCAACAGCCCAGTGCTTAATCCTGCCCCCCTACCCCAGGGCGGCTAGAGCCAATAACCTACTGTGTGCCATGCCCAGGAGCCAACCCCCCACCTGGGATTTGCTGGGCCCCACCTCCCTGACCCATGGCCCCTGCAGGCTCCATCGGGCTCCCCATAACTCATCCCCCCCAACCTCGGAACCCCCATTCCTAGTCACAGCAGAGCAGGCTCTTTCCATCTGCAGTATGGTCACCAGGGGTGAGGTCATTCTCTGGTGGGGGTGCAGCATGTCCTGTGCACCGTGGGGCTGAGCATCAACCCTGACACCACACACACACACACACACACACACACACCACGCACACCCTGCCACCAGTTAGCACTGGCCCAGGGTGGGCGCAGGCAGGCACAGAGGCCTGGGAGGTGCGAACACCCTGCTTCCCCCGGGCATGTGTGGCAGGAGGCTCTCAGCCTGACAGCCCTCTCCAAGGGCCTGTGTCACTTCTGCTCTGGGTGGACAGTTCCTCCCTAGAAGTCGGGCACTTTCCTTTCAGCTAAACTGAGGCTCACACACCCTGAGTGGGCAAGCAGCTTCCAGCTGGGGGAGCGGGTGCAGGAGGCTGAGATTCCAGAGGAATGGCACTGGGCCCCTGAGAGACCTCGAGAGGGATCACATGCCTGTCGGGACAGTGCTGGGAGAGATCTAGTGTCTGTGGGGACAGTGTTGGGCCTCCCTCTGCCCCCAGAGACACCAAGGGGGATCACATGCTCATGTGGGCCCCATGAAGGGAGAAAGCATGAAGTCTCCGATAACTGGGGTGGGGGTGCTACTTAAGGCACCCGAGAGACACACACATCCTCTTTGGAATTTGGCAAGTAGGCGAGATCTTTGGGGGGAGCTGGGGGAGGGGCCCGGGAGGCATGGCTTGTGAGAGATGCCACAGGACAAAGGACTTTTACAGGGGCGCCCGGCAGGGGTTTGGGGCATGACCCACCAGATGACAGATGACAGAGAAAGGGAGCCCCCCAGGTCTCCTGACAGGCCACTCCCCACCCCCTCCACCACTCTGTGTCCACCATCAGGGGAGGCAGGCAGGCGGGTTCCCAGCAGAGTGTGATGACCTAGCTGGTGGGCACTTCTTGTTAAAGTTTACTGCTGGTCAAAATACAGCCGCAGGACACACAGCCATCTGTGTCCACTCAATTCCGAAGCTCTATCCCACTCCTGTCCCCTTCCAAAGACCCAAAAAGTGAACACATTGCCACCAAGTCCCCTACAAGGGCCAATGCAGATTTACGGTGACACCGCAGGACAGGGTCGAACTGCCCTGTGAGTTTCCGAGCCTGCCACTCTTGAATAGGAGTAGACAGCCTCATCTTCTCACAGAGGGCTGGTGGGTTCGAACCACAGACCTTCAGGTTAGCAGCTCCATGCCCAGCCCACTCCACCACCAGGGCGGTTCTCCTCAATGCAGACGCCTCCTGATTACAAGAGCTTAATGCTCAGAGACCACCTTTCACCAGCTGAGCTGCACACAGGCGGCTGTAGGGACTCGTTTGTGATGGATGTTGTGAAGGACTTGGAACGGTAGGCTGTGGGCTCCTCCAGGCCTCAACAAGGGCCCTGGTGTGGCACAGAGGATTAAACACCACGCCTGTGAGTGAGCGAACCCTCGGGAGAAAGATGGGGCTGCCTATTCCCGTGAAGAGGTACAGCCTCGGAAGCGCAATACAGGGTCGCTAGGCAGTGGGATTTGCTCAGTGACGGTGGGTTTTGGTTTGCCCAGTTCGCCCTTGTGGGCGGCTCCCGTCCCTCGAGCTGCCGTCACAGAAATAGCACAAGAGGTGGGCTTTGAAGAACAGAAGTTGATTTCCTCACAGTTCAGGAGGCTGGCTATTTTAGTGCCTACAAGTTGCCAGCAATCCTTGCTGCCATCTGTCTTGTCCCCGAGTGGGTCTGTGTCTTCTTGTGGTTAGCCGCCTTCTCGGTGGCTCTGACGCGTGGCAACCCCATGCGCTGCAGACTGAACCACTGCCCGGTCCTGCCCATGCGCAGAACTGTGTGGTCTGAGCCCTCTGCTGCAGCACTGCGCCGACCGTCCTGCCGAGGGTCTTCCTCTTTTTCACTGACCCTCCGCCCTAGCCAGCACGCTCTCCTAGCAACTCTAGACAGAGTCCAGCCCCCCGCAGGCTCTCAATCTGCGTGGAGGCAGGGCATCACGTCTTTCTCCTGAGGAGTGACTGGTGATCTTACAGTTAGCAGCTAAGCACTTTATCCACCAAACAAAAGACCCAGTGCCTGTCCAGTCTGCTAAGACCTTGTAAGACAGAGTGACACTGCCTCATAGGGGTCTTGAGGCTCTAAGTCATCACTGGCCTATGTTGCCTCATATTCCTCTGTCAGAGTGGCTGCTGGGTTTGAACGGCCGACCTCACTGTTAGCAACCCAACACCCACCCTGTTGGGCTACCAGGGCTCCTTGTGCGTCTTCCTCGTGGTCTCTGGACAGCGAAAGACAATGTGTTTTATCTGAAAGGAGAAGAGCCTTTTAATTCTGGTCCAGGTGAGTCTTCAAAACACCCGAACTCACGGCCAAACCACGGAGTCAGGGCCGACTCTCAGCGACCCTATGGAACAGGGTAGGACCGCTCCTGTGAGTTTCTGAGACTGTCACTCTTGACGGGAGTAGAGAGCCTCATCTTTCTTCCTGGGAGCGGCTGTTGGTTTTGAACTGCTGACCTTGCAGTTAGCAGCCCAACATGTCACCACGGTGCCACTGGGGATTTGAGTCGAGTCTGATGTTAAGTACCGGGGACTCTAGCCAGGAATCACAGCATGGATGCGGACTCCTGGCGCGGCGACCCCAGCTGGGATGTCAGGGCTTTCGGTGGCAGAGTTCGGAGCTGGAGGCTGCCAGGCGTTTCCTTTGGAGCATCTTGGGAGCACTGGCACAGGCAGCCTCCCGGTTCAGCATCTGGTCCTGGCCTCTGGTTCCTGCTCTCGGAGGCTTGGAGCTGAGCAGGAGCTCCTTCTTCAGCTGGCCGACTTTAGCGTCTTCCAAGGATGCACTGGGAGGTAGGGCCTCATTCTGGAGAGAGCTGGGGGGGATGGCCCTGCAGTGGAGAGCTGCCCGCAGAGGGATCTACAGGTGCAGGTGTGGGCCGGGCCCCTCTGTTCTTTTGTGACAAGTTATCGGTGTCACTTACGCCCCTTTGGAAGCTCCTGGGGCCCGAAGTTCCCTTTACCACCGGCCTTTGTGCTCAGAGCCCATTTAGCCCGCCCCGTCCATCTGAACAAGCGCTACACCGCCGCCATTGTCCCTGTGGTTACCCATCAACCACCGCCTGCCTGCGCCAGGCTGCCCGTTGCCGTGGTGACCGCCACCCTGTAACTGTGATCTCCCAGTCTGGGGGGAGGTGGGGGCGAGAGGGGGAAGGGGCAGCGGTACCACTTAGAGAAAGTTCTCCCTTTCCAGGCCGCTAAGAAGGACAGTTCTGCTGCCAGTCTTCTCCACTGCCCCCAGGGTGGGTGGTGGGTGGGTGGGGGGGTGCTGTGAGCAGTGACCGTGCTGAGCTGGTAACAGCGAGGCTGTGGGTTCCAGCCCACTGGGAGGAAGAAACAGCTTACCAGTCTTCTTTCCCAAGAGTCTGGACCCAAACACCCTGTGGAGGGCGGTTCCCCCCCATGGGCTGCACTGGGCGGGCAGCTGGGTTTTTGGTGGTGGTGGTGTTTTAGACATCCTTTACTGTCCGAAGAGTCCTGGTGGTGATCCACGAGGTCAGACGTTCCAAACCACCAGCTGCTCCTCGGGAGAAAGACGAGGCTTTCCGCTCCCATAAAGAACCACCGTCTCAGAAACCCACAGGAGCGGTTCTTCCCTGTCCTGTAGGGTCACTCTGGAGTCTACCTCGGCTTGTTATTTCCCCTCTGGCCTGTAGGGGCTATGAACTGAGCTTCTTGGGAGGGTTAGGCACTTGAAGATGGGAAGGGGAGGAGAAGACTGCTGCTGGGATGTATAGATCCCACTCTGGGGTGGTCAGTACAAGCCTAGGCCTGTCCTCCCTTTCCCAGTCCCCTCGGGGCAGGCAGAGGGGTCTGAGCTGTGAGGGGGACCTCACCTTGTCCTTGGAGCCAGGAGCAGGAGGGAGGATGTCTGAGGGAGGCTGTTGGTCACTGCTGGGGTCCTGGCGTGGTTCTCCTGTGGAGAGGAAGAGGCGGGTGTGGCTCGGGAGCAGCTTTCCAAGAGGAAGTTGACCCAGGCCAGCAGCTGGGCATACTGGGTCCCAGGAGCACGTGAGGACTTAGTCCAAGGTTCGAGCCGACTGCAGTGTGTGCTCTGTCGAGTGCCTGAGAGGGGCTCGAGCTGTTTTCCTGTTAGGGTCACAGCTGCCCTCGTGCCTTCCGAGAGGTGACCTGCTTGGCTACTGACCTTCAGATGGTAGCTTGGAGTCCACCAGAGGCCCCTCAGAAGAAGGGCCTGGTGGTCTGCTTTGAGAGCCCGATGGAGAGCACAGAGGAGCCCTGGTGGTGTTGCGGGGACACGCTGGGCTGCTAACCGCAAGGTCAGCGGTTAGAATCCGGCAGCCGCTCCAGGGGAGAAAGACAAGGCTCCTATTCCCGTCAGCAGTACAGTCTGGGAAACCCTCAGGGGCAGCTCCACCTGCGCTGAGTCGGCATCTGTTCACTCGCAGCGAGTTTGGTTTGTTTGGGGATGGAGCGTTCAGGCCTCCACCTCCCACTCCGGGTCAGCGTGCTGCGTACCGAAGGGCCCGACTTTGAGCATTCCAGGTACACCGGCCATCAGCATCTCCTCCACGGTCTGCCTTCCGAGCTCCTCCGTGATCTCTGGCTCAGGACCCGGCAGAAGGCAGTGCAGGCCCAGGCGTGTCCGTACGTGAGAGTGCCCAGGCTGTGTCTTTCCTGGGCTCTGTTGTTCGGCTCCTCTCCCCACGATGCACAGTGCTCAAAGGAGGCTAATTCTGGGCTTCATTGTCCATCTGGACAGGCCACCCCTCTCTCCTTGAGATACCACCTTAATCACGCTCCCCCAGCCACATCAAAGAGATCGTCCTCCACGCCCCTTGCTCCTGTGCCCTCACCACCCAGGGACTTTAACTACTCTTGTGGGATTGTCTAGCCTGAAAGCCACTGGGGCCTGTTTCCTCCCGTTGCTTTGTTTCCAGAATCCCAGGACCCCCCCCCCCCCCCGGGCCCTATCTCATCATTGAAGGAGCCCTCGTGGGGTCTGGTTACATGCTGGGCTGCTCACCTCAAGATCAGCAGTTCGAAACCACCAGCAGCTCCTCTGGAGAAAGAGGAGGCCCTTTCCACCTGTGAAGAGTGACAGTCTCAGAAACCTACAGGGACAGTTCTTCCCTGTCCCATAGGGTCGCCGTGAGTCAGCATGGACTGTGGCAGTGAGTTTTGGGGCTCACATCAATGAGCTACTTACGTGGATCTTCTCTTATGTGTGAGTGTAATCAATACCTTGGAAAGCTCCGTGGAAATCAAGGTATACAGGCAAGGTTGACCAGCAAGGCCAGAGGACTTTAAAAAAATCCCATAGTGATTTTGTTGAGAATCACTGTGGATGTGTGAATTACTTTACTTTGTCTACCTTTCCCCTACCCCACCCCCATACGCTCACCTGGAAGCTATGAATGTGATCTCACTTGAAGAATGGTCTTGTTTTTTGCTGATGTCGCTAAGATGTTTAGCAGCAAGCAAAATGGAATTGCCACATTACTTACAATAGCATGAACATACCAAATGGCCAGAAATGAGCCTATGAAAGGGGAGACGGAAAACCATGAAAACGCGATTGACAGAAAAAGGAAGGCTTAACTAGAGACGTGAGGGCACGTTCCTGGATTCAAAACCCAAACTCGCTGTCCTCACTCACGACGACCCTGTAGGACAGACCTGAACTGCCCCAGTGGGTTCCCAGGGCTATAAATCGTTGGGAGAGCAGAAAGCCTCATCTTTCTCCCATGAGGCAGCTGGTGGTTTTGAACTGCTAACCTTGTGATTAGCAGCCCAACTTGTAACCACGACACCACCAGTGCTTCTGTTGTTCCTGGATTCAAAGGACAAAACACAAAACAGCTGCCATTGCGTCCATTCAGAGTCATGGCAACCCCATAGGATAACAGGGTAGAATCACCCCTGTGGGTTTCTGAGACGGTAACTCTTCTTTCTTTTTTTATGTTAATCATTTTATTGGGAGCTCGTACAGCTATTATAACAATCCATAATTCAATCAGATCAAACATAATTGTACAATTGCTGCCACCATCATTTTCTTTCTCTTGAACTCTTTTATATCAACTCCCCTTTGTCCCCTCCCTCTCCCACCCTGCCCCCAAGAACACTTATTACATATTATATTTTTTAGTTTAATTTTTTGCCATGTCTCACACCATCCAATGTATGCGTTCACCTACAATTCTATTATCCATTCCCCTCTAGTGGGGTCATACACTCATCATTGCTATCATCTCCCCCTCCCCCCCCCCCCGCCCTTCCTTTGTCCTCAGGGAATCATTACTCCCATTACTGTTTCTGAAGGGTTAGCTGTCTTGGCTTCCATGCATCTAACAATCTTACTCATACAAATGAACACACGCAGGTCTAGCAAGATGACTGAGGTAAACCAAAGACCCTAGTAATCAGGGGGGGGGGCTGTAACTCTTTATGGAAGTACAAAGTGCAGTACAAAGTGCCGTACAAAGTGCCGTACGCCTCCCGCGAGGGGCTGGTGGTATTTTAACAGTCACATTGTGATTAGCACTTCAACGGGTAACCACGATGTGAGTCAACAGAGCAAAGATAACATTGCATCCCAAAGTCCATATGTAAATTCAGTGCAATGCTAATCAAAATCTACAAGGCTGTTTTTGGGCAATTGACAAGCAGATTTCAAAATGTATCTATAAGTAAGATTAGCCAAGAACAGGCAGGACAATCTTGAGGAAGAGGGAAATGGAGGAGCTTGTCGGCTTGATGTCGGGCTTATGATAAAGCCTCTATAATTAAGAGGGCTTGGTAGTTAACACACGTGAAGTTGAATAGGCTAGTGGAATTGAATAGAGAACTTAGAAAACAGGTCTAACATGTTTAGAAGGGGAAACAGTTAAGTAATAAATATTTAATAAAGGCGTAGAAGCTGAATTACACCCTATGGGCTATACAGGTATTCTGCGTCCGCCTTTTTTCCTGAAGGTGCTTCGTTCTGAGTAGTTCCCCTTGATCTGTGTTCCAGTTTACTGACCTTCTTCTCAACCATGTCTAATCTGTTCCTAAAACCATCCATTGAGTTCTTGGCTTTGGTAATGGGCTCTTGGGCTCTAGAATTTTTACTCCGTTATTTTTCCGATTGGCCAAATCCTTTTTGATGGTTACCCGGTCTCTGTTGACATTCTCAACCTTGTCTTTTATTTTTCCGAGTGTGGCCAACGAGGCCTAGACGTCTGCGTTCTGTTTCTCTTTGGCTAGCCTGCTCTGTCATCTCAGAGTCTTGGTTAGTTTTTGTTCAGGTTGTTTTTGGTCTTCGTCTCTCCTCGATGCCTCAGTCTTTTTCACTGAGTGCCGGACATTGTGCTTCCAGACTTCTCTTTGGAGTCACGTGAAGTCTCGTGTTGTTGGCTGCTGCTCAGTGCGTTCTGATCCACAGCGACCGATCTACAGCAGAGCAACACGCCATCCTCACAGCCGTTGTTGTGTCCGAGCCCATTGTTGAAGCCACTGTGTCCATCTAGCTGGCTGACCATCTTTCTCTTTGTTGCTGCCCCTTGACTGAGATGTCCTTTCCCAGGATCTGGTCTCTCCTGACAACAGGTCCAAAATACTTGAGGTCAAGTCTCAGCCTCCTGGCTTCTAGGAAGCACTCTGGCTGGCTGTCTTCCCAGACAGATGTTGGTTCTGTGGCAGTCATGGCACGTTCAATGTTCTTCCCCAGTACCATCATTCAGATGCGTCCACTCTTCTTCGGTCTTCCTTATTCAATGTCCAGCTTTCACTTGCCTATGAGGCGATTGAAAATACCATGGCTTGGATCAGGTACATCTTAATCCTAGGTCTAGGATTCTATTATCTTCTTCTAGAGAAATTGATGGGTTCTGGAGGCGCTGGGGTACTAGTAATCAGGGGTCACCATCACCTATTAGTTGTTGACTGAGGCCGCTAGTTGTGACTGTTAGTTGTGGTTGAGCCAGCTGTGGCTCATGACACGTGTAACAGAAGGCAGCGCTGCCAGGTGTGTGTGTGTGTGTGTGTGTGTGTGTGTGTGTGTGTGTGTTTATCTTCATGGTGGCTGGTGTACCAGCTTCTATTGTTTCAGCGAATGGTTATGTCCATCCATTTCATTGAGAGCGTCCCTCTACTTCACCAGCCATGATGCCCGCTTATAGCAATTGATCTCTCCTGATGGCATGTCCTAAGTAAGCGAGCTGAAGCCTTGGCACCCTGACATCTAAGAGCCATTCCGGTTATAGAGGGATTGGTTCTTTCTTAGGGCGGTCCAGGCGCTATCGAATGTCCTTCATCAGCAATATATTTGAGCTCACTGATACGTCTGCCTTAGTTTTGTATTGCTCAACTTTCCCATGTACGGGGACAGTTGAAAGACCACTTGGTGTAGGTCAAGTGCACCTCAGTCAACAAAGTAACTCCTTTGCTTTATAAAATTGGAAAGGTGCCTTTGGGGTTGGTTTTGCCCAACGCCGTCCTTCATTTGGTTATTGACGGCTCCATAGCTCGTTTGTTTCTTTAAGTTTTTTTCATTTTGTTGTTGTTGGGAAAACCACAGACTGACCCAACGCTTCCCACACGTACAATTCCGTGCCACTGAGCAGGCTGTGTGAGTGGCAGAACCATTCTCCTCTGCGGTCACTCTCCCTCGTCTCTTACTCCATCTTTCAAATTGCTCTCACCAGTCAGATCCCATAGAGATAGCTCTTCCAAGAGCAGGATTCTTCAGGCAGACCTAGTTTTTACTAGTTAAGTGAAACTGTTGTTTGGTTTTAAGAAGACTGGGGGGGGTGGTATTTTGTTTGTTTGGTTTAAGGGTTAAAGATAGCAGGGGTCGATGGCTCCGGGACACCTGGAGGAGTCCCTGAGCATTGGAAATTCTGCTCTGCAAACTACCCACTACCCCCCCCACCTTCGGATCATGACCGTCTATGGATGGGTCTGTTTTATCAAAATGTTCAGAACTGGCCGTCGCTCCCTTCTTCGGCCTCCTAACAAGGGGCAGCAGTTGTTCAAGGGCCGGATGATCAGCCACACGTTCCATCTCCTCCGATTCTGGCTCTCCTCCTTCCTGTTGCTCCGGGTGTCTCTGCCATGGAGTCGGTGTCCACTCACAGCGACCCTATAGGTCAGGGAAGAACGGTCCCTCTGAGTTTCTGGAGCTGTAACTTTAGGGGAGCAGAAAGCTCCTCTTTCTCCCCAGGGGTGGCTGGCGGTTTCAAACTGCTGACCTTGCTGTTAGCAGCCGAATGCAGAACCACTACGCCACCAGGGCTCCTTATGAGTGGTGTTAGCCATCCTAGAAGCGTTCCACTGGCCGCTGATATGGTGCCCGGTCCCTGTGTTCCCAGGGAGCAGGATCTTGTCTGCACAACCCTCGTTGGAAGGACTTTGCGGGGAGGCAACAGAGCCCACAGACGCAGCCAGTGGAGGGACCCCGCAGCTTCTCCTGGGGAACACAGCCGAGGGTTAACGGTGCTGCGACCCGAGGCATCTCATACGGTGTCTGTGTCATGCTCTGCCAGGGAGACAGGCAGCGGCCAGTACACACCACGGGGATGTACCATGGGCTGCCTGCCATCTTCCCTGCCACCAGGGTTACCAAGGTAACAAGTGTTGGCATGCCACCCCTATCCCCACCCGACGCCGGCCTTTCGGCTCAGCATGATTGTCATGACTTAGCCTGTTATTTGTAACTGACTGTCCCCACATCCCACTAGGAAATCATGCTGCCCTATGCCAGGCTGTCTTGGACATCTGTCCAATGTGTCTCTCGTGTGGACAGATCCCAAGTATTTTTATCAGAGTTCCCAAGATGCCGTTTCTGCAGAAGTGGCAGAGAGTCCTTGGGTGGGGTCTCCTTCCTGCACCCCCTTGTTCTGTCCCACTTGTGTGCCCCACTGGCAGAAGCAGTGGGAAGTCTGAAGCGGCTGCCACTCTCGACCCTGCCACCTCTCCTGCTAACCCGAGTGGACAAGCCTGCAGGCTGGGCTCAGGAAGAGCTGGCTGGAGCGCCAGCCAGCAGCAGGCTCAGGCTGTGTCCGTGAGTGAAACACACGTGTGTTCCAGGCTGTGGGTTCTGGCTACCTGCTTCTCCATGTTGCTGGACACGGCTCTCCCCGCTGGTCTGTGGAAAGAGCTAAACCCACTGGTGGGTGATGGGCTGTCAGGAGGAGAAGCAGAACTCTGGTTGCAGACAAAGGAAACTTGAGAACAGACTCACCGCCCGGTGCCTGGGGATTGTCTCCTGGCAGCGTGGGGGCTGGGGGCTCATGGACTGCGTGGGGCCCCGGGAGCTGGGCCTGGTTAGTCCCCAGCTGAGAGGGGCCGCCTTGGGACAGCCTGGGTTGCCGGGTGCCCACCTCTAAGTTGTTGGTTTCCTTGTGGTCCACGCTGAAAGGTGGGGCGAGGGGTTGTGGGATGATTCACTCCCACCCCCAGGTCTCTATCACCTGCCTGTGCACCCTTGTGTCTCCATCAGCTCCCTGGACTCCCAGGTCTCTATCAGCACCCTGCACAGTCTCTCCCCCAGCCCCCCTCCATGCCCAGCCCCATAGTGATTCCTCCTCCCTTCTTCGCCTGCCCCCCTCCCGCCCTTCACCCGCCCTCGAAGGCAGGCCTGTGCTTTTCTGCTGGCACCCCTGTGGTGAGACCTGGCATACCCGAGCTTCCAATACTTGTGGAATTAATGGGTGACGACAACCTTAATTAGAGTTTCTGTGAGTTCATGCTGCAGATCAGAATCTTGGAGGAGGTTTCACCTAGCAAACGAGTTCTAATTATGAGCGCACTCTCGGGCGCACGGCTGCTGGAGAGGCCATGCCCCAGGTCTTGGGTACGGGGACCCTCGGGCTACCGGAGGAGCAAAATCCAATTTGTTGCTTTTAAGATCGCTCTTAATCACTTAATAACAGGATCTTTGATATTAGATTAATCTTCCCCGTCTGTGCAGAGGCGCTGCCAGTGGGACTTGACGTGCAGGAAGTGTTTGAGGGACTGCATGCAAGTGTGTGTGTGTGTGTGTGTGTGTGTGTGTGTGTGTGTGTACAAGAGGGCTTCAAAAAATCCATGGAAAAATGGGATTAAGATCCCGGAATTTCCCCATGAACTCTTGGAAGGCCCTGATCTGCATGTACATATATGTGAGTATGTGTGCCTGATGGTGGGTTGGTGTGTACATAAGTGCTTATAGGTACATACATATCGATGAGCTGTGAGAGTGTATATATTGTGTTTGTGTACATGCTTATGGTCAGATAAGAGAGAGAAAGAGAGAGAGAGGGAGGGTTGTGTGTGGGGGGGGGTGGGGGGGAACAAAGGGGCTTCAAAAAGTTCATGGAAAAATGGAATTGAGATCATGGAATTTTTCCACAAACTCTTGGAAGCCCCCGGTCTGTGTGTACATATACGTGAATTCGTGTGTCTGATTGTGTGTGTGTGTGTATTAGTGCTTATAGGTATACACATATCAGTGAGTTGTATGAATGCATATATTGTGTTTGTGTATATACTTATGGTCATATAAGAGTGTGTGTGTGTGTGTGTGTGTGTGTGTGTATGTCCGAGGTAACCCCCCAAAATATCCCAGATTTTTTTCAAAGCTATGTGTTTAATTTTTTTTACAAAGCAACCTTATCTTATCACCTTCAAAGCACTCTACATGACACTTAGTACATTTGTCAAATCCGCCGTTCCATTCTTGGAAACATTTTTCAAACTCCTCTGGATGGCTGACAGCACCTCCCTTGTTTTTTTTTTCTTCACCTCTTCTATGTTGTCAAATTGCTGTCCTTTCATGTCCCTCTGCATTCTCAGAAACAAAACGAAAAGTTGCATGGAGCGAGGGCAGGTGAGTCAGGTACATGGGCCAAGAGCGGCATGCAGTTGTTTTTACCAAAAACTTTCGCGCTGAGATGGCTGCATGAGCAGGTGCATGGTCGTGGTGATAACACCAGTCCCCCGTCTGCCACAAATCAGGCCTTTTTTTTTGCCCACGGTTAGACTATCTTTTCAGAACCTCTAAATAGAAAGCTTGATTAACAGTCTGACCTGGTGGAATGTACTCCAAATGCACCGAGTCAACGTTTGTGTCCGTTTGGGAAGTTGACGGACGTCCAAACGAGGTTTGTCACCAATCGACATTTCACCTGTTTTGAAATGAGAAAACCACTGGTACACTGGAGTGTTTCCTGTAGCAGTGTCCTTGTTAGCTGTGTCTAACGTCACAACAGGTGTTGCGGCACTTTTCCAGAGCAGGAAATAAATTTCACAGTGGCGCGCTGTTTTCTTAAATCGACCATCATAAAAACAAGGTTCGAGTGAAACAGCTTTTATGAAAAAAGTTCACTGTGACCAGAGAGAACCTTCCCAGGCGAAGCCACTGTGCACACTCACTCAGAGAGCTGCTCGATGCTCGCCTATCGGGGAGAATGCGCACTACAAAAGCTCTGCCCAGTGGAGCTTTTTCCCATTTTGGGGGCGACCCCCTGGTATATTGTGTAGGTATGTAGGTATATATATGGGTGTACATGTATGTAGTGTGTGTGTTGTGGGCATGAGATGGAGGAGGTACACAGACCTCCACATTTGTGGGGAGGGGTGTGTGCTTATCATGTGTTACATGTATATCTGCATATCATGTGTGGTGTGTGTGTGTGCATGTAGACATTAGGTGAAGGTAGTGTAAAGAGGCCCCCCTATCTCCCGCCATATACCAGGTGGCACAGCGGTCTGTAGAGGGGGTGGGGAAGGCCAGCCGCCTCCTCTCAGGGGACAGCCACAGGACCACACCCTGCCGTGTGTCCACAGCAGACTAGCCCTGCGGAGAGGTGCCCTTGTTTGAGTAAAATGACAGGACTGTGAATCCAAACCGTCAGCAGTTCACAAAACCTGGACCCATGCCATGTCTCCCTGGGGTTGCTTTAGAAGGGCAGCTCCCCACCAACTGCCACATGGACTGTCAGGGTGCAGTGCACACCTGGGAACCCCAGACATGCAGTCCTGGGCGATTCTAGGCCCCAGGGCCTACAGGAGGGACAGCAGCACCCTCCCCGCCGTCTGGTTGGGAGTTGCTGAGACGCAGGCTGGTTGTAAAGGGGATGCCTAGTAGAGAGACAGACAGTCAAACAGACATATTTTCAACTTGATGGTGGCAGCCCCTCCATCCTGTCGCCTGCCAGCATAACAGCCTCGTCCCTGCCCAGGAGCTCAGAACCATCCCCCAGCTCACTAGCTTGACCGCAGAGCCCTGGGGTGGGGGGGGGGTCTTGTCTGCAGGGAACATGCCTGGGGCTGCGGGGGACTCTGTGATGAAGTCTGAATCCTGGGAACAAACTTGGCCTCCTGGATGAAGGGGCCCGAGCGAGCCGAGGGAAGCAGATCAGAATTCTCACTGGAGGCAAACAGGGGAGTCGTGGACAGAGTAGTGTCCTCCAGAGAGAAAAGCTGGGGTCCTCCCTCCCTGCTGTCCCCGAGGGTGTGACCTTGGGTGGGAGTCCAGTTCTTCTTGCAGGTGTTGTCTCAGAGTGGGGTCCATTAGGGTGGGGTCTTGTACAAGGGGAGCTCGGACATGGGGACAATCACATGGGGATGGCATGTGGAGGTCCAGCCACAGGCAGCAAGTACCCCCCTCCCCTTCCCACCATTCCCCATTGCTGGTGGCCAGCAGGCCCAGGAGAGCACCAGGGAGCAGTTTTGCATTCAGAGCCTCAGAAGGGGTCCCAGCCCCCAGAGTTGTGGGAGAAGACAAGGCTGCCCTTCAAGCCCCGACCCCTTCCCCCCATAAGGTCTTTGTCACTGTAGCCCAGGAGGACAGATGCCAGATGCCATTGAGTCAATTCTGATCCATGATCACCACCATGCTGATTCTGAGTCAAGATGTAGGGGACACCCCATTGCCCCCCCCCCACCAGGCCAGGCTCCTTACAGAAGCAGGCTGCCCAGCCGCTCCCCACCCTGCCCCGTTCTCTTGTGATGGGCTAAACCCACTGGCCTTTCAGTAGCCTGCTGAGTGCCTGTAACTTCCTCCCAGGCCCCCACCTCCAAGTCCATTCTGACCCACAGCAAGCCCGCAGGTCAGAGCGGAACTGCCCCAGAGGGGGCTCTAAGACTGGAGTCTTTCCTTTCTATCCCCCCTCCTCTCCCTCCCCCAGCCACATCACTGCATTGGAGCAGCTGGTGGCCTCCAACCGCCAACCTCTCCATTGACATCCAAGCATCCATTAACCACCGCACCACCAAACTCACGCCACTGAATCAATACTGATTCACAGCGACCCTGCAGGGCAGGGCAGATCTGGCCCCATGGGTCTCTCAGTCTGTGACTCTTTAGTCGAAAGCCTCCTCTTTCTCCCTCGGGGCAGCAGGTGGTTTCGAACTGACGACCTGCACATAAACACAAAGATAGGAAAAAGCAAAAATGTTGCCGACGAGTGGGTTCCTGGCAGAACTGCCCATGGACCTTCCCCGCTGCGATGCTGAGGACAACGGCCCCCTGGTTGCGTGGAGGTTATACATTGGGTTGCCAGGCGCAAGGCCGGCAGTTTGAGGCCACCGGCCGCTCCCAAGGAGAAGACAAGGCGTCTACTCTCAGAAAGAGGGCCAGTCTGGGAGATTCGTGGGGCCCGTTCTGCCCCATTCTGCAGGGTCTCTATGGGTCGGCGAGTGCAGTGGGGGGCCCCTGTGAGATGTGAGACGGGGCCTGCTCCTCGGGGCTGGGCGCCTCCCTCCGCCGGTCGCTCTGTACGGGACTCTAGCTAATCATCTGGAGCCACTTGAAACTTTTCCTCTTGACGTCAGGCTGAGCCAGGCCCTTGGCATCTAGAGCGGGGGCTTTCTTAGCGAGCCTGCACCTGGCACAGAATCTAAACAGTCCTCCCTGGCCGGTTCCGCACGTGGAGATGCCGACTGCAAACAAGCAGGGGAACAGACGTCTGGGCCAATATTTGGTCCTTTCCCCAAAGAAAGTGCTCCAGCCACCCATTTGTCCACTAAATGTAGGGGGGAAGGGCCCCCAGGAGAAGCAGAGCCAGCTGGCAGGAGTGCTGGGGGTGGGGGTGAGGTGGCCTCCACTAAGGGTAGGAACCATTGTGACCACTCACTCCTGTGTGCCTGACAGCAGACCCCTGTGTCCTGTGTCTGAGCAGGGGGTGCTGCCTCCAGGGGTTGAGGGACCCAAGTCTCACCTGTGAGTGGGCTGGGCCCCGCAGCCAGGCCCCTCTGACTGCAGGGTCTAACCTTTCTCAGTGGGCCTTAAAGGAGCCTCTCACTGTATTTGCATTTAAAAGCAATCTCCATGGAATCCTTCCTGAAGGCTCTGGGCTGGGAGAGCCTTGTGGACCTTGGGATGAGTAGTGGCCCCAGCGTGGCCCTTCAGAGCAGAGCGCTGGTCACAGAAATGGCCACACATGTGGCTTCAGGGAACAGAAATCCATCTTCTCGCAGTTGAGACTGGAGGGTGCTCTATGGGCTCTTGCGAACTGTGGTGGGGCAGTTATACAGCCCCCACCTCCTCTCTCTCTCTCTGTATTCTTCATCTCGGATACCCACAGGGGCCGTTGTGCCCTGTCTTGCAGGGCCACTGTGCATGAGAAGGGACTTGATGGCAGTGAGTTCTGTTTGTGGAAGATCCAAGCCTCGGACACCCATGGGGACAGTTCTACCCTGTCCTGTGGTGTCACAGTGAGTCAGATGGCGGCAGCCGGCAGTGAGTTTCCTACTGGGGAGCGCGTGGCTCAAGGCACCCGTATAGTGAAGTGAGGAGTGGTAAAAAGGAGGAAGGTCCTCAAGGAGCTGGACGGACACAGTGGCCGCATCAAGAAGCTCAGGCACATGGACAACGGTGGGGATGGCCCAGGACCCGCAGGGTTTCATTCTGTTGTGCACAGGGTCACCATGGGTCAGAACCAACTCGATGGTCCCTAACAAAGTAGCAACATGGCCTCATTAACACAACAAAGAAAGGAGGTCACATCCAAGGGCAGAGGGCCTAATACCCCAACACGCAGTTGAGTCCCCAGCACATCTCCCAGTCCTCTGTAGCCCCGATTGTGGAGGAGGGCTGTGTGTGTGTGTGTGTGTGTGTGTGTGTGTGTGTGTGTGTGTGTGTGTGAGAGAGAGAGAGACTCTGTCCCTTGTAGGCTGGAGAGGCCAGTGAATGTGTGTTACCTGGCTAGTCCCCACCTAACAGCTGAGCTCTCCTTGGCTTATCTCCTCCTCATTTCTAGATTGAAAGCCTTGGGTGTTCCCCTCAGTGAGGGTGCCTGAGAGCAGGTGGGGGGCTGGTTCTGGAACTCCCTCTCAAACTCTCCTCGCCCTAGGGTCAGGTGCTGGTGCAACTGGCTGTGTGTGGCTTCCCTGAAAGCAGGGCCAGCGGCTGCCACAGTCGGAGGCTGGCTTAGCTGTCCCTTAGCTCTAAAAAGGTACAAGTTGTGGGTATTATTGCTGCTTGTCTGTCTCTCTCTTCATTGAGCCTCTGCAGCTAATCATTATTCTCTCTCTCCAGGGAGCCCTGGTGGCACAGTGGTTACACACTGGGCTGTTAACCTCCAGGTCAGCGGTTCAAAACCACCAGCCGCTCCCCTGGAGAAAGGTGGGAGCTTTCGATTCCCATAAGGAATGACAGTCTCAGGAACCCACAGGGGCAGTGAGTACTACTCTGTCCCATTAGGTAACAATGAGTCACCATGGACTCCATGGTCATGAGTCTGGAATTCGGTGTGCTTGTCAAATGGGGAAGGGCCACCTAAGCCGAGGGGCTGCCAGGCCCCACCAGCCATAGCAAGCCCATGCGTGTTCTTAGAACTGCCCTCAGCCCCTCTGGGCCCTCCTCCCTCTGCCCTGGGGGAGCACAGTTGGCTCTGCCCACCTCACGGGTTTCGAGAGACAAAGGAAATGCAAGCGGTGTCAGGGAGCCCGTGGCACTCCTGGATGGCGCAGATGGTTAATTACCCGGCTGCCGACTGGAAGGTTGGCGGTTCAAACCCACCTTGGAAGAAGAGCCTGGTGGTCAATGGCTGGAAAATCCGCCTGTAGGAGTCCTGGTGGCCCGGTGGTGACGTGTTGGGCTGCTCACCGCAAGGTCCACGGTTCAAAACCACCATGGGAGAAAGATAAGGCTTTGGACTCCCATAAAGAGTGACAGTCTCAGAAACCCACAGGGGCAGCTCTGCCCTGTCCTGCAGGGGCGCTGTGAGTCGGCATCTAGTCGATGGCCGTGAGTTTGGATTTGGGGTCGGTTTCCAAGGCTGTTCAGACAGTTGTCACCAGGGGCCTCTGGGCGGGTTCTCCTGCCTCTCTTTCAGCTCCCAGGCAAGCGCTTAACCCTTGGCGACATAAAGGTTATGTCACCCACATAACCCGCACCCAGCACAAGTCTAGAATGTCCCATGACCCTGAGGCCTTCCATGTGCCTTTCTCTGTCAGACTCTGCTTCTTCTCTCAAGGGAATTGGGGCTCTTTCCCGCCCCCACTGCATTTGATTCTGGGGCACACATCGCCAGAAAGAGTGTCATGGTCCCTGGGGTGGCCAAGAACTCCCAAGACTTGAGGCAAACCAACGCGGGCCCACTTGCTGCTTTTATCCAATGGAACATGGCACAGGCGCTCCCTGTGGCCACAGGAAGACCCTGCGGCGGGCTGTCAATGGCGGGTGGTGGCCGCCGCTGGCGATCGCTGAGTTGACTCCACCTCTCAGACTTGACATCCAACAAAGAACCGCACCGCCCGGCCCTGCGCCATCTTCACGTGCCCACCGTTGGGGCCACTGGGTCCGCCCATCCCGTGCAGGTGCCCCTCACTGTCAGAGCTGACCCTCTCCTTTCCCAAACCCCATTCGTGTCCCTTTCTAAGGATGGGTCTTGCCTGTTTACGTGTCCAAAGTAAGCGAGCCAAGAGCAGAGAGGCATTCTGTACATTCTCTCCTCGGAGGGGCATCCCAGCGTCCTCTTTCCTCTGAGGGACATTCCAGTGGATTCTCTTCTCTGAGGGACGTTGTGTGTGAACTGTTTGGGCAGTCCTCGTGGGTCTGTCCCTCTGTGGAGTGGCTGTCCATCGGGCATGGGGAGGCTCTGAGCCACTGACAGCGCCAGCTTTCTGAGAGAGTGATGGACTGACTCATGCCCCCACTGGCTCAGACAGGCCTTCCTCTTGTTGCTCAGCCTTGCTACCACTTGTTGGTCTAGTCAGGTGGGTGTTCAGTGGTATCTCATTGTGGTTTCAATTTGCATTTCTCAGATTACTAATGATGTTGGGCAGCTATTTGTTTGTTTTAGGTCCAGTATCTTCCAATGGCTTGTCTCATCATCAAAGTTGTATGTCTATCTATATATTTAATACATACACACACCCATATACATATATGAGCCCCTATGGCATAGTGGTTACACCTTGGGCTGCTGACCTTGCCACCAGCTGGAATGTTGATATCCAGCTTCCATCCTTCCTAAACACTTCGGCCAGTGGCGAGCTGTTTCTGAACAGTGAATAAGGAGACTGCTCATGGCTCTGAGCAGGGTTGGTGGCTCAGTAGCCCGCACACTTGGGTTGGGTTGAGTTGGGTTGGGTTGGGCTGGGCTGGGTTAGGTTGGGTTGAATTGGTTGTGTTGGGCTGTGCTGAGTTGTGTTGGTTTGAGTTTAGTTGTACTCGGCTGAATTGGTTGTGTTGGACTGGGGTGAACTGAGTTGTGATGTGTTGGGTTCAGTTGAGTTGAGTTGGGCTGGGCTGACTTGGGTTGGATTAGATTGAGTTTACTTGGGTTGAGCTAGGCAGGGCTGGGCTGAGTTGGCTTGGGTTGGGTTGAGTTGAGTTGGGCTGGGCTGGTGTATTTGCTCAGGTTCTCACCTTCATTGTGTGTAGCTCCCCAGGGCTGATGGTGTCTCATAGACTTGTCTGAAACTATAAGGCATATGGGGGTGGGGTCCCTTGGTGAGTCCTCAGGGGCCACAGTGTCACGCTGGAAGGTGTCATTTAGTTTAGAAAGAAGAGCTTTTTAAAATTCATTCTGTCATATAGTCATGGGGAACTTTGCTGGCTTTCTTAGGATGTAGGCAGCGAGGTGGTGGGGATGAGCAGGGCTGGGCAGGCCCAGCTGGCAGAGGGAAGCCTGGCAGTGCTGAGTGGGCTGAGCACACAACCCCAGGCCTGGTTGCTTCCAGGTTTCCGGTGCTTACTGGGACTCTGCAGCTGGAAGAAGAGTCGGAAGGTTTTGTGTCATTTCCTGAAAGAAGGGTCTTCAGCCGGGCTATGGTTTGCTCTCCTCTTTCCCGTGGACCCCTGGTAGCACAGTGGGTTAAGTGCTGGGCTGCTAACCAAACAGTCAGCTGTTTGAACTTGCCGTGAAGCGTAAGACAATGTGCTTTTGTATGAAGCCGATCTACTCTGCCCGCCAAGCTCCTCAGCCCCCACCCAGCAGACGGTGCCCCAGCCCAGATGTCCACAGTGTCCTGCGAAGCCTGCCTCCAAGCTCCAGGAGTTGTGATTTTCTTCTCCGAATCTTCAAACCAAACCCTTCTGTCAAGCCTAGTGATCTCCTGGTGTTCCCAAACTGGGGCTTAATGTTGGCCTCCAGACTTTTCAATCGCTGCCCAGCAATCTGTGACCACTGTCCATTTGGATCACTGTCCAGCAGTTTTAAATCTGCCGTCCGTTGCCATCATAGACCCATGGCAATCTCGATGCAGTGGTGTGGGACATTGCCCGGTCCTGTGCCATCCTCCCGGCCATTGGCGTGGGCCAGTTCACTGTTGGCGCCCCTGTGTTTTCTTAGGGTTTTGGGGAGGTTCCTTCTCCGAGTCCCACAATGCTCTCCTGCGGTCAACAGCATTTCCATTTTTGGTAGCAGATCGCCACACCTCCCTTCCTGATTTGCCTTTGTCTGGAAACACCTCTGAAATGTAACATACCCACTGTGGGCAAGCCTTCTGATCACGTGAACGTCTGGTGGCACCGCTCCCAGCATCACAGCCACCACCCACGGGCCACCGCAGTAAGACTGGCAGACAGGTGGCAGGCTGTTGACTTCGTACTTGAAATGAAAGGGAGACCGGGTTAGCAGGAGGCTCTCCACGAAGCTGCCGTTGGGGTCCGGGTTGAAACCGGAGGTGGCCGGCTGAGCGTTCACTACGAGCGTGGGAACCCCTGTCCCATGAGCACGGGCCCAATTTCACAATGTCTGGTTTGCAAGGTAAATAAGCAAACTTGGCTTTGAACTCCACCTAAGCCGGTAACTCGATGATTTTACGTCGAGTGAGTTCAGGCCTCTCTGGCTCCGAAGATGCTTGCAGCATTTTGACATCGATGGCGGTCTTCTGCTCCCCCGAGGGTGCGCCATCTTGGTTTTAAGGAATCCACCTGCCTTCAGTGGCTGGTTCCCTGTGCAGAGCGCTGGCTGCGCCCGCCCGGGGAGCACATTCCTCAGGCGCCTCTCAGCATGCACCCCTCTGTTTGGATAGCGCCTCTCAAAGGAAAGCCCACTTTCACTGAGGCCGCTTTTAACTCTTCCGTGGAAGTGCTCCTCTACCTTGGCGAGCTTCCACGTGCCGTGAGTCTCTGCCCAACGCGTGGGTAGTGTGGGGCTGGGCCCGCAGCTTCAACGAGTGACTAAGTCATTCTATGGGGGGGGCGTTAACTGGGGCCTGTCCCCCCGCCTCATCTCAACCTTCCAGAACATTCCATCAAGGCTTTTCACTGGGTAACTTGGGAGTGTGCCATTCTGAAGTGGGTGGTGATTCTCTTCTTGGGGAGGAGCTTTATTTTGGACATGAACTTGGGAGAACAGGTGTTCTCTGAGATGGTGTGGTTTTACTGTCAACAGTAAGCATGGGCGTCACGGCGTTGAGAAGGGGGGGTGAGAGAGAGAGAGAGAGAGAGAGAAAGAGAAGGGTCTTAGGGGTCTTTGTGACTTTGGTTCTGTTCCTTTTCGGTGACCCAGAGCGAGTCCCTGGTCCCCTGGGTCTGGGGTGCCAGCCGGTCGGTTCTAAACCACTGTGCCCGGCGCACAACAGAAGGACCACTGCCCAGCCCTGTGCCGTCCTCACCACTGTGCTCAGGTTTGAGCCCATCCGTCTCTCCCTTGGCCTTCCTCTCGCTTTGTCCGTGTCCTTACAGGGTTGAGTGGGGGAGGGGCCCTGGAGGTTTTTTGGAAACAGGCTGAGCCTGTGTTATGGGCAGGGTTGCTGCCTTGTGGTGTGAATGTTTGTTTTAGCCCTTGCATGAGAGAATGCCGCCCAGGGCAAACACAGGAGGGACCGGCGTTTTAGAAAGGTTGGCAGAGCCCCAGGATGGGGAGGGCCCAGCCCTGCCCCTGCTCGACACCCCCACAGTCCTAGTGTCTTGGGCAGGAAAAGGCTATTGTGTGCTGGGTGTGAGGTGTGCCCCCCCCCCAACTCAACTAGCTGGGGGGAGGGGGTGGATCAGCTCAAAGTGAGGAGATGAGACCTAGACAGTCCCCCGCCCCCTTCCTCCTCCCTCCTCCCCTCAGGCCTTCCTGCCCCTCTGAGGGACACGAAGATGGAGCAGAGGCACTGGGGGTGGCTAAGGGTGGAAGCCCTAATCGCCCTGGGCAAAGAACCCCCAGACTGAGGGAGGGACTCTCGGGCCAGCAGGGGGCTGAGCTGCAGGCAGTCTGAATGGTCACCAAACTGCAGGAGTGCTAGCAGCCCCCCATAGTGGGGTGAAGGGCGTCTCCCCAAATGCACATCCCCTCCCTGACCCCTTGGAAAGAGGGTCTGTGAGTGCAGTTCTCTGAGGTCGGGAAGAGGTCACTTGGAGGCGGCCCCTCCATCCCACAGAAGGTGTCCTTGTGAGAGACAGGCAGCCTACCCCTACCTGAGGGGGGACCTGGGGCCACAAGCCAAGAGCAGCCTGTGGCAGGAGGGAACGACTCAGCCTTGGTGACAGTGGCTCAGCGAGAGCAGAAAGGTTGGGAGTTTGAGAGGCACCACGGATGAAAGGGCTGGTGACGAGCTCCTGAGAAGATGCCTGGGGGTCAGGGCCACTGTCACTGGGGTCACAGGAGCAGGAGTCGGCCCAAGGGGCCCCAACAGGACGATGCGTGTGTGGTGCAGCCCCGGTGACTCTGTGAGGTGGGCCTTGTGGCCTCGGGGACAAGAGAGAGAGAAGCCACTGGTTCGTGGTGCATTGTGCTGGCAGCCCGGAGGACACCAAGGAGCAGGCGTGGGGTCTCGGGGCCCAGCCCCGGGCAGGCGGGTGGCAGGGAGAGCAGGGGCGCGTACCTGGGCTGACCATCAGGGACCAGACTCTCCCAGTCCTGGGACCAGGCACTCAGCAGATGAAGGGGAGGTGTGTCAGGAATGGTAGGCATGGGTTTGAGTTTGAAATGAGGAGGCAACAAGGCCAGGGGCCTGAGACAGGAGAGCCCAGGAGAGACAGGGGCCAGTCTCTCTGCCCCTAACCCCAGCGTCAGGCAGGGCTGGGCCCGCGCTCCTGAAAGTGGAAGGGCATGTCCGGGGGGCAGGGGCAGGGGTGCACATGGCCCTCGCATTACGGCTTGGTGAGTGAGAAGGGGTCTGGTCAGCCAGGGGCTGGGTGTCCGGGTGGTTGTGAGGGTGGCCCAAAGGGCACTTGGGGTAGTAGCAGCAGTGACCTGGCAGGGCTGTCCCTTAGGGAGGGGTGGGGTCAGCAGGACCCGGGTCAGGAGGGCTCTTGGGTGGTGCTGGGTGCCCAGGCTGGGTCTCCTGGCTGAGCGTCCCCGTGTGACCCCCAGCTCTGCTCTGTCCCCCAGACGGCATCCACAGCGTCACGGCCCTGTGCACACTGCGCGTCACCATCATCACGGATGACATGCTGACCAACAGCATCACTGTCCGCCTGGAGAACATGTCGCAGGAGCGCTTCCTGTCCCCGCTGCTGGGCCTCTTCGTGGAGGGCGTGGCGGCCGTGCTGGCCACCGCCAAGGACGACGTCTTCGTCTTCAACGTCCAGAATGACACGGACGTGAGCGCCAACATCCTGAACGTGACCTTCTCGGCGCTGCTGCCCGGCGGCGGGCGCGGGCGCTTCTTCCCGTCGGAGGAGCTGCAGGAGCACATCTACCTGAACCGCACGCTGCTGACGGCCATCTCGGCCCAGCGCGTGCTGCCCTTCGACGACAACATCTGCCTGCGCGAGCCCTGCGAGAACTACATGAAGTGCGTGTCTGTGCTGCGCTTCGACTCCTCCGCGCCCTTCCTCAGCTCCACCACCGTGCTCTTCCGCCCCATCCACCCCATCACCGGCCTGCGCTGCCGCTGCCCGCCCGGCTTCACCGGTGACTTCTGCGAGACGGAGATCGACCTCTGCTACTCCAGCCCCTGCGGCCCCCACGGCCGCTGCCGCGCCCGAGAGGGCGGCTACACCTGCGAATGCCTGGACGACCACACGGGTAGGTGCGGGCGCTGGGGGTGACCTCCTGTGTCGGGGGGCGGCGGGGGGCGGCGGCGGGGGCTGGCCGTGTCCTCTGCCTGCCTGCTTCCCTCCAGGGAAGGAGCCAAGGTGGGCCTGTGCCCTGGAGGTGATGCAGGAGCTGCAGGCTCCTTCCCTGTCAGGTGAGCAGGGAGAGTCAGCTCCCAGGTCTTCATTGAAAACCACCCCCTGGGTGGCAGTGCCAATGCTACCCATGCTCGGTGACTGCACCAACGGGCAACCAGCCCAAGGGAACCCCGAGAAGCCCAGCTTTTCGCTCACACCTACAGGTGCCAACATTGGCACAAGCGGATGCTGCAGGACTGCCTCGCAGGGGTGGCACAGAAGCATGCCTCTCCTGGCAGTGTGGGGGACACAAGTGCATATCAGGGTCTCGACGTCTTGCAGGGCGACCCTTGGTTCCTGGGCTGTGGACGGTCCTCACACAGCCCCCATGGGCCCCCTTCCCCACCCCAGGTGGTGCCCTTTTGCCCCGCCTGCTCTCTGTCTAACTCAGGAGTGATCTAGTCTAGGACCCATCCTGACACATCGGAGAAGACCTTGCTTCCAAGCAGCCCCTGGCCCCAGAGTGGGGGTCCCACCGCAGGTTTGTGGGCTAGGAGAAGAGTCAGGCAGACAGGTCTCCGGGTGCTGGAAAGGGTTGGTGGTTCAAGTCTCGCCCCTGGGCACTGCAGGAAGAAAGGCCTGGTGACCCATTTCCATAGAGATGACCCAAAGCAGGACACTAGACTGGCTGCCGGGGTGTCGGTTGTGACCCAGAGCAGCTCCATGTGTCAGGGGAGCCAGCCCCTAACAAATCATCACAGGCCCGGCAGGTGCAATTGTGCAGCAATAATATGTAAGATTACAGTAAAGTCATAGAGGACAAAAGAGATAGGAGAGAGAATAAAATAAAGGAGTCAGGCACATTTCATGGTAGCATGCTCACCTCAACCCCACTTGGTGGTCCACGTGGGGATCCAGAGACCAGAGAGCAGCACCAGGGAGCCCGATTTATTTCTAACCAAAGCTTATATATACTTGGGGGCATGCAAGCCTCCTGATGACAGGTCATGACCTACATCACAGGAAGGGGTCATAACAAAGGCCATACAGTAAGGGGAGAGGGATGATCTAGGGGTGCATACACAATAGGAAGAGGAGGGATGGGGATACACATGTGACATGATGGGCAGATCCTAGATTCAAGATGGAGCTTAACCTTGATTGTCCTTGAGCTGGAGACTTGACTTATTCCAAGCTTTCTATGGAAAGGAATCCACTGTTCTTGGCAGCAGTGGGTGAGCCCCACCTATGGTGGGATAAACCATAGTGTCTGATTGCTCTGGATGCCTGAATGCCTCCCGGGAGACTGTCTCAGATCTCCCACCCTGCGCTGGCCAACAGCCTCTTAGGTTTGGCATATCTTTGGGGGAGACAAAGCTGGGGAAAGTCTTTTTATATCCCACACTGCGGGGCAGAGGAAGCCGCTCTGAAACCTTCACCCCAGCAGACCGCCTCCGAGCGGCTGGGGCACCCGAGCCCCCGACTCCTGACTTAGCAGAGGTCGGAAGTCTTAGCTCTCTGTGCCAAGAGGCTGTTCTGGTGAAGATTAGGCCAAGAAGATGCCAGAGGACAGCCGCAGGGCCAGGCTGCGGCGTCGGAATTCACCCTGCAGTAGCAGGTTAGGACTTTGGGTTTTTAGGGGTAGTCCTGCCCTGCACTCGAGGGTTACGGTGAGTCAGAAACAACTTGAACGCAGTGCGTTTGGTTTGGATTTAGGGAGTGTGGTGGGCTGGGTTGACTAAAGAAACAAGTCTAGTGACATAAGTGTGTAAGAAAGAACTTGATATAAGGAAGTAATTGTATATCAGGAAAACATCCTAGCCCAGTCCACCTCAATTCCCTAAGTCCGATGCTAGTCCGTAAGCCCCCCTCAGACTCAGGCAGCGACACGCAGTGAGGCAGAATGCAGGTGCAGAGTCCTGTGGATCCAGTGGCGGGGGCTCTGGCTGCTGTCAGGGTCCGCCAGCAGGAAGATGAAGGCAGAGAGAGAGGGGGAGGGTCCCAGGACCCTCCTTATGAGAAAGCCACGCCCACAAGGAGCCCCCATGAGGCTGGGGCCTGACGGGCAGGGTGAATGCCACCCCCTCACTTTTATACATCTTCACGTTGGCATGAAATGACGCGACCACCACAGGGAGATAGCAATCTGAAATCCACTTGTGGAGACTCTAAATGCATGCGACTACACGTGCTCCCCCAGACCCCACCACGGTGGAGTCAATTACTACGCGTAACGACCCTATACCCACGCCCACTGCCGTCTGGTCGATCCCTACCCGAAGCGACCCCCTGTAGGGTGTCTGAGACTGTCCTTCTTTGCAGGGGCACACAGCCTCCCCCTTCTTCCACAGAGTGGTGGTGGGTGTGCGCTGCTGGCCCACGGTGCCTCCAAGGCCCCCTCGCCCTTGTGAGTGGTCCCGGATAGACAGTGCGTTTAGTCCAGAGTGCATGCTCCACTGTCCCGGGGGCTGTGCTCCCATGCCGCCTGTCCTTGGCAGGACTGGGTCATCTTTGCCCCGGAAGGTGCTCTCACATTGAGAGGCCCCAGGAAATCACAGTGACCGAGGGGCCAGCCCAGGCCCAGGACAAAGACACACATCCCCTCCACAAGTCTCGCCTCCCTCGGATAGGACGGGAACCACCTTTACGATGGCTCCGGGTGGGCAGAACTCTGGAGGCCTCTCTCTGGGGCATGGCGGGACTCAGCTCACACCGGAGGTAGCTGTGAGGCTCTTCCTGGCAAGCCCTCCATCGGCGTGTAGCACAAACACCTGGGCAGCGGTCCCGGCCAGCCAGGGCTTGAGCAGCAGTGAGCTCTGCTTTACCTTCATCGGGCTTAGGACGGGGTTAAGGTATTAGCCAGCTTAGTCAGGCAGGAAGAGGGAGTGAGGTGGGAAGGGAGACAGAGAGGAGGCCGTCTGCCAGGACAGGGAGGGAGTCGAGTGTGTGTGCAGCCCCCTGGGGCAGAGCCAGGCGGCTGGTGGGTGGGCACACACATGCACACACACAGATGCAGACACACAAACATGCACACACAGACACGCAGAAACACACAGCGCACACACACACAGATGCAGACACACAGAGATACACAAACATGCACACATAGACACGCAGACACACACATCGCGCACACACATGCACAGACACACATAGTCTCACACGCACACGTGCACACACATGCAACACAGATGCAGACACAGCGGCACACACACAAACATGCACACACACAGACACACACATCGTGCAAACACATGAACACACAGAGAGAGATAAGCACACACACAGACACACACAAACATGCACACACACAGACATGTAGACATACACATCGTGCACACATACACGGACACACATAGTCTCACATACACATGTACACACACATGCGCACACACACACAGATACAAGCACACACAACACAGAAACATACAGACACACATAGACACACACAAACAGGCACACACACAGAGACACAGATGCACACGCGCACACACATACATAAACATGCACACACAGACACAGGAACATACAGATACACAGTCACACACATGCGCATGCACACACAGATACAGACACACAGAGACACACAGATACATGCAGGCATACATACAGACACAAACATGCACCCACAGACACACAGTTGCACGTGTACATGCACACACAAAAACATGCATATACACACACATGCATGCACGTACACACAGAGGTTGTCCATGCCGAGATTTCCTCCCACTGCCTCTCCTTGGAGTAATCCACGTTCTTGTTTTGTTGGATGCCATCGAGTTGGCTGTGACCCGTAGCGACCTCGTGCGTGGCAGAAGGAAACACTGCCCCGCCCTGGGCCATCCTCGCCATTGTTCCTATGTCTGAGCCTTTTACTGCGGCCACTGGGTCAATTCCCCTCGCTAGGAGGGAACCCCCAACTAGCCTGCTACCTCCCATTCGCCATGGAAGCAAGTTTTGGGTTCATTTCATGCTCCCTGACCCCTCTGCACTGGATGTCATCAAGCTGACCTCTCAGCCTTCATCCAAGTTGGCAGGCGTGCCCGCCAGCTGGCATGCCTGGCCCTTTTGCTGGCTGAGCACACTGTTCCACACCCAGGTCAAGAGGGTGCCAGGTCTGCCCTGCCCCCGCAGAGGGCCCCCCAGGGCCTGCGGGGGAGAGGTCCTGCAGCACCCCTTCTTTGTTGGCTTAGCCTGGGGGTGGCAGAAAGCTCCAGTGTAGAATGGGAGTATAGGGTGGGCACCGCTAGGGCATGGTGGGGGTGGAGGGTGATATGGACCATGCAGCCATGAAATGGCCTCCTGGGCCAACACTGGGCAGTGGATTTAGTCTTGAGGAGTCCAGACTTCCAGGGTTAGTCAAAAACACTCGCCTCTGGGGTTCCAGTTCATAATGCACTGATCCCAACACAAAGCGCTCAGAGCTGTCTCTGCCCTCAGACGGTGCAGCCAGCCTCTCCCAGTCTCAGCAGGGCCTCGAAAACAGGTGCACTCAAAGCAGTAGCGGCTTCCTTGGGGGATCTGTTGGGCCAGTGAAATCCACAGCAGAGGGGTCAACTCAGAAAGGTAAGGCCACTGATTTGGCGGGGAGGTTGCGAAGGGTTGTTTGGATAGATTTCTTCGAAGGACACAGGAGGATCATGGGGGCTAAGTAGGTAGAAGCTTTAATCAAATCAAAAACTGCATCAGTGAGAGAAAGGCTAGGAAGCGCGTCACGCCGAGTGTAGCTGCTGATTGTTCGGGGGCAGCCAGGGCTGTCCTAGGAGAATTTGGTTGGGAAGCCTCACCCCAGCATCCTACAGCCCTGAAAACTCAAAGAACAACTACCGCCGTGAGGTGGTGCCGATCTGGCGGGATGGGTTTGGCCTGGTTAGGTGCCATCGAGTCGATTTCGACTCATAGTGACCTGCAAGACTGCCCCGTGGGTTTCCGAGACTACAACTCTACAGGGATAGGAAACCTCATCTTCCTCCTCCCGTGGAGCAGCTGGCGCGGGGAGTGGACCAACAGATCGCCCTCCCAGGTTCTGGGTTAGGCCTTCAGCATATGTTTTGGGGGAGACACATCTAGTCCACAGTACTTGGGATCCCCTGGGGGTCAGGAATCTGGGAATGGGTGTGTCCTCTCTGATGCAGTGGCCCAGTAGGTAGACACGACATCCAGGTTTCTCCAGTGTCCAGTTCCTGAATGAAGTCTTTCTCTGTGCGTTGGAGGTGGTGGTGGTAGCTGGTGAGGGGGCCCACAGGGCTGACAGCCCTCACAAGCCTGGCTCAGGCACTCCAGTTGGCAGGAGGCTCAGCTGAGTCTCCCCGGGCACTAGATCTCTCCTATGTGCTCCCCGAGGGATAAGACTTAATAAAGACGGACTGTTGTCACCCGGCCCCTCTTGCTCTGTGCTCGCCTCTCTCCCCTTTGAAGCCTTTGGTAATGGGACTCATTTATTCATGATGAAGGCCTCCTGTCGACACGGGGTTTTATTACTTGCTGTCTGGTAAGCTGAGCTCCGGGGCCTGTGCCTTTGGGAAGCTGGAAGAGCGGCTTCCTGTGCTGACCGCAGTAGACGCAGGGACCCCAGGTGGGTCGAGGGCTGGAAGGCCCACCTTCTGGGATGGCGGGGAAAGGCTCCAGGCTTTGATGACACTTCTGGCAGCTTCGCTGTCGTTCTTGGAGAAGGACCAAGGGCAGGCGCTTGCTGGGTTGTGGCTGTTGATTTTAGATGCTGTACATTTGTAAGAGCGTGTTGTTGTTAAGTACCATCGAGTTGGTTACAATCCATAGCAACCCTATGTCCAACAGCAGGAAACACTGCCCGGTGCTCTGCCATCCTTCCAATGGTTCCTATGCCCGAGTCCATTGGCGCAGCCATAGGGTCAGTCCATCTTGTTGAGGACCTTCCACTTTTGCTGCCCCTCTACTCACCAAGCACAATGCCTTCCAGGCACTGGTCTCTCCTGAAACATGTCCAAAGTGTGTAAGAAGTTTTGTCATACTTGCCTCCAAGGAGCGCTCTGACCATACTGCTCCCAATACAGATCAGTTTGTCCTTTTAGTAGACCAGGTACTCTCAATGTTCTTCTCCAGCCCCGTGATTCAAATACATCCATTCGTCTTCAGTCTTGGATATTCAAGGTCCAACTTCCACACGCATACGAGGTGTGTTAGGCCAGGTGGACTAGAGAAACAAATCCAGACACTCACTTATGTACAAGAAAGAGCTTCATGTCAAAAAGTAATTGCATATTACGAAAACATCTAGCCCAGTCCATATCAAGTCCATAAATCTGATATTAGCCCATACGTCCAATACTAGTCCATAAATTCTTCTTCAGGCTCACACAGTACATGCAGTGATGCAAATGCAGGGAGGTCACAGGCCAGTGGGGGCAAAGTCTTGTGGATCCAGTGGCGGTGGAAGCATCTCAGTGCTGGCATGGTCTCCACCTGGCTCCTCCACCTCTCCAAGTTTCTCAACAGCAGGACGGGGAAGCAGAGAGGGTGGCCCCCCTCCGGGGTGAAAGAGAGGAAGTTCCCAGAATCTCATGAGAAAGTCACACCCACAAAGAGGCATCATCAGGCTGTTCCCTGATTGACAAGCCAGACTCCACCCCTACATTTATTCATCAAGTTGTCATAAAATTGTGTAACCACCACAGAAGGCAATTGACAATATCACGACTTAGTCTTCAAAGTAATGTCCGTACTTTTCAGTACTCTAAAGAGGGCTCGTGCAGCAGATTGACTGAACGCTACTCATCCTTGGATCTCTTGACTGCCGCTTCCCTGAGCACTGATTGTGGATGCAAGCCAGACAAAATGCTTGACAACGTCAACCTTTTCTCGTGATTGATCACGATGCGACCCATTGGTCCAGCTGTGAGGATTTGTGTCTTCTTTACATCTTCTTTGCAATCCTTGATCTCCATCGGCAAGTGCGTCAATTCCTCCTCACCTTCAGCAAGAAAGGCTGTGTCGTCTGCATTCCACAGCTGGTTCATAAGCCTTCCTCCAATCCCGATGCCACACAACTTCTTTATCTGAAATCCAGCTTCTCCGACGATTTGCTCAGCACACAGACCGAGGAGCTCTGGTGAGAGGGTGCAGCCCTGGTGCACATCTTCCCGGAGTGGCAACCAGGCAGGATGCTCTGTTCTCTTCGCCTCTTGATCCACGTACACGTTCCTCATGAGCACAATGAATTCCCATTCGTCTCAAGGCACCCAAAGTGTGCTATGATCTACACAGTCTAATGCTTTGGCATAATCAAGCAAAGACAGGAAACATCTTTCTGATATCTCTGCTTTCAGCCAAGGTCCATCTGGCATCAGTAGATGTTATCTCTTGTTCCAAGTCCTCGTCTGAATCGGCCTGAACCTCTGGCAGTGTGCAGCTGCACGTTGTATTGGATGGTCTTCAGCACAATTTTACTTAGCTGTGGCATCAGTGATATGGTTCTATGGTTTGAGTATTCTGTCATCACCTTTCTCTACAATGGGTACAAATAGGGATCTCTTCCAGTCAGTTGGGCAAGCAGGTGTCTTCCAAATTTCCTGGTGTAGACGAGTGAGTGCTTCCAGAGCCTCGTCAGCTTGTTGAAACATTTCAATTGGGATTCCATCGATTCTTGGAGCCTGGTTTTGGGGTAACGCTTTCAGAGCCGGTTGAACATCTGCTTGCTCATATGCTACCTCCTGAGACGGTGGAATGTCAACTAGCTCTTTATAGGGCTAGGTAGCCTCTTCCTTTGGAGGAGTGGCTGGTGGATTCAAACCATTGACCTCAAGACACCAGGGCATCTTTCGCTGTGTGGTGGAGCGCTTGAGAATTATTAGTGTGGTGGAGATACTCACTCCGAATGCTTCCCAGTGCAAACGCCTGCACGTTTGCAACCCCGGGTTCCTGCCCTGCCCCCACGGCTGCGCTTCTTTTCCAAAGCGTGCTCCAACCATCGATGATGGTCAAGTTCCCCCAATCAGATCTGGCGAGGGCCAGCCCCTCTTCCTTGACGCCTCCTTGGGAACCCGTCATCCTCTTTGGTTCCCTCCTGTTTGCTTCTTTCATCAGAATGAGGTCATCCAGCGGCCGTCCATACCGATGTCTCTCTCCAGCAGGTGTTTCCAAGGTTGCGGATTCTTAAGTCAGTGTTTCTCTTTACCCACATAGACGTGTGGGCGTGGTCTGCTCAGGGTAGTTTGTGGGCGTGGCCCGTTCCTCTCATGGTTCCGGGTGTGGGCGTGGCCTATCTAGCTTTGGGCAAGGGAGGTGAGGGGGTGGGGCCCAGCAGTGGCCTGGTTTGGAAACCAGTGGCTCGAGGCACTGCCCGGTTCCCCCGCTGTGTACTAGTGTTGGCAGGTCACACGAAATAAATCAAATCGGTTGTCTGGGAGCCAGCCCCACTTCATGGGGAGCCCGTGTGCCCGAGTCAACCCCTGGGTTTGCAATGACGAAGTCTCCAGAAGTCAATCCCCAAGCCTTTCCTCAGGGGGCCTCGAACCTCCAACGGAGCCAGCATCTATGTACCCCTTCTGGCCCACCAGGGGCTCGGCCACCCCCACTCCCTGACACAGATTCCCTGTTTTCCTGGGGCCTGGGGCCATGGACAGTTGGTTCTAGAATCCTGGCAGCTCCCTGGCTCTGGAGTAAGGGACGAAGTCACTCCAGCTTGAGTTTTAAGGACCCCGGGGGTCGAGGTGGGGCGAGCATTGGGCGACTGACAGAGAAGTCAACAGCTTGCTCTGAGGGAGAAAAACAAGGCTTTCTGTTCCCATGAAGATCTATGGGCTCAGAAACCCAGGGGACAGGGCTGCCCTGCCCTCGAAGGTCGGTAAGAGTTTTCATCCCCTCATTGGCAGTGAACTGAAGTTTCACTCGGGGGCCCTGGGGTGCAAACCGCAAGGTCAGCAGTTTGGGACCACTAGGGGCTCTGTGAAGGACGGACGTGTCCACTCTCCTGAGGAGCCACAGTCTCAGACACCCAGGGTCACCCGGCAGTCACCTGGATGGCAGAGTGGTTTATTTTTAACCTTGAGCTGGATCACCATTCCCTGATCACAGCTGTGGTGTCCCCAGCTGCGTGCGCACCCTCGGACACCGAGTGACCCCACGTCCGTTTTCACCCGTGTGGTCCCCTGGCAGCCGGGATTGTAGACTCGCACCGAGCTGGGAAACGCCGAGCATGCGCCCAGGAGCGGGGAGCCCAGCAGCACAGAGGACGAGTTCCGGTCCCTGAGTGCGAATACCGCAGTTCCCTGGGACACGAGCCTGGCTCTGGGGCGTGACTGCATCTTGGGGTGACTTTGTTTTCCTCCGGGCTGTGGGACATGTCACAGGGGCTTCTGTTCTTTTCAGAAAGCAGGGGCTTTGATGAGAGGAAACAACCTCTTTCTCCCCTCACCCACCCCTTCTGCGATAGAATTCACGCCGTTTGTGCTGGAGGCCTGGGTTCGGTTCCGGCCAGCACACCTCGTGTGCAGCCCTACCTGTCACTGCTGGAGACCTGGGTGAGGCTGTGGGCTGAGCAGTTTCTATGGGGCACTTGGCCTTTAGAAAAGGAAGACAGGCCTGGGGACTGGCACCTTGCAAACTGCCAATGGGAACCCGTGTGGATCACAGTGATCTAGTCTGCTTCCCGGCAGTGTTTGCTTGTGTTGTATGGGGGAGGGGAGTCCCCCGAGAATCAGGGTCAGACAGCAGCCACCATGCTGGGCTGGGGGTCCTTCCCCAACCCGCTTGTCCCTGACCTGCGTGACAGACCCTCTGAGGGAGGCCTTGGCTGAGGGCCTGGTTTCTGTGGTTCCTGGTTCTTTGCAGAGATGCCCAGGCAAGCGTGTCCCCCTGCGCAGCCCTGGCAGAGTGCAGAGTGAGGCCCTGGAGGAACACAGAACATCCCTGGGGGGTTGGCGGGGTCAGCTATGGGGCCCCGGGACGAACAGGGATGGCGGGGGTTGGGGAAGGCCCCTTGTTTGAATGCAGGTCTTCAGTGGCCTCCCCTGCTGTGGCCAGGGAGTGGGCAAGGCTCCCTCCCCACCAACCCTACATCCCTGGGCAAGGGGGGTATTGGCAGAGCAACTGCCTCTGAACACGTGCTCTGTGAAGGCAGTGGCTGGTGGCATGCTCCCCTGAACTGGGCTCCTCTCCAGGCTGAAGCATGCCCCCAAGCCCCGGGGCTCCATGCCTGACAGACGGACTCCACCTCTGGAGGATGGCCAAGGTAGTCTCAGGGAGGGTCTGTCTGGCATCTTCCGGGAGGAGGGTCCATTTCCCACCTTGAGGGCCCTTTTTCAGTTCTGAGAGGCTGCCCACTCCCCTTGGCTAGTGGCCCCTTCCTGAAAGCTCTGAGCCCACCCCCACCTCGCCTCTGGGCCAGTGGCCCTCCTGGCTCCCTGTTAGAAAGAGCCAGCTGGTCACCCGAGGGCTCCCCCAGCCTGCTGCCCACCCAGGTCCCTCCCTAACCCACAGCTGAAGAGTCCCTTCCCGAGCATGGTCACTTTGGGCATGGGTATCGTTGGGGGCTGCTCACCGGCCAGATTTTTATTCCATGTGAGGGCTGTGCTGTCCCCAAGCTGTCTCCTGTTGTCAGACATGGCCGGGACATGCAGTGTGAGGGGTGACCCCCTGAGGACCTGCGAAGGGCATGCTGGCTCTGTGGAGGCACCCCATAGAGGTGACCCCTCCCTGCCCCTTCCCCAGGGAGAGGGACAAAGATCTCTCTGTCCTGGACGCAGCCGGTTTTCATCATGCACCCCTGGCTTGTCGGGGGGCCGGGGCGTGGAGAGGTCAGACTTCTCAGATGGAGCAGACGGGGTGCAGTGTTATTAAGGGGGCGCCTGCCTGTCCCTGGAAAAGAGCCTCACTCAAAGTGATGAAGGAAGGGCAGCCTCCCCCGCCTGCAGCCCCCAGGGAGGACCCTGCCCCTGGGGGTTTGAGTCTGCATTCCAGCTCAGTCTCAGGAAGTGCCTGCACCCCTTCCAGATGTCCGCCCCCACCACCACCACTACCACCAACCCTCCCGGAAGCTGCTTCCAGAAAGATGAGTCTGGCACCATTTTCTGTCACAAGCAGCGCCCTGGGTCAAAAATCAGCTCAGTGGCACCTTCTAGAAGCAGGAGCAAAAACACTTCTCTTTGCGTGGACATGCCCCACACCTAGGACCTCTGCCCCTGAGGCCCGCTGTGACCAGCTGGGACTCAGCCCCGGCCCACTTGCCTCCAGGGTGCTGGCCTAACTGCCCCTTGAAGCGCTCTGCAGACACCTCTGCAGGACACCTCCCTCCCTCCCACGTGGCTTCACACAGACTGCGTCTGAGATGCCCGGAGCTAGGCCATGAGCCAGGCAACCAGAGTGGGTGGGCAAGGTCTGCAGACAAGGCCTGCTACCCCAGCGGCCCCACTCCCTGGCCACCCATCTTGGACTGCTTGGCTTCAGAGGTCCACAGCATGGGGACCCCCTGCAACCCCAGGTCCCCGACTTACCTGTCTTTTTGCCCCCTTTCTGAGGGGAGCTGAGTCCCTGGCCTTGGAGGAAGCTGTCTGTGCCTGGGAGGGGGAGTAGAGATGGTTTTTGCCCCTGGTGGTCACAGTGCATTCCTGCCTGTGCGTGTCCTCACACGTGTGTGCAGTGGAGGCGTGTCCACACATGCAGGTGTGGCATGCTCTCTGATGGGGCCCCCACCACTCTGACAGCTGAGGACCACCTGCCCGCTGACACCTACCTGTGCCCCAGGGGGAGGTGATATTGGTGTAGCACCTCCTGGGTGCATGCTGCCAGCTGAAGGTCAGGACGGCCCCGGACTGAGGGTCACGGGGGGGGGGGAGGAAGGTGAAGGTTTGTGTGTTTGAGGAGGCTTCTACATCCTTGAGGCTGGTGTAACACAGCACTGCCCATTCTCCAAACACTTGCTTCCCCAGGATCGATTCCAGCTCTAGAGACTCTGCAGGACAGGTGGGACTCACAGAGACCCTGTGGAGACAAGGTGGGACTCCCCAGAGGGCTTCTGAGGCTATAAATCTTTTCAGAATTAGCCTGCCTCATTTCTGACCCTTGGAGAAGCTGATGGGCTCAAACCATCAGACTTTTGGTTGGCAGCTGAGGGCTCCACCCACTGCACCACCCAGCCCCTTCCCACACACTTGGTGGTCTATAAGACACAATGCTCCCTCTCCCTTCTGGGGGCCAGAAGTCTGAATGGAAGGCGTGGGCAGGCCCTGCTCCCTGCAGAGGCTGGGGAGGGTCCCGCTGGCAGCCCTGGCAGCCCTGGGCTTGGGGCTTCGCATATGTATGTCCTCAGTATCACTCAGCTCCCTCTCACACCGCCTTCCTGTGGGAGCCTGTGTGACCATGTCACGACTCCCAGACAAACCCCTACTGACAGGACCCCCCCCCCACTCACCCTACCAAGGGTTCCCAAGGTCAGGGGTGCAGCCACATCTTGGGAGCCCATTGCAAACCAGTTGCCCTCGAATGGATGCAGACTCCTGCAGCCCACATGGACCAGGCCAGAACACCGTGTCCTGTAGGGTCTCCCTCACCTGGAGGATTGGACATAGATAGCCAGGGCTTCCTTGTGTGGCACCTCCAGGTAGCTACGAGTCCACTCTGAGTCAGCAGCTGAGCTGGGGACTCCAACCACTGCAGGGTCGGCCAAGTTCTTGACCTCTTACCTGTACGTGGAGGTAGGTGACAGCTGGGAGATGACCCCTGTCCTGACAGGCTGCACCTCATGGCCACTCAGAGGCCTTCGGCTGCCTGCTGACTGGACCAGTTCCACAAGGTCCCAGTCCTCATGTGGAGGTGCCACCCAGAGGAGGGGCCAGGGTGCTGGTGACCCCAGGGGGGGTCCCCGTTAGTGCTGGAATGTGAGTTTCATTTATGCTTGTTTAAAAACAGGTGTGTCAGGGCTTCTGGGAATTTGCTTCAGGGACCATAATGCTGTCTGGCTGCTCCCTGCCCCCACACCTGGGCAGGTGTCAGGGCTACTGTTGCCCACGTAATTCTGGGAGCCCTGCCCGGCCAGCCAGCGGGGAGACTGACTGGGGCTGGGGGAGGGAGTGGTGTCCAGGGAAGAACAAGTCAACAGGAGGCTTGAAAGTCAAACACAATTTGCAGGGGGTGGGGGGGGAGGGGGGGGAGAGGCGGAGGCAGGTGACAAAGAGCAGAGCTGGGAGGGCAGGGGAGGTGGGGACATGGATTGACACAGTAGCAGCTGCAACAGCAATGGCACAGGCCCAGGGAGCAGGGTGTCTTAAAGGGTGCAGGGTTGCTATGAGTCGGAGCCAACTGGGCAGCACCCAACTGCTACAGAGACTGAAGACGCTTGTGTGAAGCTGTTCATGGTGGTGTTTCAGTCACAGACAGCCAAGGACACTCCATGGGCAGACAGCATGTGGCTGCATGGGAGGCGCCCTGGCTGGGGACATATAGACACTCTTTGTGGCTCGGCTTCTTTGTTTAGAGCCTTCGTGCCTGGAAAGCGGCCCGAGCTGGATAATGTATGGAGTAGATGGTGGGTCTGTGATGGATGGAGGAGAGGATTGATAAATTATGGTTGGCTGGCTGAATGAATGAAATAGTGGATGGATGGATGGATGGATTTTGGATAGATAACTGGATTATGGATGGATGGATGGATGGATGGATGGATGAAATGAAGGATGGATGTATACAGAGGGATAGTTTGATCGATGGATGAAATGACGAATGGATAAATACATGGATGGACGGATGGATGGGTGTGGGATAGATAACTAGGTTATGGATGGATGAAATGATGAATGGATAGGTGAATGAATTATAGATGGATGAATGACAGGTGGATGAATGGGCTAAGTTTCACAAAAGTTCAGTCGTTTCTGACATCTCTTTGAAAGCCTGGAATGTTCCCTTCCTTCACCTCAGATCTGAGCCATGAGGTGGGAGGGTCTTCTCAGGAAAGACACACCGGCCCTTCAGAATCCTGGCAACAAGTGTCTCCCGGACTTTTTCATGGTTGCTGGGGTCCTCTGCAGGTTTGGGGTCTTTGTGTTTGACCCGCCCCCAAGTTTGCTGCTGGCCAGACTGTTCCTGCCCAGCTATCTCGGGCCCTGCCCCTCCCCCGACATCTGAGCGCTGAGTCTCCATGGAATTGAATTCAGCCGAAATCCCAGGCTGCCAAGTGCCTTTTGTGCCTCCGTGAGGCTGGTGTCCTCACTGCCTTCTGAAAGTCTAGTTTTTCTAGTTCAAAGCTTTCTTAGCCCTAGGAAGGAATTAATCCTCTTTTATTTATTTTAACAGTGAAGTCGACAAACCTGTACAGGCCCTTCCCCTGCTGGGGCCTGTTCCCCTCGCCTAGCAGCCCTGAGGTCTGGCCTGGCCGTGGCCTCTCGGGAGTAGGCTGGGGGCTCCGGGCAGACCCCGGAAGCAGGCTCTGAGCGGGACCCACGAGTCAGCTTCCTCCCCATCCCAGACCTGTGACTGTCCTTGTCCCATGTCCCACCCACCCCATCCTGACCCTATGCCCATGAGGACCTGGCTGGGGCCCTGGTCCTCCCATGCCTCAGTGGGGCTCTTCCAAGGCTGGGGGGTAGCTGGCTCCTCTCAGGAGGTTGTGTGTGAGGCCTTGGAGGGCTTCCTTTCTAGAACTCCTGTTTAGGTCCCACCTGTGCAGGAATGGCATGGAGACTGAGCCCCGTGTCATCTCTCATTTGGGCCACTGAGAGTCCTGGCAGCATCCACATGCATTATGAGGCATGGGCAGCTGTGCATTTAGGAGCCCTGGTGGTGCCCTGTGCTAAGTACTGGGCTGCTAGTTAACTGCCAAACCAACCATCTGACCCACCAGCTGCTCTGCGGGAGAAAGACCACACTGCTCCCACAGATTTACAGCCTTGGAAAGCATTACAGGATCGTGAGGAGTCGGAGCCAACTCAGTGGTAGTGGCCACGTGACCCTGCTCCTTAGAAGGAGGCCTGGGGTGCATGGCAGGACAACTTTGCGGGCAGTGGGGTCTGTCTGTTGGCAGAGTCGTTGCCCCTTGCCTCCCATGCTGGAGGCTGAAGTTCAATTCTTGGTCAGTGCTCTTGGTGCACAGCCGTGTGCCCCTGCCAGTGTGTCTGTGAGCCCAGCAGGTGGCCAGACAGCGATGGACTAGGACAAGAGACCTGGCCACCTGGGTCCCAAGTCTCCGTGGGCCATAGTCGCTTACCGGGTGGCGCAGCACTCTGTCCTGTGGTGCGTGGGGACCCCACAAATTGGGATCAACTCCACAGGCAGCCACACCCCACCTTGTGGTGGCCCTGAGCCAGGGTGGGGAACCCTCACTTTGGCCAGGGCCGTTTGGATATTTATAGTGCCTTTCTCTGGCCGCTCTCGTCCAGCGTGTAAGGAACTCAGCCCTCGTGGGAGGGCGGGGACTGCATCTCTCAGGTGAGGCAGGTGAGCTGAGCCCCAAAGGACATTCCCCACCCCTGACTCCGAGAGCAAGTATTTACCTCCAAGCGAAAGACAGGAACTCAAATGTATTTTGAGTAAGAATTCCAGGAAGAGGTGGGGGGAAAGTGAAAGCTTGAATAGTAAACACACCTGGAGCCATTTCTGCCAAGACAAGGGAGCTACTTCTAAGGGCTGAGGGGTCCTGGTGGCTCCGTGGCTAAAGCGTTTGGCTGCAAGCCTAAGAGCCAGAGGCTCTGAACCAGCGATTCTCAACCTGTGGGTTGCGACCCCTTTTGGGGTCTAACCACCCTTTCACAGGAGTCACCCGATTCACAACAGTAGCAAAATGACAGTGATAAAGCAACAATGAAAATAAATTTACGGTTGGGGGTTACCACAACATGAGGAACTGTATTAACGGTCGTGGCATTAGGAAGGTTGAGAACCACTGCTCTAAATGTTCTAAGGGGGAAAAGAGCCCGAATTCAAATGTGTCCTGGAGAGAAGCCTTTAGGAAGGCTTGAGCAGGGCAGGGGCCGATCAGCCGGAGGACAGAGGCCACGTGGCGTCCAGAGTCCTCATGGCCAAACGCCCTTGGTGGCAGATCCATTCCTTGCTGCCCGGGTGGGGCGGGGGGGGGGCAGGGGGGGGGCGGCTGCGGCTTGTCTTCTATGCACACTCGCAGATTAGAAGCATTTGTTTACAGGGCTGGCTCTGGGACCGTCAGACCACCTTGGGGTATGACTCATGACCACACCACCCTGGGACCCCAATTTCTATTAAGGTCACATCCAGGCAAGTTGCTGAGGGCGAGGCTGCCCCTCCCTGACCTGGAGGGAAGTGGTCGCAATCCCCTTCCCGACACACTCAGACTGAGGGCAAAGCTGTCCATGGGGCTCAATGAACTCAATTGGTGTCAAGACTCAAGAGGGAGTGTTGTTTTGAGGGGGCGGCGTGTCCCACTGTGAACCCCAGCTTTCTGAAAACCAAGTGCTTGGAATGGATGTATATCGCACCACAGAAACCAGGTAGAGGGCAGTGACAATGAGGAGGACCCTCGCCGAGGTGGACGGACACCGTGGCTGGGACCACGGGCTCACACGGGAGAGCCGTGTGAGGCTGGTGCGGGGCCTGGCCGCGCTCCGTTCTGCGGTGGCCTGGCCTTCCGCCTTCCGTATGGCCCCAGCACATCTCCTCTCAACTTTCCGGGGCAGCGGCGGGACCACGAAGGTGGCTTGACAGTTGTCCACCGTAGGGACACGTTACAGGGAGAGGCCAGTCTTTGGAGGAGGACCCCATGCTTGGCAAAACAGAGAAGTCTCAAAGAAGAGGAAGACCTTCAAAGAGACGGATGGACAGAGTGGCTGCATCGTGGGCTCAAACGTCAGAACATTGGATGGGGCTGTCCGGTTCTGGTGGACATCAAGTCACTAGGAGTCGGAACGGAGTCCCTGATGCCAACAGTAACACCAAAGGGACATTTACACGATACAAGTTGGCATCGGTATGACCTGAGTGTGCCTTGGAAGCCAGGGGGGCCCGACTTCGTCTCCGGTACTCCGGGCATGTTCTCAGGAGAGAGCGGTCCCTCGAGAAGGACATCGTGCTTGGTCAAGCCAAGGGGCAGCGAAAAAGAGGAAGCCCGTTGGCAAGATGGGCACACAGCGGCTACAACCACGGGCTCAGACATAAGACCAATGCTGAGTCTGGCGCAGGACCGGGAGGTGCTTCGCCCTGCTGTGCCCGGGGTCCAGGTGCGTCAGAACGGACTCACCAGCACCTAACCCTAACGACGACCCCAACGTACCGGAGAAATGGTTCTGAAAGGCTGGCCGGCACTTCCCTCAACTAAGGGATTTTCAGGACAGGTAATGGTGAGCTGGAGTGGCCGCCACAGGACGTGCCCTTGGCTGTGGCCTTGGTAGCAAATCCCCAGGGGAGTGGGGGTTGGCCTGAGGGAAGATTCTGGAACTCCGAGATGGGGCCCTTCCCAGCTCATCTGAAACCCTCTGGGTTTCAGGGTCCTTACAGCCCACCCCCCTTTTTAATGCACTTCCAGCTGTAAATGCGATGCCTCGCTCTGCCCCCCCCCCCAATCACATTTCCTCTGTTTCTTGGATGAACTATGTGAATTATGTAGGTTCCGAAATTGCGCGGATTAAAGACACGCATTAATCACTGTTGTGACCGGGGGAAATGGATGACTTCACTCCTCAAGCATTTCTGGAGAGCCGGCTGGTGCCAGGCCCTCCCCTCTGGGTGCTGGGCATCCTAGGCCTGGCCAACAGCCCACCCTGCCATGCCCCTGCCCTCATGGGGCGGGGGGTGGGGTGGGGGGAGGTGGCATTCATGAACAGAACACAGGAGGAGGGGGGGAGCCCTGGGGAGGAAAGACTCTGGGCCCATCCAAGTCTGCTATCAGGGGACTGGGCATGGGGTGCCTGAGGGCGAGTGGCCGAGTTGGGGGACAAGCATGGCAAGGGGATAGTAGGGATTGACCAGAAGAAAGGACGCCATGTTCTGAGGCTGGCATTTGACTGGGTGCCCACTGCTGGGTCCTGGCCCCAATGACAAGGACATCTACGTGCTTTCTGGGTGTGCTGTGTGTGGCCCCTCGAGAAGGAGACCCGTGGAAGGGCGTGGGGCAGAAGCGTGGTCTGGGGAGGGAGCAGAATGTGTTGGGGGTCCCCAGGGAACCGGGCAGTGACCTGGGACGGGGTAGGTGGAGTGTGTGTGCCACGCTGCACGTCTGTGAAGAGGAGACGCTGGCGCACTTGGACCAACGCCTGGACTTGAGCTGGGGGGGGGGTGGCAATGCTGGCCCCTGGGGAGCAGGCCCAGGAGGCCTCCCATTGTTTGTCTCCACGGTGTGGTGAGCACGCCCCGCCCAGCCCCTCCAGAGGCTTTTGTTGGGATGGGGCCTTGACCACCAAAAAAAGCAAACTCCCTCCTCACACACTGTTGAGGGAGCAGGGGGGGGAGGGGGGAAGGGCAGACCTGCCGTGAGTGAAGAAGCAGAAATGTACCCAAAGCAGGGTCTGGATCTAAGAAGTCAGCCCCAGGCCAGCCAGCTGGGGAACAGGCCCCAGGACCTGAGTATTGAGGGGGTGTGTGAGTGTGCATGTAAACCCCTGAGAGGCTGTGTGTGAGGGTGTGAGAGGGTGCTGTGTGATTAAGCAGGAGTTTGGGGGGGGGGGACTGAGGACCAGGATGTCGGGCTGAGGCTGGGGATGAGGGTGTGTATGTGAGTGAGAGGGTGGGCATGGGTTCGCCTCCGTGTGGGCATGCATGCGCTTGCAAAGCCATGTGCAATGACTGCCCGTGTCTATCAATAAAAGGTGAGAAACAGAGGGCTTCGATTGTGATGTCTTTCAATAACCCAGGACTGTGCCCCAATTTTAGAGAGAGAGACAGAGACCTCCCTGAGCTCCCAGGATGTCCCCCAAAGACATGAGGGGTCAGGCGGGCATACTGCCGGCCAGGGACACGAGGCGCGTGTGGGTGCCGGCACGCTGCCCCTTCCTTCCCTTCTGGAAGGGCGTGCAAGAAAACACTGAAGTCGACTCTCCACGCTGTACTTTCTGTGCGGTTTCGGTGCTTTAACTTGTGAAACTAGTTCTGCGTTTGAAAATACAGTCACTTAAACACTGGTGGCCGACGGAGAATTTTGCTGGGACCTGGGGGTGGGGGTCGGCTGGGAGTTATGGCTGTTTAAGGGCCCGACAATCTGTGGAACAGTTCTGGCCAGCACCCACCCTGCGTGGAGGAGGAAGAAGAGGCTGTGGCGGCAGGTGCCCATCCCAAGAATGGAGCACTGTTCTGCCCAGCACCTCTCAGAACGGATTAGGTTCCCCCAGGTGCTGTGGTGGGAAGACCCTCTCTCTGTTGGGAGGTTCTGATGAAGCCAGGGGAGACATGGTGGTCAGCTCTGGGCTCCCCAGCTGGCCTCTCCAGGAAGCAGGAGACATTGGGCCCTGGGATGGGGCATCATGGCAGCGCATTCCCTGCCCTCCAGGAGCTCATAGGCACAGGGAGAGACAGGCGTGGTAGAGTCCGTGGAGTCCTGTGGTGGTGGGGCTGGGCCAGGAGGTCGCCAGGTAAAGTCGGGGAGGTGTATAACAGGCTACCCCCAGGTTGCCTTCAGGCTCCGTCTGGTCATGACGTGCTCCAGGCTCGGGCAGTGCTGGGATGTGTTCAGAGATCGTGGTGGTCCAAGGACAGGGAAGGAGGCCTGCGGACCTCTGCCTCTTTCCAGGTGATTGCTTGTCAGAGTTCTGGTCCTAGAGAGGCTGAGCCAGTTGGGTGTTCAGAATGGGGATGGGCGCTAAGAAATGTTCATTACTACATAGGCTCTGCTCCCTGGAAGATGGGGACCCCAGAAGGCTTGGGATGGGGTTGGGGTCAGCACTGAATCTCACCTAGCGTGCCCCACCCCTGGGTGCTTGTTGGGAGCTCACTGACTCACCCCAGCTGGTTGTCCTGGGCTCTGTCCCATGGAGTAATACTTCCAATGAGGAAAAGCGACGTACATATAATTGCCACCTTCTTCCTGCGGCTGACGCTACAGCGGAGGTGTTCCAGGGCCCCCCAGAGCCTGGCCTGGCCCTTCCTTGACCACTCGCATCCTCTTCTCTCCTCCAGGGGAGCACTGTGAGGTGGACGTGCGCTCCGGCCGCTGCGCCAGCGGGGTGTGCAAGAACGGGGGCACCTGCGTCAACCTGCTCATCGGCGGCTTTCACTGCGTGTGCCCGCCAGGGGAATACGAGAAGCCCTTCTGCGAGGTGACCACCCGGAGCTTCCCGCCCCAGTCCTTCGTCACCTTCCGCGGCCTGCGGCAGCGCTTCCACTTCACCATTTCCCTCACGTGAGTGTGTGCCCCCACCGTGCCCACACCGCTGTCCACCAGGAGCCCAAGAGCTCCTGTCTTTCGTGACCATGGCCTAAGTGTCGCTGGCTGTCGTTCTCCGCTCCTGCAGCAACCTTGGCCCAAGGTCAAGGGGAACCACAGCATCCGTTCCCTGCCCAGCTCTTAGGAAGACTTTCGGGACAACAGCTGCTGAGCACCACGGCAGGCTGGGTGCCCTTCTGAGCACATGGCCTGTCTCATGCCGGTCAAGCCAGCACCGGCCGCCAGCTTTCTGCCCTCTTTGGCGGCATCTCTGACATCCAGGGAGGATCCTGGGTGGCACAGGGGTTAAGCACGTGGCTGCTAATGGGAAGGTCAGAAACCTTGGGGGCAGTTCTGCTCTGTCCCGTAGGGTCTCAGAGTCAGCATCGGCCATGGCAGCAGGCTTGCTCTTACGAGACATCCATGTGGCCCAGGTGGAGGGAAGCGGGAAGAGGGCCGGCCATATGAGTGTCCAGGCCGCTGGAGCCATGCACCACAAACTGGGTGGTTTGCAGCCGTCGAACCTTATTCTCCAGCTCAGAGCTGGGAGTTAGAAGCCAAGGTGGTGGCAGGCTGCACCCCTGGAAGGCTCCCACGGAGAGCCTGCTGCTTACCTCTCTTCTCCCAGTGCCTGGAAGTTGCCGGCAATGCGTGTCCAGCAATTGTGGACTTGGGTGGGAGTTCAGGTAGTCGAGAAAGTTCCAGAAGCTACATCTACGAGGCTTGGCCATTTAACCTCCAGGGGTGGGGGAGTTGTATGTGAGAGGGTCTGGCATCCCTGGTTGGACTCCCTACATGCACCTCCTACCTTTGGGCCCAAAGGCCCCTGACAGCCTCACTCGGGGTGGGCTGGGCCTGAGTCAGCTCCTCTGCCTGCCCCCTCTATCCAGTCACACTAGAGATCCCTCATCCTGCACCCATAGACCCCCACCCCAGCAGTGCTGTCAACTAGACTTCTCCTCAGCCTGCCTGCTGACCCCTTGACCATGGCCTCTGGCTGTTCACCCCCGCACTTCCTGGCACTTGGCCAGGCCTCTGTCACCTCTCACCTGTGTGACACCGGGAGGCCACCTAGCATGACCCATCTGATCTTCCCTCCTGGCTGCCAGGCTGAACCTTACTGTCCTGTCATGGGGCCCCATCCCTTTCCAGGCGACACTTCTCCACGGTGTCCCCCACTCCTCCCTGTCCACTTCACCTCAGATTCTGTGGCAGGGCCCTGGCCCCTCATTCTTTACTGGGCCTGGACCTGCCCTTGGCTGATGTTTCCTGGAATGTCCTCTCCTCGCTGCCCCACCTGCCCCCACCCTCAGGAAGCCTGGCCTTCTCAGTGGGCGGCTGGTCACTGCCTGCCCTCCTTCCGCTGTTCTGACTCAGGCGCCCCGGCCTGCAGAGCTAGCGTCCCGCCCACCCAGGTGACCCTGCAAAGGTCAGACATGGTGTTTCCTGAACAGGAGTGGGCTCCAGTCCCTGCCAAGCTTCCTGCTTCAGGCTTCATCCCCGCCCCCTTTTCCTCGGGTCACTGGATGGGTCGTGGGCTGCAGGCAGACTTCCTGCTCCGGGTTCATTGTGCCCAAGTGCCCGAAGCAGATGCACTGTGGCACTGTTAGGCAGTTTCGAATGAGTACGGCTGACGTCCACACTGCAGGGCTTGCTGCAAAACGGGCCCACCAAATAAACAAGGCCCTGCCCCGGGGGTCTGCCCAGGGCCCACTTACTCAGTACCCCTGTTGACACACATCCTTGCCCTGAGTTTGTTCTTCCCAACCAGGGACATTTTCTGAGCCCTGGTGGTGTTGGGGTTACAAGTTGGGCTGCTAACCTCAAGGTCAGCAGTTCGAAACTACCAGCCGTTCCTCAGGAGAATGATGAAGCTCTCTACTCGCAAAGAGTAGCAGTCTGGGGAACCCACAGGGGCAGTTCAGCCCTGTCGTGTGGGGTCGCTCTGAGCCCGAATCCACTCCATGGCAGTGAGTTTGACGTGTTCTTCACTCAGCGATACCCCAAAGGACAGGCCTGGCGCCTGCTTCCGTAGCGCTTACAGCCTAGAGAAACCCACGCAGCAGCAGCTGGACTGGGCCTCACACCGGCTGCCACCTGTCAGCCAGAATCCGCCGGAGGGCAGCAGACATTGCCTGTCCATGCATCTGCTCGCATGCTGCCCTGGTCACCGGTGAGACCCTCTGCTCCCCAAAGAGAGGCCGTCTCGGACACTCGGAGGGAGGCTCTACCCTACCCTGCAGGGTTGCTCTGAGTCTGCATCGACTCCCTGGCAGTGAGTGTGATTTGGGGATTTGGGGTGTAAGGAATGGATGGGGCCCTGGGGGTGTAACGGTTATTCGTTGGACTGCTCATCACAAGGTCAGCAGTTCGAAACCACCCACTGCTCCAAGGGAGAAAGAAGAGGCTTTCTGCTCCCATACAGAGTGAGTCTCAGCACGCACAGGGGCTGTGGGTCACCACCGACTCCCTGGCAGTGGGTTTGGATGCTGGGGCTTGGGCTCACGTAAGAGTATGGGCCTCTGTACTTTTTACAACTCCTTCCCGTCGTCCCCTGCGACCACCACTTTTAGCCAGCCACCCCCTTCTTCTCCATTGCCTTCCCCCGGCACCCACATTCACCGTCATCACCCCTCTGGCCCGTGATGCACCCACCCACCCTGGCGACAGTCAGACGCTGCTCTCTGTGTGGAACCCCCTGCTCGGCTTTGTCTCAGATCAATCGCAGGCAGCCCCGGCGTTCGGCGGTGGGCTAATTTCACCCGCACTCAGCACGGAGCCCCACCTTGGTGATCCATCCTCCAAGGGCCGCCCCCGCCAGGCGTCGGTGCACGCACCCCTGTGGCAGAGCCGGTCCCCTGCGGAGGGGCATTCAGGGCACGTCCACCCTTTGACGCTCTTGTGGTGGGTCTTGGGGGGCACACGGGTGCACATGCGTCTGTGCGGCCCGGCCCTCCTTTCCCAGGATGTAGACCGAGTGGAGAGATTTCTGGGTTAGGGGTTTTAGTCCCAGCCCTTGGAAGAAGCTTGGTGGGTTTTTGCATGCTTGCTTGTTTTCTGGTCTGCGCATGGCCGAAACTGTGCTGTAACAAGGACGGTAGCCATCATTTGGGGACCCCTGTGTGTAAGGCACAGGGGTCCGGCTTTATTCTAATCTCTAGGTCAGAACTTCTTTTTCCCTGGAGGAACGGGACCGCCAGAGGAGACGGCGGAGACCTGGGTTTCCTGCTCGGACTCTCTTGACTGGTGGGAGCCAGGGGCTCGTGTCATTTGATTCTGAATGTGGTCCCAGCGACCATTTGGGGGCTCCTCCTGGCTTGGTGTTTTGTCCTGCAGGCACTTGACCCTCGACCACAGCCCCCCTCTGGTCCGCCCTCTGCTCCTGAGCTGGGGATTCCCCTCCACCTCTTGAGGCGTGAGATGAGGCTCTGTGATGTGAACTGCGCACCCCTCCCCCCAAGCCCAGGCTCGTTATCCTGGTGTCCTGACCCCAAGGACCTTGGGATGTGGCCTCTGGCAAGATGGGGTGCATGGAGATGAGGTCATCGAGCGGGGCGTCGCCTCTGAGGAAGAGGAGTCTGGAGGAAAGGTCGCTCCCACCTGAGAGGGATTCCTGGAGCCAACGGAAGCCGAGAGAGACCAGGAAGGGGCTGCTTTCCCCCAGAGACTCTGGGGAGGGCGGCCTGCTGACCCCCTGAATTTAGACTTTGAGGCTCCTCCGGCCTCTGGCTTTAAAGTGTTAAAGAGCAAAGCCGTCCCCTTGGGCACTGAGGTGCATCTTGAGGCAGGCCAGGTGTTTGCATTGCTTCGTGTGCAGTGACAGGTGGACCTTGAATGAGGCTGCGTTGAATGACGGTGTGGGGGAAGAATATGGAGAGAGCCGCAGATGGCCAGAAGAACCCGCAGATCCGTCTTGGAAGAAATACTGGCAGAAGGCTCCTTAGGGGCGAGGATGGCGAGCTTTCCTCTCACATCCTTGGGACACGTTGTCAGGAGAGACCAGTCTCTGGAGAAGGCCAGCATGCTTGGCCAAGCGGGGGGCGAGCATGAAGGAGATGGATGGACCCCATGGCCGCAACGATGGGCTCGAACATGGGAACCACTGTGGCTGTGGCAGGACCGGGCAGCATGTGGCTCTGCTGTCCACGGAGTCTCGATAAGTGGAAACTGGCTAGTGGCACCCAGCAAACCACGGGCCACAGGATTCCGACAGACCACGTGGCTGCTGGCTTAGCCATTCTGTTAGGGCACTCTGGGTGGCTAATTTAAGGGGGGGCGGTGGACCAGGGGATATTGTGGTAATTTGGGGAGCATAAGAGGCACCCCTCCTGGCTTTGTTCTGCTTGCTCTCACCCTCCCTCCTCCCTGCATGGCTCACCTATCAACACCACCGAGTCCCATGTCCAAGTGACCAGGCCTGGTTTGCTGATCTCTGCCCACTCTCAAGGCCATGCTGTGGGCACCAACCCTCAGAGGCCAGGACTGCCTGCCCTGCCCCCCCACCCCACACATTGTGTCATCGCGTTGTCGCTTGATGTGGGAAGCAGAGGGAAGGCCAGCCACTCCCTCCCAGTTGAAAGGGCCCCTGTGTCTTCTGGGCAGCAGCCTGGGGCAGGTGACCGGACTTGTGATGCTGGCACGTGTGTGGCTATGGTCACCTGCGGCCTGGGCGGGTCCACAGCCCTCCATCCCGAGGACAGTGACTGTTGGCAGTTAACCAGTCTTGGGAGGGGTCCCAGCTGGAGGCTGTTGGCCCCTGAGCCCAGAGACAGTGGTGGTGTTTTGTTGACGTTGATGTACATACTAGAAAGTCACAGTGTTTGATGGCTGACATGGCTGTACGGATTAGAGAGTGGCGTTGTTTGGTCACCGTTGGCATGCGGAAGGTGAGGCCTGCTGCCTGGAGCGTTGTGACATCGAGGACAGCTGCCTAAGGAGCGTGCTAGCCCTGGGAGGTGGCCGTGAGTGTTTCACTAGGCAAGATTTCAAAGGCAAAACCTAAGCCAAACTCACCGCCATGGGGTCGGGCGCTGATTCATAACAACGCTGTAAGACAGAGTAGAATGCCCCTGTGGGTCTCTGAGACTGTCACTGGTTCACACTCACTCACTGCGATCCAGCCGATAGGACAACCCCACCACCACCACCACCACCCCCAGCGAGTTTCTGAGACTAACGCTTTATGGGAGTAGAATGCCCCGTCTTTCTCCCTGGGAGCGTCTGGTGGTTCCTAACTGCTGACCTTGCTGTCAGCAGCCCCACGGGCCACCGCCATGCCATCAGGACCCCTTCCAAAGCAAGGTCAAGAGAGAAATAACAATTCTCCCCAGCACAGACCGCAGATCATAGGGGGCAGGACTCTCCCAGAGCCTCATCCTCTACAGTGCCCCCTGACCAGAGTGGCAGGAGCTGGGCTTCTGTTGGCCAAGGGCTGGGGACCCCTGTGGTCTGAATTCCCAGCCACCTCCCCGTCCCCTCTTTCCCACGTTCTCCCCCTCTTTGCTCTGGCATTGCCCCCCCCCCCACGCCCCACCCCTACCTTGCCTGGGTCGGTTCTCAAGTTCTAGGTACCCAGCCCCTCCTCCTTGTTCTCAGGAGCTCTCCTCCTGCCTGGGTCAAGGGGCGCCGGGCTGAACTTCTTCCAAGACAGGTCTGTCTGCTCTTCCCGCGGGCCGTGGCGTCTTCACGATTCTGCCGCCTCTGTCCGCGGCTGGTCTTCCTTCTTCGCCCAGCCCGCCTGGCCTTAGGAGATGCCTCACAAGACCCAGGCTTGAACCAACCCAGCCTCGCCCTCCCAGCCTGCACTCCAGGCCCCCTGTCACCCTGTCTGCCACAGCCCCTAGTGATTGTGTCTGCTTCCCCCCCGCCCCCGACCCCCAGGTTTGCCACCCGAGACCTGAATGCGCTGCTGCTCTACAACGGCCGCTTCAACGAGAAGCACGACTTCATCGCCCTGGAGATCGTGGAGGGGCAGGTGCAGCTCGTCTTCTCCGCAGGTAGGGCCGCCCCCCACCCCACCCCGGGAAAGACACGCCACCCAGCCCGCCCCCAGCACTGCCCCAGTGCCGGGCAGGAGGGAGAGAGAGAGAGAGAAACCCAGCGTTCGAAGGGGCTTCAGAAAGCTCGTAGAGGAAAGGGATGGAAGACCATGCTTTCTGAAGCTCCCTGCTATGGAGCTCTGGTGGCATCGTAGGTTACACATTAGGCCACTAATCTCAAGGCCAGCAGTTCGAAACCACCAGCCACTCCTTGGGAGACAGATGAGGCTGTCTCCTGTGAAGAGTTAAACAATCTCAGAAACTCACAGGGGCAGTTCTGTCCTGTCCTATAGGGTCGCTGTGGGTCAGCATCGACTCGACAGCTGAGTTTGGTTGGTTTCTCGTATGGAAACCACCGGGGCAGCGTCCATTCTGTGTCCTGCCAACACGGCCGATGGTGCAGCTCCTACTTCCAAGTGCCAAGGACGCCGTGTGTAAAATGTGGCGCTTCTGTGGGTGAAACATCTTTACGACATCTCCAGCAGTGTGTACAGGAGCCCTGGTGGCATGGTGGTTACAAGTTGAGCTGTGAGCCCCAAGGTCAGGGGTTCAAAACCACCAGCTGCTCCACAGGAGAAGAATGGGACTCTCTACCTGGGCCAAGGGCTACCGCCTCAGAAACCCCCAGGGCAGGTCTTTCCTGTGCTCTCGGGCCACGCAGAGTCAGCATCGGCTTGATGGCAGTGAGTGTTTGCTGGTTTGGAGGAGAACGTATTTGGTGAGACCCAATTTGGATGAAACTACTGAGTCTCACCTGGTTCTGAACCTTGGAAGGAATGTCCCAGACTCAACTGTGATGCATGTGTCAAAGGGATGCCAAGACGGGGACCCAGAACCAGCTGAGAAGAACACTTATCCCTTCTCCTGGGCCACAGATGTGGCTCTGTGCTGGGCCGTGGGTGGTGTGCCCACCATGCTCGCTCGCTGCGGCTGGCATGGGCATGCTGAGAGCCACGGGTCCCCGGGACCAGGGCCAAGGGAGCAGCTGGGCTCTCAAGTTGGAGTGGAAACAGATTTCCTGGCATGTGCTGGGGCCTGTTCTCAGGTGCCAACCCAAAAGTCATTGGTTCAAACTCACCAGCCGCCCTGAAAAAGAAAGAAGAGGCCATCTGCTCTTATCCAGACTCACCGTCCCAGAGTCAACGAGCCCCAAGCCTGTGAGTCAGAATCGGCTCGGCATCCGTGGGTTTGATGCCGGCCTGGCTGATGCAGGAATTCGGAACAAACAGTGACATCAGCCTCCTCCCCGTGAGGAGATGTCCAGTGGTGTGTCCTGAGCCTCCCAATACGATGATGCAATACGGTAGTGAGCACAGGAGGACGTGCCTGTGACATCCCAGTGGGCAGGCAGTGTGACAGAGAGGGACACAGCCAAATCCAGCGGGTCCACTGACTCACAGCAATGCTGTAGCACAGGGTACAACTGCCCCGGTGGGTATCCAGGACTGTAACTGGTCACTGGAGGGGAAAGCCTCATCTGTCCCCATGGGACAGCTTGTGGTTTTGAACTGCTGACCTTGCTGTTAGCAACCCAACCTGCACCCCTCTAGACCACCAGGGCTCTCCGTATAAAGGGGAGGAGCTCTATAAAGTGCATCCCTGGGTGCTTCCATAAACAGCATTGATCAAGGAGAGATGGGGATCGAAGGGAGGAAGGGATCAAGAGAGGAGGGACTGGTGGAGCTGCTCAGCCCACCGGAGTGGCAGTGTCACCAGAAAGGGGAGGCATGGGGGTGCATCCTGTGTCCCCATGTGCAGGTGGACATGTGGCCTGGTGCATGTGGGATAGGGGGTGCCCTGAGCTGGGGGGAGCCCCTCTTTTCCTCACCTCCCACCCAGAAGCCTTCACGGTTGGGGTCCAGCCCTCAGGTGTGGAGAGATGGGTGGGTGCCTGCAGTTGGGGATTGCAAGAGGGGCGGGGGACATAGCTGAGTTTCTGAATTATATTTGCCTGTGGTGTCCACGGCCTTGTGGCCTGACCCTTGGTCCCCAGCGGGCCTGATGATCTTGTTTCTCTCTGGACCTTCCTTCCGCCAGGTGAGACCACCACCACGGTGGCACCACAGGTGCCTGGCGGCGTGAGTGACGGGCGCTGGCACTCGGTGCAGGTGCACTACTACAACAAGGTAGGGCTGGGGGGGGAAGGCGGGGAGGCTGTTTCTTTCCTGGGGGTGGGGGACAGGGCAGCTGGTGGTGGTCTCCTAGGGGTGCTTCTCTCTCAAGACCTGAAACCCACAGCCAGTAAATTGATCCTGACTCACAGGGACCCTCCAGGAGAGAGCAGAGCTGCCCCAGAGGGTCCCTGCGCCTGTCATCCTGACAGAAGTAGACCGCCTCTTCTTTCTCCCAAAGAGCGGCTGGTGGGTTGGGATCAAAGCCGGATATTTTAACCTGTGCACCACCAGGGCTCCTTCCGAAAGACACTTACACTCTGAGTTTTTTTTTTTAAATACTAGTATAGAAAGTTGGAGAAAGATGGGCTTTCTACTCCGGTAAAGAATGGCCATCTCAGAAACTCACAGGGGCAGTTCTGCCCTGTCCCATAGGGTCACTGAGTTGGTCTGTACTTGAGGACGGTGATTCTGAGTCTAGAAAGTGACTTAGCAAAGAAACATGTATTGGGGTTTGCAGTGACCACTCCAGCCCTGTGTTAAATTGAGGGTTCTCTCGGGCAGGGAAAAGGGACAAGACCCCAGAGTGTCCTCTGCAGTAGCAAGGACTCAGGAAGTATGTGTTAGTATTAGTATTTCTGGCTGAAGGAAAGATCCTGGTGGTTCAACTTTCAGGCCATTCAGATGCCACTCCCAAGCTCGGATGGTCTGTAGTGCTGGGTGTTATGCATCAAACTGTGTCCCCTAAAACCTAACCCGACGGCCTGTGGCTATAATCCGATGGGGCAGGATTAGTATCAAGCTCACTGCCATTGGGTCTATTCCAACCCACAGCCACCCTATAAGATAAGTAGAGCTCCCCTTCCCCACCCCCATCCCCCACTCCTCCCCCCATGTGTTTCTGAGACTGTTACTCTTTCCAGGAGTAGGAAGTCTCATCTCTCCCCCAAGGAGCGGCTGGTGGTCTTGAACTGCTGACCTTTCAGTTAACATCCCAACGTTTAACCACTAAGCCATCAGGTCTCCCAGGATTAGTATAGAGATGTTTCAAGTCCATCTCTTTTGAGAGCAAACTAGACAGCTGGAGAACCAGACCTAGGAGGGGACAGACCCCACACCCCAAGAAGATTAACAAGGAGTGGACACTCAAGGAGGCCAACGAAACAGGGTCTTCCTCTAGAGCTGGCAGAGAGAGAACACCTTCCACTGCCACCAGCCCCAGAACTCATATTCCGAGCTTTCTAAACTGTGAGAAACCCCATTTCTGTTTATGTTGAATTTCTGTTGGAATGGCATTCGAAAACCTAAGAGAATGTGGTACCAGGATGCGGTGTGACTCTAACAAATACGTTGTGAGAGTGACTTTGGAATGAAGGAGAGGCTAGCAGAGTCTTCAGGTGCCCAATAGTAAGAGCCAAGATGGCCTTGAGAAGACTGGTGGTAGAATTGGGAATGCCGAAGGAATTCTGCTGAGGGCTCAGCAGGAAGTGAGAAGAGCCATAGAGACAGTACCAGCTTAGAGAATACAAATGGCGTCCGCCAGAGGACAGCGTGCTGGACGTGTGCATGTGAGAGGTGCCTCTGGGGAGGGAGGCTCTAAGAACATGTGATTGGACGATGGAGGAAGGGCAGCATCTTTTTATACAGTGACAAAACGAACGTGGCCGCCTTGTGTCCAGGTGCTTGGTGCAGGACGCGTAAGTGATGAATCTGGATATTTGGGTAAGACTTCTCAGCAAGATCTTGAGGGATCCACATGGGGACTCCTGTCCACAAAATTTTGGACAGTTCTGTTGTGCATTTCCAGGACTCGTGTCCTAGAATGTTTGCCAAGCAATTGCTTGCTGAAGAGATGAAATCTACTCCGTCCCTCCTCCCTCACCGTGGCGAGCCTCCCCCCTGTAGACCGCTCTCTTGCCACGTGGCAGCAAAGGACTAGAATCTTCTCCCAGAGCACATGGGGGAGAAGACAGCTCCCACGTCCCAGAGGACTCGGAGCTGTGGGAGCCGCTGGGCCTCAGTCCGTGCCCCCCTCTCAGCCTCCCCCATATAGCAAGCACCCCCAGGTGTGCAGTAGCATGATGGATCACGCCTAGGGCTGTCCTATCTGACATCAGGCCTGAGTCTGCTCTGGGGAGCAGGACAGACAGAATGCCCTGCCCTATGCTTTGACCTCCCTGTCCTCCAAAGGCTTCACCAACTTTGGGTGGGACCCACCAGGCTCCTGTGACAGGCCTATCCCTCCCTTCCTGAAGAGGGGTCGAGGGTCAGCAGTGCTCTTCACAGACATATCTGGGCGCCCGTTATGAACAGAAACAAAGCAGAAGGTCTGCCTTGGATCCTCTTGCTGCCCACTGCTCCCGAGCAGGTAGCTGCTCACAGAGCATCCCGCTCCACACTCTGACAGGTCCCCAGGTATTCCTCACTCCAGAACGCCAGAGAGTCACGTCCCCAAGGTGTCGTGTTTGGTGGGCTCAGAGTGGCAGGCCCCCAAGATCGGCCAGGGGGTGATGAGGATGCCCTCTCTGGGCCTGGGGCCTGGGGACCGGCTCCTGGGTCAGGGAAGCCAAGGAAGCACATGCACCCAGCGGTGTTTGAAGTGGTCAGGGGATTGGGTGGCCGAGGTTACGCCAGTCAGCGTGCAGCTGCGTGTTGCATATTCCAGAACCTTCTGCCGGCGATCAAAGAAGCAGTGTGTCTGTGGTCGTGGAGAGACGGTATCTCAGGCTCTGACAGCCCTGTACAAGCCTCAGCCTGGTCCTCTGGCCAGCCCACTGTGTCTGGAGAGAGGCCCGGAGGGAGGGGATGAACCACAGGGGATGAGGGGTGCGGTGGAGGCGGATAACAGTGAGGGACTACAGGAATCTGCTGCTTCCGCTAGCGCTGCCCAGCCGGCAGCTTTTTCACTTGCCCTCCTCCCCGCCCCTCTGCCCACTGCCCACCTGAGGCCTTCCCTCTGGCATGGCTCCCTGCCTCTCGCCTGCCCAAGGCTGTTTCAGGGGGAATCACTCCTAGCCCCGGACCCACATGGCATGGAACAGGCAAAGGACTTGGAGTTTGTGTGTCTGTGTCCAGCTGCTCGCCGAAAGGTCCGCAGTTCAAAAACTCCAGCTGCTCCTTGGGAGAAAGATGAGACTTTCCGCTCCTGTAGAGAGACCGTCTCAGAAACTCATGGGGCAGTTCTAGCCTGTCCTACAGGGTCGCCGTGAGCTGGAATAGACCCTATGGCGGTGCCGTGGCTTTGTGTTGGTGTGGAGGTGGAGGTGGACAGAGGCCAGGCCTCCTGTTGGAGAGTCTGGTGTGCCCCCTGCTGAGGCATGCCGCAATTGGCAGAGGCTGGGGGCAGGGGCTGGAGGCTTCCAGACGTGCTAGGGCAGAGTAGGAGGGGCCTGGCTGGCTTGGCATTACCGCGGGAATCCCAGGTCCTCTGCCGAGCCCTGTAACTGCCCCTGCTCCCTCGCCACACCCCTCTGTTCCTGGGCCTTTGCCCCAGCACCCCCAACTGCAGACCCCCTCTCTGCTTGTCCCTTTCCTTGCTGACCCTTGGAACACTGACTGCTGGGCCTGTCCTATGAGCCCCTCCCCCGGGGCCGTCTAACACTGTGCTCTGCTCTGTGAGGGTCGCTGCTGTGCCTGCCACCTGGCTGGAGCTCTGCCATCCCCGTGCTGTCCCTGCAGGCCACACCCAGAGCCCATCTCTCCCTCCTGTCCAGTCCCCAGGACTGTTTGTAGCTCAGCTGCACACACGGTGACTCACGACAACAGAAGTGTGTCCTCACACCATTCCCGGGCCACAAGTCCAGACTCAAGGCGGCGGCAACCCCGTGTTCTCTGCAGAGACTCCAGGGAGGGTCCTTCCCATCTCATCCAGCCTCTGGTGGTGGCCAGCAACCCTCGGCCACTCCAGTGGCTGCCTTTGTCCCTGCACGGCCTCTGTGCCCACGTTTCTTTCTTGCTGGGAGGTGCCTTCCAGTCAGTTCCGACTCATGGCCACCCAGTGTACCACGGAATGAAACACCGCCCGGCCGTGCGCCTCACTATTGTACTCACTGCGTCTTGTCATCCGTCTTGTCCACGGCCTTCCGCTTCCCCACTGCCCCTCTGCTTTACCGAGCATGACGCCCTTCTCCAGGGACTGGTCTCTCCCAACAACATGTCCATGGGGCGTGAGACCACTTCTTCCCATCCCTGGCCTCTGCGGAGTACTCTGACTAGAAGAAGAGATCATGTGCAGATTACCCAAGGACATCGATCCCTGGATTTAGCCCCACCACCTACCAGTATGACCTCATCTCCATGTTACAGACGCCTTCAAAGATGACATTCCGAGAAGTCATGTTCAGAGGCCCCGGTTAGAGAGGAGTTGGGGAGGGCAGCTGTTCGAGGCAGCCTGCCGTCTAACCTGGATGACTCCTGAGTGTCCTTCTGCTGCCTTGGCCTTGGCCTTGGGCTGATCCATCAGATGGCTCGATTTCTCCACCCAGACACCCAGCAAATTCTCCCATCCAGGCTTCAGCCGCCTGCCTGGTTTCCTCCCCTCTGCCATGGAGCTCAGTCCTGCGCAGGTTCAGATGTTCCGGGACCTGGAACTAGGCCTGGGGGACCCCTTGGTAGGATCCATATGCATCCACCTTCCCCTTAGGGGAGCCTCCTGTCTCTTCCTCACTGTGGATCCAGAATCCAGCGGCTCCAGTCCATCCTGCAGTCTGCTCGCCTGCTCCGGCCTCTCCAGGCCTGCGCCCACCCCTCACGCCTGCAGGGATGCTCCCTTCTCCCCTCCCTGGAATCTGGCCTGGATCTCCTTCTCCTTTCTTGGTTTTTCTCCTTCATCTGAGGGCAAGCATCCCCCTTTAGCTTTCTCAGCAAGGATCCATGGGAGGAAAGCTTATGAGACGTCGCAACCTTGAAAATGTATCTTTGAAAACACACACATGCGCAATGGAATGCCTGGATGTTGGCTTTCAGAGACCGTGTCTGTCTGGGCATCCGAAGGCACTGCTCCATCATCCCCTGGCTTTGATTGTTCTCACTGAGAAGTCTGGTGTTCTTGTGGCTTCACTCACGGCGCTGAGTTTCCACGTGGCTTTTAATCCACTGCGCCAGCATCTTTGGTGGCTTCTTGCAAGTCCTCCAGGGATGGAACAAGTCCCCAGATTCTTTCTTTGATGTTTGACCTCTGCTGTCGCTTTTTAATAGAAGTCCTTGCGTGGCACCCCACCCCCAAACGCTCAACTACAAACCCAAAGGTTGGTGGTTCAAGGCCACCCTGAGGTACCTCAGAAGACAGTCCTGGTGACCTGCTTCTGAAATAACACAGTCTTGGAAACCCAAGACTGGGACAGCTCTGCCCTGGACCCATGGAGTCGCCCGACCTTGGAATCAGATCGATGGCCGCTGGTCAAGCCATGGCTATGACTGTGCTAATTCCCCAGTGCTCAGCGTGCTGGCTTCCCAGGGCCCCGGGGTGTGTTTCCCAGAGGCAGCTCCGTATCTCTGAGGACATTCGATTGGAGCTCTCAGTCAGAGTTCCAGCAGGAAACAGGTGGAATGCTAAAAACAGGATGCCCCTAGGAGGGTGGTCAGGGTGTGGGGCACCCATGGGAGTTGGACAGTGGCAGCAGCCACACAGTGATGGTCATGCTCAGGCCTGGAGGGGCTGGGTGGGTAGAGGTTCTATTGGGTCACGGAGAGGAGCTGTGGCCATTGATGGAGGGACAGCGCAGGGGACCCTCTAACTTCTCTCCCCTCTTTCTGGTCTCCTCTTGGGCTCTTTAGTAGCTGAACCCAGCTAGAAAGTAGGATGCAGGGAACCCCTTGATTTGGTTTGTGTGCAGCAGCCTCCCAGGCAGACAACAGGACAAAGCCAGTTAATTTTCCTCTTCTGCTGAGTGGCATTTACAGGAGATGACCCACTAGATTAGATGACCCACTAGATTAGATGGCCACTACCATGGGTGGGGCAGTGGGGAGGGAGCCATTGCTTTAAGGGTACAGTGGTTCTGTGTGGGAAAAGCTTTGGAAACAGGCAGTGTGATGGTTGCCCAACACAGTGACCGAGTTAAATGCCCTGAACTGTACACTTATGAGTGGCTGGCATGCCTAAGTCTTCCTGCCACCTATTTTATCACAACTCAGCACAGGACCCGTGAGCTCTCACTGACGCAGCCTCCCCTCTTGAGCTTCTGAGTCTCTGCTTGCAGTTGAGCAGAGTGGCCAGATGCCTGGAGTGGCCTCTAACTTTGGAGGAAAGAGGTCCACATGCCCAGGGCTGTCCTGGCCACTGAGTCCCAGACCCTTTGCAGGTTCAAGTCCACGAAGGTGTCTCGGGATCAGGCAACACACAAAAACCGAGTACCCCAGGAGAGTGGGTTCTGCAGGGATGGGACAGAAGCGGGGGGCCAGCAGGAAGGCCTCCTCTGCCCTGACTGGTGTCCCAGGAACAGCAGGCCCACGGGGCAGCTCTGCCCTGTCCTGCGGGGTCTCTGAGTCGTTATGGGCTTAGTGCAGTGTTGAGCAGGTGTGAGGTAGCAGGGGCCTGGCAGTCAGGCTGCCCGCTAGAAGGCCAGTTGTTCAAACCCACCAGCCGCTCACGAGGACAACAAGGTTGTCTGCTTACGTGAAGGCTCTCAGCCTTGGGAATAACGCGGAGCAGTTCTGTAAGCTCAATGGAGTGGTTATCTTTCTGCAGACCGACGGGCACCTTCCAGAGAAGGATGAGAAGTGGGGGGGGGGGCGTGTTTGTTCCAGGACCTTCTGTACTCTCACATACACCTGACGGACCTTTCAGCAGTCGCAGGGATGGATGATGGGATGGTGTTCCATTTCTTGTTTGTTCCCGGTAGATTTCTGTTTTGAATGGTCATTTAGGTCCAAGCGTGGACTCAGCCAAGAACGATGTTTCTCCCACCATGAAATCGTGCATTACCTTGGCAACCTACACAGCGCCTTTAGGATAGAGGCGGCGGCCGGCGTGGGAGTGGGGTGGCTCTCTAGACTTCCCCCCTTCTCCATGCCCCTCTGATGAGCCCTGCATCTCTGTCGCTGGCCCAGAGGAGCTGGGCAGGGGGGTGGGGGAGCGAGCTCGGACCCTGATCCCCATGTGCTTGTTTAGGGCAGGTGCCATTCACCACCATCTCCAGGCTGCGTGTGACTCACCCTGTGTCTTCTGCTGAAGCAGCAAGGGTCCCAGGGCGGTGGCTGTTGAAGCCCCTACTCCTTGCAGCCCTGAGTCCCACAGGAGGACAGCTAGTCAGGGCCTGCAGCACCCCAATAACCAGCGGCGGGCTGGAGCCCCGTGCTGCAGTCCTCGTGTCCATCCATCCCATGAAGGACCTTCCCCCTGGCTCACAGACCCCCCTCCTGACCAAGCACGCTGTCCCTCTTCACAGACCGGGCCCTCCTGGTGACGACGGGTCCAGGGGAAACGAGACGAGGCCTCACCGCCCTGGGTTCTCAGGAGCATCGCTATCCTTAGATTACTGTCCCCTGGCCGTCCACTGTGGGCTCTGGGGTCCGAGGGGCAGATGGCCCTCTATGTGCCCAGACAGGGTGAACAAACTTGGGAGCCCCCAGGCGTCTGCCCAAGGCGGCCTCCTGCTTGTTCTGCGGGGCGGGGGTCTGGGACAGCCTTTATCCTTCATCTGGGGCCTTGGCTCCCAGAGGCTCCCTGGAGTGGAGGCGGTCAGTAACAGAAGCTGGGGAAGGGGCTTGTGGGAGGGGCGTTTCTTCCCGGAGCCAGTGAGCCCTGTGAGAGAGGTGGCCACCTTGCCCTTAGCAGGCCCGGGCAGCCCTGCAGGTGGCTGCAGCTGGTGGGAAAATGCAGGCTTGATGGGCAGTGCCCAGCAGGCGGTGAGGCCGCAGATAAGGTGTCCTTTCCAAAACGGGCCAGCGGCAGGTGCCAGCACCTCACCTGGGACGGAAATCTCTCCACCCGCCCTGGCCTTTGTAGTCGGCACCCTGGGATGGAAAGTCATGTGGGGGCGGGGAGTCACGTACACCCCTCAGTGCTGTGGCCCTCTGCACCCCCGTCATCGCTCAGTTCACTCAGGACCTGCCCCTCCCTGGTGCCAGTGAAGGTGGGAATTCTTTCTCCCCAGGTGCAGTGGAGAGCACGGAGGCTCAGGCAGGACCGAGTGTCGAGGCCCCCAAGGGCCCTCACCCTCCGGTCAGCACCCCGGCCTGTTGTGACCGGCTTCCCTGCTGCCTTTCCAACAGTCTCCTGCACCTCCCAGCCCCTCAGCCCCGCTCTGTTCTCACACGGGCTCCAGCCCAGCCCCTGCTGCAGGATCCGGGGAAGGGAGGGCTGGCCGGCCAGGGGCTCATGGACGGATGGACGGGGCTCCAGGGGCCTCTGTCCAGATGACCAGCTCTAGGGAGAGCCCTGGACCTGTGAAGGTCCTGGCAGGTGTGTGTGTGTGTGTGTGTGTGTGTGTGTGTGTGTGTGTGAGAGAGAGAGAGAGAGAGAGAGAACAGGTGTGTGTGTGAAAGTATATGTGTGCGTGGGTGAGAATGTGTCCATCTGTGCGTGGGTATGAATGGGCACGCGTGCATGCAGCAGAGTGGTGTCAGAGTGGGTGTCAGTATAAGTGGGTGTGAAAATCACCAAGGATAAGTGTGGGTGCGCTGCTGAGATGTGTGTGTGTGTAAGTGGGTATGCTGGTGTCCATGCGTATGTGTGACCATCTGTACTTGTGACCCTGTATGAGTGGGCATGTGTGGAGTGTGAGCCTCTGTGAGCGTGAGTATGCGTCTATACGTCAGTGCGTGTGAGTGTGGGGATGAGTGTTACTGTGTGGCTGTGGGGGGCACCTGTAAGTGTGAGGTAACACCTGGACTTGCGTTGGAGACTAGCCAGAGGTTCCCTGAACCCCAATAAGCAAGTGTGTAGGGGAGTGTTTTCTGCTGTGAGTCTGTCCACTGAGCCCTAGCTCAGAGCTTTGGCCCTTGTTGGAGTCCCTCTGGACAGAGCCTCCAGGGGCAGCAGTGAGCTGACCGCCCGTGTGTGACACACATTCCCCGAGTGTAGCCGCCTGTGGCATGCCCAAGGGGCGCACTGGTTAACCATTGCCCACACGAGTGGGAGCCCCATCTTTCTTAAGACTCACCCTCCAGGGTGTCAGCTTTCACAGCTGCCCGCCCCCACCCCAGCAATTGAAACCAGACCCCTCTGCCTGGGCTCCAAGCTGCCCACCGCTGCAGGTTCAAGGGCCGCAGAAACATGCGCACAGACTAGAACCAAATCCCGGAGCAGCTGGCATGAAGCCGATGAGAGTCCCAGTGCAGGGCGCAGATCCTGGGCGCCAGGGCCCCCCTGAGAGGCAGAGGCTGTGCTTAACCACTGCACACCCGGGCACCTCCAGGCCGACGGAATCACACAATGTGTCAGCTTTGGTGTCTGTGTGTGTTTCTTTCTTCCTTTCATTTGAAAGACCGGCGTGTTTTCACAGAGCAACGGCTTTGCAGAGTCGCGCGCACACACACACGCACACACACACACACACACACACACGCGTCTCTATTGCATGAGAGAATGAGACGGAATCTGCTCCTGAAACGCCCAGCTTTTAAGACCTGGTGAAGTCAGGTGGTTTGTTGGTGTTTCAGATCTCTTAGACATACCAAGTTGGTTTGTCTGAATGTCTCTCTTTGGAGTGATTGGTTTACATTTACTTACTTTCTCCTCCCCTCTATCCCCCATTCTCCCCCTGCCCATCCCGTCTGCCTCTCTCGGTGTGTGGACCATGTGCATGGTGTGAACTGGGTGGACCATGTGACCACTGTGGGCATCTGTGGACCGTGTGAACTGTGACCATGAGAGCATGTGTGAGCGTGCTGGCCCATGTGGGCATGGGGACACATGGAGGCACGTCTCCAAGCCGTGTGGCTTGTGTGGGATGGAAGCTCTTTGTGGCCCGCCCTCATCATCTGCAGTCTCTACTGTCCCTACTCCGTCCCTGTGGCCTGCTCAGCTCAGATGGCTACGTGGCTGCTAGCCATGCGATGCCTGTTTGGGGAGGAGTGGCCAGAGGTGTTGTGACCACCCGCCCCTCAGGCTGTCCCGGCTCCTGGTCCTGGGCTGCCCACCTCCTCCTGCAGGTCCTCGCAGCTCTTAACCCCATTTCTGAGGCCAGAGGGCCACCTCTTCCGGCTGGAAGGCAGTGAGGTGAGGCGTGGGAGTCCAGCCGCATACGTTAAATGGGATTCACGACACCCCAATGGGTTTCTGATATGTGCTTCCAGGGGCTCTTGATGCCTGACCTCTGACTACCAGGCCTTTCTTCCCAGACGCCCCTGGGCGGGCTCGAACCTCCAAGCTCTCTGGCAGCAGGTGGGCGAGTCCACTGTTGGTGCCCAGGGCCCTGAGTGTGTGTGGGGGAGGTCTGCCCCGGCCTGTTGTGTCAGCCTCAGCTAAGCCGTGCCCAGACTCTGATGCAGCAGGCTGTGCCCGTCAGCAAATGCCACTAAAGATGCCCCCCTCCTGCCCTCAGCCCGAGCTCCTGATTATACTGGGGCACTGCGGCAGCTGTAATTTTGTCGGCGGCAGCCCCACTTCATTACCGCTCCCCAAGTGTAAGTGCTGTTTATGTCCTTCCTCCTAGCGCCTCCCCCCACCCCCAGGAATGTAAATTATGACTTGGATTGGGGGCCCACTCACCTCCTGGGGGACCACCGACCTTTCTCCGGGCGTACACCTGACACTTGGCATCCCATAATGGGCACCTACCCACGTTCCCAAGCTTGCGGCAAAGCGGGTCAGCGGGCAGAGAGGAGGATGAGGAGCCGGGCAGGTCTGCAGGCAGGGACCTTGCCCTTCCGGAACTCAGGCCTGGTGGGGGGCAGAGCAGACCTTCCGGAGGGTTCTCAGGACTCCGCTGGCGGCTGAGTTCCCTGTACTACCACACATGCAGGGATGTTGTGTCTTGTCCTGGGGGCTGGAATTCAGACCCGTGTCCCGGCGGAGCCAGAACCCTGGGGTGTCTGCCTGGTCCTGTGACCTCTCAGAAGTACTTGGGTGCACAGCCCACTCAAACAGCACAGCTTCCTCCACAAACCAAATACCCTCTGCTTCCAAATGGGGGCCCAGACCTTCACCCGTGTGCTGGGGGAGACAGAGCTGAGCCCAAGGGTGTGGTTTTGTTTTGTTTTATTGAATCATTTTATTGGGGGCTCATACAGCTCTTATCACAATCTATACATCCACCCGTTGTATGTCAAGCACATCCGTACATTTGTTGCCCTCATCATTCTCAAAACATTTGCTTTCTACTTAAGCCCTTGGTATCGGCTCCTCATTTTTCCCCTCCCTCCCCACTCCCCCCTCCCTAAGGATATGGTTAGGGGATGCGATTTTCGGGAGCCCAGGAGGGGTCCCTGCGTCCTCCCCGACACTGACGCTGCTGTCTCTCTCCCCCACAGCCTCACATCAGCCGCCTGGGGCTGCCCCATGGGCCGTCTGGGGAGAAGGTGGCTGTGGTCACTGTGGATGACTGCGACAGCACGGTGGCTGTGCGCTTCGGCGATTACGTCGGGAACTACAGCTGTGCCTCCCAGGGCACTCAGAGCGGCTCCAAGAAGTGAGCACCCAGGCAGGGCTTCCAGAACCTTCCATGGCCACCGCTGCATAGAGCCAGCCCTCAGTCCTGATCCATGCTGCTGCCAGACTCCCTCCCTGGGTTGGGACATGCCCCCTCTGACACGGCAGAACCTTCTAGAACAGGTCCCCTTAGAACCTAGTTCCTAAACTGAGAGGGCCTACTGCCCCCTTTTCAGAAAAACAAATGACTCAGTACCCCTCCCCTCCCCCCACCTGGAAATGAAAATGCTTGTCTGTCGCCCAGAACCAAGGAGAAAGGGCAGGAGTCTGCTTTCACAGCCCCCTAGATCATTCCAGTGCCCCTCAGGACCGAAGCCCCACTCTGGGAAGCCCTGCTTCACAACATGTAGCCCCCGCCAGCCCTGGCCTCTGCCGCTGCCCTCCGCCCTGCCTGCTTTCATGAGGGTTGGCTTTCTCATTTCACTTCCTGGGCATCTTCTGGGCTCCTCTGACCCTGCCCTTGCCCTTCCCACTGGCCTGGCTTCTGCTTAGCCATTGCAGGACCCCGTCCACGCTGTCACCTAGGTGCTGTTGAGTCAGCCGGATCCCCAGCAACCCCACGAGCCACAGTTCCCATGTTTGAGCCCATTGGAGCAGCCACTGTGTCCACCCATCTTGTGGAGGATCTTCCTCTTTTTCTTCCCCCCCCCCCCCCACACACCTTATAAAACTTGATGTCCTTCTCCAGGGACTGGTCTCTCCCGACAACGTGTCCAAAGTACGTGTGTGAGACAACATCTCGCCATCCTTGCTTCTAACGAGCATGCTGGCCATGCTTCTCCCAGGACAGATGTATTCTTTAAAATGTGTGTAGGGTGTCTGATGTGGGCCTTCGCAGGTCCCACGCCTGTTTCGTCTGCTCCCCACCCACCTGTCATACAGGTGGGACCATGCCCCAGTGAGATTGGCGCCCTGCCCTGGGGCCCACAGTACAGCCAGCCTCACCGCTCTTCCTCTGGGGTTTCCCAAGCAGGGGTCGTGAGTTCACTGGTGCTCACGTGGGCTCCGTGGGCACCATGCCCTGGGAGGTGGGCTGTGTGGGCCAGAGCGAGCTAACCCCAAGCCTGCAGCTTGTCAGGATGTCAGCACATGTGGGCAAACTGAGGCATGGATCACCCGGCCTCCCTGAGTTGGCCCTCAAGGTGGCGACTTTGCCTCCCCAGGTCTCTGGACCTGACAGGCCCCCTTCTCCTGGGGGGCGTCCCCAACCTGCCTGAGGCCTTCCCTGTGCACAACCGGCAGTTCGTGGGCTGCATGCGGAACCTCTCCATCGATGGCAAGACCACGGACCTGGCCAGCTTCATCGCCAACAACGGCACCAGGGCAGGTGGGCACCGGCGCAGCCAACTGGGCGGGCCCGGGTGTTGCTGAGCTGTTGGGCGCAGACACCAGGGCCTCGGTCTGACGGCTGCGAGAGCAGCGGTTCTCAACCTGGGGGTCGAGACCTCTTTGGGGGTCAAATGACCCTTTCACAGGGTCGCCTAAGACCATTGGAAAACACACAAATATTTCATGATATAGAATTAGTTTGTGATGAATCACTATGCTTTAATGATGCTCAATTTGTAACCATGAAAATACATCCTGCAGATCAGATATTTACATTCTGATTCATCACAGTAACAAAATGACAGTGATGAAGTAGCAGCGAAAATAATGTTATGGTTGGGGGGGTCACCACCACATGAGGAACTGTATTAAAGGGTCGCAGCATTAGGAAGGTTGAGAAACCACTGTGCTAGGGGGTCTTGCACCTGGCTGCAGACTGAAGGCGGGAGCGTGGCCAGTGTGCACGCACACACGGGTGGGGCTGGCTAAGGCATGGCCCTCACACAGACACGCCCCCCCTAAGACCACCCCTCACACATGAATGGAGATAGCACAGACACGCCCCCACACAGAGACCTCACCCCCCCACCCAAGACCACCCCTTACATGGCTCTCCACCACAGTGACCTGCTTTACCCTCCATATGCCCACTCTCCCACCCACAGGTCGCAAACTTGGCCCCCACCAGAGACCTATACTGCCCCCAGTAAGACCACACACACGCACATGCACACGGTAGTGTGAGCACAGAGACAGACCCCCAGCATGGTGTCCTGCCCTGCTCCCACTAGGACCCACCACACACACAGGGTGGGGTCAGCACAGACAGCCCCCCCCAAGTGACCTGCTCCATCCATATGCCCGCCTCGCCCTCTGCCCTGCAGGCTGTGCTGCTCAGAGGAACTTCTGCGAGGGCACCTGGTGCCAGAACGGGGGCACGTGTGTCAGCAGGTGGAGCACATACCTGTGCTTGTGCCCGCTCCGCTTCGGCGGGAAGAACTGCGAGCAAGGTGAGTCCTGGCCCCCAGCACGACCCTCGTCCCCCATCCTCGGGAGAGGGTTGCACCTGGGACCTTCCACCACGAGCGTCCCCGTCCCACCAGCTGTGACCCCAGTGGGCTGGACCAGACCTGTGGAGTCACAGAGCAGGATGAACCCACAGCCAGGGGTCACAGTGTCCATTTTGAGCAAGACCACGTGAGCTCGAGTGGCCGTGAAGGCTGGGCCTCAGTGGGATCCTGGGCCCCAGGCAGCCGCCCCCGTCTCACTGGCCGCCCCGTCTGAAAGCTACAGATCTCTTGGGCCCAACCTCCCAGTTGTGTCCCTTGGGGACTGCCCACTGTGTCTGGGGTTCTGTGAGCAGGGAGCTGGCAGGCGGGTCACGGGGCTCCACATCCCCAGAGGTGGCCCTTGTCTGACCCTGTGGGGTCTGTCGTGATGATGTGTGTCCCTCTTGGGGGAGGGAGCGAGGGAGAGGACCCAGAGCCTGTGTCTCTCCTAGTTTTCCCCACAGCCACCTCACTGGTCACCCCAAATCATCCAAGGGCCCTAGGACAGCTGGGGGCATACGGGCCACAGAGGGCTGGTACCTGCCCAGAGTGGATGGCAGGTATGCCAGGTGCCCGTGCCAGCTGAGAGCAGCGCAGGCTGCAGGCCTGAGGGCCTGGGTACACCTGTGCAGTGCACACAAGTGTGTGTGTGTGTGTGTGTGTTTGTTGGCACCCAGGTGCCCATGAAGACTCACGTTGAGATGCCTGCACATGATGCCCCACCCTCCCCAGCCCTTAGGGCTGCCAGAAGGTGTGGGTGTGGCAGATGGGCAGGGCTGGCCATGGCACCTCAGCACCCTGTTCTCTGTGCCCAGGAGTCTGAGTTTCCTCTCTGCCTGGCCTCCCACTCCACTGAGAGCACTGGATCCTTTGGCTAAAGCCCTAGCCTGCTCCGCCCAGTAGTCGGTCTCCGCAGGGCCTGGATAGGAACCTCACTTGTGACAGAGAACTGCCCCAAAGGGTGGGTGTTCTGTCACCAGGCCTTTCTTACGCTGCACTCGGTGCCTTCAAACCACCAACCTTCCCAGTAGTGGTCAGTGGTGAGACCATTGGCAACGGGCCTTTGGTAAAGAAGTAGAACAGGCTCAAAGGTGCGTGTACGCACACACACATACAAAAATACAGACACTTATATACACACACATGCACATGCCTACACATACACATACATTCACACACACTCGTGTATGAGGTCACTGCGCCCCTTGGGGCATCTGAGGCGGGCCGGCTCTGTGTCCGCAGCTATGCCCCACCCCCAGCACTTCAGCGGCGAAAGCGTGGTGTCCTGGGGAGACCTGGCCATCACCATCTCAGTGCCCTGGTACCTGGGGCTCATGTTCCGGACTCGGAAGGCGGGCGGCGTGCTGATGGACGCCTCGGCTGGCCTGTCCTCCAGGCTGCTGCTGCAGGTGAGCAGAGCTGGGGATCTCGCAGTGGGGCCTCCTCGCCACCGCCATGGTGCCCACAGCGACCTGGGGGTTCTGGAGGGGGCGAGGGCAGGAAGTCGGGAAACACTTGAGAGGCCATGCTGGGGCCCAGGGGTGCTGCGCAGCTGGGGGGATGGAGTGGGAGCCTTGGGGCTTGATAAGGTGACCAGATGTCCCACGGTGTTTTTAAAGTCTCATTTTTTGGAAAGAATGCACGACAAGCTAGGATATAGGTTTTCGGCTGCCATGTGGCTATTTCGCCAGGATATGAGTTTTATCAATGGTGTCCCGCTTTACCAACGTTAAAATCTGGTCACTTTATATGCGGGCCAAGGACCTGCCGTTCGATAGCCACAACCCGAACTTGCTGCCTTCAAGTCTATGCCGTCTCCCAGGGGCCCTGCGGGACAGGGTGGAACTGCCCCTGGGGGTTCCCGAGACGGTCACTCTTTGCTGAAGCAGACAGCTTGCCCCTCTCCCGAGAAGCAGCTGACCATGCAGTTAGCAGGCCAACAGGGCACCAGGATGCATTCAAAAGGCACATCAACCCTGATCTCAGGCTCCCTGAAGCTGTGGCCTCTGCTGCAGCTGACGGGAGTCCTAGGACCATGGGGCCCCCTTCCGGCGACCCGGAGAACTTTCCCCTGAAAATTAGCCCATCAGTTGCTCACCTGGCCTGCCAACAAGGTGGCCAATGAGTGGCAGGGGTTAAAGAGCTCAACTCCCAACCAGGAGGCCAGCAGTTTAAATCCACCCACTGCTCCTCAGGCAAAGCGGTGGCCGCCTGCTGCTCCAAGGACTCCGGCCTCGAAACCCCTGTGGGGAAGTGCTGCTCTGCCCTCTGGGGGGGGGGGGGGAGAGGAGTCAGAGTCCAGTGGATGGTGGGGATGGGGTGGGAGGGGTCCTCCGAGTACGTGTGCCAGAGTAGAAGCGGGCTCCGCGGGACCTGTGTTTGGAAGTAGATCGCCAGGCCTTTATTCTGAGGAGCCTCTGAGTGGGCAAGCAGGTTCCCTCCTGGGTCCTCCTCCTGCCCCTCGCACGCTGGGAGGAGCCTCTCCCGAGAACTTCCCCCCAAAGCCCCGCGTAGCACCTCGCCCTGGGTTTGTTTTGTTAAAAAAGCAGAGAAGATCACACTCCCTGCTGACCAGTTGATGCCAACTCGCTGTGACCCTCTGGAGAGGGTGGAGCTGCCCCTGTGGGTTTCTGAGACTGTCACTCTTTGTGGGAGGATAAGCCTGCCTTTCTCTCAGGGGGAGGGGGGAGACTGGCGGTTTCAAACTGTGGATCTCAGGGTTAGCAGCAAGCTTTCTAAAGACATTAAATAGATGAAAGTATCAGTGAGCGGTGGATGTCAAGAGTGCCTCCCAGGCTTCTGAGGTCTGAGATGGTGGAAACAGTTACAAGTGCATCTGCAGAGGAAACACCTGGTCCCGGCCCATCCATCAGCTGCCCTCTGCTGCAGCTGCTCCGGAGGGTGGAGGGCCCTCACCACCTGCCTGGGGTTTACGGATGTCTGAAATGCCTCTGCTCAGAAGGGATCTTGGTGGGGGGCTTGTCCAGCTATGAGCTCACCCCCCCCACCCCCAGCTCTACACGTCTTGGAAGACCCTGTCTGAGTGGCAGTGGGGACAGGACACCCTGCATGGGCACCCCTACCTGGTCTCTCCAGCCCACCAAGTGTTGCCTCAACTCCAGCGGCATGACCTCTGATAATGGCCACTCTGATGCCTGCTGGCCAGGCGCCGTTGAAGGGGACTGCCCAACCAAGGGCTCACCAGCTTCCCAGGATCCCCAGTGCAGCCAGGTGGCCTCACACTGCCTCCCCCAAAGCTCTCTGTGTGTGTACCAAGGGAATGTGCTCCTCTGAGTTTTGTGTGGGTCTTTGTGCACAAGTGCTCCTGAGGGGGTGTGTGTGAGGCTGGTGGACTAGAGAAAAAAAACCCAGAGACAGTCATCTATGTGTAAGAAATAGCTTGTTATCAAGAAGTGATTATATATCAGGAAGACATCCCAGTCCAGTCCAACCCAAGTCCCTCAGTTTGAAACTAGTCCATATAAATCCCTCCTCAGGCTCAGGGAGCCAAATACAACGATGCAGCATTCAGGAAGATCACAGACTGGTGAGCGCAGAGTCTGGTGGATCCAGGGCTCGAGCAGGTCTCAGCGTGACTCATCAACAGGAAGATAAAGGGGTGTGGGAGGAGGTTCCCAGGACCCTCCTTATGAGAAGGCCATGCCCACAAAGCGACACCATCAGGCTGTGACCTGATTAACAGGCTAGACTCCACCCCTACACTTCAAATTGACATGAAATTATGTAACTACCACCGAGTGTGTCTGCGTGTTTGTGTGTGTGAGTGTGCACATGTGTGTGCTCTGTGTGTGTCTGCATGGGTTTGTATGTGCGTGCTCTATGTGTCTGTGAGTGTTTGTGTGAGTAGGCACAATTATATGCACCTGTGTGCTTGTGTGTCTGTTGATGGTATTTGGACACGCTCAGTGTAGGTTTTAGAAAGTGGAACTCTGTGCTGTCACACAGAGACCTCCTTCTCTCCCACTCTTTTCCATTCTAACCCCCCTTTCTCTCTCTCATTCTTTCCTCCCCCCCTCCCCCATCTCCACCTCGCCCTCCTCCCTCCAACCTCCCCTTCTCTCCCCCCACATCCTCCTCCATCTCTTCCCTCTCTTCCTCCCTCCTCCCCTCCACCTTTCCCTCCCTTTCTCACACAAGAAGCTGCTGCCTTGACCACTCGCCTCCTCCTCTGCCTGGGGGCATGGGGGGGTGGGCATAGGATAACCCACCCCAGCACCTGGCAGCCCCTCTGTTAGGAAGTCCCTTCCAGAGCTAGCTGCAGTGTTTCCTGCTGCAGCCAGTGTCCTAGGGCAACTTCCTTTTTTCTCGGGGCCCCTGGGCCTGCAGCAGGAGAAACAGTGGTGTTGGAGTCTTGCCTGGCATGGGGTAGGGGCCGGGCAGAAAGGAAGGCCTGAGTGGGTGGTCTGTGAGGGCGGGCCCCAAGGGCTCCTGGTGGTAATGTGGGCAGTGACTACCCTTCCCCTGGGCTATGCCTGGACAAGAAGCTGCCGTCTGCTCGCCCGCCCACCTCAGCGCCCAGGAGCGTGTCCACGGGACCCATGCGACCGTGGGTGTAATTACGGATGCCGCTGTCTTTCCCTTGTTCCCTGGTGATGTCGCCCTCTCCCTGGCTGCCCCAGAAGTGCCCGCTTGCTCACGGCACAGCTTGGCAGGCATGGTTCTGCCCCAGGGCCATGGCACAATTGAAACACATTAAATTGGCTGCTTGTGGTCCCGGTGATGAATGAGCACTTGGCGCCGGGGTCTCTGTCGGAACAAAATACGCTTCCCACCCACATGCCTGGCGGGCAGAGACGCCTGAGCCCTGACGTCTGTGCAGCTAATCCAAGAACTTGGGGTCCTTTTGTGTGTGTGTGTGTGTGTGTGTGTGTGTGTGTGTGTGTGTGTGTTTAACTGAGGAATTTGAGCAGCCCCTCCTTTGGAAGGTGGCGTGTGGGGGTGGGTAGTAACTAGGAGCGACAGCCTCTGGGACAGCCTCCAGCCCCCTGTCACTATCCAGAAGCCACCCCAGGGACAGAATGCTGGGCGTTGCCGGAATGTTCCAGGTTATTTCCCACAGGCCTCCTGCAGGCCTCGTGGGCTCCAAGGGGACAGTAAGGGGTGGGGCGGGAGTCGTCACAGGCCCCTCATGGTGGCAGGCTGGCTGAGACACGTCACCTGAAGCCCTAACCATTTGCCATTTGGGACATTGCTCTCCCTCGCTGTCCCCCCCCTAGCCCCCCAGCGTGCCTGCATTCTCTGTGGGATAACACAGCTCTTGTTGGGTGGAGACGGCCCACAGTGGCAGACGGGACCTACAGTAGGCAGGGCGCACCTTTGTCTGTCGACACAAGGTCACTCATATTACGCACCTGCGGGTGCTAGGGTCTGGGGAGTGAGGGGGTGAGGAGGGGCATGAGGAACAAACACAGGGGTCTCACAGCTGTGGAGGAGAAGGAAATGCCCCTCACGCACCCCCGAGACGGCTAAGTGCTGACCTGCTCACCGCAGGGCCAACAGTTCGATCCCACCAGCTGACCTACCGCAGGGAAAGGAGGCTTTCTGTTCTCGGAAGGAGTTTGGGTCTCGGGACACACAGCTCTGCTCTCCCTGTAGTGTTGTCACGGGTCAGAACAGACTGGAGGGCAGTGAGATTTCAAACATGGCATCTCTCAGAGGAGCCCTGGGGCACAGTGGGCAAATGCTGGGCTGCCGACCCCAAGGCCAGCAGCTGGACACCATCCGCTGCTCTTTAGGGAAAAGACGAGGTTTTCTAATCCAAGGACGGGGGGCTGTCCCAGAAACCCAAGGGGGGGCAGAGTGAGTTGCTGTGAGTCGGAACCAACCCCGGGGTGGCGGGTCAGGTTTGCGGAAAGTGAAAGGAAGCCAAGTTCAAAAGAAGATAAAAAGTAACCTTCTTACAATAGCTGCCCTCTGGGAGCCGAAATCAATTAATCTATCTCTATGTACACGTGTGTGTGTGTGTGTGTGTGTGATTGGCTACATGACTTTCAGGGCTCAGTTCCTCATCGTTTCTGTCGTCTATCCTGGTCCCGTCCTGGCATCATGGTGTCTGTATTAGAACTTTATATCAAGAAGTTATTTTGTATCGAGAAGGCATCCCAGCCCAGCCCACTCAAGTCCATGGGTCCAGTGCCCACCAGGACCCTCTTCAGACTCACATGGCTGCAGGCCGAGGATGCAGAGAGGTGAAGCGGGGGCCAGAAGAGCACAGGCTGGCGAGGGGTAGTGTCCCGTGGATCCAGGGTTGGTGAGAGCCGGGTAGGACCCTGACAGCTCTCAGGGTTGGGGGGGGGGGCACATGGGGCCTCCCCTCGAGACACACACAAGAGTCCCAGCAATCAGGAAGAAGTTGCCAGTGTCTCTCCTCTACAGAGGCCACACCCCAATGGGGCATCATCATCAGACTGGCCTGATTGACAGCTTGGACTCTACCCTGCACATTCCCACAGGGTCAAGTTGACATAAAACCTAACTATCACACAGACTAAGGCTGGGCAGGGGAAGGCGGGCGGGAGGGAGATGCTTCAGAAAAACCCACGGCCAAGTTAAGTTTGTCTTTTCATCCATTTCTCCATGGACCCTTCTGAAGCCCCCTTGTATTTCTCATGGGAGAAAGACAGGGCTTTCCACTCCCGTAAACCATTGCAGCCTTAGAAACTCACAGCGCAGTTCCGCCCTGTCCTATCGGGTTGCTATGACTCAGAATTGATGGGTCAGGGCGCCTCTCCCTTCTGGCAGATCCGGGATCATTACGTCCAGTTCGAGGTGTCCCACAGCCCCTCCGACACGGCGTCCACAGTGCTGTCCCGGACCCGAGTGACCGACGGGGAGTGGCACCACCTGCTGATAGAGCTGCAGAGTGCCAAGGAGGGCAAGGACATCAAGTACCTGGCGGTCCTGACGCTGGACTACGGTATGGACCAGGTGAGTGTCACCCACACCTGTCAGCCACTCCTGGGGGCTCTGACTTGCAGGCACCGAGCCGGGCTGTGGCTGTCCTGGAGACCTCCCCTCCCCGGGTGGTCCACTCCAGATGGCGGCCGTCCCCACCCCGCTCTGTCCCCTCCCCGCTCAGAGCACCGTGCAGATCGGGAACCAGCTCCCCGGGCTGAAGATGAGGAGCATTGTGGTCGGGGGCCTGTCTGAGGACAAGGTGACCGTGCACCGAGGCTTCCGAGGCTGCATGCAGGTATGGAGGTACCTGGGAGCACGGTGGGTCAGGTGTCAGCTGCTCCCCAGAAGGTTGGCCGTTTGAAACCCCCAGCAGCTCCTCAGAGAAAAGGAGGCTTTCTGCCCCCGTAGAGTCACCTCCTCGGGGACCCCATCCTGTATGGGCACTGTGAGTCGGCATGGACTCGCCGGCAGGGTGTTTGGTTTGGGGGTGCAGCTAGCTAGCTGCTTCCCGCCCCTGACAGCTGCTCAGTTCCACGTTCAGAATTAGAATATTGTCACCATTGGTGAAGGAATGCCGATTTTCTGAAAACTAAAGGGATCAGCTTGATCAGTGGGGAGCGGTGGGGGCGGAACGTGTGTGAAAATAGGGTCCTTTTCCTAACAAGCCAATCATTTCCGCAACTGAGCAGGTTCAAAGCAGATGTCCAGATTTTAAACTCAGATGCATCCTGTCCTCACCCCCGGGTTCCCCTGCTTCCTCCCCATAACTCCTCATTTTCAACCCCCTCCCACAACCTCCGCCTTTGAGGCATGTCCTGAGCCAGCCCCTCCCCTGTGCAGCCAGGACTCCTCCCCCAGACCCAGGGTTTCAGCCACAAAAAGGGGTTCACCTCATGGACCCCCTCCTGGCCTCACTCAGCTATGGTGCTAGCAGTTGATTCCACAGGATCCTCCCCCCCCCTCCACCAGCCCCACCCCAGGGACCTGGTCACACAGTGTGACTGATGGGCGGGGAACTGACCCTCTCAGGCTTCCACCAAGCCGGGCCTCCTATCCTTGAACTCCTGGCTTGGGCCCCACCCGGTATGCCTTGCCCGGAACCCCTCTTCCCAGAACCCCCTCACTGGGACCCTTCCCCGGAGCTGCCCCTGGAGTCCAGGGAATTGCCCTCCCACCACCATCCCAGCTCCAGCTTCCTGGCGTCCTAGTCCTATCTTCTTCTTAGGGAATCACCTGGCCTCGGTCTCCACGGGGTCAGCTTCCCTCCTCATCTGGAGCCTGGACCTGACCAAGCTGGGATGCCTCCCCCCACCCCCAGCCCAGTCCCTGGCACCCAGCTAGCTCTGCCCCCAGCAGCTCACCACTTGTAGAGCGAGCACCCCCAGGACCCTGGGGACAAGTTGGGGGGTGGGGGCTGACCCTTCAGGACCTCCTCTGTTCCTCTGGCCTCTCCTGGCCTCAAGCCTGGGCCCAAGTCTGACTACCCTCTCTGACCCAGGGAGTGAGGATGGGAGAGACGTCCACCAACATCGCCACCCTGAACATGGACGACGCCCTCAAGGTCAGGGTGAAGGAGGGCTGCGAGCTGCCCAGCCCCTGTGCCTCCAGCCCTTGCCCCGCCCACAGCCGCTGCCAAGACGCCTGGGACAGCTACTCCTGCGTCTGCGACAAAGGTGGGTGCCGCTAGTGAGGGGTCTTGAGGGGGCCTCTAGGTGAGCCGCACAACACAGTCCACAGAGCCAGTGCCCTACATGGCACCCCGGTGAGTGGGGCTGGAGCCAGAAAACCTTACAGGCTCCCATCTCAGAGACAGCTCCTGGTCTCCCCCGACCAGAGCAGAGAGGGGGAGCAAATCAGAGGTGACAGGTGACGATGGGTCTGTCCGGAGGACTGATGGGCCAGGGCACCACGGCCTCCACTATCCAGAGATCAGAAGAACCTGACAGTGCCCGGCTGCCATGACCGACCCCTCTGAAAGGGATTCCAGATGGAGTGGGAGGAAAGTGTGGGACAAAGCTCAAAAGTGTAAACAAGATGAAGCTCATCAGCTGGCTAGGGACCGAAGGAACTCCCAGTCTATGGCCCTCAGTCTCCCTCCCACCGGGAGTGTGCTTCTCCTGGTGATCAATTACTCCAGACCAAGGGGTGGGAAAGATGGACGAACGGAAGTGGAGCCCTGGTGGTGCCCATCGGTGCTGTGTTGGGCTCTCTCCGAAGTCAGTAGTTTGAAGCCGTCGCCGAAAGATAAGGCTCTCTCCTCCCGTGGAGAGTCACAGTCTCGGCCCTGGGCTATGGGGTCACCAGGAACAGGCACCGATTCGACGGCAGCGAGGTGAGGTTGAGAAGGGAGGACGTGGGAGCAGAGCCGTCACCCTCGGGGGTCTGGAACCCACGTCACAGAACAAGGTGTGCACAGGTGGTTGAATCCAGTGTGCCCCACAAACGTGCACCCAAACCACCATGAGCATTTCAGGAAGAAAAAGCCGAGGTGCCGGGCTGCGTCTGGGCACCGGCTCTCTGGGTGTCCGGGCCTGGGACGGCGGTTTCGCTGTAGAGTAAATGGCAGGCATGTGGGCACGTGGGCACGCGGAGGCAAGCTTCTAAAGGAACCCGCTGTGCTGGTCGCAGGGAGGGTCGTGTTGTTAGGGCCATTGAGCCGACTCCGCCCCATAGCAACCCCACTCAGGTAAGGCCGCACCACCTAGTCCTGACCGCTCTCCCGCTGCCCCGCCACTCTACCAAGCAGGATGTCCTTCTGCAGGGACTGGTCTCTCCTGATGGCGTCCTGATAGTGTCCCAAGTACGTGAGATGAAGTCTGCCCCTCCTTGCTTTCAAGGAGCGCGCTGGCATTTTCCTTCCAGACAGCTCTGTCTGTTCTTTCAGGGGCCCCACGGCCCTTTCAATGTTCTTCTCCAGCATCACGAGTCAGATGCATGGGCTCCTCTTCAGTCTTCTTACCCCGTGACTGACTTCCACATGCACATGTTGAAAAGACCACGGCGGGCTCAGGCGCACCTCAGTCCTCAGAGTCGGAGCTCTGCTTTCCAACCCTGCAAAGAGGCTGGTGCAGCGGACTCGCCCAGCGCACTGTGTCCTCTGACCCCTTGACTGTCGCTCCCACAGGGACGGACCGTGGGTCCAAGCTAGAGGACATCCGTGACAACTTCCATCGTTCCTCCCTTTGCTGTGACGTCACAGTCGTCACTTTCTGAGCCACACTGTGGGCGGGCTTCAGGGGAGTGTTTACCGAGTGCCTGGGGCAGTGGTCCTGGGGATTCCACTGGTCTCAGGGAAATACTGTCCCACTCCTTCCCGTCATTCTATCTGGGTCCCTGCCGCCCTGATCAGAACAGCCGGGGACCTACTAGTTCTTACCGTCTCAGGAGACGAGGTGCGTGGCTCAGGGAGACAACGAGTCCTGGAGGTAGGGGTCTTCTCTGAGGCTTGGGTTTTCTCCTTTCTCTCTGGCTCCCCATGAGGAGGGTCTTCGATGTCCACTCACAAGCGTTGAAGACCTGGGCGGGGACTCACCAGACCTAGGATGTAGACCATGAACTTGAGAACCCCTAAGCTATTACCCACTGACTGAGTTGTCCCATGAGACCATGACCCTCGGTCTCCGCTCTGAAAACTAATCACTCGAGGTGACTGACACCTGGTGAGGTGGAGGCTTGAAGAGTACGTGTGGTGCCCTGGCCCTCTGAGGTGCTGAGAACTTTGTCAGTAGGTACCCGTCAGTCCATCCCTCTCTTCTGCCCTGGCTCTCTTCTGCCTGGGGTGGCCCTAGCAGACAGGCCCTAAATCCAAAATAGATGGGCCCCCACCTCCCCCAGCCCCCCACTTCCTGAAACGGCAACAACACATGATTCCTGAATCCAGTCCCTCAGCCCCCAGCCGCCCCAGGTGGCCTTGGGAGCCTTAGTACTTACGGTCCAGGTGCAGCTGCTGGCTACTGGTACTGTCATGGTCTCAGGCGGCCTGCTCCCTTCCTCTGCCAATCTATGGGCTGTCCCAACGTGGCTTAGACCTCGCAGTGCCAAGCTGCCTGGCTCTTGTCTCCTCAGGATACTTCGGGCGGAAGTGTGTGGATGTGTGTCACCTGAACCCCTGCGAACACGTGTCGGCCTGCGTGCACGCGCCCAGCTCCCCCCGGGGCTATGCGTGTGAGTGTGGACCCGGCCACTACGGACCGTACTGCGAGAACAGGTGAGCCTCAGCTCTGGCACCTTCCTCTGGGGACCTGAATAGCCCCCCGCTCTGCTCCTGGGGAGCCGTGCGCTGCCGGCCTTCACTCCAAGCTCACGCCACCCTGAGCAACAAAGATGGGTTTTATGCACTGCTACACTCGGCAGATCAGAGAGTGTTCAGGTGGACGTCACACCCACACTGTTGGCCACACGTGGCACCCACGCAAGTGGAAAGGTGAAGGCCCCTCACTGGAAAGGAAGACTCGGTTGGTGGGGTGGACGGGAGCCCGGGGGTCAGTGGCCCACCACCAGGGCAGCCCCTCCCCCAGAGAACGGGTGTGGGTGTTGCAGGAGGGCCAGGCTCCCAGGTGGGTCCTCCCGGCTCTTCACGAGCCCAGACCAGGGCCCTTCTGAGGGGACACTGTGGACCACATGTCAGCGTGGCCAGGCCAGAGACAATGGGGAGGTCACTCAGGGAGCCAGGCTCCAGCGTGTCGGCAGCGGGTGGGTGCTGGACGCAGCTGCTCACGTGTGCTGCCCAGGTGTTGCCCGGTGTGGCGGGGAGCTGGCTCATCCTATGTGTCTCTGTGAGTTCGATTATGAAAGAAGCGCAGAGCTTCACAACCTCAGTTTTATAGGGAGACTATGGCTGGGGTCCTGGAGGGCCGGCGGGCACTGCCTCCCAGCTAGGGGCTCCAGGGGAGGTTCTTGGGCAGGGCCTGGGGTGAGGGGGTGGGAAGGCTTGAAGAGGAGTGTCAGCTGACTCCCAGCCGGCTCTTCCTGACAGAGCCGACCTGCCGTGCCCCCGGGGCTGGTGGGGCAGCCCCGTCTGCGGCCCCTGCGACTGCGCCGTCAGCAAGGGCTTTGACTCTGATTGCAACAAGACCAGCGGGCAGTGCCGGTGCAAGGTGAGTGCTTGCCGAGGGGCCCACCTCAGGTCTGTGCACGCGCACGCACACGTGGGCACACATGCATACACTTGCTTCTGTGCATGCCCAAACCATGCAGGCTGCTTGTGCACACACCTAACTGTACACACACTGCAGCCTACCTGTACACAGGTACGTGAACACGTGCACAGACACTCATCTGTACATGTACAGACAAGTACATCTACTGGTACACGCACTGTAGCCTACTTGTACACACCTACATGTACACAGGTACCTGTACATGTGTGCACATACACTACCTGTATGTGTACAGACAAGTACATCTACCTGTATATAACAGCCTACCTAAACACACCTACATGCACACAGGTACCTGAACACATGCACATAAACCTACCTGTACATGTACAGACAAGTACATCTACCAGTACTCACGCTGAAGCCTACATGTATATAGGTACCTGTATATGTGTGCACACACAACTATCTGTATGTGTACATACACACATTTCTTATACGTGTGTACCTGTATGTACATGCACACCACACAAGTATACATGTACACATGCACATCTACCTTTCTGTACTCACATGCAATTACACGTATACCCACGTGGAAATGTACACACATACAGCTATACATGTGTGTATATGCATGTACACAGATGTGTACACAACCTTGCCTATACACATACACATATACACCTAGTTCTACACACACCACACTAATCTACCTATACGCACACATGCCCATCTACCTGTATACCTACACATCACTCACACGCATGTACACACACACCTTTCTGTGTACCCACACACAATAGCCCATGCATCCAATGCTCTCTGCTGCCCCCTGGCGTACGCTCAGCCAGTGGCATCTACCGGAGCTGCTCAGTCCCAAGATGCCAGGGAAATGGGTGTGTCTGGGGCCAGCCCAGAGGTGTTCATGTGGCGGGTGGTCACGTGCTCCCCTCCCCCCCCCCCAGGAGAACCACTACAAGCCCCCTGAGCAGGACGCCTGCCTGCCCTGCGACTGCTTCCCCTATGGCGCCCACAGCCGCGCCTGCGATGCGGACACTGGGCAATGTGCCTGCAAGCCGGGCGTCGTCGGGCGCCAGTGCAACCGCTGCGACAACCCCTTCGCGGAGGTCACCACGCTGGGCTGTGAAGGTCCGCACTGGCCTCCGGCCTCCTGGTCACATCCTTGGGCCATGCGTGTGCGTGTATGTGTGTGTGTGTCTTAATGTGTGCGTCTTGGTGTGTGTATGTCTGGGTGTGTGTATATGTCTGAATGTCCATGTGCCTGAGCATGTGCCTGGCTGGGTGTGTCTGTGTGTGTATATATCTGATTGTCCATTACCTCGGTGTGTTTCTCGGTGTGTCTACATGTATGTTTCTATGTGTGTGCCTGATCGGGTGTGTCTGGGCATATATGTGTGCCTGCATATCCGTGTGTCTGAGTGTGTACTGCCTGGCTGGGCATGTCTGCAGCCCACACCTGTGTCCCTCCACGTCTGCGTGTGTCTCCGTGGGCCACCCCTGGGGACACCCAGTGACAGCCTCCTTTGCTACCTGGCTGTGACTAGCAGCCCTATAGGGCTGGCCCTGGGTCCCCCAGCGAGCCTGGTGGGTGGTGGCAGAGTCCAGCCCCGGGGTCAGGGCCTGCCCAGGCTGGGGTGGGAGGAGGGCTATGCCGGGTGGGGCTGAGTGGTCTTCTCCACTATCTGCAGTGGTCTACAGTGGCTGTCCCAGGGCATTCGAGGCTGGCATCTGGTGGCCACAGACCAAGTTCGGGCAGCCAGCGGCTGTGCCATGCCCCAAGGGTTCCTCAGGTGAGTACTATGGCTGGTGGCCATCACCGGGCAAGACATTGTGGAGCTAGCCAGCTGTCAGTACCCACAGAATCACCAGTACCACAGAATCTGAGACTCTCTTTAGCCTAAGTGTGCGGGGGCGAGATGTCATCTGCCTTGATGATGTCAGCGAACAGGGGCCCAAGTGACAGGATAGACCTCCACCCCCCACCAGGGTTCCTCCGGCCTCTGAGACAGTCCTAGCACCCAGGGCCCCCAGCTGATGAAGTAGAACACCCCTCAGGCTTCCTCTAAGCCGCTGAGCCCATGCTGGTGCCACCTGGCCCTGCCTGTGTATAGGGGGACAGAGAGCCTGGTCTTGCTCCCTGAGTCATGGGTGAATTCACACACACCCCTCAGTCAGCAGCCGGATATTAACCCCCGCAACCTTCCACACCCCTCAACCACGGACCGCAACGCCCACAAGGCAGACGGTGGAAATCGTGTGTGGCCCAGGCCAGCCTGAGCCTGTGTCCTGCAGCCAGGGACAAGAAGCTCTGTAGGTCACAGCCCTAGCCACGCTCTGAGATGGGGTGGGCACTGCCCACTCCAGGACAGCAGTGAAATAATGAGCAGAAAGCACGTGGTCCGGACCCGTGGCCTCCACCGGCTCTGTGTGGTTCAGCTGTCCCCTTGGGGCCGCGTACACACTCACGCTGACTTCCTGCGAGATGCAGGCAAGCAGAGCGTGTGGCTAATGATGCCGGGAATGAGGGGTTATGTGGAGGCTGCCTATGCCCTGTGTGCCAGCCCCCAAGCCTGGTCACTGGGCACAGTGAGGGCAGACTAGGGCCTTAGCACCGGTGACTGGTGCCCCGATTGGCCAGCTGCCCACCCCAGGCCTCTCCCCCTCCAGGCACAGCTGTGCGGCACTGCAGCGTGGAGAAGGCCTGGCTGCCCCCTGAACTCTTCAATTGCACCTCCGCCGCCTTCTTGGAGCTCAAAGTCATGGTAGGTGCCTCCAGACGGCACCCAGGTCCAGGGTGGTATGGGAGCCCCAGGGGGCGACCAGCTGCCTCTCAGCGCAGGATCTGAGAGCGTCTGGCTGTGCTGGGGACCCACGGCCGAGCAACTCCGCTTGTCCCCTGAAGACCAGCTCTGATGGCTTCGCTTTGAAGCCCCATGTTCTGTCTGTCCACCCGACTGTACCCCTTCCCGTCTCCCTGTGCCCTCCTGTCCTCCAGCTGGGACTCCCTTTCCCCCACTAAAAGCCAAGGCCCTCGCCCTCCGCGGACCCCACTCAGCCTGGCCGTGACCCCAGGCTCCAGAGCAGAGGTGCCCCGTTGGGCTCTCTTTGGACAGAAGAGGCGCCCTGATGGCTAGTGGTTATGCGTTGGGCTGCTAACCACAAGGTTGGCAGTTCAAGCTCTCCATGGCTCCAAGGGAGAGAGACGGGCTTTCTGCTCCCACAAAGAGTTACAGTCCAGGCTCAGGATCCGCAGGGCAGTTCTCCCCTGTGCTGTGTGGTCTCGGGGAGTTTGGTTTTAATCGATCTGCATGGCAGCAGCCCCCAGCCCAGGAGCGGGGAATTGGGGGTACTGAAGAACCAGTCTTCCTGTCAGTAACCATCAGGACCCGTCTAGACATGAGGAGCCCCGCCTTTTTGGTGTCCCAGTCGAAGGCGGGAGGAACCCCTCTGAGAGCCTCCGCCACCCTGAATCTTTCAGAACGAGAAGCTGGGCCGAAACGAGACGCAGCTGGATGGAGCGAGCTCCGTGCGCCTGGCGAAGGCGCTGTGGAATGCCACGCGGCACGCGGGCGCCATGTCTGGCAGCGACCTGCGCACCGCCTACCAGCTGCTGGCCCGTGTCCTGCAGCATGAGAGTGGGCAGCAGGGCTTCGACCTGGCAGCCACGCGGGACGCCGGCTTCCACGAGGTGAGGCAAGCCTCGTGGTCTGGGGGGTGGACATGGCGGGAGTGGGCACCAGTCTCCCCAGGCACCCACGTGCACAGGATCATTTCCCTCAGAGGAAGCATGGCAGGCGGGAGGACCGTACAGTGATGCGGGGGGGCCCCAGGCCCTCTGGTGGTGTGGCATGATCTCCAGGGAGTCCCCATCCCCAGGTGGGGTGGGGTATGAGGGCTGTTGGGCAGTCCCTGTCCCCAGGTGGTGTGAGGAGGTATCAGTGAGTCCATGTCCCCCGGGCTGTGTGGGGTGGGGATGATGAAGGAGCAGACTTGCCTCAGGTTTAAGGTCAGTAAGGGACCCCCATCTAGTAAGAGCATCCAGCCCATGGAGGTCCCCCCTGTCGTGAGGGGACCCCTCTGTGAGAATGAAAAGTGTTCCTGACAAGGCCCCCCTCCTCCGCAGTGGACACTGCTCAGCTGCACAATTGTCCCCAGCTCTTAAGGACACCCCTACCCGCACCCCCTGCCTGGCCCTGGCTATGGGCCGAGGGAGTTGACCACATCAACCCGTGTCAAGCAGCTGACAGCCCCCAGACCAGGACCCGGCCTCCTAGGGGAGTGCAGCCTACACTGGTGGTCCCGGAGTGCTCCCAGGCTGAGCAGCCTGGTGGAACGCCCACCTGACACCCTGACCCCTACACACACACAACTGATTTCCATGCCAGACGTGACCCAGGGTCCCTGTGAGAGCCACCCCTGGGCCCAGAGTTCCATGAACGCCCTGAGAGCACAGGCCCCCAGGCTACAGAGCCTTCGGCTTGGATTGGTTGGGAGGCCGGGGGGATTCTGATGACCCCTGGGTGCTCTGGGACAAACAGTGTTACCTCCCCTAGGTTCCTATCCCTGCAGGCCAACCCCAGGATCCTGCAGGTGACCCTCCCAACCCTGCAGTAGGGCTGGGCCCTCAGATTAAGGACACCTCACTGTCCCCAAGGTGTGGGCTGCAGGCGTTGAGCAACACAAACATGCAGCCGGGAGAGGGGCCTCCTGGGTCAGGACCCTACCCAGCCCAGACCCCTCCCGCCTCCCACCCATGTTGGCCTCCCAGGGCACAGCAAGGGATGCTCCCGGGGGTTCGTCTGGGAGCATGAGACAAGGCTGGTGAGAGGGTGGGATGACTGACCACTGCGGGAATGGGATGGGCGGGCAGGCACCACGTGCTGCCGGGAAAATGTTGCCCACGGAGGGCTCTACACGGGGAAGCCACGAGGCTGCTAAACACCACGTGCCTGTGCCGTGTCCTCCATCAGCCAGGTTGGTCGTGGCCATCTGGGGGCGTTCGAAGCTGCTCTATGTCTGAGCTGCAACTCCGAGGCTGAGCGCCGTCCCCATCCGTCTGTCCTTCTGTCTGGCAGGACGTGGTGAGTGCAGGCAGCGCCCTCCTGGCCCCGGCCACCAGACCCGCCTGGGAGCAGCTGCAGCGCAGTGAGGGCGGCGTGGCCCACCTGCTGCAGCACTTCGAGGCCTATTTCAGCACCGTGGCACCCAACGTCCGGCGGACCTACCTGCGACCCTTCATCCTCGTCACGCCCAACATGAGTGAGGGCGGGGCCCCTCGCACCATGTCACCTTGCCCTACAGCCCTGGTGGTCCTAGGTGCAGACCCCGGATGTGGGGGTCAGCTCCCTGCCGGGTGGCACTCCCTGTCAGGACCCAGGGTCTCCCCGGGGAGAATTGGAGTGTCTGGCAGAGTAGCAGCACCTCCCACTCCCCCCGCCCATGGCAGAACCAGACACCACCCACCCAGGCAGAGCAGGCGCGGTCCTCGGGGGGTGGGGGGCAACAGACCCAGTGTTCATCAAGGGAGGGGCCTGGTCCCCAACACAGCCCCTCCCCGTCCTAGACACAGCCTTTGGGGAACTGACCTGGGAGGGACCTGAGGGTCCCTCCCAGAGGGCCAGTGCCCCTGGAGGCCGCCTGCCCCTGGAGGCCGCCTGCCTCTGGAGGCCGCCCTAGCAAGGGGGTTAATTGTGCCCCCTACCCCCCATTTGCTCTGCGACATGCTCTGTAATGCGGAGCTGCACGGAGACACGGGATGCTGCTGCATGTGGCCCTGTGCTGAGCCTACCGGCTGGGGGGGGGGGGATGGCAGGGGTCCCGGGAGCCCCAAGAGGAGGGGGTCGTGTACAATGGAGGCCCGCCATCTCCACAGTCCTGGCCGTGGACGTCTTCGACAAGTCCAACTTCACGGGCGCCGGGGTGCCGAGGTTCCAGGACTTTCGCCAGGAGTACCCCCAGGAGCTGGGCTCGTCTGTCGTCTTCCCTGCAGACTTCTTCTCTCTGCCCAAGAGGCAGAAAGGTGACTGGCCCCCCACGCCCTGGGAGACGCCTCGGGAACTGGCCCCACTGGCCCCACCACAGCCCACCCGGGGGCCCCCGTGAGTCAGAACTGAGTCAGCATACACAGGTTGAATTTGTGTTTGTGCTGGGCTTCCGGCGTTTGGTACAAGGGAGAGTCTTAACAGGAGACCCGGCCTCCCAGCCCTCTGAAAACATCCCGGACCACGCCAGCGGTATGATTCCCCACACAGCGGGGTGGGGCCGCAGGGAGCCTGAAACAAGGCCAGTCCTCTGGGGCACCGATTCCTGGTCCTGTCCCAGCGAGGAGCCCTTCCCAGGGCAGCAGCTGACTCATGGCGCCCGTGGGGGAGAGGAGAGCTGTGCCCCAGGGGGTCAGTTCTGACTCTCAGTGACCTTCCAGGACAGGGTAGAAATGGCCCTGAGACTGGCACGTCACTACAGGAGCAGAAAGCCTGTCTTTCTCCCCTGGAGAAACCTTGGTGGCTTTGAACTGCTGATCACCTTGCACTTGGCTAGCACCCATTACTCCACAGAGGGTCCACAGAGCCTGGTTTTGGGGGAGGAGATCACCACGCCTGTCTTCCGAGATGCCTCAGGGTGGATTTGAACCTCTGTCCTGTGGGTAACAGCCAAGCGTGTCACCATCCAGGGACTCCTCGACAGTCGGCAAGGGACCATTGATGACTCGAAATGTTTTCAGTAGAGTTCCTGGTTGTGTTGGCTCGTTAGCAAATCTATCAGTGACTCTTTTTATCTTTTGTTTAATTAACATACTCAAATTCTGGTTTGTAAAATCCTTTTCCGTGTGAGAGCCTGGGGACAAGATATGAAGACAGTTGCCATCCGGGCCTCTGAGTGGCTCAGATGGTGGGTGCATGCTGCACCCCCAGCCTAGGGGCAGTGCTGGGGAACAAGGCCTGATAGCTGACCTCCCGGGGCTACAGCTGGGAGAGGCCTGTCCAGAGCTGCCATGCGTGGGCCGCCCGAGTCGGAATCGCCTTGGCGACATGGGTTTGGGTGTTCGGGTATTTGGTTGGCACACTTAGGACAGGTGATGAGCTTGGACCCCCCCACTTTCTGCACCCCCCCCCCCCCAAGCTCCCATGTCCCAGCTCTTTGTGGCATCTCCGTGTCCCAGGCCTTCAGGAAAGCCTTCATCGCCGGCGGTACTCATCCTTCTCGCTGACCCCTCAACAGCCATGTGTCATTTGGGGGTCTGCCACCCTGTGACAGGCCTGGTGGGCCCCCCCCTAGGGTGCCCTGGTCTCACCCTCTGTGCCCACGTTGCAGAAGGCCCCACAGCGAGACCACCCAGCCGGAAGCCCCCAGAGTGGCCCAGCACCGAGAGGACAAGGAGAGCCCCGGAGGAGCCCGGACAGTTCGCCGTCACCCTGGTCATCATTTACCGGACCCTGGGTCAGCTGCTGCCCGAGCACTATGACCCCGACCGCCGCAGCCTCCGGTAAGGCTGGGGCGGCCCCCGAGGGTTACTGCTTAGCCAGCCTCCTGCCCCCACCATCCTCACTGCTGTCTGGCACGGGCATGGCGCCGTGTGGGCAGTGTGCCTGCTCTTCCTTTCCGAATGTCTGAGGTCTGCTTTGGCCCTCAAGGAGGGACCTCACCTGGCAGTCAGGCACTCACAGAAAGCAGCCCTGCCCCCTCCTCCAGCCTCCCAGCCTTATCCTGCCTCATCCCCACAGGCTGCCAGGCCGACCCATCATCAACACGGCAGTGGTGAGCGCAGCGGTGTACAGTGAGGGCCCGACGCTCCCCAGCCCCCTGGTGCAGCCCATCCTGGTGGAGTTCCCCCTGCTGGAGACAGAGGAGCGCACCAAGCCCACCTGCGTGTTCTGGAACCACTCCATGCCGTGAGTGAGGCGAGGGGCGAGGGACAAGGGTGGCCACCTGTCTCAGGAACGGGCACATCTATGCCAGACACCAGGACACCAGTGGCTGTGGCCTTCGTGCCAGGCCTGCCAGACTGGTCTTGGGTCACCAGTCTCCTGGGCACATGTACAGCTGTGTATTCACACATGCATGGGTATGTGTCTGTGTGTGTGTGTGCGCACGTGGTACAAGTGCACAAGAGATGTGCATGAATGGATACACCTGCCCAGCCGTTCACACGCAATCATACAGGGGTATGCATGTGTATGTGTACACCAAGGCACACACATGCAGCTATGCCAGCACACACACATGCACAAACCAGTGAGCTTGCATGCGGGTGTGAGCATGTCAAGGCATATAGGCAGCTAGGCCTACACACACAGACACACGTGCACAGACAGATACGTGTAGGAGGCTGACGTATGTCAGGAACGATCACTCGTCCACGGGGTCCCTGAGGGCCAGTGGCCAGCACTGCACCCCATCCAGCTCCACACATGGAAGGAGTTTGTATCCTGGACACTGGAAGGTGCCCGGGCCCCGACACTGGGCCCAGGAAACCCTGACCCCTTGCTGAGAGTCAGTCATGTGTGGGTCCCCATGTCAGAAGGAGCCCCCAAGCTCGGACCTGCCTCCAGGCGACCTGCTGAGTGTGGCACGCTGTGCCCCTAGACGCTGCAACCCCACGGCAGGGGCCCGCCCTCCACGGAGTGTCACAGGTGACGCAGCGCTTTCTCTGGTTAATAGAAAGGCCAGTGGTGGGTGCACCTGTCCCGAAGCCTTACCACTGACTCCTGCCCCTGCCCCTGGCTCTGCCCGCTGGCTCGTGTGCTGGTCTGCTTTTGTAGAACACCCCAAGTTCTGGCCATGCTGCCTTAAGGGAGGCTGCGGCTGGGAGAGCCCTCATGGCACAGTGGGTTCCCATTAGGCTGCTGATCACAAGGTCGGCTGTTCAAAGCCCCCAGCCGCTCCATAGGATAAAGATGAGACTATGCTCCCGAAAAGAGTGACAGTCTTGGAAACCCACAGTGGCAATTCTGCCCTGCCCTGCAGGGTCCCTGCGTGTCAGACACGACTTCACGGCAGTGGGTTAGGTTGTCCTGTTTGTCTGGGGGTGGGGTAGGGGTCTCCAACAGGAAAGCTCGCTGCCATTCTCCACACCAGCGGAGAGCGCCCCCCAGCCCATGCATTTGGGAATTCCTGTGCGATGCTGCGTCTATGAATGTGCATTGTATGTGTGTAAGCAGGGGGTGTAAGTGTGCGGGTGGGTGTGTCCATGTGTATGAGTGGAGTGTGGAAGTGGGGCTTGTCCGTGTTTCTGTGACTATGTCTGTGTATGTCTGCGGCTGCACATGCAGGGGGCTGTAAGTATAAGTGTGTGTAGGCGCGTGTGTGTCTGTGTGGCTGTGGGGGCTGCTTATGTCTGAGAGTGTGCGCACATGTACGTGTGAGTGTGTGCACGTGCTCCTATCTGTGTCTGTGGGCGTGTGCATCTCTGTGTGAGTGTGTGAGTGAGAACAAAGCAGTCCCTTGTGCGACTTTGAAGGGAAGCCGACCTGTGGGCCCCAGCCCCAGGGGGGCCAACCCACTCTGCTTTCTCTGGGTCATTCCGGCCATTAGCTCCAGCTCTAATTACCACTCTCTCTCTTTGTGCTGCGCCGTTATCCACAGCTCTTAAAGCCTCCAAAGCTTTTGGCAGACGGCCACTAAACCACTGTCTCCCTCACCCCACTTCCCAGATGAGTAAGCTGAGGGGCAGAGGGCAGCCACCTTTCCCAACAGCAGGAAGGGCAGGGCTGGGTGTGCGGTAGGGCCCCGGCCCCTCCTCCTTGCTGCTTGTTCTGTGGGCTGTGTGCCCCAGTGAGCATGGGTGATCACAGAGATGCTGCCCTGTAAACCGCTTCAGCCTGCACAGGAGAGTGCCCAGTGCATGCGAGAAAAGTGGTCACTTCTGGAGTACAGTGTGGGGGGGGGTGGCTATGATGGTGAGTGGGAGCTTCCCCTGGGGGCAGGAGGAGCAGGCTCCCAGAGGTTCAAGCCAGAGCTAATGGAAGCCACCGCAGGGGCCTGAGAGTGCCCACACAGTCCCCTGTGTGTGAGTGTGTGTGTGAGCGGGGAGGGGGGGCTGGGGGGACTAAGTGTGTGAGGGGGTGTGTCCATGTGTATGTCTTGTCTTCAGGGTCAGGGAATGACCAATGGCTGGGTTCTGCAAAGGACTCCCCCTTCCCCGACCTCCTAAGAGGGGCCGTTCACCCACCCTCTCCCTTTCTCTGCAGCGTTGGTGCTGGGATGGGTGGCTGGTCGGCCAAGGGCTGCGAACTCCTGTCCCGGAACCGGACCCACGTGGCCTGCCACTGCAACCACCTGGCCAGCTTCGCGGTGCTCATGGACGTGTCCCGGCGCGAGGTGGGTGTGCAGCCTGGCCCCACCCCTTGGGGCAGCATCTTGTGGATCCCCCACCCTCCCTGCCCCTCTAGGGGCCCTGCCTTGCCCTGAAGAGCTTTAAGCCTCTAGTTGGCCAATGGGGACGGAGCCCTTGGGCCAGAGTCTGGGAGCATTTCCATTACAAAAGCCCGCTGAAGGGGCTTTTTCAAAGGGCCCAGGCTGTAAATGCGAAATCCTACCCAGAGGCTCCTCCAGGGCCAGCACTTCAAAGCCGGTTTTCAGAGTCTGTTCCTAGAGACCATTTCTCTCCACTCCCCATTGGGGGAGGGGCGGCTGCGGCATGTGGGGGGGGGGGGCGGAGGGGTGGTTGCCCTCCAAACAGCCACACACATTGGTCAGCGGACAATGGGGGGCTGGCCCCCAGCCAAGAAGTCAGCCGACTCCTGTTTAGCGTCCAGGCCTAGGGAATGTGCACCGGTCCTGAGGCCCCCTGGAGGGTCTTGCCCGGTCTCCCATTAGGAGGCTAGGGGTGGAGGCCCATGGTGACCGCCCATCTCCTCTCCTGGGACTGGGCTCCCTGCATCCCAGGGCGGGGTCCCCGCCAGAGACTGCTGGTGGGAAGTAGCCCAAGTTTCTCTCATGTTCTGCTAACAGGGGTCGCAAGGCCTTGTGTGAGTGCAGGCACAGTGGCATAGGGCACGCCCCTCAGACAATGGAGTGCCCCCCCCCCCCGTGGGCAGGGCCACTTTTACAGGCAGCCCAGGGAAGGTCTGGCTAATGCTGTTCCATCGACTCCCATGTAGCTGGGCCTCTGCCGGCATCATGGCCGATGGTCACTTGGAGTCCATTGTTGAGACTGTGTCGGTCAGTCCATTTTGTCAGAGGCCTGTGGGGGCAGAGGGGGAGGTTCGCTGTTAGGACCCCTGGTGGCTCGTGATGACAGGTCACTCACTGGCTGGCACCCACTGCCTCTCCACCAGCCCCCATCCACTTGATGACTGTGGAGACCCCGTAAAGCTGTTCTATGCCCTGTAGGGTCGCTGTGAGTCAGAGCTGACCCGATGGCAGCTGGCTTTGTAGCCCAGGGGTGAGATGCCCGGCTGCTGCCCACCAGATTGGCGGTTCAAACCCACCAGCTGCGCTGAGGGAGACGGCTGGGCAGCCTGCTCTGTGAAGAAGCCCAGCCCTGCTGAGTCACTGTGGCCGGGTCAGCCTGACGGAGAGAGTTTGGGTGTCCCTGTTCCCAAAGGATCGAGAAGCTGGGCAGGGCCAGGAACTGACCCTCGGGCAGAGGAAACAAACTCAGAGGGAAAGAGGAGGCCCCAGTGGGAGTCCTGGACCCAGGGGGCGATGGCATCTCACCTCTCAGAAATGGCTGTTTCCGGGGTCACTGCGGTCCCGGCAACCCCAAGGAGCAAAGTGAGGACAGGCACCTAGCCTCCTCACCCTCCTCAGAGTGGTTCACAGGGTCAGCCCTCCCCCTCCCCCAAGCAGCCGGCCATTCAGGACCTGAGTTTTCCATCATGGGCCAGTACCTTGTAGGAGTGACAGACACATGCACTTGTCCCCAAATACCAGTCTCCCCAAGCCCCGTGGCAGGAATGGCACAAGGGGGGGGTGTGTGGAACATACATTCATTCCCTCACATGGCTCTTGTCCCTGTTGTGTTAGGCAGGTTCTCTAGAGAAACAAAACCAGGACACTTGGGTCTATGGCTATAAGAGGATAGGTTTACACAGCACGAAGGCATATAACAATTCCCACAGCAGGACAGAGGACTCAGTTCAACTCACTTTCGTGGAACAGTTAATAGAATGAGAGTCCTTCAACTCTCGTGGGCTGCTTGGTCCAAGGTGGAGGGAGCAGACAGCAAAGTCCTGATGCTTCAGGCAAGACAGGCAGAGCCCGCCAACGTGCAGCAAACAGCAGGGTGGGTCACAGTCAGTAGCTTGGGAGCTGAGGCAATCAGGCTCAGATGGAATATCAAACTCAAGCATTGTGGGGCAACAGGATCCACCAGCCTCAAGCTCAAGTGATGTATGCACCAGCAGCGTGGAGAAGCAGGTCTTGAAGGAGCCTCACACTGTAGGGACTGATCCATGAGTTGGCTTGGCCCACAAGGAGTTTAGCTCACAGGTTGAGGCAGAGAACTAGCTAAAGCAGCAGCATGCTGGTCTTATCACCAGGGAGCATGAGGAAGATGGGATGCCGGCTGTCTTCATTTTTTTTTTTTTTGGTCACCCTCCAATCAGCTGTGATCTGATTAAACTCTGCCCACATGGTCCTATTGGCTATCACAGTCCACCCCTTGCCAACTTGGCACCTTTAGCCATATATTGAGATAGACATTAATGAAATCACACACTTAATGTCATAACATCTAACATCTGTAATTTGAAAACACACTGAATCTATTGGTATCTGGTATACTGTACATGAACAAAGGAAGGATATTCAATAAGCACATAGAAAAAATAAATACTGACAATCATGTCTCACTTTTGCCATTGATCACATGGTCATAACTGATAGGTAGGACTACCTTCTACCATTACCCATTCTGTGGTGATCAGGCTTAAGATCCATCTTGCGGGGACTCAGCCACGTGAACCCGGCCAGGAACCCGCCCTCCCAGTGGCAGCACGGCGAGAGCCGTCCATGGGGTCTGACGCACAGCCAGCACCCTGTATGACAGCAGGTCTGCCCCCAAGGTCTCTGGGAGCCACCTGGAATTACAGAAACAGGCGACTGAGCTCCCTGGGAGCAGCTGTGGGTGGGACCTGCTGACTTGGGGGTGAGCAGCCAGCACTCCAACTGTTGTGCAGCCAGAGGTGGGTTCCAGCCCACACTTGGGGAGGACAGTGAGCCCCACCCTGCCTGCCAAGGTACTGAGCCCTGTTGTCCGGAGCTCCGAAATGGGCAGACCTGCCCAGCTCCAGCAGGCTGCCTGTACCAGGGATGGAGGGTGTGGTTAAAGGTGTTTCCTGGCACAGAACTCAGGGTGGCAGGGTCAGCGTCTACTAGGGGGCTGGCTGGTGGGCTTGGGGTGCTGACCCAAGTCACCTGACCAGTGGAGATGTCACCAGCTAGTGTGTGTGTATACATATGTGCGTGTATGGATGTGTGTCTGTGTATGTATGGTGCGTGTGTCTGTTTATGTGTGTGCATGTGTGTTTGTTTATGTATGTGTGTGTCTGTGTGTGATGCGGGTGGGACACAAATGTCCCAGCCTGGTCTCAGCTCTGACTTCCTCTACCTCTTGCCCACCCTGCAGCATGGCGAGGTCCTGCCTCTGAAGATCGTCACCTACGCCGCCCTGTGCTTGTCACTGGTGGCCCTGCTGGTGGCCTTCGTCCTGCTGACACTGGTCCGGACCTTGCGCTCCAACCTGCACAGCGTCCACAAGAACCTTGCTGCCGCCCTCTTCTGCTCCCAGCTGGTCTTCGGGGTTGGGATCAACCAGACTGAGAACCCGGTAAGGCCGCCGCCGCCTTGGTCCCCAGCAGGCTGCCCGCCTGGGACAATGGTTAAACCGCACCTGTGCATGGGTGATGTGCTCATCGCAGTGTGATACTGTGGGGACAGCCGTGACGCTGTGGGCAGTGGCAGCTCATGGTCCTGGGGCTGGTCACTCGGCCCTAGAGACATGACGCCCCATATGGGTGTCTGGGAGCCTTGCTGGGGGTCGGGCCCCCTCTTTCTGAGGCAGACACCTGGCAAGACCCCAGTCCTGTGAGGGGTGCCACCTGACATCTTCTGGAACATCACAGCTCAGCTCCCCTGAAAGCTAGGGCTCCTGTGCTGAGGTGGGGCCCATAGTAGGGATCCTGGGGTACACGGATCAGGAGGTCCAGCAAGCAGGTTGCTTTTTCCTGGACGTTGAGGCTCAGAACCCCGTGTTCCCAATCCCCGCCTTTCAGCTTGCATCAGGGCAGAAGGGGAGAAGGTCAGTTCTGGGGGTGTTTGGTACCAGACATGGGTAACCACAGCCTGGAGGCCCAATTTGTGGGGTAAAACGTAGAGGTGTGACAGGAGCCCCCGACAAACAACAGCCGACTTACTCGGCTTACAGTACAGCCCCTCACCCAGCAGGTGGCTCCGCCAGCTCCACCTGGGACCCCGCCCAAGGCCATGCGGCTCCGCCCCACCCCTGCCCTGCCCTAGCTCCCCAGGGCAGACCTGGGAAGTAGTGAGTTCACTGTGACTGCTGGCCCCCAGGCCACCCGACACTGGGCAAGATGGGTCCTGTTCTCGCACACTGTGCAAAGTGAACGCCCGCTAGGTGCAGGGGTCTGCCGCTACTGTGTTCTCCACCCTCCTCAGGGGGACCCTTGTGGCCGGAGTAGAGACCCTGGGTGGGGTGAGTGGGTAAAAAGCTCAGCGGCTGACCAGGAAGCCAGAGGTTGAAGTTCATGCAGAGGCAGCTTAGAAGAGTGGCAGTCTGCTTCAGAAAAATGTGTGTGCGTGTGCACATGTGTGTGTGTGGTGTATGCATGTGACATACCACAGGTCCTACATGAAGTAGTGACCTAAGAGCCTGCTGGCTGACTGTCATCCATCCATGTGCGGTGACTCCAGGGAGCTCAGAGACCGCACTGCCTCCTGCCCAATCCCAGGCCTCCTCAGTAGAGTGAAGGGCCAGGAGGCTCAGCTGTGCCTTGCTGGGGGTGGGGCGCAGTTGATCACAACACCATGTGCTGCTGGCATGGCCGCAACCTTGAAGCTACCCCAGACCTACCTGCCAGGACCATCTCTCATCCTGCCCTCAGGGAACCCACCTTCCAGCCCTTGGCCTGACACGTCAGATGTCAAAATGGTGCCCTCTTGGTGGGTGGGGTCCTGTGCTAGATGAAGCGGAGGACAGGGAAGGGCTGAGCAGGGCCACCCCTTTGCCATCCAGTGGAGGCGCCAAGAACATGTTGGGACCAGGTTATCCAAAGACAAGGCACAGTGTCTGCCTCCTGCAGGCTGAGGGACGGCTTCCAGGGCCACGAGCCGGTGTGCAGTTGGGAGCGATAGTCCCAGCATTGGAGGGAAGGGCAGCCACCAGAGGTGAGAGAGCAGGCAGGACCGTACCTTCACACGTCTGGTGGGTGGAGCTGAAGCTCAGAGCCTGAGGCCCGGCAGCAGGTATGATGAGAAGGGCGAGAGTGAGGTCCAACCAGGCATCCAGGAGAAAGGAGTGACCAGAGATCCCTATAAAGAAGAGTGGACAGGAGGCCAGATAGATGGTGGGCGGGTGGGTGGATGGGTGGATGGATGGATGGATGGATGGGTAGATGGATGGGTGAATGGATGGATGGGTGTGTGGATGGATGGATGGATGGTGGGTGGATAGATGGATGGGTGGATCGATGGATGGATGGATGGGTGGGTGGATGACAGGTATGGGATGGGTGGATAATGTACAGGTGGACAGATGGATGGACAAATGGATGAGATGTGTGTATCACAGGTTGAGATGCAGATAAATGGACTGACAGCAACTGGGCAAGATTGGACTCAGCCCCCTCTGGCTGGAGTGTGGGTGGGCCTCATCAGTACAGAGGGGTTCTGTAGGGATGGGTGGGGTTCTGGAAAGGAAGCTGAATGAACGATAGGACAAAGGCCGCTCTGGATGGCTGGTTGCAGGTGTGGGACCTCTCAGGACAAGCCTCCCGCCCCCCCAAACCCAAGTGAAGTGGGCAAGCCTCCTGCCCCCCCCCCAACCCAAGTAAAGACAGCGTAATGTAGTCCTGTGACTTTCAGAGGGTTCTGTTGCCAGGCACCAGGGCTTCTCAGCAGTGACTCTTGGGTCCGGTGCCACCCAAATCCCCAAGCATTTGTCAAGTGAAACCCCGATGCCCTCAGGGGGCCCCCAGAAACCAGTGCACTGCCCCTCCCTCTGGAGCCCAGACACCAGCAGGGTAAACTAGGGCTGGGGGGCCTGCTTCTTTATCTGAGTATCAGGCAGGTGGGGCGTTGGGCTGCAATCGGCTCCATCCTTTGGCTGTGTTCTGGAATGGGTTCAAGAGAGGGGAAAGTGGGATCAGTGGCAAGGAGGTGGCACGCGGGAGCCGGGGACAGGCTGTCCGGTGGCTGGGGAGCAGTGAGTCACACATCCGCCCACGAGGGCAGAGGAGCAGGCGCCGGTACACCTGGGCCTTGGCTGGGTGCCGGGCTCCCTGTGAGCTCCCAGCCACACCCCACCAGGCCCGGCGTCCCCTGTGCCCAGACAACCTGCAGGCGAGA